>NW_027488655.1:0-711923 GCF_050948215.1 Halictus rubicundus
ATCCTCTATCCTATCCTATCCTCTATCCTATCCTATCCTCTATCTTATCCTATCCTCTATCCTATCCTATCCTCTATCCTATCCTATCCTCTATCCTATCAAATCCCCTATCCTATCCTCTATCCTATCTTATCCTCTATCCTATCCTATCCTCTATCCTCTATCCTATACTATCCTCTATCCCATCCTATCCTCTATCCTATCCTATCGTCTGTCCTATCCTATCCTCTATCCTATCCTATCCTCTATCCTATCCTATCCTCTATCCTATCCTATCCTCTATCCTATCCTATCTTCTCTCCTATCCTATCCTCTATCCTATCCTATCCTCTATCCTCTATCCTAACCTATCCTCTATCCTATCCTATCCTCTATCCTATCCTATCCTCTATCCTATCCTATCCTCTATCCTATCCTATCCTCTATCCTATCCTATCCTCTATCCTATCAAATCCCCTATCCTATCCTCTATCCTATCCTATCCTGTATCCTATCCTATCCTATCCTCTATCCTATCCTGTCGTCTATCCTATCCTCTATCCTATCCTATCCTCTATCCTATCCTATCCTCCATCCTATCCTATCCTCAATCCTATCCTTTCCTGTATCCTATCCAATCCTGTATCCTATCCTGTCCTCTATACTATCCTATCCTCTATCCTAACCTATCATCTATCCTATCCTATCCTCTATCCTATCCTATCCTCTATCCTATCCTATCCTCTATCCTATCCTATCCTCTATCCTATCCTATCCTCTATCCTATCCTATCCTCTATCCTATCCTATCCTCTATCCTATCCTATCCTCTATCCTATGCTATCCTCTATCCTATCCTATCTTCTATCCTATCCTATCCTCTATCCTATCCTATCCTATCCTCTATCCTATCCTATCCCCTATCCTATCCTCTATCCTATCCCCTATCCTATCCTCTATCCTATCCTATCATCTATCCTCTATCCTATAATATCTTCTATCCTATCCTATCCTCTATCCTATCCTGTCCTCTATACTATCCTATCCTCTATCCTAACCTATCTTCTATCTTATCCTATCCTCTATCCTATCCTATCCTGTATCCTATCCTATCCTATCCTCTATCCTATCCTGTCGTCTATCCTATCCTCTATCCTATCCTATCCTCTATCCTATCCTATCCTCCATCCTATCCTATCCTCAATCCTATCCTTTCCTGTATCCTATCCAATCCTGTATCCTATCCTGTCCTCTATACTATCCTATCCTCTATCCTAACCTATCCTCTATCCTATCCTATCCTCTATCCTATCCTATCCTCTATCCTATCCTATCCTCTATCCTATCCTATCCTCTATCCTATCCTATCCTCTATCCTCTATCCTCTATCCTCTATCCTCTATCCTCTATCCTATCCTATCCTCTGTCCTATCCTATCCTCTATCCTATCCTATCCTCTATCCTATGCTATCCTCTATCCTATCCTATCCTCTATCCTCTATCCTATCCTATCCTCTATCCTCTATCCTCTATCCTATCCTATCCTCTATCCTATCCTATCCTCAATCCTATCCTTTCCTGTATCCTATCCAATCCTGTATCCTATCCTATCCTCTATCCTATCCTATCCTCAATCCTATCCTTTCCTGTATCCTATCCAATCCTGTATCCTATCCTGTCCTCTAGCCTATCCTATCCTCTATCCTATCCTATGCTCTATCCTATCTTATCGTCTATCCTATCCTCTATCCTATCCTATTCCTCTATCCTATCCTATCCTATATCCTATCCTATCCTCTATCCTATCCTATCCTCCATCCTATCCTATCCTCTATCCTCTATCCTATCCTATCCTATCCTCTATCCTCTATCCTCTATCCTATCCTATCCTCTATCCTATCCTTTCCTCTATCCTATCCTCTATCCTATCCTATCCTCTATCCTATCCTATCCTCTATCCTATCCTATCCTCTTTCCTATCCTATCCTCTATCCTATCCTATCCTCTATCCTATCCTATCCTCTATCCTATGCTATCCTCTATCCTATCCTATCTTCTATCCTATCCTATCCTCTATCCTATCCTATCCTATCCTCTATCCTATCCTATCCCCTATCCTATCCTCTATCCTATCCCCTATCCTATCCTCTATCCTATCCTATCATCTATCCTCTATCCTATAATATCTTCTATCCTATCCTATCCACTATCCTATCCTGTCCTCTATACTATCCTATCCTCTATCCTAACCTATCTTCTATCTTATCCTATCCTCTATCCTATCCTATCCTGTATCCTATCCTATCCTATCCTCTATCCTATCCTGTCGTCTATCCTATCCTATCCTCTATCCTATCCTATCCTCTATCCTATGCTATCCTCTATCCTATCCTATCTTCTATCCTATCCTATCCTCTATCCTATCCTATCCCCTATCCTATCCTCTATCCTATCCCCTATCCTATCCTCTATCCTATCCTATCATCTATCCTCTATCCTATAATATCTTCTATCCTATCCTATCCTCTATCCTATCTAATCCCCTATACTATCCTCTATCCTATCCTATCATCTAATCTCTATCCTATCCAATCCTCTATCCTATCCTATCCTCTATCCTATCCTATCTTCTATCCTATCCTATCCTCTATCCTATCAAATCCCCTAGTCTATCCTCTGTCCTATCCTATCCTCTATCCTATCCTATCCTCTATCCTATCCTATCCTCTATCCTCTATCCTCTATCCTCTATCCTCTATCCTCTATCCTATCCTATCCTCTGTCCTATCCTATCCTCTATCCTATCCTATCCTCTATCCTATGCTATCCTCTATCCTATCCTATCCTCTATCCTCTATCCTATCCTATCCTCTATCCTCTATCCTCTATCCTCTATCCTATCCTATCCTCTATCCTATCCTATCGTCTATCCTAACCTATCCTCTATCCTATCCTATCCTCTATCCTATCCTATCCTCTATCCTATCCTATCCTCAATCCTATCCTTTCCTGTATCCTATCCAATCCTGTATCCTATCCTGTCCTCTAGCCTATCCTATCCTCTATCCTATCCTATGCTCTATCCTATCTTATCGTCTATCCTATCCTCTATCCTATCCTATTCCTCTATCCTATCCTATCCTATATCCTATCCTATCCTCTATCCTATCCTATCCTCCATCCTATCCTATCCTCTATCCTCTATCCTATCCTATCCTATCCTCTATCCTCTATCCTCTATCCTATCCTATCCTCTATCCTATCCTTTCCTCTATCCTATCCTCTATCCTATCCTATCCTCTATCCTATCCTATCCTCTATCCTATCCTATCCTCTATCCTATCCTATCCTCTATCCTATCCTATCCTCTATCCTATCCTATCCTCTATCCTATGCTATCCTCTATCCTATCCTATCTTCTATCCTATCCTATCCTCTATCCTATCCTATCCTATCCTCTATCCTATCCTATCCCCTATCCTATCCTCTATCCTATCCCCTATCCTATCCTCTATCCTATCCTATCATCTATCCTCTATCCTATAATATCTTCTATCCTATCCTATCCTCTATCCTATCCTGTCCTCTATACTATCCTATCCTCTATCCTAACCTATCTTCTATCTTATCCTATCCTCTATCCTATCCTATCCTGTATCCTATCCTATCCTATCCTCTATCCTATCCTGTCGTCTATCCTATCCTCTACCCTATCCTATCCTCTATCCTATCCTATCCTCCATCCTATCCTATCCTCAATCCTATCCTTTCCTGTATCCTATCCAATCCTGTATCCTATCCTGTCCTCTATACTATCCTATCCTCTATCCTAACCTATCCTCTATCCTATCCTATCCTCTATCCTATCCTATCCTCTATCCTATCCTATCCTCTATCCTAACCTATCCTCTATCCTATCCTATCCTCTATCCTATCCTATCCTCTATCCTATCCTATCCTCTATCCTATCCTATCCTCTATCCTCTATCCTATACTATCCTCTATCCTATCCTATCCTCTATCCTATCCTATCGTCTGTCCTATCCTCTATCCTATCCTATCCTCTATCCTATCCTATCCTATCCTCAATCCTATCCTTTCCTGTATCCTATCCAATCCTGTATCCTATCCTGTCCCCTATACTATCCTATCCTCTATCCTATCCTATCCTCTATTCTATCTTATCCTCTATCCTATCCTATGATCTATCCTATCCTATCGTCTATCCTATCCTCTATCCTATCCTATCCTCTATCCTATCCTATCCTCTATCCTATCCTATCCTCTATCCTATCCTATCCTCTATCCTATCCTATCCTCTATCCTATCAAATCCCCTACCCTATCCTCTGTCCTATCCTATCCTCTATCCTCTATCCTATCCTATCCTCTATCCTATCCTATCCTCTATCCTATCCTATCCTCTATCTTATCCTATCCTCTATCCTATCCTATCCTCTATCCTATCCTATCCTCTATCCTATCAAATCCCCTATCCTATCCTCTATCCTATCTTATCCTCTATCCTATCCTATCCTCTATCCTCTATCCTATACTATCCTCTATCCCATCCTATCCTCTAACCTATCCTATCGTCTGTCCTATCCTATCCTCTATCCTATCCTATCCTCTATCCTATCCTATACTCTATCCTATCCTATCCTCTATCCTATCCTATCCTCTCTCCTATCCTATCCTCTATCCTATCCTATCCTCTATCCTCTATCCTAACCTATCCTCTATCCTATCCTATCCTCTATCCTATCCTATCCTCTATCCTATCCTATCCTCTATCCTATCCTATCCTCTATCCTATCCTATCCTCTATCCTATCAAATCCCCTATCCTATCCTCTATCCTATCCTATCCTGTATCCTATCCTATCCTATCCTCTATCCTATCCTGTCGTCTATCCTATCCTCTATCCTATCCTATCCTCTATCCTATCCTATCCTCCATCCTATCCTATCCTCAATCCTATCCTTTCCTGTATCCTATCCAATCCTGTATCCTATCCTGTCCTCTATACTATCCTATCCTCTATCCTAACCTATCCTCTATCCTATCCTATCCTCTATCCTATCCTATCCTCTATCCTATCCTATCCTCTATCCTATCCTATCCTCTATCCTATCCTATCCTCTATCCTATCCTATCCTCTATCCTATCCTATCCTCTATCCTATCCTATCCTCTATCCTATGCTATCCTCTATCCTATCCTATCTTCTATCCTATCCTATCCTCTATCCTATCCTATCCTATCCTCTATCCTATCCTATCCCCTATCCTATCCTCTATCCTATCCCCTATCCTATCCTCTATCCTATCCTATCATCTATCCTCTATCCTATAATATCTTCTATCCTATCCTATCCTCTATCCTATCCTGTCCTCTATACTATCCTATCCTCTATCCTAACCTATCTTCTATCTTATCCTATCCTCTATCCTATCCTATCCTGTATCCTATCCTATCCTATCCTCTATCCTATCCTGTCGTCTATCCTATCCTCTATCCTATCCTATCCTCTATCCTATCCTATCCTCCATCCTATCCTATCCTCAATCCTATCCTTTCCTGTATCCTATCCAATCCTGTATCCTATCCTGTCCTCTATACTATCCTATCCTCTATCCTAACCTATCCTCTATCCTATCCTATCCTCTATCCTATCCTATCCTCTATCCTATCCTATCCTCTATCCTATCCTATCCTCTATCCTATCCTATCGTCTATCCTATCCTCTATCCTATCCTATCCTCTATCCTATCCTATCATCTATCCTATCCTATCCTCTATCCTATCCTATCCTCTATCCTATGCTATCCTCTATCCTATCCTATCTTCTATCCTATCCTATCCTCTATCCTATCCTATCCCCTATCCTATCCTCTATCCTATCCCCTATCCTATCCTCTATCCTATCCTATCATCTATCCTCTATCCTATAATATCTTCTATCCTATCCTATCCTCTATCCTATCTAATCCCCTATACTATCCTCTATCCTATCCTATCATCTAATCTCTATCCTATCCAATCCTCTATCCTATCCTATCCTCTATCCTATCCTATCTTCTATCCTATCCTATCCTCTATCCTATCAAATCCCCTAGTCTATCCTCTGTCCTATCCTATCCTCTATCCTATCCTATCCTCTATCCTATCCTATCCTCTATCCTCTATCCTCTATCCTCTATCCTCTATCCTCTATCCTCTATCCTATCCTATCCTCTGTCCTATCCTATCCTCTATCCTATCCTATCCTCTATCCTATGCTATCCTCTATCCTATCCTATCCTCTATCCTCTATCCTATCCTATCCTCTATCCTCTATCCTCTATCCTCTATCCTATCCTATCCTCTATCCTATCCTATCGTCTATCCTAACCTATCCTCTATCCTATCCTATCCTCTATCCTATCCTATCCTCTATCCTATCCTATCCTCAATCCTATCCTTTCCTGTATCCTATCCAATCCTGTATCCTATCCTGTCCTCTAGCCTATCCTATCCTCTATTATATCCTATGCTCTATCCTATCTTATCGTCTATCCTATCCTCTATCCTATCCTATTCCTCTATCCTATCCTATCCTATATCCTATCCTATCCTCTATCCTATCCTATCCTCCATCCTATCCTATCCTCTATCCTCTATCCTATCCTATCCTATCCTCTATCCTCTATCCTCTATCCTATCCTATCCTCTATCCTATCCTTTCCTCTATCCTATCCTCTATCCTATCCTATCCTCTATCCTATCCTATCCTCTATCCTATCCTATCCTCTATCCTATCCTATCCTCTATCCTATCCTATCCTCTATCCTATGCTATCCTCTATCCTATGCTATCCTCTATCCTATCCTATCTTCTATCCTATCCTATCCTCTATCCTATCCTATCCTATCCTCTATCCTATCCTATCCCCTATCCTATCCTCTATCCTATCCCCTATCCTATCCTCTATCCTATCCTATCATCTATCCTCTATCCTATAATATCTTCTATCCTATCCTATCCTCTATCCTATCCTGTCCTCTATACTATCCTATCCTCTATCCTAACCTATCTTCTATCTTATCCTATCCTCTATCCTATCCTATCCTGTATCCTATCCTATCCTATCCTCTATCCTATCCTGTCGTCTATCCTATCCTCTACCCTATCCTATCCTCTATCCTATCCTATCCTCCATCCTATCCTATCCTCAATCCTATCCTTTCCTGTATCCTATCCAATCCTGTATCCTATCCTGTCCTCTATACTATCCTATCCTCTATCCTAACCTATCCTCTATCCTATCCTATCCTCTATCCTATCCTATCCTCTATCCTATCCTATCCTCTATCCTAACCTATCCTCTATCCTATCCTATCCTCTATCCTATCCTATCCTCTATCCTATCCTATCCTCTATCCTATCCTATCCTCTATCCTATCCAATCCTCTATCCTATCCTATCGTCTATCCTATCCTCTATCCTATCCTATCCTCTATCCTATCCTATCCTCTATCCTATCCTATCCTCTATCCTATCCTATCCTCTATCCTATGCTATCCTCTATCCTATCCTATCTTCTATCCTATCCTATCCTCTATCCTATCCTATCCTATCCTCTATCCTATCCTATCCCCTATCCTATCCTCTATCCTATCCCCTATCCTATCCTCTATCCTATCCTATCATCTATCCTCTATCCTATAATATCTTCTATCCTATCCTATCCTCTATCCTATCTAATCCCCTATACTATCCTCTATCCTATCCTATCATCTAATCTCTATCCTATCCAATCCTCTATCCTATCCTATCCTCTATCCTATCCTATCTTCTATCCTATCCTATCCTCTATCCTATCAAATCCCCTAGTCTATCCTCTGTCCTATCCTATCCTCTATCCTATCCTATCCTCTATCCTATCCTATCCTCTATCCTCTATCCTCTATCCTCTATCCTCTATCCTCTATCCTCTATCCTATCCGATCCTCTGTCCTATCCTATCCTCTATCCTATCCTATCCTCTATCCTATGCTATCCTCTATCCTATCCTATCCTCTATCCTCTATCCTATCCTATCCTCTATCCTCTATCCTCTATCCTATCCTATCCTCTATCCTATCCTATCGTCTATCCTAACCTATCCTCTATCCTATCCTATCCTCTATCCTATCCTATCCTCTATCCTATCCTATCCTCAATCCTATCCTTTCCTGTATCCTATCCAATCCTGTATCCTATCCTGTCCTCTAGCCTATCCTATCCTCTATCCTATCCTATGCTCTATCCTATCTTATCGTCTATCCTATCCTCTATCCTATCCTATTCCTCTATCCTATCCTATCCTATATCCTATCCTATCCTCTATCCTATCCTATCCTCCATCCTATCCTATCCTCTATCCTCTATTCTATCCTATCCTATCCTCTATCCTCTATCCTCTATCCTATCCTATCCTCTATCCTATCCTTTCCTCTATCCTATCCTCTATCCTATCCTATCCTCTATCCTATCCTATCCTCTATCCTATCCTATCCTCTATCCTATCCTATCCTCTATCCTATCCTATCCTCTATCCTATCCTATCCTCTATCCTATCCTATCCTCTATCCTATCCTATCCTGTATCCTATCCTATCCTCTATCCTATCCTATCCTCTATCCTATCCTATCCTCTATCCTATCCTATCCTCTATCCTATCCTATCATCTATCCTCTATCCTATCCTATCAAATCCCCTATCCTATCCTCTATCCTACCCTATCCTCTGTCCTATCCTATCCTCTATCCTATCCTATCCTCTATCCTATCCTATCCTATATCCTATCCTATCCTCTATCCTATCCTATCCTCTATCCTATCCTATCCTCTATCCTATCCTATCCTCTATCCTATCCTATCCTCTATCCTATCCTATCCTGTATCCTATCCTATCCTCTATCCTATCCTATCCTCTATCCTATCCTATCCTCTACCCTATCCTATCCTGTATCCTATCCTATCCTCTATCCTATCCTATCCTCTATCCTATCAAATCCCCTATCCTATCCTCTATCCTATCCTATCATCTATCCTCTATCCTATCCAATCCTCTATCCTATCCTATCGTCTATCCTATCCTCTATCCTATCCTATCCTCTATCCTATCCTATCCACTATCCAATCCTATCCTCTATCCTCTATCCTATCCTATCCTCTATCCTATCCTATCCTCTATCCTATCCTATCCTCTATCCTATCCTATCCTCTATCCTATCCTATCCTCTATCCTATCCTATCCTCTATCCTATCCTATCCTCTATCCTATCCTATCCTCTATCCTATCCTATCCTCTATCCTATCCTATCCTCTATCCTCTATCCTATACTATCCTCTATCCTATCCTATCCTCTATCCTATCCTATCGTCTATCCTATCCTCTATCCTATCCTATCCTCTATAATATCCTATCCTATCCTCAATCCTATCCTTTCCTGTATCCTATCCAATCCTGTATCCTACCCTGTCCCCTATACTATCCTATCCTCTATCCTATCCTATCCTCTATTCTATCTTATCCTCTATCCTATCCTATGATCTATCCTATCCTATCGTCTATCCTATCCTCTATTCTATCTTATCCTCTATCCTATCCTATGATCTATCCTATCCTATCGTCTATCCTATCCTCTATCCTATCCTATCCTCTATCCTATCCTATCCTCTATCTTATCCTATCCTCTATCCTATCCTATCCTCTATCCTATCCTATCCTCTATCCTATCAAATCCCCTATCCTATCCTCTATCCTATCTTATCCTCTATCCTATCCTATCCTCTATCCTCTATCCTATACTATCCTCTATCCCATCCTATCCTCTATCCTATCCTATCGTCTGTCCTATCCTATCCTCTATCCTATCCTATCCTCTATCCTATCCTATCCTCTATCCTATCCTATCCTCTATCCTATCCTATCTTCTCTCCTATCCTATCCTCTATCCTATCCTATCCTCTATCCTCTATCCTAACCTATCCTCTATCCTATCCTATCCTCTATCCTATCCTATCCTCTATCCTATCCTATCCTCTATCCTATCCTATCCTCTATCCTATCCTATCCTCTATCCTATCAAATCCCCTATCCTATCCTCTATCCTATCCTATCCTGTATCCTATCCTATCCTATCCTCTATCCTATCCTGTCGTCTATCCTATCCTCTATCCTATCCTATCCTCTATCCTATCCTATCCTCCATCCTATCCTATCCTCAATCCTATCCTTTCCTGTATCCTATCCAATCCTGTATCCTATCCTGTCCTCTATACTATCCTATCCTCTATCCTAACCTATCATCTATCCTATCCTATCCTCTATCCTATCCTATCCTCTATCCTATCCTATCCTCTATCCTATCCTATCCTCTATCCTATCCTATCCTCTATCCTATCCTATCCTCTATCCTATCCTATCCTCTATCCTATCCTATCCTCTATCCTATGCTATCCTCTATCCTATCCTATCTTCTATCCTATCCTATCCTCTATCCTATCCTATCCTATCCTCTATCCTATCCTATCCCCTATCCTATCCTCTATCCTATCCCCTATCCTATCCTCTATCCTATCCTATCATCTATCCTCTATCCTATAATATCTTCTATCCTATCCTATCCTCTATCCTATCCTGTCCTCTATACTATCCTATCCTCTATCCTAACCTATCTTCTATCTTATCCTATCCTCTATCCTATCCTATCCTGTATCCTATCCTATCCTATCCTCTATCCTATCCTGTCGTCTATCCTATCCTCTATCCTATCCTATCCTCTATCCTATCCTATCCTCCATCCTATCCTATCCTCAATCCTATCCTTTCCTGTATCCTATCCAATCCTGTATCCTATCCTGTCCTCTATACTATCCTATCCTCTATCCTAACCTATCCTCTATCCTATCCTATCCTCTATCCTATCCTATCCTCTATCCTATCCTATCCTCTATCCTATCCTATCCTCTATCCTATCCTATCCTCTATCCTCTATCCTCTATCCTCTATCCTCTATCCTCTATCCTATCCTATCCTCTGTCCTATCCTATCCTCTATCCTATCCTATCCTCTATCCTATGCTATCCTCTATCCTATCCTATCCTCTATCCTCTATCCTATCCTATCCTCTATCCTCTATCCTCTATCCTATCCTATCCTCTATCCTATCCTATCCTCAATCCTATCCTTTCCTGTATCCTATCCAATCCTGTATCCTATCCTATCCTCTATCCTATCCTATCCTCAATCCTATCCTTTCCTGTATCCTATCCAATCCTGTATCCTATCCTGTCCTCTAGCCTATCCTATCCTCTATCCTATCCTATGCTCTATCCTATCTTATCGTCTATCCTATCCTCTATCCTATCCTATTCCTCTATCCTATCCTATCCTATATCCTATCCTATCCTCTATCCTATCCTATCCTCCATCCTATCCTATCCTCTATCCTCTATCCTATCCTATCCTATCCTCTATCCTCTATCCTCTATCCTATCCTATCCTCTATCCTATCCTTTCCTCTATCCTATCCTCTATCCTATCCTATCCTCTATCCTATCCTATCCTCTATCCTATCCTATCCTCTATCCTATCCTATCCTCTATCCTATCCTATCCTCTATCCTATCCTATCCTCTATCCTATGCTATCCTCTATCCTATCCTATCTTCTATCCTATCCTATCCTCTATCCTATCCTATCCTATCCTCTATCCTATCCTATCCCCTATCCTATCCTCTATCCTATCCTATCATCTATCCTCTATCCTATAATATCTTCTATCCTATCCTATCCTCTATCCTATCCTGTCCTCTATACTATCCTATCCTCTATCCTAACCTATCTTCTATCTTATCCTATCCTCTATCCTATCCTATCCTGTATCCTATCCTATCCTATCCTCTATCCTATCCTGTCGTCTATCCTATCCTATCCTCTATCCTATCCTATCCTCTATCCTATGCTATCCTCTATCCTATCCTATCTTCTATCCTATCCTATCCTCTATCCTATCCTATCCCCTATCCTATCCTCTATCCTATCCCCTATCCTATCCTCTATCCTATCCTATCATCTATCCTCTATCCTATAATATCTTCTATCCTATCCTATCCTCTATCCTATCTAATCCCCTATACTATCCTCTATCCTATCCTATCATCTAATCTCTATCCTATCCAATCCTCTATCCTATCCTATCCTCTATCCTATCCTATCTTCTATCCTATCCTATCCTCTATCCTATCAAATCCCCTAGTCTATCCTCTGTCCTATCCTATCCTCTATCCTATCCTATCCTCTATCCTATCCTATCCTCTATCCTCTATCCTCTATCCTCTATCCTCTATCCTCTATCCTATCCTATCCTCTGTCCTATCCTATCCTCTATCCTATCCTATCCTCTATCCTATGCTATCCTCTATCCTATCCTATCCTCTATCCTCTATCCTATCCTATCCTCTATCCTCTATCCTCTATCCTCTATCCTATCCTATCCTCTATCCTATCCTATCGTCTATCCTAACCTATCCTCTATCCTATCCTATCCTCTATCCTATCCTATCCTCTATCCTATCCTATCCTCAATCCTATCCTTTCCTGTATCCTATCCAATCCTGTATCCTATCCTGTCCTCTAGCCTATCCTATCCTCTATCCTATCCTATGCTCTATCCTATCTTATCGTCTATCCTATCCTCTATCCTATCCTATTCCTCTATCCTATCCTATCCTATATCCTATCCTATCCTCTATCCTATCCTATCCTCCATCCTATCCTATCCTCTATCCTCTATCCTATCCTATCCTATCCTCTATCCTCTATCCTCTATCCTATCCTATCCTCTATCCTATCCTTTCCTCTATCCTATCCTCTATCCTATCCTATCCTCTATCCTATCCTATCCTCTATCCTATCCTATCCTCTATCCTATCCTATCCTCTATCCTATCCTATCCTCTATCCTATCCTATCCTCTATCCTATGCTATCCTCTATCCTATCCTATCTTCTATCCTATCCTATCCTCTATCCTATCCTATCCTATCCTCTATCCTATCCTATCCCCTATCCTATCCTCTATCCTATCCCCTATCCTATCCTCTATCCTATCCTATCATCTATCCTCTATCCTATAATATCTTCTATCCTATCCTATCCTCTATCCTATCCTGTCCTCTATACTATCCTATCCTCTATCCTAACCTATCTTCTATCTTATCCTATCCTCTATCCTATCCTATCCTGTATCCTATCCTATCCTATCCTCTATCCTATCCTGTCGTCTATCCTATCCTCTACCCTATCCTATCCTCTATCCTATCCTATCCTCCATCCTATCCTATCCTCAATCCTATCCTTTCCTGTATCCTATCCAATCCTGTATCCTATCCTGTCCTCTATACTATCCTATCCTCTATCCTAACCTATCCTCTATCCTATCCTATCCTCTATCCTATCCTATCCTCTATCCTATCCTATCCTCTATCCTAACCTATCCTCTATCCTATCCTATCCTCTATCCTATCCTATCCTCTATCCTATCCTATCCTCTATCCTATCCTATCCTCTATCCTATCCAATCCTCTATCCTATCCTATCGTCTATCCTATCCTCTATCCTATCCTATCCTCTATCCTATCCTATCCTCTATCCTATCCTATCCTCTATCCTATCCTATCCTCTATCCTATGCTATCCTCTATCCTATCCTATCTTCTATCCTATCCTATCCTCTATCCTATCCTATCCTATCCTCTATCCTATCCTATCCCCTATCCTATCCTCTATCCTATCCCCTATCCTATCCTCTATCCTATCCTATCATCTATCCTCTATCCTATAATATCTTCTATCCTATACTATCCTCTATCCTATCTAATCCCCTATACTATCCTCTATCCTATCCTATCATCTAATCTCTATCCTATCCAATCCTCTATCCTATCCTATCCTCTATCCTATCCTATCTTCTATCCTATCCTATCCTCTATCCTATCAAATCCCCTAGTATATCCTCTGTCCTATCCTATCCTCTATCCTATCCTATCCTCTATCCTATCCTATCCTCTATCCTCTATCCTCTATCCTCTATCCTCTATCCTCTATCCTCTATCCTATCCGATCCTCTGTCCTATCCTATCCTCTATCCTATCCTATCCTCTATCCTATGCTATCCTCTATCCTATCCTATCCTCTATCCTCTATCCTATCCTATCCTCTATCCTCTATCCTCTATCCTATCCTATCCTCTATCCTATCCTATCGTCTATCCTAACCTATCCTCTATCCTATCCTATCCTCTATCCTATCCTATCCTCTATCCTATCCTATCCTCAATCCTATCCTTTCCTGTATCCTATCCAATCCTGTATCCTATCCTGTCCTCTAGCCTATCCTATCCTCTATCCTATCCTATGCTCTATCCTATCTTATCGTCTATCCTATCCTCTATCCTATCCTATTCCTCTATCCTATCCTATCCTATATCCTATCCTATCCTCTATCCTATCCTATCCTCCATCCTATCCTATCCTCTATCCTCTATCCTATCCTATCCTATCCTCTATCCTCTATCCTCTATCCTATCCTATCCTCTATCCTATCCTTTCCTCTATCCTATCCTCTATCCTATCCTATCCTCTATCCTATCCTATCCTCTATCCTATCCTATCCTCTATCCTATCCTATCCTCTATCCTATCCTATCCTCTATCCTATCCTATCCTCTATCCTATCCTATCCTCTATCCTATCCTATCCTGTATCCTATCCTATCCTCTATCCTATCCTATCCTCTATCCTATCCTATCCTCTATCCTATCCTATCCTCTATCCTATCCTATCATCTATCCTCTATCCTATCCTATCAAATCCCCTATCCTATCCTCTATCCTACCCTATCCTCTGTCCTATCCTATCCTCTATCCTATCCTATCCTCTATCCTATCCTATCCTATATCCTATCCTATCCTCTATCCTATCCTATCCTCTATCCTATCCTATCCTCTATCCTATCCTATCCTCTATCCTATCCTATCCTCTATCCTATCCTATCCTGTATCCTATCCTATCCTCTATCCTATCCTATCCTCTATCCTATCCTATCCTCTACCCTATCCTATCCTGTATCCTATCCTATCCTCTATCCTATCCTATCCTCTATCCTATCAAATCCCCTATCCTATCCTCTATCCTATCCTATCATCTATCCTCTATCCTATCCAATCCTCTATCCTATCCTATCGTCTATCCTATCCTCTATCCTATCCTATCCTCTATCCTATCCTATCCACTATCCAATCCTATCCTCTATCCTCTATCCTATCCTATCCTCTATCCTATCCTATCCTCTATCCTATCCTATCCTCTATCCTATCCTATCCTCTATCCTATCCTATCCTCTATCCTATCCTATCCTCTATCCTATCCTATCCTCTATCCTATCCTATCCTCTATCCTATCCTATCCTCTATCCTATCCTATCCTCTATCCTATCCTATCCTCTATCCTATCCTATCCTCTATCCTCTATCCTATACTATCCTCTATCCTATCCTATCCTCTATCCTATCCTATCGTCTATCCTATCCTCTATCCTATCCTATCCTCTATAATATCCTATCCTATCCTCAATCCTATCCTTTCCTGTATCCTATCCAATCCTGTATCCTACCCTGTCCCCTATACTATCCTATCCTCTATCCTATCCTATCCTCTATCCTATCCTATCCTCTATCCTATCCTATCCTCTATCCTATGCTATCCTCTATCCTATCCTATCTTCTATCCTATCCTATCCTCTATCCTATCCTATCCTATCCTCTATCCTATCCTATCCCCTATCCTATCCTCTATCCTATCCCCTATCCTATCCTCTATCCTATCCTATCATCTATCCTCTATCCTATAATATCTTCTATCCTATCCTATCCTCTATCCTATCCTGTCCTCTATACTATCCTATCCTCTATCCTAACCTATCTTCTATCTTATCCTATCCTCTATCCTATCCTATCCTGTATCCTATCCTATCCTATCCTCTATCCTATCCTGTCGTCTATCCTATCCTCTATCCTATCCTATCCTCTATCCTATCCTATCCTCCATCCTATCCTATCCTCAATCCTATCCTTTCCTGTATCCTATCCAATCCTGTATCCTATCCTGTCCTCTATACTATCCTATCCTCTATCCTAACCTATCCTCTATCCTATCCTATCCTCTATCCTATCCTATCCTCTATCCTATCCTATCCTCTATCCTATCCTATCCTCTATCCTATCCTATCCTCTATCCTCTATCCTCTATCCTCTATCCTCTATCCTCTATCCTATCCTATCCTCTGTCCTATCCTATCCTCTATCCTATCCTATCCTCTATCCTATGCTATCCTCTATCCTATCCTATCCTCTATCCTCTATCCTATCCTATCCTCTATCCTCTATCCTCTATCCTATCCTATCCTCTATCCTATCCTATCCTCAATCCTATCCTTTCCTGTATCCTATCCAATCCTGTATCCTATCCTATCCTCTATCCTATCCTATCCTCAATCCTATCCTTTCCTGTATCCTATCCAATCCTGTATCCTATCCTGTCCTCTAGCCTATCCTATCCTCTATCCTATCCTATGCTCTATCCTATCTTATCGTCTATCCTATCCTCTATCCTATCCTATTCCTCTATCCTATCCTATCCTATATCCTATCCTATCCTCTATCCTATCCTATCCTCCATCCTATCCTATCCTCTATCCTCTATCCTATCCTATCCTATCCTCTATCCTCTATCCTCTATCCTATCCTATCCTCTATCCTATCCTTTCCTCTATCCTATCCTCTATCCTATCCTATCCTCTATCCTATCCTATCCTCTATCCTATCCTATCCTCTATCCTATCCTATCCTCTATCCTATCCTATCCTCTATCCTATCCTATCCTCTATCCTATGCTATCCTCTATCCTATCCTATCTTCTATCCTATCCTATCCTCTATCCTATCCTATCCTATCCTCTATCCTATCCTATCCCCTATCCTATCCTCTATCCTATCCCCTATCCTATCCTCTATCCTATCCTATCATCTATCCTCTATCCTATAATATCTTCTATCCTATCCTATCCTCTATCCTATCCTGTCCTCTATACTATCCTATCCTCTATCCTAACCTATCTTCTATCTTATCCTATCCTCTATCCTATCCTATCCTGTATCCTATCCTATCCTATCCTCTATCCTATCCTGTCGTCTATCCTATCCTCTACCCTATCCTATCCTCTATCCTATCCTATCCTCCATCCTATCCTATCCTCAATCCTATCCTTTCCTGTATCCTATCCAATCCTGTATCCTATCCTGTCCTCTATACTATCCTATCCTCTATCCTAACCTATCCTCTATCCTATCCTATCCTCTATCCTATCCTATCCTCTATCCTATCCTATCCTCTATCCTATCCTATCCTCTATCCTATCCTATCCTCTATCCTATCCTATCCTCTATCCTATCCTATCCTCTATCCTATCCTATCCTCTATCCTATACTATCCTCTATCCTATCCTATCCTCTATCCTATCCTATCCTCTATCCTATCCTATCCTCTATCCTATCCTATCCTCTATCCTATCCAATCCTCTATCCTATCCTATCGTCTATCCTATCCTCTATCCTATCCTATCCTCTATCCTATCCTATCCTCTATCCTATCCTATCCTCTATCCTATCCTATCCTCTATCCTATGCTATCCTCTATCCTATCCTATCTTCTATCCTATCCTATCCTCTATCCTATCCTATCCTATCCTCTATCCTATCCTATCCCCTATCCTATCCTCTATCCTATCCCCTATCCTATCCTCTATCCTATCCTATCATCTATCCTCTATCCTATAATATCTTCTATCCTATCCTATCCTCTATCCTATCTAATCCCCTATACTATCCTCTATCCTATCCTATCATCTAATCTCTATCCTATCCAATCCTCTATCCTATCCTATCCTCTATCCTATGCTATCCTCTATCCTATCCTATCCTCTATCCTCTATCCTCTATCCTATCCTATCCTCTATCCTATCCTATCGTCTATCCTAACCTATCCTCTATCCTATCCTATCCTCTATCCTATCCTATCCTCTATCCTATCCTATCCTCAATCCTATCCTTTCCTGTATCCTATCCAATCCTGTATCCTATCCTGTCCTCTAGCCTATCCTATCCTCTATCCTATCCTATGCTCTATCCTATCTTATCGTCTATCCTATCCTCTATCCTATCCTATTCCTCTATCCTATCCTATCCTATATCCTATCCTATCCTCTATCCTATCCTATCCTCCATCCTATCCTATCCTCTATCCTCTATCCTATCCTCTATCCTATCCTATCCTGTATCCTATCCTCTCCTCTATCCTATCCTATCCTCTATCCTATCCTATCCTCTATCCTATCCTATCCTCTATCCTATCCTATCATCTATCCTCTATTATATCCTATCAAATCCCCTATCCTATCCTCTATCCTACCCTATCCTCTGTCCTATCCTATCCTCTATCCTATCCTATCCTCTATCCTATCCTATCCTATATCCTATCCTATCCTCTATCCTATCCTATCCTCTATCCTATCCTATCCTCTATCCTATCCTATCCTCTATCCTATCCTATCCTCTATCCTATCCTATCCTGTATCCTATCCTATCCTCTATCCTATCCTATCCTCTATCCTATCCTATCCTCTACCCTATCCTATCCTGTATCCTATCCTATCCTCTATCCTATCCTATCCTCTATCCTATCAAATCCCCTATCCTATCCTCTATCCTATCCTATCATCTATCCTCTATCCTATCCAATCCTCTATCCTATCCTATCGTCTATCCTATCCTCTATCCTATCCTATCCTCTATCCTATCCTATCCACTATCCAATCCTATCCTCTATCCTCTATCCTATCCTATCCTCTATCCTATCCTATCCTCTATTCTATCCTATCTTCTATCCTATCCTATCCTCTATCCTATCCTATGCTCTATCCTATCCTATCGTCTATCCTATCCTCTATCCTATCCTATTCCTCTATCCTATCCTATCCTCTATCCTATCCTATCCTATATCCTATCCTATCCTCTATCCTATCCTATCCTGTATCCTATCCTATCCTCTATCCTATCCTATCCTCTATCGTATCAAATCCCCTATCCTATCCTCTATCCTATCCTATCCTCTATCCTATCCTATCCTCCATCCTATCCTATGCTCTATCCTATCCTATCGTCTATCCTATCCTGTATCTCATCCTATTCCTCTATCCTATCCTATCCTCTATCCTATCCTATCCTATATCCTATCCTATCCTCTATCCTATCCTATCCTCTATCCTATCCTATCCTCTATCCTATCAAATCCCCTACCCTATTCTCTGTCCAATCCTATCCTCTATCCTATCCAATCCTGTATCCTATCCTGTCCTCTATCCTATCCTATCCTCTATCCTATCCTATCCTCTATCCTATCCTATCCTCTATCCTATCCTATCCTCTATCCTATCCTATCTTCTATCCTATCCTATCCTCTATCCTATCAAATCCCCTATCCTATCCTATCCTCTATCCTATCCTATCCTCTATCCTATCCTATCCTCTATCCTATCCTATCCTCTATCCTATCCTATCCTCTATCCTATCCTATCCTCTATCCTCTATCCTATACTATCCTCTATCCTATCCTATCCTCTATCCTATCCTATCGTCTATCCTATCCTCTATCCTATCCTATCCTCTATAATATCCTATCCTATCCTCAATCCTATCCTTTCCTGTATCCTATCCAATCCTGTATCCTACCCTGTCCCCTATACTATCCTATCCTCTATCCTATCCTATCCTCTATTCTATCTTATCCTCTATCCTATCCTATGATCTATCCTATCCTATCGTCTATCCTATCCTCTATTCTATCTTATCCTCTATCCTATCCTATGATCTATCCTATCCTATCGTCTATCCTATCCTCTATCCTATCCTATCCTCTATCCTATCCTATCCTCTATCTTATCCTATCCTCTATCCTATCCTATCCTCTATCCTATCCTATCCTCTATCCTATCAAATCCCCTATCCTATCCTCTATCCTATCTTATCCTCTATCCTATCCTATCCTCTATCCTCTATCCTATACTATCCTCTATCCCATCCTATCCTCTATCCTATCCTATCGTCTGTCCTATCCTATCCTCTATCCTATCCTATCCTCTATCCTATCCTATCCTCTATCCTATCCTATCCTCTATCCTATCCTATCTTCTCTCCTATCCTATCCTCTATCCTATCCTATCCTCTATCCTCTATCCTAACCTATCCTCTATCCTATCCTATCCTCTATCCTATCCTATCCTCTATCCTATCCTATCCTCTATCCTATCCTATCCTCTATCCTATCCTATCCTCTATCCTATCAAATCCCCTATCCTATCCTCTATCCTATCCTATCCTGTATCCTATCCTATCCTATCCTCTATCCTATCCTGTCGTCTATCCTATCCTCTATCCTATCCTATCCTCTATCCTATCCTATCCTCCATCCTATCCTATCCTCAATCCTATCCTTTCCTGTATCCTATCCAATCCTGTATCCTATCCTGTCCTCTATACTATCCTATCCTCTATCCTAACCTATCATCTATCCTATCCTATCCTCTATCCTATCCTATCCTCTATCCTATCCTATCCTCTATCCTATCCTATCCTCTATCCTATCCTATCCTCTATCCTATCCTATCCTCTATCCTATCCTATCCTCTATCCTATCCTATCCTCTATCCTATGCTATCCTCTATCCTATCCTATCTTCTATCCTATCCTATCCTCTATCCTATCCTATCCTATCCTCTATCCTATCCTATCCCCTATCCTATCCTCTATCCTATCCCCTATCCTATCCTCTATCCTATCCTATCATCTATCCTCTATCCTATAATATCTTCTATCCTATCCTATCCTCTATCCTATCCTGTCCTCTATACTATCCTATCCTCTATCCTAACCTATCTTCTATCTTATCCTATCCTCTATCCTATCCTATCCTGTATCCTATCCTATCCTATCCTCTATCCTATCCTGTCGTCTATCCTATCCTCTATCCTATCCTATCCTCTATACTATCCTATCCTCCATCCTATCCTATCCTCAATCCTATCCTTTCCTGTATCCTATCCAATCCTGTATCCTATCCTGTCCTCTATACTATCCTATCCTCTATCCTAACCTATCCTCTATCCTATCCTATCATCTATCCTATCCTATCCTCTATCCTATCCTATCCTCTATCCTATCCTATCCTCTATCCTATCCTATCCTCTATCCTCTATCCTCTATCCTCTATCCTCTATCCTCTATCCTATCCTATCCTCTGTCCTATCCTATCCTCTATCCTATCCTATCCTCTATCCTATGCTATCCTCTATCCTATCCTATCCTCTATCCTCTATCCTATCCTATCCTCTATCCTCTATCCTCTATCCTATCCTATCCTCTATCCTATCCTATCCTCAATCCTATCCTTTCCTGTATCCTATCCAATCCTGTATCCTATCCTATCCTCTATCCTATCCTATCCTCAATCCTATCCTTTCCTGTATCCTATCCAATCCTGTATCCTATCCTGTCCTCTAGCCTATCCTATCCTCTATCCTATCCTATGCTCTATCCTATCTTATCGTCTATCCTATCCTCTATCCTATCCTATTCCTCTATCCTATCCTATCCTATATCCTATCCTATCCTCTATCCTATCCTATCCTCCATCCTATCCTATCCTCTATCCTCTATCCTATCCTATCCTATCCTCTATCCTCTATCCTCTATCCTATCCTATCCTCTATCCTATCCTTTCCTCTATCCTATCCTCTATCCTATCCTATCCTCTATCCTATGCTATCCTCTATCCTATCCTATCTTCTATCCTATCCTATCCTCTATCCTATCCTATCCTATCCTCTATCCTATCCTATCCCCTATCCTATCCTCTATCCTATCCCCTATCCTATCCTCTATCCTATCCTATCATCTATCCTCTATCCTATAATATCTTCTATCCTATCCTATCCTCTATCCTATCCTGTCCTCTATACTATCCTATCCTCTATCCTAACCTATCTTCTATCTTATCCTATCCTCTATCCTATCCTATCCTGTATCCTATCCTATCCTATCCTCTATCCTATCCTGTCGTCTATCCTATCCTCTACCCTATCCTATCCTCTATCCTATCCTATCCTCCATCCTATCCTATCCTCAATCCTATCCTTTCCTGTATCCTATCCAATCCTGTATCCTATCCTGTCCTCTATACTATCCTATCCTCTATCCTAACCTATCCTCTATCCTATCCTATCCTCTATCCTATCCTATCCTCTATCCTATCCTATCCTCTATCCTATCCTATCCTCTATCCTATCCTATCCTCTATCCTATCCTATCCTCTATCCTATCCTATCCTCTATCCTATCCTATCCTCTATCCTATACTATCCTCTATCCTATCCTATCCTCTATCCTATCCTATCCTCTATCCTATCCTATCCTCTATCCTATCCTATCCTCTATCCTATCCAATCCTCTATCCTATCCTATCGTCTATCCTATCCTCTATCCTATCCTATCCTCTATCCTATCCTATCCTCTATCCTATCCTATCCTCTATCCTATCCTATCCTCTATCCTATGCTATCCTCTATCCTATCCTATCTTCTATCCTATCCTATCCTCTATCCTATCCTATCCTATCCTCTATCCTATCCTATCCCCTATCCTATCCTCTATCCTATCCCCTATCCTATCCTCTATCCTATCCTATCATCTATCCTCTATCCTATAATATCTTCTATCCTATCCTATCCTCTATCCTATCTAATCCCCTATACTATCCTCTATCCTATCCTATCATCTAATCTCTATCCTATCCAATCCTCTATCCTATCCTATCCTCTATCCTATCCTATCTTCTATCCTATCCTATCCTCTATCCTATCAAATCCCCTAGTCTATCCTCTGTCCTATCCTATCCTCTATCCTATCCTATCCTCTATCCTATCCTATCCTCTATCCTCTATCCTCTATCCTCTATCCTCTATCCTCTATCCTCTATCCTATCCTATCCTCTGTCCTATCCTATCCTCTATCCTATCCTATCCTCTATCCTATGCTATCCTCTATCCTATCCTATCCTCTATCCTCTATCCTCTATCCTATCCTATCCTCTATCCTATCCTATCGTCTATCCTAACCTATCCTCTATCCTATCCTATCCTCTATCCTATCCTATCCTCTATCCTATCCTATCCTCAATCCTATCCTTTCCTGTATCCTATCCAATCCTGTATCCTATCCTGTCCTCTAGCCTATCCTATCCTCTATCCTATCCTATGCTCTATCCTATCTTATCGTCTATCCTATCCTCTATCCTATCCTATTCCTCTATCCTATCCTATCCTATATCCTATCCTATCCTCTATCCTATCCTATCCTCCATCCTATCCTATCCTCTATCCTCTATCCTATCCTCTATCCTATCCTATCCTGTATCCTATCCTATCCTCTATCCTATCCTATCCTCTATCCTATCCTATCCTCTATCCTATCCTATCCTCTATCCTATCCTATCATCTATCCTCTATTATATCCTATCAAATCCCCTATCCTATCCTCTATCCTACCCTATCCTCTGTCCTATCCTATCCTCTATCCTATCCTATCCTCTATCCTATCCTATCCTATATCCTATCCTATCCTCTATCCTATCCTATCCTCTATCCTATCCTATCCTCTATCCTATCCTATCCTCTATCCTATCCTATCCTCTATCCTATCCTATCCTGTATCCTATCCTATCCTCTATCCTATCCTATCCTCTATCCTATCCTCTATCCTATCCTATCCTCTATCCTATCCTATCCTCCATCCTATCCTATGCTCTATCCTATCCTATCGTCTATCCTATCCTGTATCTCATCCTATTCCTCTATCCTATCCTATCCTCTATCCTATCCTATCCTATATCCTATCCTATCCTCTATCCTATCCTATCCTCTATCCTATCCTATCCTCTATCCTATCAAATCCCCTACCCTATTCTCTGTCCAATCCTATCCTCTATCCTATCCAATCCTGTATCCTATCCTATCCTCCATCCTATCCTATGCTCTATCCTATCCTATCGTCTATCCTATCCTGTATCTCATCCTATTCCTCTATCCTATCCTATCCTCTATCCTATCCTATCCTATATCCTATCCTATCCTCTATCCTATCCTATCCTCTATCCTATCCTATCCTCTATCCTATCAAATCCCCTACCCTATTCTCTGTCCAATCCTATCCTCTATCCTATCCAATCCTGTATCCTATCCTATCCTCTATCCTATCCTGTCCTCTATACTATCCTATCCTCTATCCTAACCTATCTTCTATCTTATCCTATCCTCTATCCTATCCTATCCTGTATCCTATCCTATCCTATCCTCTATCCTATCCTGTCGTCTATCCTATCCTCTACCCTATCCTATCCTCTATCCTATCCTATCCTCCATCCTATCCTATCCTCAATCCTATCCTTTCCTGTATCCTATCCAATCCTGTATCCTATCCTGTCCTCTATACTATCCTATCCTCTATCCTAATCCTATCCTCTATCCTATCCTATCCTCTATCCTATCCTATCCTCTATCCTATCCTATCCTCTATCCTATCCTATCCTCTATCCTATCCTATCCTCTATCCTATCCTATCTTCTATCCTATCCTATCCTCTATCCTATCCTATCCTCTATCCTATACTATCCTCTATCCTATCCTATCCTCTATCCTATCCTATCCTCTATCCTATCCTATCCTCTATCCTATCCTATCCTCTATCCTATCCAATCCTCTATCCTATCCTATCGTCTATCCTATCCTCTATCCTATCCTATCCTCTATCCTATCCTATCCTCTATCCTATCCTATCCTCTATCCTATCCTATCCTCTATCCTATGCTATCCTCTATCCTATCCTATCTTCTATCCTATCCTATCCTCTATCCTATCCTATCCTATCCTCTATCCTATCCTATCCCCTATCCTATCCTCTATCCTATCCCCTATCCTATCCTCTATCCTATCCTATCATCTATCCTCTATCCTATAATATCTTCTATCCTATCCTATCCTCTATCCTATCTAATCCCCTATACTATCCTCTATCCTATCCTATCATCTAATCTCTATCCTATCCAATCCTCTATCCTATCCTATCCTCTATCCTATCCTATCTTCTATCCTATCCTATCCTCTATCCTATCAAATCCCCTAGTCTATCCTCTGTCCTATCCTATCCTCTATCCTATCCTATCCTCTATCCTATCCTATCCTCTATCCTCTATCCTCTATCCTCTATCCTCTATCCTCTATCCTCTATCCTCTATCCTCTATCCTCTATCCTATCCTATCCTCTGTCCTATCCTATCCTCTATCCTATCCTATCCTCTATCCTATGCTATCCTCTATCCTATCCTATCCTCTATCCTCTATCCTCTATCCTATCCTATCCTCTATCCTATCCTATCGTCTATCCTAACCTATCCTCTATCCTATCCTATCCTCTATCCTATCCTATCCTCTATCCTATCCTATCCTCAATCCTATCCTTTCCTGTATCCTATCCAATCCTGTATCCTATCCTGTCCTCTAGCCTATCCTATCCTCTATCCTATCCTATGCTCTATCCTATCTTATCGTCTATCCTATCCTCTATCCTATCCTATTCCTCTATCCTATCCTATCCTATATCCTATCCTATCCTCTATCCTATCCTATCCTCCATCCTATCCTATCCTCTATCCTCTATCCTATCCTCTATCCTATCCTATCCTGTATCCTATCCTATCCTCTATCCTATCCTATCCTCTATCCTATCCTATCCTCTATCCTATCCTATCCTCTATCCTATCCTATCATCTATCCTCTATTATATCCTATCAAATCCCCTATCCTATCCTCTATCCTACCCTATCCTCTGTCCTATCCTATCCTCTATCCTATCCTATCCTCTATCCTATCCTATCCTATATCCTATCCTATCCTCTATCCTATCCTATCCTCTATCCTATCCTATCCTCTATCCTATCCTATCCTCTATCCTATCCTATCCTCTATCCTATCCTATCCTGTATCCTATCCTATCCTCTATCCTATCCTATCCTCTATCCTATCCTATCCTCTACCCTATCCTATCCTGTATCCTATCCTATCCTCTATCCTATCCTATCCTCTATCCTATCAAATCCCCTATCCTATCCTCTATCCTATCCTATCATCTATCCTCTATCCTATCCAATCCTCTATCCTATCCTATCGTCTATCCTATCCTCTATCCTATCCTATCCTCTATCCTATCCTATCCACTATCCAATCCTATCCTCTATCCTCTATCCTATCCTATCCTCTATCCTATCCTATCCTCTATTCTATCCTATCTTCTATCCTATCCTATCCTCTATCCTATCCTATGCTCTATCCTATCCTATCGTCTATCCTATCCTCTATCCTATCCTATTCCTCTATCCTATCCTATCCTCTATCCTATCCTATCCTATATCCTATCCTATCCTCTATCCTATCCTATCCTGTATCCTATCCTATCCTCTATCCTATCCTATCCTCTATCCTATCAAATCCCCTATCCTATCCTCTATCCTATCCTATCCTCTATCCTATCCTATCCTCCATCCTATCCTATGCTCTATCCTATCCTATCGTCTATCCTATCCTGTATCTCATCCTATTCCTCTATCCTATCCTATCCTCTATCCTATCCTATACTATATCCTATCCTATCCTCTATCCTATCCTATCCTCTATCCTATCCTATCCTCTATCCTATCAAATCCCCTACCCTATTCTCTGTCCAATCCTATCCTCTATCCTATCCAATCCTGTATCCTATCCTGTCCTCTATCCTATCCTATCCTCTATCCTATCCTATCCTCTATCCTATCCTATCCTCTATCCTATCCTATCCTCTATCCTATCCTATCTTCTATCCTATCCTATCCTCTATCCTATCAAATCCCCTATCCTATCCTCTATCCTCTATCCTATCCTATCATCTATCCTCTATCCTATCCAATCCTCTATCCTATCCTATCGTCTATCCTATCCTGTATCCTATCCTATCCTCTATCCTATCCTATCCTCCATCCTATCCTATCCTCAATCCTATCCTTTCCTGTATCCTATCCAATCCTGTATCCTATCCTGTCCTCTATCCTATCCTATCCTATATCCTATCCTATCCTCTATCCTATCCTATCTTCTATCCTATCCTATCCTCTATCCTATCAAATCCACTACCCTATTCTCGGTCCAATCCTATCCTCTATCCTATCCTATCCTCTATCCTATCTTATCCTCTATCCTATCCTATCCTCTATCCTATCCTATCCTCTATCCTATCCTATCCTCTATCCTCTATCCTATCCTATCCTCTATCCTCTATCCTATCCTATCCTCTATCCTATCCTATCGTCTATCCTATCCTCTATCCTATCCTATCCTCTATCCTACCCTATCCTCCATCCTATCCTATGCTCTATCCTATCCTATCGTCTATCCTATCCTCTATCCCATCCTATTCCTCTATCCTATCCTATCCTCTATCCTATCCTATCCTATATCCTATCCTATCCTCTATCCTATCCTATCCTCTATCCTATCCTATCCTCTATCCTATCCTATCCTCTATCCTATCGTATCCTCTATCCTATCCTATCCTATATCATATGCTATCCTCTGTCCTATCCTATCCTCTATCCTATGCTATACTCTATCCTATCCTCTATCCTATCCTATCCTCTATCATATCCTATCCTCTATCCTATCAAATCCCCTATCCTATCCTCTATCCTATCCTATCCTGTATCCTATCCAATCCTCTATCCTATCCTCTATCCTATCCTATCCTCTATCCTATCCTATCCTCCATCCTATCCTATCCTGTATCCTATCCTATCCTCTATCCTATCCGATCCTCTATCCTATCCTATCCTCTGTCCTATCCTATCCTCTATCCTATGCTATCCTCTGTCCTATCCTATCCTCTATCCTATGCTATCCTCTATCCTATCCTCTATCCTATCCTATCGTCTATCCTATCCTCTATCCTATCCTATCCTCTATCCTATCCTATCCTCCATCCTATCCTATCCTCAATCCTATCCTTTCCTGTATCCTATCCAATCCTGTATCCTCTCCTGTCCTCTATCCTATCCTATCCTCTATTCGATCCTATCCTTTTATCTTATCCTATCCTATACTCTATCCTATCCTATCCTCTATCCTATCAAATCCCCTATCCTATCCTCTATCCTACCCTATCCTCTGTCCTATCCTATCCTCTATCCTATCCTATCCTCTATCCTATCCTATCCTCTATCCTATCCTATCCTCTATCCTCTATCCTATCCTATCCTCTATCCTCTATCCTCTATCCTCTATCCTATCCTATCCTCTGTCCTATCCTATCGTCTATCCTATCCTCTATCCTATCATATCCTCTATCCTATCCTATTCCTCTATCCTATCCTATCCTCTATCCTATCCTATCCTATATCCTATCCTATCCTCTATCCTATCCTATCCTCTATCCTATCCTATCCTCTATCCTATCCTATCCTCTATCCTATCCTATCCTCTATCCTATCCTACCCTGTATCCTATCCTATATCCTATCCTATCCTCTATCCTATCCTATCCTCTACCCTATCCTATCCTGTATCCTATCCTATCCTCTATCCTATCCTATCCTCTATCCTATCAAATCCCCTATCCTATCCTCTATCCTATCCTATCATCTATCCTCTATCCTATCCAATCCTCTATCCTATCCTATCGTCTATCCTATCCTCTATCCTATCCTATCCTCGATCCTATCCTATCCACTATCCAATCCTATCCTCTATCCTCTATCCTATCCTATCCTCTATCCTATCCTATCCTCTATTCTATCCTATCTTCTATCCTATCCTATCCTCTATCCTATCCTATGCTCTATCCTATCCTATCGTCTATCCTATCCTATATCCTATCCTATCCTCTATCCTATCCTATCCTGTATCCTATCCTATCCTCTATCCTATCCTATCCTCTATCCTATCAAATCCCCTATCCTATCCTCTATCCTATCCTATCCTATCCTGTATCCTATCCTATCCTCTATCCTATCCTATCCTCTATCCTATCCTATCGTCCATCCTATCCTATCCCCAATCCTATCCTTTCCTGTATCCTATCCAATCCTGTATCCTATCCTGTCCTCTATCCTATCCTATCCTCTATCCTATCCTATCCTCTATCCAATCCTATCTTCTATCCTATCCTATCCTCTATCCTATCAAATCCCCTACCCTATTCTCTGTCCAATCCTATCCTCTATCCTATCCTATCCTCTATCCTATCCTATCCTCTACCCTATCCTATCCTCTATCCTCCATCCTATCCTATGCTCTATCCTATCCTATCGTCTATCCTATCCTGTATCTCATCCTATTCCTCTATCCTATCCTATCCTCTATCCTATCCTATCCTATATCCTATCCTATCCTCTATCCTATCCTATCCTCTATCCTATCCTATCCTCTATCCTATCAAATCCCCTACCCTATTCTCTGTCCAATCCTATCCTCTATCCTATCCAATCCTGTATCCTATCCTGTCCTCTATCCTATCCTATCCTCTATCCTATCCTATCCTCTATCCTATCCTATCCTCTATCCTATCCTATCCTCTCTCCTATCCTATCGTCTATCCTATCCTGTATCCTATCCTATCCTCTATCCTATCCTATCCTCCATCCTATCCTATCCTCAATCCTATCCTTTCCTGTATCCTATCCAATCCTCTATCCTATCCTATCGTCTATCCTATCCTCTATCCTATCCTATCCTCTATCCTATCCTATCCTCCATCCTATCCTATGCTCTATCCTATCCTATCGTCTATCCTATCCTGTATCTCATCCTATTCCTCTATCCTATCCTATCCTCTATCCTATCCTATCCTATATCCTATCCTATCCTCTATCCTATCCTATCCTCTATCCTATCCTATCCTCTATCCTATCAAATCCCCTACCCTATTCTCTGTCCAATCCTATCCTCTATCCTATCCAATCCTGTATCCTATCCTGTCCTCTATCCTATCCTATCCTCTATCCTATCCTATCCTCTATCCTATCCTATCCTCTATCCTATCCTATCCTCTATCCTATCCTATCTTCTATCCTATCTTATCCTCTATCCTATCAAAACCCCTATCCTATCCTCTATCCTCTATCCTATCCTATCATCTATCCTCTATCCTATCCAATCCTCTATCCTATCCTATCGTCTATCCTATCCTGTATCCTATCCTATCCTCTATCCTATCCTATCCTCCATCCTATCCTATCCTCAATCCTATCCTTTCCTGTATCCTATCCAATCCTGTATCCTATCCTGTCCTCTATCCTATCCTATCCTATATCCTATCCTATCCTCTATCCTATCCTATCTTCTATCCTATCCTATCCTCTATCCTATCAAATCCACTACCCTATTCTCTGTGCAATCCTATCCTCTATCCTATCCTATCCTCTATCCTATCTTATCCTCTATCCTATCCTATCCTCTATCCTATCCTATCCTCTATCCTATCCTATCCTCTATCCTCTATCCTATCCTATCCTCTATCCTCTATCCTATCCTATCCTCTATCCTATCCTATCGTCTATCCTATCCTCTATCCTATCCTATCCTCTATCCTACCCTATCCTCCATCCTATCCTATCCTATATCCTATCCTATCCTCTATCCTATCCTATCCTCTATCCTATCCTATCCTCTATCCTATCCTATCCTCTATCCTATCGTATCCTCTATCCTATCCTATCCTATATCATATGCTATCCTCTGTCCTATCCTACCCTCTATCCTATGCTATCCTCTATCCTATCCTCTATCCTATCCTATCCTCTATCATATCCTATCCTCTATCCTATCAAATCCCCTATCCTATCCTCTATCCTATCCTATCCTGTATCCTATCCAATCCTCTATCCTATCCTCTATCCTATCCTATCCTCTATCCTATCCTATCCTCCATCCTATCCTATCCTGTATCCTATCCTATCCTCTATCCTATCCGATCCTCTATCCTATCCTATCCTCTGTCCTATCCTATCCTCTATCCTATGCTATCCTCTGTCCTATCCTATCCTCTATCCTATGCTATCCTCTATCCTATCCTCTATCCTATCCTATCGTCTATCCTATCCTCTATCCTATCCTATCCTCTATCCTATCCTATCCTCCATCCTATCCTATCCTCAATCCTATCCTTTCCTGTATCCTATCCAATCCTGTATCCTCTCCTGTCCTCTATCCTATCCTATCCTCTATTCGATCCTATCCTTTTATCTTATCCTATCCTATACTCTATCCTATCCTATCCTCTATCCTATCAAATCCCCTATCCTATCCTCTATCCTATCCTATCCTCTATCCTATCGTATCCTCTATCCTATCCCATCTTCTATCCTATCCTATCCTCTATCCTATCAAATCCCCAACCCTATCCTCTGTCCTATCCTATCCTCTATCCTATCCTATCCTCTATCGTATCCTATCCTCTATCCTATCCTATCCTCTATCCTCTATCCTATCCTCTATCCTCTATCCTCTATCCTATCCTATCCGCTATCCTATCCTATCGTCTATCCTATCCTCTATCCTATTCTATCCTCTATCCAATCCTATCCTCCATCCTATCCTATCCTCAATCCTATCCTTTCCTGTATCCTATCCAATCCTGTATCCTATCCTGTCCTCTATCCTATCCCATCCTCTATCCTATCCTATGCTCTATCCTATCCTATCGTCTATCCTATCCTCTATCCTATCCTATTCCTCTATCCTATCCTATCCTCTATCCTATCCTATCCTATATCCTATCCTATCCTCTATCCTATCCTATCCTCTATCCTATCCTATCCTCTATCCTATCCTATCCTCTATCCTATCCTATCCTGTATCCTATCCTATCCTCTATCCTATCCTATCCTCTATCCTATCCTATCCTCTATCCTATCCTATCCTGTATCCTATCCTATCCTCTATCCTATCCTATCCTCTATCCTATCCTATCCTCTATTCTATCCTATCTTCTATCCTATCCTATCCTCTATCCTATCCTATGCTCTATCCTATCCTATGCTCTATCCCATCCTATCGTCTATCCTATCCTCTATCCTATCCTATTCCTCTATACTATCCTATCCTCTATCCTATCCTATCCTATATCCTATCCTATCCTCTATCCTATCCTATCCTCTATCCTATCCTATCCACTATCCAATCCTATCCTCTATCCTCTATCCTATCCTATCCTCTATCCTATCCTATCCTCTATTCTATCCTATCTTCTATCCTATCCTATCCTCTATCCTATCATATGCTCTATCCCATCCTATCGTCTATCCTATCCTCTATCCTATCCTATTCCTCTATCCTATCCTATCCTCTATCCTATCCTATCCTATATCCTATCCTATCCTCTATCCTATCCTATCCTCTATCCTATCCTATCCTGTATCCTATCCTATCCTCTATCCTATCCTATCCTCTATCCTATCAAATCCCCTATCCTATCCTCTATCCTATCCTATTCTATCCTGTATCCTATCCTATCCTCTATCCTATCCTATCCTCTATCCTATCCTATCGTCCATCCTATCCTATCCCCAATCCTATCCTTTCCTGTATCCTATCCAATCCTGTATCCTATCCTATCCTCTATCCTATCCTATCCTCTATCCTATCCTATCCTCTGTCCTATCCTATCCTCTATCCTATGCTATCCTCTGTCCTATCCTTTCCTGTATCCTATCCAATCCTGTATCCTATCCTGTCCTCTATCCTATCCTATCCTATATCCTATCCTATCCTCTATCCTATCCTATCTTCTATCCTATCCTATCCTCTATCCTATCAAATCCACTACCCTATTCTCTGTCCAATCCTATCCTCTATCCTATCCTATCCTCTATCCTATCTTATCCTCTATCCTATCCTATCCTCTATCCTATCCTATCCTCTATCCTATCCTATCCTCTATCCTCTATCCTATCCTATCCTCTATCCTATCCTATCGTCTATCCTATCCTCTATCCTATCCTATCCTCTATCCTACCCTATCCTCCATCCTATCCTATGCTCTATCCTATCCTATCGTCTATCCTATCCTCTATCCCATCCTATTCCTCTATCCTATCCTATCCTCTATCCTATCCTATCCTATATCCTATCCTATCCTCTATCCTATCCTATCCTCTATCCTATCCTATCCTCTATCCTATCCTATCCTCTATCCTATCCTATCCTCTATCATATCCTATCCTCTATCCTATCAAATCCCCTATCCTATCCTCTATCCTATCCTATCCCGTATCCTATCCAATCCTCTATCCTATCCTCTATCCTATCCTATCCTCTATCCTATCCTATCCTCCATCCTATCCTATCCTGTATCCTATCCTATCCTCTATCCTATCCTATCCTCTATCCTATCTTATCCTCTATCCTATCCTATCCTCTATCCTATCCTATCCTCTATCCTATCCTATCCTCTATCCTCTATCCTATCCTATCCTCTATCCTCTATCCTATCCTATCCTCTATCCTATCCTATCGTCTATCCTATCCTCTATCCTATCCTATCCTCTATCCTCTATCCTATCCTATCCTCTATCCTCTATCCTATCCTATCCTCTATCCTATCCTATCGTCTATCCTATCCTCTATCCTATCCTATCCTCTATCCTACCCTATCCTCCATCCTATCCTATGCTCTATCCTATCCTATCGTCTATCCTATCCTCTATCCCATCCTATTCCTCTATCCTATCCTATCCTCTATCCTATCCTATCCTATATCCTATCCTATCCTCTATCCTATCCTATCCTCTATCCTATCCTATCCTCTATCCTATCCTATCCTCTATCCTATCCTATCCTCTATCCTATCCTATCCTCTATCCTATCCTATCCTCTATCCTATCCTATCCTCTATCATATGCTATCCTCTGTCCTATCCTATCCTCTATCCTATGCTATCCTCTATCCTATCCTCTATCCTATCCTATCCTCCATCCTATCCTATCCTGTATCCTATCCTATCCTCTATCCTATCCTATCCTCTATCCTATCCTATCCTCTGTCCTATCCTATCCTCTATCCTATGCTATCCTCTGTCCTATCCTTTCCTGTATCCTATCCAATCCTGTATCCTATCCTGTCCTCTATCCTATCCTATCCTATATCCTATCCTATCCTCTATCCTATCCTATCTTCTATCCTATCCTATCCTCTATCCTATCAAATCCACTACCCTATTCTCTGTCCAATCCTATCCTCTATCCTATCCTATCCTCTATCCTATCTTATCCTCTATCCTATCCTATCCTCTATCCTATCCTATCCTCTATCCTATCCTATCCTCTATCCTCTATCCTATCCTATCCTCTATCCTATCCTATCGTCTATCCTATCCTCTATCCTATCCTATCCTCTATCCTACCCTATCCTCCATCCTATCCTATGCTCTATCCTATCCTATCGTCTATCCTATCCTCTATCCCATCCTATTCCTCTATCCTATCCTATCCTCTATCCTATCCTATCCTATATCCTATCCTATCCTCTATCCTATCCTATCCTCTATCCTATCCTATCCTCTATCCTATCCTATCCTCTATCCTATCCTATCCTCTATCATATCCTATCCTCTATCCTATCAAATCCCCTATCCTATCCTCTATCCTATCCTATCCCGTATCCTATCCAATCCTCTATCCTATCCTCTATCCTATCCTATCCTCTATCCTATCCTATCCTCCATCCTATCCTATCCTGTATCCTATCCTATCCTCTATCCTATCCTATCCTCTATCCTATCTTATCCTCTATCCTATCCTATCCTCTATCCTATCCTATCCTCTATCCTATCCTATCCTCTATCCTCTATCCTATCCTATCCTCTATCCTCTATCCTATCCTATCCTCTATCCTATCCTATCGTCTATCCTATCCTCTATCCTATCCTATCCTCTATCCTCTATCCTATCCTATCCTCTATCCTCTATCCTATCCTATCCTCTATCCTATCCTATCGTCTATCCTATCCTCTATCCTATCCTATCCTCTATCCTACCCTATCCTCCATCCTATCCTATGCTCTATCCTATCCTATCGTCTATCCTATCCTCTATCCCATCCTATTCCTCTATCCTATCCTATCCTCTATCCTATCCTATCCTATATCCTATCCTATCCTCTATCCTATCCTATCCTCTATCCTATCCTATCCTCTATCCTATCCTATCCTCTATCCTATCCTATCCTCTATCCTATCCTATCCTCTATCCTATCCTATCCTCTATCCTATCCTATCCTCTATCATATGCTATCCTCTGTCCTATCCTATCCTCTATCCTATGCTATCCTCTATCCTATCCTCTATCCTATCCTATCCTCCATCCTATCCTATCCTGTATCCTATCCTATCCTCTATCCTATCCTATCCTCTATCCTATCCTATCCTCTGTCCTATCCTATCCTCTATCCTATGCTATCCTCTGTCCTATCCTATCCTCTATCCTATGCTATCCTCTATCCTATCCTCTATCCTATCCTATCGTCTATCCTATCCTCTATCCTATCCTATCCTCTATCCTATCCTATCCTCCATCCTATCCTATCCTCAATCCTATCCTTTCCTGTATCCTATCCAATCCTGTATCCTCTCCTGTCCTCTATCCTATCCTATCCTCTATTCGATCCTATCCTTTTATCTTATCCTATCCTATCCTCTATCCTATCCTATCCTCTATCCTATCCTATCCTCTATCCTATCCTATCCTCTATCCTATCCTATCCTCTATCCTATCCTATCCTCTGTCCTATCCTATCCTCTATCCTATGCTATCCTCTGTCCTATCCTATCCTCTATCCTATGCTATCCTCTATCCTATCCTCTATCCTATCCTATCGTCTATCCTATCCTCTATCCTATCCTATCCTCTATCCTATCCTATCCTCCATCCTATCCTATCCTCAATCCTATCCTTTCCTGTATCCTATCCAATCCTGTATCCTCTCCTGTCCTCTATCCTATCCTATCCACTATTCGATCCTATCCTTTTATCTTATCCTATCCTATACTCTATCCTATCCTATCCTCTATCCTATCAAATCCCCTATCCTATCCTCTATCCTATCCTATCCTCTATCCTATCGTATCCTCTATCCTATCCCATCTTCTATCCTATCCTATCCTCTATCCTATCCTATCCTCTATCGTATCCTATCCTCTATCCTATCCTATCCTCTATCCTCTATCCTATCCTATCCTCTATCCTCTATCCTATCCTATCCGCTATCCTATCCTATCGTCTATCCTATCCTCTAGCCTATCCTATCCTCTATCCTATCCTATCGTCCATCCTATCCTATCCTCAATCCTATCCTTTCCTGTATCCTATCCAATCCTGTATCCTATCCTGTCCTCTATCCTATCCCATCCTCTATCCTATCCTATGCTCTATCCTATCCTATCGTCTATCCTATCCTCTATCCTATCCTATTCCTCTATCCTATCCTATCCTCTATCCTATCCTATCCTATATCCTATCCTATCCTCTATCCTATCCTATCCTCTATCCTATCCTATCCTCTATCCTATCCTATCCTCTATCCTATCCTATCCTCTATCCTATCCTATCTTCTATCCTATCCTATCCTCTATCCTATCCTATCCTCTATCCTATCCTATCCTCAATCCTATCCTATCCTGTATCCTATCCTATCCTCTATCCTATCCTATCCTCTATCCTATCAAATCCCCTATCCTATCCTCTATCCTATCCTATCATCTATCATCTATCCTATCCAATCCTCTATCCTATCCTATCGTCTATCCTATCCTCTATCCTATCCTATCCTCTATCCTATCCTATCCACTATCCAATCCTATCCTCTATCCTCTATCCTATCCTATCCTCTATCCTATCCTATCCTCTATCCTATCCTATCGTCCATCCTATCCTATCCCCAATCCTATCCTTTCCTGTATCCTATCCAATCCTGTATCCTATCCTATCCTCTATCCAATCCTATCTTCTATCCTATCCTATCCTCTATCCTATCAAATCCCCTACCCTATTCTCTGTCCAATCCTATCCTCTATCCTATCCTATCCTCTATCCTATCCTATCCTCTATCCTATCCTATCCACTACCCTATCCTATCCTCTATCCTCTATCCTATCCTATCCTCTATCCTCTATCCTATCCTATCCTCTATCCTATCCTATCGTCTATCCTATCCTCTATCCTATCCTATCCTCTATCCTATCCTATCCTCCATCCTATCCTATGCTCTATCCTATCCTATCGTCTATCCTATCCTGTATCCCATCCTATTCCTCTATCCTATCCTATCCTCTATCCTATCCTATCCTATATCCTATCCTATCCTCTATCCTATCCTATCCTCTATCCTATCCTATCCTCTATCCTATCAAATCCCCTACCCTATTCTCTGTCCAATCCTATCCTCTATCCTATCCAATCCTGTATCCTATCCTGTCCTCTATCCTATCCTATCCTCTATCCTATCCTATCCTCTATCCTATCCTATCCTCTATCCTATCCTATCTTCTATCCTATCCTATCCTCTATCCTATCAAATCCCCTATCCTATCCTCTATCCTCTATCCTATCCTATCATCTATCCTCTATCCTATCCAATCATCTATCCTATCCTATCGTCTATCCTATCCTGTATCCTATCCTGTCCTCTATCCAATCCTATCCTCTATCCTATCCAATCCTGTATCCTATCCTGTCCTCTATCCTATCCTATCCTCTATCCTATCCTATCCTCTATCCTATCCTATCCTCTATCCTATCCTATCTTCTATCCTATCCTATCCTCTATCCTATCAAATCCACTACCCTATTCTCTGTCCAATCCTATCCTCTATCCTATCCAATCCTGTATCCTATCCTGTCCTCTATCCTATCCTATCCTCTATCCTATCCTATCCTCTATCCTATCCTATCCTCTATCCTATCCTATCCTCTATCCTATCCTATCCTCTATCCTATCCTATCCTCTATCCTATCTTATCCTCTATCCTATCCTATCCTCTATCCTATCCTATCCTCTATCCTATCCTATCCTCTATCCTCTATCCTATCCTATCCTCTATCCTCTATCCTATCCTATCCTCTATCCTATCCTATCGTCTATCCTATCCTCTATCCTACCCTATCCTCTATCCTACCCTATCCTCCATCCTATCCTATGCTCTATCCTATCCTATCGTCTATCCTATCCTCTATCCCATCCTATTCCTCTATCCTATCCTATCCTCTATCCTATCCTATCCTCCATCCTATCCTATGCTCTATCCTATCCTATCGTCTATCCTATCCTGTATCCCATCCTATTCCTCTATCCTATCCTATCCTCTATCCTATCCAATCCTGTATCCTATCCTGTCCTCTATCCTATCCTATCCTCTATCCTATCCTATCCTCTATCCTATCCTATCCTCTATCCTATCCTATCTTCTATCCTATCCTATCCTCTATCCTATCAAATCCCCTATCCTATCCTCTATCCTCTATCCTATCCTATCATCTATCCTCTATCCTATCCAATCCTCTATCCTATCCTATCGTCTATCCTATCCTGTATCCTATCCTATCCTCTATCCTATCCTATCCTCCATCCTATCCTATCCTCAATCCTATCCTTTCCTGTATCCTATCCAATCCTGTATCCTATCCTGTCCTCTATCCTATCCTATCCTATATCCTATTCTATCCTCTATCCTATCCTATCTTCTATCCTATCCTATCCTCTATCCTATCAAATCCACTACCCTATTCTCTGTCCAATCCTATCCTCTATCCTATCCTATCCTCTATCCTCTATCCTATCCTATCCTCTATCCTCTATCCTATCCTATCCTCTATCCTATCCTATCGTCTATCCTATCCTCTATCCTATCCTATCCTCTATCCTACCCTATCCTCCATCCTATCCTATGCTCTATCCTATCCTATCGTCTATCCTATCCTCTATCCCATCCTATTCCTCTATCCTATCCTATCCTCTATCCTACCCTATCCTATATCCTATCCTATCCTCTATCCAATCCTATCCTCTATCCTATCCTATCCTCTATCCTATCCTATCCTCTATCCTATCCTATCCTCTATCCTATCCTATCCTCTGTCCTATCCTATCCTCTATCCTATGCTATCCTCTGTCCTATCCTATCCTCTATCCTATGCTATCCTCTATCCTATCCTCTATCCTATCCTATCGTCTATCCTATCCTCTATCCTATCCTATCCTCTATCCTATCCTATCCTCCATCCTATCCTATCCTCAATCCTATCCTTTCCTGTATCCTATCCAATCCTGTATCCTCTCCTGTCCTCTATCCTATCCTATCCTCTATTCGATGCTATCCTTTTATCTTATCCTATCCTATACTCTATCCTATACTATCCTCTATCCTATCAAATCCCCTATCCTATCCTCTATCCTATCCTATCCTGTATCCTATCCAATCCTCTATCCTATCCTCTATCCTATCCTATCCTCTATCCTATCCTATCCTCCATCCTATCCTATCCTGTATCCTATCCTATCCTCTATCCTATCCTATCCTCTATCCTATCCTATCCTCTGTCCTATCCTATCTTCTATCCTATGCTATCCTCTGTCCTATCCTATCCTCTATCCTATGCTATCCTCTATCCTATCCTCTATCCTATCCTATCGTCTATCCTATCCTCTATCCTATCCTATCCTCTATCCTATCCTATCCTCCATCCTATCCTATCCTCAATCCTATCCTTTCCTGTATCCTATCCAATCCTGTATCCTCTCCTGTCCTCTATCCTATCCTATCCTCTATTCGATGCTATCCTTTTATCTTATCCTATCCTATACTCTATCCTATACTATCCTCTATCCTATCAAATCCCCTATCCTATCCTCTATCCTATCCTATCCTCTATCCTATCGTATCCTCTATCCTATCCCATCTTCTATCCTATCCTATCCTCTATCCTATCAAATCCCCAACCCTATCCTCTGTCCTATCCTATCCTCTATCCTATCCTATCCTCTATCGTATCCTATCCTCTATCCTATCCTATCCTCTATCCTCTATCCTATCCTATCCTCTATCCTCTATCCTATCCTATCCGCTATCCTATCATATCGTCTATCCTATCCTCTATCCTATCCTATCCTCTATCCTATCCTATCCTCCATCCTATCCTATCCTCAATCCTATCCTTTCCTGTATCCTATCCAATCCTGTATCCTATCCTGTCCTCTATCCTATCCCATCCTCTATCCTATCCTATGCTCTATCCTATCCTATCGTCTATCCTATCCTCTATCCTATCCTATTCCTCTATCCTATCCTATCCTCTATCCTATCCTATCCTATATCCTATCCTATCCTCTATCCTATCCTATCCTCTATCCTATCCTATCCTCTATCCTATCCTATCCTCTATCCTATCCTATCCTCTATCCTCTATCCTATCCTATCCTCTATCCTCTATCCTATCCTATCCTCTATCCTATCCTATCGTCTATCCTATCCTCTATCCTATCCTATCCTCTATCCTATCCTATCCTCTATCATATCCTATCCTCTATCCTATCAAATCCCCTATCCTATCCTCTATCCTATCCTATCCTGTATCCTATCCAATCCTCTATCCTATCCTCTATCCTATCCTATCCTCTATCCTATCCTATCCTCCATCCTATCCTATCCTGTATCCTATCCTATCCTCTATCCTATCCTATCCTCTATCCTATCCTATCCTCTGTCCTATCCTATCCTCTATCCTATGCTATCCTCTGTCCTATCCTATCCTCTATCCTATGCTATCCTCTATCCTATCCTCTATCCTATCCTATCGTCTATCCTATCCTCTATCCTATCCTATCCTCTATCCTATCCTATCCTCCATCCTATCCTATCCTCAATCCTATCCTTTCCTGTATCCTATCCAATCCTGTATCCTCTCCTGTCCTCTATCCTATCCTATCCTCTATTCGATCCTATCCTTTTATCTTATCCTATCCTATACTCTATCCTATACTATCCTCTATCCTATCAAATCCCCTATCCTATCCTCTATCCTATCCTATCCTCTATCCTATCGTATCCCCTATCCTATCCCATCTTCTATCCTATCCTATCCTCTATCCTATCAAATCCCCAACCCTATCCTCTGTCCTATCCTATCCTCTATCCTATCCTATCCTCTATCGTATCCTATCCTCTATCCTATCCTATCCTCTATCCTCTATTCGATGCTATCCTCTATCCTCTATCCTATCCTATCCGCTATCCTATCATATCGTCTATCCTATCCTCTATCCTATCCTATCCTCTATCCTATCCTATCCTCCATCCTATCCTATCCTCAATCCTATCCTTTCCTGTATCCTATCCAATCCTGTATCCTATCCTGTCCTCTATCCTATCCCATCCTCTATCCTATCCTATGCTCTATCCTATCCTATCGTCTATCCTATCCTCTATCCTATCCTATTCCTCTATCCTATCCTATCCTCTATCCTATCCTATCCTATATCCTATCCTATCCTCTATCCTATCCTATCCTCTATCCTATCCTATCCTCTATCCTATCCTATCCTCTATCCTATCCTATCCTCTATCCTCTATCCTATCCTATCCTCTATCCTCTATCCTATCCTATCCTCTATCCTATCCTATCGTCTATCCTATCCTCTATCCTATCCTATCCTCTATCCTATCCTATCCTCTATCATATCCTATCCTCTATCCTATCAAATCCCCTATCCTATCCTCTATCCTATCCTATCCTGTATCCTATCCAATCCTCTATCCTATCCTCTATCCTATCCTATCCTCTATCCTATCCTATCCTCCATCCTATCCTATCCTGTATCCTATCCTATCCTCTATCCTATCCTATCCTCTATCCTATCCTATCCTCTGTCCTATCCTATCCTCTATCCTATGCTATCCTCTGTCCTATCCTATCCTCTATCCTATGCTATCCTCTATCCTATCCTCTATCCTATCCTATCGTCTATCCTATCCTGTATCCTATCCTATCCTCTATCCTATCCTATCCTCCATCCTATCCTATCCTCAATCCTATCCTTTCCTGTATCCTATCCAATCCTGTATCCTCTCCTGTCCTCTATCCTATCCTATCCTCTATTCGATCCTATCCTTTTATCTTATCCTATCCTATACTCTATCCTATACTATCCTCTATCCTATCAAATCCCCTATCCTATCCTCTATCCTATCCTATCCTCTATCCTATCGTATCCCCTATCCTATCCCATCTTCTATCCTATCCTATCCTCTATCCTATCAAATCCCCAACCCTATCCTCTGTCCTATCCTATCCTCTATCCTATCCTATCCTCTATCGTATCCTATCCTCTATCCTATCCTATCCTCTATCCTCTATCCTATCCTATCCTCTATCCTCTATCCTATCCTATCCGCTATCCTATCCTATCGTCTATCCTATCCTCTATCCTATCCTATCCTCTATCCTATCCTATCCTCCATCCTATCCTATCCTCAATCCTATCCTTTCCTGTATCCTATCCAATCCTGTATCCTATCCTGTCCTCTATCCTATCCCATCCTCTATCCTATCCTATGCTCTATCCTATCCTATCGTCTATCCTATCCTCTATCCTATCCTATTCCTCTATCCTATCCTATCCTCTATCCTATCCTATCCTCTATCCTATCCTATCCTCTATCCTATCCTATCCTCTATCCTATCCTATCCTCTATCCTATCCTATCCTCTATCCTCTATCCTATCCTATCCTCTATCCTCTATCCTATCCTATCCTCTATCCTATCCTATCGTCTATCCTATCCTCTATCCTATCCTATCCTCTATCCTACCCTATCCTCCATCCTATCCTATGCTCTATCCTATCCTATCGTCTATCCTATCCTCTATCCCATCCTATTCCTCTATCCTATCCTATCCTCTATCCTATCCTATCCTATATCCTATCCTATCCTCTATCCTATCCTATCCTCTATCCTATCCTATCCTCTATCCTATCCTATCCTCTATCCTATCCTATCCTCTATCCTATCCTATCCTCTGTCCTATCCTATCCTCTATCCTATGCTATCCTCTGTCCTATCCTATCCTCTATCCTATGCTATCCTCTATCCTATCCTCTATCCTATCCTATCGTCTATCCTATCCTATCCTCTGTCCTATCCTATCCTCTATCCTATCCTATCCTCTATCCTATCCTATCCTCTATCATATGCTATCCTCTGTCCTATCCTATCCTCTATCCTATGCTATCCTCTATCCTATCCTCTATCCTATCCTATCCTCTATCATATCCTATCCTCTATCCTATCCAATCCCCTATCCTATCCTCTATCCTATCCTATCCTGTATCCTATCCAATCCTCTATCCTATCCTCTATCCTATCCTATCCTCTATCCTATCCTATCCTCCATCCTATCCTATCCTGTATCCTATCCTATCCTCTATCCTATCCTATCCTCTATCCTATCCTATCCTCTGTCCTATCCTATCCTCTATCCTATGCTATCCTCTGTCCTATCCTATCCTCTATCCTATGCTATCCTCTATCCTATCCTCTATCCTATCCTATCGTCTATCCTATCCTCTATCCTATCCTATCCTCTATCCTATCCTATCCTATCCTCCATCCTATCCTATCCTCAATCCTATCCTTTCCTGTATCCTATCCAATCCTGTATCCTCTCCTGTCCTCTATCCTATCCTATCCTCTATTCGATCCTATCCTTTTATCTTATCCTATCCTATACTCTATCCTTTACTATCCTCTATCCTATCAAATCCCCTATCCTATCCTCTATCCTATCCTATCCTCTATCCTATCGTATCCTCTATCCTATCCCATCTTCTATCCTATCCTATCCTCTATCCTATCAAATCCCCAACACTATCCTCTGTCCTATCCTATGCTCTATCCTATCCTATCCTCTATCGTATCCTATCCTCTATCCTATCCTATCCTCTATCCTCTATCCTATCCTATCCTCTATCCTCTATCCTATCCTATCCTCTATCCTATCCTATCCTCCATCCTATCCTATCCTCAATCCTATCCTTTCCTGTATCCTATCCAATCCTGTATCCTCTCCTGTCCTCTATCCTATCCTATCCTCTATTCGATCCTATCCTTTTATCTTATCCTATCCTATACTCTATCCTTTACTATCCTCCATCCTATCAAATCCCCTACCCTATTCTCTGTCCAATCCTATCCTCTATCCTATCCAATCCTGTATCCTATCCTGTCCTCTATCCTATCCTATCCTCTATCCTATCCTATCCTCTATCCTATCCTATCCTCTATCCTATCCTATCTTCTATCCTATCCTATCCTCTATCCTATCAAATCCCCTATCCTATCCTCTATCCTCTATCCTATCCTATCATCTATCCTCTATCCTATCCAATCCTCTATCCTATCCTATCGTCTATCCTATCCTGTATCCTATCCTATCCTCTATCCTATCCTATCCTCCATCCTATCCTATCCTCAATCCTATCCTTTCCTGTATCCTATCCAATCCTGTATCCTATCCTGTCCTCTATCCTATCCTATCCTATATCCTATCCTATCCTCTATCCTATCCTATCTTCTATCCTATCCTATCCTCTATCCTATCAAATCCACTACCCTATTCTCTGTCCAATCCTATCCTCTATCCTATCCTATCCTCTATCCTATCTTATCCTCTATCCTATCCTATCCTCTATCCTATCCTATCCTCTATCCTATCCTATCCTCTATCCTCTATCCTATCCTATCCTCTATCTTCTATCCTATCCTATCCTCTATCCTATCCTATCGTCTATCCTATCCTCTATCCTATCCTATCCTCTATCCTACCCTATCCTCCATCCTATCCTATATCCTATCCTATCCTCTATCCTATCCTATCCTCTATCCTATCCTATCCTCTATCCTATCCTATCCTCTATCCTATCCTATCCTCTATCCTATCCTATCCTGTATTATATCCTATCCTCTATCCTATCCTATCCTCTATCCTATCCTATCCTCTATCCTATCCTATCCTGTATCCTATCCTATCCTCTATCCTATCCTATCCTCTATCCTATCAAATCCCCTATCCTATCCTCTATCCTATCCTATCATCTATCCTCTATCCTATCCAATCCTCTATCCTATCCTATCGTCTATCCTATCCTCTATCCTATCCTATCCTCTATCCTATCCTATCCACTATCCAATCCTATCCTCTATCCTCTATCCTATCCTATCCTCTATCCTATCCTATCCTCTATTCTATCCTATCTTCTATCCTATCCTATCCTCTATCCTATCCTATGCTCTATCCTATCCTATCGTCTATCCTATCCTCTATCCTATCCTATTCCTCTATCCTATCCTATCCTCTATCCTATCCTATCCTCTATCCTATCCTATCCTCTATCCTATCCTATCCTCTATCCTATCCTATCCTGTATTATATCCTATCCTCTATCCTATCCTATCCTCTATCCTATCCTATCCTCTATCCTATCCTATCCTGTATCCTATCCTATCCTCTATCCTATCCTATCCTCTATCCTATCAAATCCCCTATCCTATCCTCTATCCTATCCTATCATCTATCCTCTATCCTATCCAATCCTCTATCCTATCCTATCGTCTATCCTATCCTCTATCCTATCCTATCCTCTATCCTATCCTATCCACTATCCAATCCTATCCTCTATCCTCTATCCTATCCTATCCTCTATCCTATCCTATCCTCTATTCTATCCTATCTTCTATCCTATCCTATCCTCTACCCTATCCTATGCTCTATCCTATCCTATCGTCTATCCTATCCTCTATCCTATCCTATTCCTCTATCCTATCCTATCCTCTATCCTATCCTATCCTATATCCTATCCTATCCTCTATCCTATCCTATCCTCTATCCTATCCTATCCTCTATCCTATCCTATCCTCTATCCTATCCTATCCTCTATCCTATCCTATCCTCTGTCCTATCCTATCCTCTATCCTATGCTATCCTCTGTCCTATCCTATCCTCTATCCTATGCTATCCTCTATCCTATCCTCTATCCTATCCTATCGTCTATCCTATCCTATCCTCTGTCCTATCCTATCCTCTATCCTATCCTATCCTCTATCCTATCCTATCCTCTATCCTATCCTATCCTCTATCATATGCTATCCTCTGTCCTATCCTATCCTCTATCCTATGCTATCCTCTATCTTATCCTCTATCCTATCCTATCCTCTATCATATCCTATCCTCTATCCTATCAAATCCCCTATCCTATCCTCTATCCTATCCTATCCTGTATCCTATCCAATCCTCTATCCTATCCTCTATCCTATCCTATCCTCTATCCTATCCTTTTTTTTTTTTTTTTTTTTTTAAAGGTATTTGCCTCTATTTAACTTTTCAATTTATACAAAATCGTTAAAAATCTATTATCGCTGGTCGCGCATGTACTTAATTTAATTTACTCTAATCGATTCGCTTAAACTTAATCTATTTTATATATACTAACACTTAAAGTAACTAAACTCGAGATTAACCCTAAGATTACAAATCTAAAACCTAAACTCTAAAAATTTACTAGCTAAACCTTATTAACCAAAAACCAAAAAAAAAACCAACACAAACAGTTGTAATTCTAATTTTTTCTATTAACCTAACCTATCTTATCTAAAATTCGCACAGAATCGCCGAGGTCCGCAGAAATCTACTTAGCGGCTACGATATTCTCTCTACCTACTAGCTACGAAAATTTGACGAAATTCGCAAAATTGTAAGAATTTTTGAAAAAATCTCGTGCGATCGACGGGAAAAATTCTAAAATCGCTTCGAATTATCTAAAATCGTCTGTAAGTGACGAAAAAACGCTAAGAAATGCTAAAATTCTGCTAATTTCTGGATTTCGCAAGAGGGAAGTGGGGGTTTTTGGATAGTTGACCCCCACTTATCCTTATATGTTTGTAAAGCCCTCGTTGAATGCGTAACTTGCCTCGTTGAAAGTTTTTTCGAGAATCAGCTCCTTCCCCTTGTCCGTGTTGTTATCTCGAAAAAGGGGGGGGGGGGGGTTCGACAAATTTTTTGCCTTGGGGAACTTCGTTCCCCAGATCACAGACACCCCTTAGATTCCCCTACAGAGTCGACCCACGTACTCAGATTTTTTAATATCCGAAATTATTTGGTCACCCGGTATGCACGCTAATTTTCAACTTTCACCGATTCCGGCGTTCAGCGGCTCGTTGTAACGGTACGGGCGAGCACTTTACTTTCGTCTGGTCCGTTTCCCTAATTTCCGTAAAATAAGCCTGCTAATCGCTATATCTCCGAAATGGGTGGGTGCAGAGCAAAAAAGTTTTCGGGGGGGGATCCTCTATCCTATCCTATCCTCCATCCTATCCTATCCTGTATCCTATCCTATCCTCTATCCTATCCTATCCTCTATCCTATCCTATCCTCTGTCCTATCCTATCCTCTATCCTATGCTATCCTCTGTCCTATCCTATCCTCTATCCTATGCTATCCTCTATCCTATCCTCTATCCTATCCTATCGTCTATCCTATCCTCTATCCTATCCTATCCTCTATCCTATCCTATCCTCCATCCTATCCTATCCTCAATCCTATCCTTTCCTGTATCCTATCCAATCCTGTATCCTCTCCTGTCCTCTATCCTATCCTATCCTCTATTCGATCCTATCCTTTTATCTTATCCTATCCTATACTCTATCCTATACTATCCTCTATCCTATCAAATCCCCTATCCTATCCTCTATCCTATCCTATCCTCTATCCTATCGTATCCTCTATCCTATCCCATCTTCTATCCTATCCTATCCTCTATCCTATCAAATCCCCAACCCTATGCTCTGTCCTATCCTATCCTCTATCCTATCCTATCCTCTATCGTATCCTATCCTCTATCCTATCCTATCCTCTATCCTCTATCCTATCCTATCCTCTATCCTCTATCCTATCCTATCCGCTATCCTATCCTATCGTCTATCCTATCCTCTATCCTATCCTATCCTCTATCCTATCCTATCCTCCATCCTATCCTATCCTCAATCCTATCCTTTCCTGTATCCTATCCAATCCTGTATCCTATCCTGTCCTCTATCCTATCCCATCCTCTATCCTATCCTATGCTCGATCCTATCCTATCGTCTATCCTATCCTCTATCCTATCCTATTCCTCTATCCTATCCTATCCTCTATCCTATCCTATCCTATATCCTATCCTATCCTCTATCCTATCCTATCCTCTATCCTATCCTATCCTCTATCCTATCCTATCCTCTATCCTATCCTATCCTCTATCCTATCCTATCCTGTATCCTATCCTATCCTCTATCCTATCCTATCCTCTATCCTATCCTATCCTCTATCCTATCCTATCCTGTATCCTATCCTGTCCTCTATCCTATCCTATCCTCTATCCTATCAAATCCCCTATCCTATCCTCTATCCTATCCTATCATCTATCCTCTATCCTATCCAATCCTCTATCCTATCCTATCGTCTATCCTATCCTCTATCCTATCCTATCCTCTATCCTATCCTATCCACTATCCAATCCTATCCTCTATCCTCTATCCTATCCTATCCTCTATCCTATCCTATCCTCTATTCTATCCTATCTTCTATCCTATCCTATCCTCTATCCTATCCTATGCTCTATCCTATCCTATCGTCTATCCTATCCTCTATCCTATCCTATTCCTCTATCCTATCCTATCCTCTATCCTATCCTATCCTATATCCTATCCTATCCTCTATCCTATCCTATCCTCTATCCTATCCTATCCTCTATCCTATCCTATCCTCTATCCTATCCTATCCTCTATCCTATCCTATCCTGTATCCTATCCTATCCTCTATCCTATCCTATCCTCTATCCTATCCTATCCACTATCCTATCCTATCCTGTATCCTATCCTATCCTCTATCCTATCCTATCCTCTATCCTATCAAATCCCCTATCCTATCCTCTATCCTATCCTATCCTATCCTGTATCCTATCCTATCCTCTATCCTATCCTATCGTCTATCCTATCCTCTATCCTATCCTATCCTCTATCCTATCCTATCCACTATCCAATCCTATCCTCTATCCTCTATCCTATCCTATCCTCTATCCTATCCTATCCTCTATTCTATCCTATCCTCTATCCTATGCTATCCTCTATCCTATCCTCTATCCTATCCTATCGTCTATCCTATCCTCTATCCTATCCTATCCTCTATCCTATCCTATCCTCCATCCTATCCTATCCTCAATCCTATCCTTTCCTGTATCCTATCCAATCCTGTATCCTCTCCTGTCCTCTATCCTATCCTATCCTCTATTCGATCCTATCCTTTTATCTTATCCTATCCTATACTCTATCCTATCCTATCCTCTATCCTATCAAATCCCCTATCCTATCCTCTATCCTATCCTATCCTCTATCCTATCGTATCCTCTATCCTATCCCATCTTCTATCCTATCCTATCCTCTATCCTATCAAATCCCCAACCCTATCCTCTGTCCTATCCTATCCTCCATCCTATCCTATCCTCTATCGTATCCTATCCTCTATCCTATCCTATCCTCTATCCTCTATCCTATCCTATCCTCTATCCTCTATCCTATCCTATCCGCTATCCTATCCTATCGTCTATCCTATCCTCTATCCTATCCTATCCTCTATCCTATCCTATCCTCCATCCTATCCTATCCTCAATCCTATCCTTTCCTGTATCCTATCCAATCCTGTATCCTATCCTATGCTCTATCCTATCCTATCGTTTATCCTATCCTCTATTATATCCTATTCCTCTATCCTATCCTATCCTCTATCCTATCCTATCCTATATCCTATCCTATCCTCTATCCTATCCTATCCTCTATCCTATCCTATCCTCTATCCTATCCTATCCTCTATCCTATCCTATCCTCTATCCTATCCTATCCTGTATCCTATCCTATCCTGTATCCTATCCTATCCTCTATCCTATCCTATCCTCTATTATATCCTATTCCTCTATCCTATCCTATCCTCTATCCTATCCTATCCTATATCCTATCCTATCCTCTATCCTATCCTATCCTCTATCCTATCCTATCCTCTATCCTATCAAATCCCCTATCCTATCCTCTATCCTATCCTATCCTCTATCCTATCCTATCCACTATCCAATCCTATCCTCTATCCTCTATCCTATCCTATCCTCTATCCTATCCTATCCTCTATTCTATCCTATCTTCTATCCTATCCTATCCTCTATCCTATCCTATGCTCTATCCTATCCTATCGTCTATCCTATCCTCTATCCTATCCTATTCCTCTATCCTATCCTATCCTCTATCCTATCCTATCCTATATCCTATCCTATCCTCTATCCTATCCTATCCTCTATCCTATCCTATCCTCTATCCTATCCTATCCTCTATCCTATCCTATCCTCTATCCTATCCTATCCTGTATCCTATCCTATCCTCTATCCTATCCTATCCTCTATCCTATCCTATCCACTATCCTATCCTATCCTGTATCCTATCCTATCCTCTATCCTATCCTATCCTCTATCCTATCAAATCCCCTATCCTATCCTCTATCCTATCCTATCCTATCCTGTATCCTATCCTATCCTCTATCCTATCCTATCGTCTATCCTATCCTCTATCCTATCCTATCCTCTATCCTATCCTATCCACTATCCAATCCTATCCTCTATCCTCTATCCTATCCTATCCTCTATCCTATCCTATCCTCTATTCTATCCTATCCTCTATCCTATGCTATCCTCTATCCTATCCTCTATCCTATCCTATCGTCTATCCTATCCTCTATCCTATCCTATCCTCTATCCTATCCTATCCTCCATCCTATCCTATCCTCAATCCTATCCTTTCCTGTATCCTATCCAATCCTGTATCCTCTCCTGTCCTCTATCCTATCCTATCCTCTATTCGATCCTATCCTTTTATCTTATCCTATCCTATACTCTATCCTATCCTATCCTCTATCCTATCAAATCCCCTATCCTATCCTCTATCCTATCCTATCCTCTATCCTATCGTATCCTCTATCCTATCCCATCTTCTATCCTATCCTATCCTCTATCCTATCAAATCCCCAACCCTATCCTCTGTCCTATCCTATCCTCCATCCTATCCTATCCTCTATCGTATCCTATCCTCTATCCTATCCTATCCTCTATCCTCTATCCTATCCTATCCTCTATCCTCTATCCTATCCTATCCGCTATCCTATCCTATCGTCTATCCTATCCTCTATCCTATCCTATCCTCTATCCTATCCTATCCTCCATCCTATCCTATCCTCAATCCTATCCTTTCCTGTATCCTATCCAATCCTGTATCCTATCCTATGCTCTATCCTATCCTATCGTTTATCCTATCCTCTATTATATCCTATTCCTCTATCCTATCCTATCCTCTATCCTATCCTATCCTATATCCTATCCTATCCTCTATCCTATCCTATCCTCTATCCTATCCTATCCTCTATCCTATCCTATCCTCTATCCTATCCTATCCTCTATCCTATCCTATCCTGTATCCTATCCTATCCTGTATCCTATCCTATCCTCTATCCTATCCTATCCTCTATTATATCCTATTCCTCTATCCTATCCTATCCTCTATCCTATCCTATCCTATATCCTATCCTATCCTCTATCCTATCCTATCCTCTATCCTATCCTATCCTCTATCCTATCAAATCCCCTATCCTATCCTCTATCCTATCCTATCCTCTATCCTATCCTATCCTCTATCCTATCCTATCCTCTATCCTATCCTATCCTGTATCCTATCCTATCCTCTATCCTATCCTATCCTCTATTCTATCCTATCCTCTATCCTATCCTATCCTGTATCCTATCCTATCCTCTATCCTATCCTATCCTCTATCCTATCAAATCCCCTATCCTATCCTGTATCCTATCCTATCCTATCCTGTATCCTATCCTATCCTCTATCCTATCCTATCGTCTATCCTATCCTCTATCCTATCCTATCCTCTATCCTATCCTATCCACTATCCAATCCTATCCTCTATCCTCTATCCTATCCTATCCTCTATCCTATCCTATCCTCTATTCTATCCTATCTTCTATCCTATCCTATCCTCTATCCTATCCTATCCTCTATCCTATCCAATCCTCTATCCTATCCTATCGTCTATCCTATCCTCTATCCTATCCTATCCTCTATCCTATCCTATCCTCCATCCTATCCTATCCTCAATCCTATCCTTTCCTGTATCCTATCCAATCCTGTATCCTCTCCTGTCCTCTATCCTATCCTATCCTCTATTCGATCCTATCCTTTTATCTTATCCTATCCTATACTCTATCCTATACTATCCTCTATCCTATCAAATCCCCTATCCTATCCTCTATCCTATCCTATCCTCTATCCTATCGTATCCTCTATCCTATCCCATCTTCTATCCTATCCTATCCTCTATCCTATCAAATCCCCAACCCTATGCTCTGTCCTATCCTATCCTTTATCCTATCCTATCCTCTATCGTATCCTATCCTCTATCCTATCCTATCCTCTATCCTCTATCCTATCCTATCCTCTATCCTCTATCCTATCCTATCCGCTATCCTATCCTATCGTCTATCCTATCCTCTATCCTATCCTATCCTCTATCCTATCCTATCCTCCATCCTATCCTATCCTCAATCCTATCCTTTCCTGTATCCTATCCAATCCTGTATCCTATCCTGTCCTCTATCCTATCCCATCCTCTATCCTATCCTATGCTCGATCCTATCCTATCGTCTATCCTATCCTCTATCCTATCCTATTCCTCTATCCTATCCTATCCTCTATCCTATCCTATCCTATATCCTATCCTATCCTCTATCCTATCCTATCCTCTATCCTATCCTATCCTCTATCCTATCCTATCCTCTATCCTATCCTATCCTCTATCCTATCCTATCCTGTATCCTATCCTATCCTCTATCCTATCCTATCCTCTATCCTATCCTATCCTCTATCCTATCCTATCCTGTATCCTATCCTGTCCTCTATCCTATCCTATCCTCTATCCTATCAAATCCCCTATCCTATCCTCTATCCTATCCTATCATCTATCCTCTATCCTATCCAATCCTCTATCCTATCCTATCGTCTATCCTATCCTCTATCCTATCCTATCCTCTATCCTATCCTATCCACTATCCAATCCTATCCTCTATCCTCTATCCTATCCTATCCTCTATCCTATCCTATCCTCTATTCTATCCTATCTTCTATCCTATCCTATCCTCTATCCTATCCTATGCTCTATCCTATCCTATCGTCTATCCTATCCTCTATCCTATCCTATTCCTCTATCCTATCCTATCCTCTATCCTATCCTATCCTATATCCTATCCTATCCTCTATCCTATCCTATCCTCTATCCTATCCTATCCTCTATCCTATCCTATCCTCTATCCTATCCTATCCTCTATCCTATCCTATCCTGTATCCTATCCTATCCTCTATCCTATCCTATCCTCTATCCTATCCTATCCACTATCCTATCCTATCCTGTATCCTATCCTATCCTCTATCCTATCCTATCCTCTATCCTATCAAATCCCCTATCCTATCCTCTATCCTATCCTATCCTATCCTGTATCCTATCCTATCCTCTATCCTATCCTATCGTCTATCCTATCCTCTATCCTATCCTATCCTCTATCCTATCCTATCCACTATCCAATCCTATCCTCTATCCTCTATCCTATCCTATCCTCTATCCTATCCTATCCTCTATTCTATCCTATCCTCTATCCTATGCTATCCTCTATCCTATCCTCTATCCTATCCTATCGTCTATCCTATCCTCTATCCTATCCTATCCGCTATCCTATCCTATCGTCTATCCTATCCTCTATCCTATCCTATCCTCAATCCTATCCTTTCCTGTATCCTATCCAATCCTGTATCCTATCCTATGCTCTATCCTATCCTATCGTTTATCCTATCCTCTATTATATCCTATTCCTCTATCCTATCCTATCCTCTATCCTATCCTATCCTATATCCTATCCTATCCTCTATCCTATCCTATCCTCTATCCTATCCTATCCTCTATCCTATCCTATCCTCTATCCTATCCTATCCTCTATCCTATCCTATCCTGTATCCTATCCTATCCTGTATCCTATCCTATCCTCTATTATATCCTATTCCTCTATCCTATCCTATCCTATATCCTATCCTATCCTCTATCCTATCCTATCCTCTATCCTATCCTATCCTCTATCCTATCAAATCCCCTATCCTATCCTCTATCCTATCCTATCCTCTATCCTATCCTATCCTCTATCCTATCCTATCCTCTATCCTATCCTATCCTGTATCCTATCCTATCCTCTATCCTATCCTATCCTCTATTCTATCCTATCCTCTATCCTATCCTATCCTGTATCCTATCCTATCCTCTATCCTATCCTATCCTCTATCCTATCAAATCCCCTATCCTATCCTGTATCCTATCCTATCCTATCCTGTATCCTATCCTATCCTCTATCCTATCCTATCGTCTATCCTATCCTCTATCCTATCCTATCCTCTATCCTATCCTATCCACTATCCAATCCTATCCTCTATCCTCTATCCTATCCTATCCTCTATCCTATCCTATCCTCTATTCTATCCTATCTTCTATCCTATCCTATCCTCTATCCTATCCTATCCTCTATCCTATCCAATCCTCTATCCTATCCTATCGTCTATCCTATCCTCTATCCTATCCTATCCTCTATCCTATCCTATCCTCCATCCTATCCTATCCTCAATCCTATCCTTTCCTGTATCCTATCCAATCCTGTATCCTATCCTGTCCTCTATCCTATCCTATCCTCTATCCTATCCTATCCTCTATCCTATCCTATCCTGCATCCTATCCTATCCTCTGTCCTATCCTATCCTCTATCCTATCCTATCCTCTATCCTATCCTATCATCTATCCTCTATCCTATCCTATCCTGTATCCTATCCTATCCTCTATCCTATCCTATCCTCTATCCTATCAAATCCCCTATCCTATCCTGTATCCTATCCTATCCTATCCTGTATCCTATCCTATCCTCTATCCTATCCTATCGTCTATCCTATCCTCTATCCTATCCTATCCTCTGTCCTATCCTATCCTCTATCGTATCCTATCCTCTATCCTATCCTATCCTCTATCCTATCCTATCCTCTATCCCCTATCCTATCCTATCCTCTATCCTCTATCCTATCCTATCCTCTATCCTATCCTATCGTCTATCCTATCCTCTATCCTATCCTATCCTCTATCCTATCCTATCCTCCATCCTATCCTATCCTCAATCCTATCCTTTCCTGTATCCTATCCAATCCTGTATCCTATCCTGTCCTCTATCCTATCCTATCCTCTATCCTATCCTATGCTCTATCCTATCCTATCGTCTATCCTATCCTCTATCCTATCCTATTCCTCTATCCTATCCTATCCTCTATCCTATCCTATGCTCTATCCTATCCTATAGTCTATCCTATCCTCTATCCTATACTATTCCTCTATCATATCCTATCCTCTATCCTATCCTCTATCCTATCCTCTATCCTATCCTATCCTCTATCCTATCCTATCCTCCATCCTATCCTATCCTCAATCCTATCCTTTCCTGTATCCTATCCAATCCTGTATCCTACCCTGTCCTCTATCCTATCCTATCCTCTATCCTATCCTATCCTCTATCCTATCCTATCTTTTATCCTACCTTATCATCTATCCTATCAAATCCCCTATCCTATCCTCTATCCTATCCTATCCTCTATCCTATCCTATCCTCTATCCTATCCTATCCTCTATCCTATCCTATCCTCCATCCTATCCTTTCCTGTATCCTATCCAATCCTGTATCCTATCCTGTCCTCTATCCTATCGTATCCTCTATCCTATCCTATCCTCTATCCTATCCTATCCTGCATCCTATCCTATCCTCTATCCTATCCTATCCTCTATCCTATCCTATCCTCTATCCTATCCTATCCTGTATCCTATCCTATCCTCTATCCTATCCTATCCTCTATCCTATCCTATCCTCTATCCTATCCTATCCTGTATCCTATCCTATCCTCTATCCTATCCTATCCTCTATCCTATCAAATCCCCTATCCTATCCTCTATCCTATCCTATCCTCTATCCTATCGTATCCTCTATCCTATCCCATCTTCTATCCTATCCTATCCTCTATCCTATCAAATCCCCAACCCTATCCTCTGTCCTATCCTATCCTCCATCCTATCCTATCCTCTATCCTATCCTATCCTCTATTCTATCCTATCTTCTATCCTATCCTATCCTCTATCCTATCCTATGCTCTATCCTATCCTATCGTCTATCCTATCCTCTATCCTATCCTATTCCTCTATCCTATCCTATCCTCTATCCTATCCTATCCTATATCCTATCCTATCCTCTATCCTATCCTATCCTCTATCCTATCCTATCCTCTATCCTATCCTATCCTATATCCTATCCTATCCTCTATCCTATCCTATCCTCTATCCTATCCTATCCTCTATCCTATCCTATCCTCTATCCTATCCTATCCTCTATCCTATCCTATCCTGTATCCTATCCTATCCTCTATCCTATCCTATCCTCTATCCTATCCTATCCTCTATCCTATCCTATCCTCTATCCTATCCTATCCTGTATCCTATCCTATCCTCTATCCTATCCTATCCTCTATCCTATCAAATCCCCTATCCTATCCTCTATCCTATCCTATCATCTATCCTCTATCCTATCCAATCCTCTATCCTATCCTATCGTCTATCCTATCCTCTATCCTATCCTATCCTCTATCCTCTATCCTATCCTATCCTCTATCCTATCCTATCCTCTATTCTATCCTATCTTCTATCCTATCCTATCCTCTATCCTATCCTATGCTCTATCCTATCCTATCGTCTATCCTATCCTCTATCCTATCCTATTCCTCTATCCTATCCTATCCTCTATCCTATCCTATCCTATATCCTATCCTATCCTCTATCCTATCCTATCCTCTATCCTATCCTATCCTCTATCCTATCCTATCCTCTATCCTATCCTATCCTCTATCCTATCCTATCCTGTATCCTATCCTATCCTCTATCCTATCCTATCCTCTATCCTATCCTATCCTCTATCCTATCCTATCCTGTATCCTATCCTATCCTCTATCCTATCCTATCCTCTATCCTATCAAATCCCCTATCCTATCCTCTATCCTATCCTATCCTATCCTGTATCCTATCCTATCCTCTATCCTATCCTATCGTCTATCCTATCCTCTATCCTATCCTATCCTCTATCCTATCCTATCCACTATCCAATCCTATCCTCTATCCTCTATCCTATCCTATCCTCTATCCTATCCTATCCTCTATTCTATCCTATCCTCTATCCTATGCTATCCTCTATCCTATCCTCTATCCTATCCTATCGTCTATCCTATCCTCTATCCTATCAAATCCCCTATCCTATCCTCTATCCTATCCTATCCTCTATCCTATCGTATCCTCTATCCTATCCCATCTTCTATCCTATCCTATCCTCTATCCTATCAAATCCCCAACCCTATCCTCTGTCCTATCCTATCCTCCATCCTATCCTATCCTCTATCGTATCCTATCCTCTATCCTATCCTATCCTCTATCCTCTATCCTATCCTATCCTCTATCCTCTATCCTATCCTATCCGCTATCCTATCCTATCGTCTATCCTATCCTCTATCCTATCCTATCCTCTATCCTATCCTATCCTATATCCTATCCTATCCTCTATCCTATCCTATCCTCTATCCTATCCTATCCTCTATCCTATCCTATCCTATATCCTATCCTATCCTCTATCCTATCCTATCCTCTATCCTATCCTATCCTCTATCCTATCCTATCCTCTATCCTATCCTATCCTCTATCCTATCCTATCCTCTATCCTATCCTATCCTCTATCCTATCCTATCCTCTATCCTATCCTATCCTCTATCCTATCCTATCCTGTATCCTATCCTATCCTCTATCCTATCCTATCCTCTATCCTATCAAATCCCCTATCCTATCCTCTATCCTATCCTATCATCTATCCTCTATCCTATCCAATCCTCTATCCTATCCTATCGTCTATCCTATCCTCTATCCTATCCTATCCTCTATCCTATCCTATCCACTATCCAATCCTATCCTCTATCCTCTATCCTATCCTATCCTCTATCCTATCCTATCCTCTATTCTATCCTATCTTCTATCCTATCCTATCCTCTATCCTATCCTATGCTCTATCCTATCCTATCGTCTATCCTATCCTCTATCCTATCCTATTCCTCTATCCTATCCTATCCTCTATCCTATCCTATCCTATATCCTATCCTATCCTCTATCCTATCCTATCCTCTATCCTATCCTATCCTCTATCCTATCCTATCCTCTATCCTATCCTATCCTCTATCCTATCCTATCCTGTATCCTATCCTATCCTCTATCCTATTATATCCTCTATCCTATCCTATCCTCTATCCTATCCTATCCTCTATCGTATCCTATCCTCTATCCTATCCTATCCTCTATCCTCTATCCTATCCTATCCTCTATCCTCTATCCTATCCTATCCGCTATCCTATCCTATCGTCTATCCTATCCTCTATCCTATCCTATCCTCTATCCTATCCTATCCTCCATCCTATCCTATCCTCAATCCTATCCTTTCCTGTATCCTATCCAATCCTGTATCCTATCCTATGCTCTATCCTATCCTATCGTTTATCCTATCCTCTATTATATCCTATTCCTCTATCCTATCCTATCCTCTATCCTATCCTATCCTATATCCTATCCTATCCTCTATCCTATCCTATCCTCTATCCTATCCTATCCTCTATCCTATCCTATCCTCTATCCTATCCTATCCTCTATCCTATCCTATCCTGTATCCTATCCTATCCTGTATCCTATCCTATCCTCTATCCTATCCTATCCTCTATCCTATCCTATCCTCTATCCTATCAAATCCCCTATCCTATCCTCTATCCTATCCTATCCTATCCTGTATCCTATCCTATCCTCTATCCTATCCTATCGTCTATCCTATCCTCTATCCTATCCTATCCTCTATCCTATCCTATCCACTATCCAATCCTATCCTCTATCCTCTATCCTATCCTATCCTCTATCCTATCCTATCCTCTATTCTATCCTATCCTCTATCCTATGCTATCCTCTATCCTATCCTCTATCCTATCCTATCGTCTATCCTATCCTCTATCCTATCAAATCCCCTATCCTATCCTCTATCCTATCCTATCCTCTATCCTATCGTATCCTCTATCCTATCCCATCTTCTATCCCATCCTATCCTCTATCCTATCAAATCCCCAACCCTATCCTCTGTCCTATCCTATCCTCCATCCTATCCTATCCTCTATCGTATCCTATCCTCTATCCTATCCTATCCTCTATCCTCTATCCTATCCTATCCTCTATCCTCTATCCTATCCTATCCGCTATCCTATCCTATCGTCTATCCTATCCTCTATCCTATCCTATCCTCTATCCTATCCTATCCTATATCCTATCCTATCCTCTATCCTATCCTATCCTCTATCCTATCCTATCCTCTATCCTATCCTATCCTATATCCTATCCTATCCTCTATCCTATCCTATCCTCTATCCTATCCTATCCTCTATCCTATCCTATCCTCTATCCTATCCTATCCTCTATCCTATCCTATCCTCTATCCTATCCTATCCTCTATCCTATCCTATCCTCTATCCTATCCTATCCTCTATCCTATCCTATCCTGTATCCTATCCTATCCTCTATCCTATCCTATCCTCTATCCTATCAAATCCCCTATCCTATCCTCTATCCTATCCTATCATCTATCCTCTATCCTATCCAATCCTCTATCCTATCCTATCGTCTATCCTATCCTCTATCCTATCCTATCCTCTATCCTATCCTATCCACTATCCAATCCTATCCTCTATCCTCTATCCTATCCTATCCTCTATCCTATCCTATCCTCTATTCTATCCTATCTTCTATCCTATCCTATCCTCTATCCTATCCTATGCTCTATCCTATCCTATCGTCTATCCTATCCTCTATCCTATCCTATTCCTCTATCCTATCCTATCCTCTATCCTATCCTATCCTATATCCTATCCTATCCTCTATCCTATCCTATCCTCTATCCTATCCTATCCTCTATCCTATCCTATCCTGTATCCTATCCTATCCTCTATCCTATCCTATCCTCTATCCTATCCTATCCTCTATCCTATCCTATCCTGTATCCTATCCTATCCTCTATCCTATCCTATCCTCTATCCTATCCTATCCTCTATCCTATCCTATCATCTATCCTCTATCCTATCCTATTAAATCCCCTATCCTATCCTCTATCCTACCCTATCCTCTGTCCTATACTATCCTCCATCCTATCCTATCCTCAATCCTATCCTTTCCTGTATCCTATCCAATCCTGTATCCTATCCTGTCCTCTATCCTATCCCATCCTCTATCCTATCCTATGCTCTATCCTATCCTATGCTCTATCCTATCCTATCGTCTATCCTATCCTCTATCCTATCCTATTCCTCTATCCTATCCTATCCTCTATCCTATCCTATCCTATATCCTATCCTATCCTCTATCCTATCCTATCCTCTATCCTATCCTATCCTCTATCCTATCCTATCCTCTATCCTATCCTATCCTCTATCCTATCAAATCCCCTATCCTATCCTCTATCCTATCCTATCATCCATCCTCTATCCTATCCAATCCTCTATCCTATCCTATCGTCTATTCTATCCTCTATCCTATCCTATCCTCTATCCTATCCTATCCACTATCCAATCCTATCCTCTATCCTCTATCCTATCCTATCCTCTATCCTATCCTATCCTCTATTCTATCCTATCTTCTATCCTATCCTATCCTCTATCCTATCCTATGCTCTATCCTATCCTATCGTCTATCCTATCCTCTATCCTATCCTATTCCTCTATCCTATCCTATCCTCTATCCTATCCTATCCTATATCCTATCCTATCCTCTATCCTATCCTATCCTCTATCCTATCCTATCCTCTATCCTATCCTATCCTCTATCCTATCCTATCCTGTATCCTATCCTATCCTCTATCCTATCCTATCCTCTATCCTATCCTATCCTCTATCCTATCCTATCCTCTATCCTATCCTATCCTCTATCCTATCCTATCCTCTATCCTATCCTATCGTCTATCCTATCCTCTGTCCTATCCCATCCTCTATCCTATCCTATCCACTATCCAATCCTATCCTCTATCCTCTATCCTATCCTATCCTCTATCCTATCCTATCCTCTATTCTATCCTATCTTCTATCCTATCCTATCCTCTATCCTATCCTATCCTCTATCGTATCCAATCCTCTATCCTATCCTATCGTCTATCCTATCCTCTATCCTATCCTATCCTCTATCCTATCCTATCCTCCATCCTATCCTATCCTCAATCCTATCCTTTCCTGTATCCTATCCAATCCTGTATCCTATCCTGTCCTCTATCCTATCCTATCCTCTATCCTATCCTATCCTCTATCCTATCCTATCCTGCATCCTATCCTATCCTCTGTCCTATCCTATCCTCTATCCTATCCTATCCTCTATCCTATCCTATCATCTATCCTCTATCCTATCCTATCCTGTATCCTATCCTATCCTCTATCCTATCCTATCCTCTATCCTATCAAATCCCCTATCCTATCCTGTATCCTATCCTATCCTATCCTGTATCCTATCCTATCCTCTATCCTATCCTATCGTCTATCCTATCCTCTATCCTATCCTATCCTCTATCCTATCCTATCCTCCATCCTATCCTATCCTCAATCCTATCCTTTCCTGTATCCTATCCAATCCTATATCCTATCCTGTCCTCTATCCTATCCTATCCTCTATCCTATCCTATCCTCTATCCTATCCTATCTTCTATCCTATCCTATCCTCTATCCTATCAAATCACCTACCCTATTCTCTGTCCTATCCTATCCTCTATCCTATCCTATCCTCTATCCTATCCTATCCTCTATCCTATCCTATCCTCTATCCTATCCTATCCTCTATCCTATCCTATCCTCTATCCTATCCTATCCTCTATCCTATCCTATCCTCTATCCTATCCTATCCTCTATCCTATCCTATCCTCTATCCTATCCTATCCTCTATCCTATCCTATCCTCTATCCTATCCTATCCTCTATCCTATCCTATCCTCTATCCTATCCTATCCTCTATCCTATCCTATCCTCTATCCTATCCTATCCTCTATCCTATCCTATCCTCTATCCTATCCTATCCTCTATCCTATCCTATCCTCTATCCTATCCTATCCTCTATCCTATCCTATCCTCTATCCTATCCTATCCTCTATCCTATCCTATCCTCTATCCTATCCTATCCTCTATCCTATCCTATCCTCTATCCTATCCTATCCTCTATCCTATCCTATCCTCTATCCTATCCTATCCTCTATCCTATCCTATCCTCTATCCTATCCTATCCTCTATCCTATCCTATCCTCTATCCTATCCTATCCTCTATCCTATCCTATCCTCTATCCTATCCTATCCTCTATCCTATCAAATCCCCTATCCTATCCTCTATCCTATCCTATCCTGTATCCTATCCAATCCTCTATCCTATCCTCTATCCTATCCTATCCTCTATACTATCCTATCCTCCATCCTATCCTATCCTGTATCCTATCCTATCCTCTATCCTATCCTATCCTCTATCCTATCCTATCCTCTGTCCTATCCTATCCTCTATATTATCCTATCCTCTATCCTATCCTATCCTCTATCCTATCCTATCCTCTATCCTATCCTATCCTCTATCCTATCCTATCCTCTATCCTATCCTATCCTCTATCCTATCCTATCCTCTATCCTATCCTATCCTCTATCCTATCCTATCCTCTATCCTATCCTATCCTCTATCCTATCCTATCCTCTATCCTATCCTATCCTCTATCCTATCCTATCCTCTATCCTATCCTATCCTCTATCCTATCCTATCCTCTATCCTATCCTATCCTCTATGCTATCCTATCCTCTATCCTATCCTATCCTCTATCCTATCAAATCCCCTATCCTATCCTCTATCCTATCCTATCCTGTATCCTATCCTATCCTCTATCCTATCCTATCCTATATCCTATCCTATCCTCTATCCTATCCTATCCTCTATCCTATCCTATCCTCTATCCTATCCTATCCTCTATCCTATCCTATCCTCTATCCTATACTATCCTGTATCCTATCCTATCCTCTATCCTATCCTATCCTCTATCCTATCCTATCCTCTATCCTATCCTATCCTGTATCCTATCCTATCCTCTATCCTATCCTATCCTCTATCCTATCCTATCCTCTATCCTATCAAATCCCCTATCCTATCCTCTATCCTATCTTATCATCCATCCTCTATCCTATCCAATCCTCTATCCTATCCTATCCTCTATCCTATCCTATCCACTATCCAATCCTATCCTCTATCCTCTATCCTATCCTATCCTCTATCCTATCCTATCCTCAATTCTATCCTATCTTCTATCCTATCCTATCCTCTATCCTATCCTATGCTCTATCCTATCCTATCGTCTATCCTATCCTCTATCCTATCCTATTCCTCTATCCAATCCTATCCTATATCCTATCCTATCCTATATCCTATCCTATCCTCTATCCTATCCTATCCTCTATCCTATCCTATCCTCTATCCTATCCTATCCTCTATCCTATCCTATCCTGTATCCTATCCTATCCTCTATCCTATCCTATCCTCTATCCTATCCTATCCTCTATCCTATCCTATCCTCTATCCTATCCTATCCTCTATCCTATCCTATCCTCTATCCTATCCTATCGTCTATCCTATCCTCTATCCTATCCTATCCTCTATCCTATCCTATCCACTATCCAATCCTATCCTCTATCCTCTATCCTATCCTATCCTCTATCCTATCCTATCCTCTATTCTATCCTATCTTCTATCCTATCCTATCCTCTATCCTATCCTATCCTCTATCGTATCCAATCCTCTATCCTATCCTATCGTCTATCCTATCCTCTATCCTATCCTATCCTCTATCCTATCCTATCCTCCATCCTATCCTATCCTCAATCCTATCCTTTCCTGTATCCTATCCAATCCTGTATCCTATCCTGTCCTCTATCCTATCCTATCCTCTATCCTATCCTATCCTCTATCCTATCCTATCCTGCATCCTATCCTATCCTCTGTCCTATCCTATCCTCTATCCTATCCTATCCTCTATCCTATCCTATCATCTATCCTCTATCCTATCCTATCCTGTATCCTATCCTATCCTCTATCCTATCCTATCCTCTATCCTATCAAATCCCCTATCCTATCCTGTATCCTATCCTATCCTATCCTGTATCCTATCCTATCCTCTATCCTATCCTATAGTCTATCCTATCCTCTATCCTATCCTATCCTCTATCCTATCCTATCCTCCATCCTATCCTATCCTCAATCCTATCCTTTCCTGTATCCTATCCAATCCTATATCCTATCCTGTCCTCTATCCTATCCTATCCTCTATCCTATCCTATCCTCTATCCTATCCTATCTTCTATCCTATCCTATCCTCTATCCTATCAAATCACCTACCCTATTCTCTGTCCTATCCTATCCTCTATCCTATCCTATCCTCTATCCTATCCTATCCTCTATCCTATCCTATCCTCTATCCTATCCTATCCTCTATTCTATCCTATCCTCTATCCTATCCTATCCTCTATCCTATCCTATCCTCTATCCTATCCTATCCTCTATCCTATCCTATCCTCTATCCTCTATCCTATCCTTTCCTCTATCCTCTATCCTCTATCCTATCCTATCCTATCGTCTATCCTATCGTCTATCCTATCCTCTATCCTATCCTATCGTCTATCCTATCCTCTATCCTATCCTCTATCCTCTATCCTATCCTATCCTCCATCCTATCCTATCCTCAATCCTATCGTTTCCTGTATCCTATCCAATCCTGTATTCTATCCTGTCCTCTATCCTATCCTATCCTCTATCCTATCCTATGCTCTATCCTATCCTATCGTCTATCCTATCCTCTATCCTATCCTATTCCTCTATCCTATCCTATCCTCTATCCTATCCTATCCTATATCCTATCCTATCCTCTATCCTATCCTATCCTCTATCCTATCCTATCCTCTATCCTATCCTATCCTCTATCCTATCCTATCCTCTATCCTATCCTATCCTCTATCCTATCCTACACTCTATCCAATCCTATCCTCTATCCTATCCTATCCTCTATCCTATCCTATCCTCTATCCTATCCTATCCTCTATCCTATCCTATCCTCTATCCTATCCTATCCTCTATCCTATCCTATCCTCTATCCTATCCTATCCTCTATCCTATCCTATCCTCTATCCTATCCTATCCTCTATCCTATCCTATCCTCTATCCTATCCTATCCTCTATCCTATCCTATCCTCTATCCTATCCTATCCTCTATCCTATCCTATCGTCTATCCTATCCTATCCTCTATCCTATCCTATCCTCTATCCTATCCTATCCTCTATCCTATCCTATCCTCTATCCTATCCTATCCTCTATCCTATCCTATCCTCTATCCTATCCTATCCTTTATCCTATCCTATCCTCTATCCTATCCTATCCTCTATCCTATCCTATCCTCTATCCTATCCTATCCTCTATCCTATCCTATCCTCTATCCTATCCTATCCTCTATCCTATCCTATCCTCTATCCTATCAAATCCCCTATCCTATCCTCTATCCTATCCTATCCTGTATCCTATCCAATCCTCTATCCTATCCTCTATCCTATCCTATCCTCTATACTATCCTATCCTCCATCCTATCCTATCCTGTATCCTATCCTCTATCCTATCCTATCCTCTATCCTATCCTATCCTCTGTCCTATCCTATCCTCTATATTATCCTATCCTCTATCCTATCCTATCCTCTATCCTATCCTATCCTCTATCCTATCCTATCCTCTATCCTATCCTATCCTCTATCCTATCCTATCCTCTATCCTATCCTATCCTCTATCCTATCCTATCCTCTATCCTATCCTATCCTCTATCCTATCCTATCCGCTATCCTATCCTATCGTCTATCCTATCCTCTATCCTATCCTATCCTCTATCCTATCCTATCCTATATCCTATCCTATCCTCTATCCTATCCTATCCTCTATCCTATCCTATCCTCTATCCTATCCTATCCTATATCCTATCCTATCCTCTATCCTATCCTATCCTCTATCCTATCCTATCCTCTATCCTATCCTATCCTCTATCCTATCCTATCCTCTATCCTATCCTATCCTGTATCCTATCCTATCCTCTATCCTATCCTATCCTCTATCCTATCCTATCCTCTATCCTATCCTATCCTGTATCCTATCCTATCCTCTATCCTATCCTATCCTCTATCCTATCAAATCCCCTATCCTATCCTCTATCCTATCCTATCATCTATCCTCTATCCTATCCAATCCTCTATCCTATCCTATCGTCTATCCTATCCTCTATCCTATCCTATCCTCTATCCTATCCTATCCACTATCCAATCCTATCCTCTATCCTCTATCCTATCCTATCCTCTATCCTATCCTATCCTCTATTCTATCCTATCTTCTATCCTATCCTATCCTCTATCCTATCCTATGCTCTATCCTATCCTATCGTCTATCCTATCCTCTATCCTATCCTATTCCTCTATCCTATCCTATCCTCTATCCTATCCTATCCTATATCCTATCCTATCCTCTATCCTATCCTATCCTGCATCCTATCCTATCCTCTGTCCTATCCTATCCTCTATCCTATCCTATCCTCTATCCTATCCTATCATCTATCCTCTATCCTATCCTATCCTGTATCCTATCCTATCCTCTATCCTATCCTATCCTCTATCCTATCAAATCCCCTATCCTATCCTGTATCCTATCCTATCCTATCCTGTATCCTATCCTATCCTCTATCCTATCCTATAGTCTATCCTATCCTCTATCCTATCCTATCCTCTATCCTATCCTATCCTCCATCCTATCCTATCCTCAATCCTATCCTTTCCTGTATCCTATCCAATCCTATATCCTATCCTGTCCTCTATCCTATCCTATCCTCTATCCTATCCTATCCTCTATCCTATCCTATCTTCTATCCTATCCTATCCTCTATCCTATCAAATCACCTACCCTATTCTCTGTCCTATCCTATCCTCTATCCTATCCTATCCTCTATCCTATCCTATCCTCTATCCTATCCTATCCTCTATCCTATCCTATCCTCTATTCTATCCTATCCTCTATCCTATCCTATCCTCTATCCTATCCTATCCTCTATCCTATCCTATCCTCTATCCTCTATCCTATCCTTTCCTCTATCCTCTATCCTCTATCCTATCCTATCCTATCGTCTATCCTATCGTCTATCCTATCCTCTATCCTATCCTATCGTCTATCCTATCCTCTATCCTATCCTCTATCCTCTATCCTATCCTATCCTCCATCCTATCCTATCCTCAATCCTATCGTTTCCTGTATCCTATCCAATCCTGTATTCTATCCTGTCCTCTATCCTATCCTATCCTCTATCCTATCCTATGCTCTATCCTATCCTATCGTCTATCCTATCCTCTATCCTATCCTATTCCTCTATCCTATCCTATCCTCTATCCTATCCTATCCTATATCCTATCCTATCCTCTATCCTATCCTATCCTCTATCCTATCCTATCCTCTATCCTATCCTATCCTCTATCCTATCCTATCCTCTATCCTATCCTATCCTCTATCCTATCCTACACTCTATCCAATCCTATCCTCTATCCTATCCTATCCTCTATCCTATCCTATCCTCTATCCTATCCTATCCTCTATCCTATCCTATCCTCTATCCTATCCTATCCTCTATCCTATCCTATCCTCTATCCTATCCTATCCTCTATCCTATCCTATCCTCTATCCTATCCTATCCTCTATCCTATCCTATCCTCTATCCTATCCTATCCTCTATCCTATCCTATCCTCTATCCTATCCTATCCTCTATCCTATCCTATCGTCTATCCTATCCTATCCTCTATCCTATCCTATCCTCTATCCTATCCTATCCTCTATCCTATCCTATCCTCTATCCTATCCTATCCTCTATCCTATCCTATCCTCTATCCTATCCTATCCTTTATCCTATCCTATCCTCTATCCTATCCTATCCTCTATCCTATCCTATCCTCTATCCTATCCTATCCTCTATCCTATCCTATCCTCTATCCTATCCTATCCTCTATCCTATCCTATCCTCTATCCTATCAAATCCCCTATCCTATCCTCTATCCTATCCTATCCTGTATCCTATCCAATCCTCTATCCTATCCTCTATCCTATCCTATCCTCTATACTATCCTATCCTCCATCCTATCCTATCCTGTATCCTATCCTATCCTCTATCCTATCCTATCCTCTATCCTATCCTATCCTCTGTCCTATCCTATCCTCTATATTATCCTATCCTCTATCCTATCCTATCCTCTATCCTATCCTATCCTCTATCCTATCCTATCCTCTATCCTATCCTATCCTCTATCCTATCCTATCCTCTATCCTATCCTATCCTCTATCCTATCCTATCCTCTATCCTATTCTATCCTCTATCCTATCCTATCCGCTATCCTATCCTATCGTCTATCCTATCCTCTATCCTATCCTATCCTCTATCCTATCCTATCCTATATCCTATCCTATCCTCTATCCTATCCTATCCTCTATCCTATCCTATCCTCTATCCTATCCTATCCTATATCCTATCCTATCCTCTATCCTATCCTATCCTCTATCCTATCCTATCCTCTATCCTATCCTATCCTCTATCCTATCCTATCCTCTATCCTATCCTATCCTCTATCCTATCCTATCCTGTATCCTATCCTATCCTCTATCCTATCCTATCCTCTATCCTATCCTATCCTCTATCCTATCCTATCCTGTATCCTATCCTATCCTCTATCCTATCCTATCCTCTATCCTATCAAATCCCCTATCCTATCCTCTATCCTATCCTATCATCTATCCTCTATCCTATCCAATCCTCTATCCTATCCTATCGTCTATCCTATCCTCTATCCTATCCTATCCTCTATCCTATCCTATCCACTATCCAATCCTATCCTCTATCCTCTATCCTATCCTATCCTCTATCCTATCCTATCCTCTATTCTATCCTATCTTCTATCCTATCCTATCCTCTATCCTATCCTATGCTCTATCCTATCCTATCGTCTATCCTATCCTCTATCCTATCCTATTCCTCTATCCTATCCTATCCTCTATCCTATCCTATCCTATATCCTATCCTATCCTCTATCCTATCCTATCCTCTATCCTATCCTATCCTCTATCCTATCCTATCCTCTATCCTATCCTATCCTCTATCCTATCCTATCCTGTATCCTATCCTATCCTCTATCCTATCCTATCCTCTATCCTATCCTATCCTCTATCCTATCCTATCCTGTATCCTATCCTATCCTCTATCCTATCCTATCCTCTATCCTATCAAATCCCCTATCCTATCCTCTATCCTATCCTATCCTCTATCCTATCGTATCCTCTATCCTATCCCATCTTCTATCCTATCCTATCCTCTATCCTATCAAATCCCCAACCCTATCCTCTGTCCTATCCTATCCTCCATCCTATCCTATCCTCTATCGTATCCTATCCTCTATCCTATCCTATCCTCTATCCTCTATCCTATCCTATCCTCTATCCTCTATCCTATCCTATCCGCTATCCTATCCTATCGTCTATCCTATCCTCTATCCTATCCTATCCTCTATCCTATCCTATCCTCCATCCTATCCTATCCTCAATCCTATCCTTTCCTGTATCCTATCCAATCCTGTATCCTATCCTATGCTCTATCCTATCCTATCGTTTATCCTATCCTCTATTATATCCTATTCCTCCATCCTATCCTATCCTCTATCCTATCCTATCCTATATCCTATCCTATCCTCTATCCTATCCTATCCTCTATCCTATCCTATCCTCTATCCTATCCTATCCTCTATCCTATCCTATCCTCTATCCTATCCTATCCTGTATCCTATCCTATCCTGTATCCTATCCTATCCTCTATCCTATCCTATCCTCTATCCTATCCTATCCTCTATCCTATCCTATCCTGTATCCTATCCTATCCTCTATCCTATCCTATCCTCTATCCTATCAAATCCCCTATCCTATCCTCTATCCTATCCTATCATCTATCCTCTATCCTATCCAATCATCTATCCTATCCTATCGTCTATCCTATCCTCTATCCTATCCTATCCTCTATCCTATCCTATCCACTATCCAATCCTATCCTCTATCCTCTATCCTATCCTATCCTCTATCCTATCCTATCCTCTATTCTATCCTATCTTCTATCCTATCCTATCCTCTATCCTATCCTATGCTCTATCCTATCCTATCGTCTATCCTATCCTCTATCCTATCCTATTCCTCTATCCTATCCTATCCTCTATCCTATCCTATCCTATATCCTATCCTATCCTCTATCCTATCCTATCCTCTATCCTATCCTATCCTCTATCCTATCCTATCCTCTATCCTATCCTATCCTGTATCCTATCCTATCCTCTATCCTATCCTATCCTCTATTCTATCCTATCCTCTATCCTATCCTATCCTGTATCCTATCCTATCCTCTATCCTATCCTATCCTCTATCCTATCAAATCCCCTATCCTATCCTGTATCCTATCCTATCCTATCCTGTATCCTATCCTATCCTCTATCCTATCCTATCGTCTATCCTATCCTCTATCCTATCCTATCCTCTATCCTATCCTATCCACTATCCAATCCTATCCTCTATCCTCTATCCTATCCTATCCTCTATCCTATCCTATCCTCTATTCTATCCTATCTTCTATCCTATCCTATCCTCTATCCTATCCTATCCTCTATCCTATCCAATCCTCTATCCTATCCTATCGTCTATCCTATCCTCTATCCTATCCTATCCTCTATCCTATCCTATCATCTATCCTCTATCCTATCCTATCCTGTATCCTATCCTATCCTCTATCCTATCCTATCCTCTATCCTATCAAATCCCCTATCCTATCCTGTATCCTATCCTATCCTATCCTGTATCCTATCCTATCCTCTATCCTATCCTATCGTCTATCCTATCCTCTATCCTATCCTATCCTCTGTCCTATCCTATCCTCTATCGTATCCTATCCTCTATCCTATCCTATCCTCTATCCTATCCTATCCTCTATCCCCTATCCTATCCTATCCTCTATCCTCTATCCTATCCTATCCTCTATCCTATCCTATCGTCTATCCTATCCTCTATCCTATCCTATCCTCTATCCTATCCTATCCTCCATCCTATCCTATCCTCAATCCTATCCTTTCCTGTATCCTATCCAATCCTGTATCCTATCCTGTCCTCTATCCTATCCTATCCTCTATCCTATCCTATGCTCTATCCTATCCTATCGTCTATCCTATCCTCTATCCTATCCTATTCCTCTATCCTATCCTATCCTCTATCCTATCCTATGCTCTATCCTATCCTATAGTCTATCCTATCCTCTATCCTATACTATTCCTCTATCATATCCTATCCTCTATCCTATCCTCTATCCTATCCTCTATCCTATCCTATCCTCTATCCTATCCTATCCTCAATCCTATCCTTTCCTGTATCCTATCCAATCCTGTATCCTACCCTGTCCTCTATCCTATCCTATCCTCTATCCTATCCTATCCTCTATCCTATCCTATCCTGTATCCTATCCTATCCTCTATCCTATCCTATCCTCTATCCTATCCTATCCTCTATCCTATCCTATCCTCTATCCTATCCTATGCTCTATCCTATCCTATCGTCTATCCTATCCTCTATCCTATCCTATTCCTCTATCCTATCCTATCCTCTATCCTATCCTATCCTATATCCTATCCTATCCTCTATCCTATCCTATCCTCTATCCTATCCTATCCTCTATCCTATCCTATCCTCTATCCTATCCTATCCTGTATCCTATCCTATCCTCTATCCTATCCTATCCTCTATCCTATCCTATCCTCTATCCTATCCTATCCTCTATCCTATCCTATCCTCTATCCTATCCTATCCTCTATCCTATCCTATCGTCTATCCTATCCTCTGTCCTATCCCATCCTCTATCCTATCCTATCCACTATCCAATCCTATCCTCTATCCTCTATCCTATCCTATCCTCTATCCTATCCTATCCTCTATTCTATCCTATCTTCTATCCTATCCTATCCTCTATCCTATCCTATCCTCTATCGTATCCAATCCTCTATCCTATCCTATCGTCTATCCTATCCTCTATCCTATCCTATCCTCTATCCTATCCTATCCTCCATCCTATCCTATCCTCAATCCTATCCTTTCCTGTATCCTATCCAATCCTGTATCCTATCCTGTCCTCTATCCTATCCTATCCTCTATCCTATCCTATCCTCTATCCTATCCTATCCTGCATCCTATCCTATCCTCTGTCCTATCCTATCCTCTATCCTATCCTATCCTCTATCCTATCCTATCATCTATCCTCTATCCTATCCTATCCTGTATCCTATCCTATCCTCTATCCTATCCTATCCTCTATCCTATCAAATCCCCTATCCTATCCTGTATCCTATCCTATCCTATCCTGTATCCTATCCTATCCTCTATCCTATCCTATCGTCTATCCTATCCTCTATCCTATCCTATCCTCTATCCTATCCTATCCTCCATCCTATCCTATCCTCAATCCTATCCTTTCCTGTATCCTATCCAATCCTATATCCTATCCTGTCCTCTATCCTATCCTATCCTCTATCCTATCCTATCCTCTATCCTATCCTATCTTCTATCCTATCCTATCCTCTATCCTATCAAATCACCTACCCTATTCTCTGTCCTATCCTATCCTCTATCCTATCCTATCCTCTATCCTATCCTATCCTCTATCCTATCCTATCCTCTATCCTATCCTATCCTCTATTCTATCCTATCCTCTATCCTATCCTATCCTCTATCCTATCCTATCCTCTATCCTATCCTATCCTCTATCCTATCCTATCCTCTATCCTCTATCCTATCCTTTCCTCTATCCTCTATCCTCTATCCTATCCTATCCTATCGTCTATCCTATCGTCTATCCTATCCTCTATCCTATCCTATCCTATCGTCTATCCTATCCTCTATCCTATCCTCTATCCTCTATCCTATCCTATCCTCCATCCTATCCTATCCTCAATCCTATCGTTTCCTGTATCCTATCCAATCCTGTATCCTATCCTGTCCTCTATCCTATCCTATCCTCTATCCTATCCTATGCTCTATCCTATCCTATCGTCTATCCTATCCTCTATCCTATCCTATTCCTCTATCCTAACCTATCCTCTATCCTATCCTATCCTATATCCTATCCTATCCTCTATCCTATCCTATCCTCTATCCTATCCTATCCTCTATCCTATCCTATCCTCTATCCTATCCTATCCTCTATCCTATCCTATCCTCTATCCTATCCTATACTCTATCCAATCCTATCCTCTATCCTATCCTATCCTCTATCCTATCCTATCCTCTATCCTATCCTATCCTCTATCCTATCCTATCCTCTATCCTATCCTATCCTCTATCCTATCCTATCCTCTATCCTATCCTATCCTCTATCCTATCCTATCCTCTATCCTATCCTATCCTCTATCCTATCCTATCCTCTATCCTATCCTATCCTCTATCCTATCCTATCCTCTATCCTATCCTATCCTCTATCCTATCCTATCCTCTATCCTATCCTATCCTCTATCCTATCCTATCCTCTATCCTATCCTATCCTCTATCCTATCCTATCCTCTATCCTATCCTATCCTCTATCCTATCCTATCCTCTATCCTATCCTATCCTCTATCCTATCCTATGATCTATCCTATCCTATCCTCTATCCTATCCTATCCTCTATCCTATCCTATCCTCTATCCTATCCTATCCTCTATACTATCCTATCCTCCATCCTATCCTATCCTGTATCCTATCCTATCCTCTATCCTATCCTATCCTCTATCCTATCCTATCCTCTGTCCTATCCTATCCTCTATATTATCCTATCCTCTATCCTATCCTATCCTCTATCCTATCCTATCCTCTATCCTATCCTATCCTCTATCCTATCCTATCCTCTATCCTATCCTATCCTCTATCCTATCCTATCCTCTATCCTATCCTATCCTCTATCCTATCCTATCCTCTATCCTATCCTATCCTCTATCCTATCCTATCCTCTATCCTATCCTATCCTCTATCCTATCCTATCCTCTATCCTATCCTATCCTCTATCCTATCCTATCCTCTATGCTATCCTATCCTCTATCCTATCCTATCCTCTATCCTATCAAATCCCCTATCCTATCCTCTATCCTATCCTATCCTGTATCCTATCCTATCCTCTATCCTATCCTATCCTATATCCTATCCTATCCTCTATCCTATCCTATCCTCTATCCTATCCTATCCTCTATCCTATCCTATCCTCTATCCTATCCTATCCTCTATCCTATCCTATCCTGTATCCTATCCTATCCTCTGTCCTATCCTATCCTCTATCCTATCCTATCCTCTATCCTATCCTATCCTGTATCCTATCCTATCCTCTATCCTATCCTATCCTCTATCCTATCCTATCCTCTATCCTATCAAATCCCCTATCCTATCCTCTATCCTATCCTATCATCCATCCTCTATCCTATCCAATCCTCTATCCTATCCTATCCTCTATCCTATCCTATCCACTATCCAATCCTATCCTCTATCCTCTATCCTATCCTATCCTCTATCCTATCCTATCCTCTATTCTATCCTATCTTCTATCCTATCCTATCCTCTATCCTATCCTATGCTCTATCCTATCCTATCGTCTATCCTATCCTCTATCCTATCCTATTCCTCTATCCTATCCTATCCTCTATCCTATCCTATCCTATATCCTATCCTATCCTCTATCCTATCCTATCCTCTATCCTATCCTATCCTCTATCCTATCCTATCCACTATCCTATCCTATCCTGTATCCTATCCTATCCTCTATCCTATCCTATCCTCTATCCTATCAAATCCCCTATCCTATCCTCTATCCTATCCTATCCTATCCTGTATCCTATCCTATCCTCTATCCTATCCTATCGTCTATCCTATCCTCTATCCTATCCTATCCTCTATCCTATCCTATCCACTATCCAATCCTATCCTCTATCCTCTATCCTATCCTATCCTCTATCCTATCCTATCCTCTATTCTATCCTATCTTCTATCCTATCCTATCCTCTATCCTATCCTATCCTCTATCGTATCCAATCCTCTATCCTATCCTATCGTCTATCCTATCCTCTATCCTATCCTATCCTCTATCCTATCCTATCCTCCATCCTATCCTATCCTCAATCCTATCCTTTCCTGTATCCTATCCAATCCTGTATCCTATCCTGTCCTCTATCCTATCCTATCCTGCATCCTATCCTATCCTCTGTCCTATCCTATCCTCTATCCTATCCTATCCTCTATCCTATCCTATCATCTATCCTCTATCCTATCCTATCCTGTATCCTATCCTATCCTCTATCCTATCCTATCCTCTATCCTATCAAATCCCCTATCCTATCCTGTATCCTATCCTATCCTATCCTGTATCCTATCCTATCCCCTATCCTATCCTATAGTCTATCCTATCCTCTATCCTATCCTATCCTCTATCCTATCCTATCCTCCATCCTATCCTATCCTCTATCCTATCCTATCCTCCATCCTATCCTATCCTCAATCCTATCCTTTCCTGTATCCTATCCAATCCTATATCCTATCCTGTCCTCTATCCTATCCTATCCTCTATCCTATCCTATCCTCTATCCTATCCTATCTTCTATCCTATCCTATCCTCTATCCTATCAAATCACCCACCCTATTCTCTGTCCTATCCTATCCTCTATCCTATCCTATCCTCTATCCTATCCTATCCTCTATCCTATCCTATCCTCTATCCTATCCTATCCTCTATTCTATCCTATCCTGTATCCTATCCTATCCTCTATCCTATCCTATCCTCTATCCTATCCTATCCTCTATCCTATCCTATCCTCTATCCTCTATCCTATCCTTTCCTCTATCCTCTATCCTCTATCCTATCCTATCCTATCGTCTATCCTATCGTCTATCCTATCCTCTATCCTATCCTATCCTATCGTCTATCCTATCCTCTATCCTATCCTCTATCCTCTATCCTATCCTATCCTCCATCCTATCCTATCCTCAATCCTATCGTTTCCTGTATCCTATCCAATCCTGTATTCTATCCTGTCCTCTATCCTATCCTATCCTCTATCCTATCCTATGCTCTATCCTATCCTATCGTCTATCCTATCCTCTATCCTATCCTATTCCTCTATCCTATCCTATCCTCTATCCTATCCTATCCTATATCCTATCCTATCCTCTATCCTATCCTATCCTCTATCCTATCCTATTCTCTATCCTATCCTATCCTCTATCCTATCCTATCCTCTATCCTATCCTATCCTCTATCCTATCCTATACTCTATCCAATCCTATCCTCTATCCTATCCTATCCTCTATCCTATCCTATCCTCTATCCTATCCTATCCTCTATCCTATCCTATCCTCTATCCTATCCTATCCTCTATCCTATCCTATCCTCTATCCTATCCTATCCTCTATCCTATCCTATCCTCTATCCTATCCTATCCTCTATCCTATCCTATCCTCTATCCTATCCTATCCTCTATCCTATCCTATCCTCTATCCTATCCTATCCTCTATCCTATCCTATCCTCTATCCTATCCTATCCTCTATCCTATCCTATCCTCTATCCTATCCTATCCTCTATCCTATCCTATCCTCTATCCTATCCTATCCTCTATCCTATCCTATCCTCTATCCTATCCTATCCTCTATCCTATCCTATCCTCTATCCTATCCTATCCTCTATCCTATCCTATCCTCTATCCTATCCTATCCTTTATCCTATCCTATCCTCTATCCTATCCTATCCTCTATCCTATCCTATCATCTATCCTATCCTATCCTCTATCCTATCCTATCCTCTATCCTATCCTATCCTCTATCCTATCCTATCCTCTATCCTATCAAATCCCCTATCCTATCCTCTATCCTATCCTATCCTGTATCCTATCCAATCCTCTATCCTATCCTCTATCCTATCCTATCCTCTATACTATCCTATCCTCCATCCTATCCTATCCTGTATCCTATCCTATCCTCTATCCTATCCTATCCTCTATCCTATCCTATCCTCTGTCCTATCCTATCCTCTATATTATCCTATCCTCTATCCTATCCTATCCTCTATCCTATCCTATCCTCTATCCTATCCTATCCTCTATCCTATCCTATCCTCTATCCTATCCTATCCTCTATCCTATCCTATCCTCTATCCTATCCTATCCTCTATCCTATCCTATCCTCTATCCTATCCTATCCTCTATCCTATCCTATCCTCTATCCTATCCTATCCTCTATCCTATCCTATCCTCTATCCTATCCTATCCTCTATCCTATCCTATCCTCTATCCTATCCTATCCTCTATGCTATCCTATCCTCTATCCTATCCTATCCTCTATCCTATCAAATCCCCTATCCTATCCTCTATCATATCCTATCCTGTATCCTATCCAATCCTCTATCCTATCCTCTATCCTATCCTATCCTCTATCCTATCCTATCCTCCATCCTATCCTATCCTGTATCCTATCCTATCCTCTATCCTATCCTATCCTATCCTCTATCCTATCCTATCCTCTGTCCTATCCTATCCTCTAACCTATCCTATCCTCTATCCTATCCTCTATGCTATCCTCTATCCTATCCTATCGTCTATCCTATCCTCTATCCTATCCTATCCTCTATCCTATCCTATCCTCCATCCTATCCTATCCTCAATCCTATCCTTTCCTGTATCCTATCCAATCCTGTATCCTCTCCTGTCCTCTATCCTATAGTATCCTCTATTCGATCCTATCCTTTTATCCTATCCTATCCTATCCTCTATCCTATCCTATCTTCTATCCTATCCTATCCTCTATCCTATCAAATCCCCTATCCTATCCTCTGTCCTATCCTATCCTCTATCCTATCCTATCCTCTATCCTATCCTATCCTCTATCCTATCCTATCCTCTATCCTATCCTATCCTATCCTCTATCCTATCCTATCCTCTATCCTATCCTATCCTCTATCCTATCCTATCCTCTATCCTATCCTATCCTCTATCCTATCCTATCCTCTATCCTATCCTATCCTCTATCCTATCCTATCCTATCCTCTATCCTATCCTATCCTCTATCCTATCCTATCCTCTATCCTATCCTATCCTCTATCCTATCAAATCCCCTATCCTATCCTCTATTCTATCCTATCCTGTATCCTATCCAATCCTCTATCCTATCCTCTATCCTATCCTATCCTCTATCCTATCCTATCCTCCATCCTATCCTATCCTGTATCCTATCCTATCCTCTATCCTATCCTATCCTCTATCCTATCCTATCTTCTATCCTATCCTATCCTCTATCCTATCAAATCCCCAACCCTATCCTCTGTCCTATCCTATCCTCTATCCTATCCTATCCTCTATCGTATCCTATCGTCTATCCGATCCTATCCTCTATCCTCTATCCTATCCTATCCTCTATCCTCTATCCTATCCTATCCTCTATCCTATCCTATCCTCTATCCTATCCTATCGTCTATCCTATCCTCTATCCTATCCTATCCTCTATCCTATCCTATCCACTATCCAATCCTATCCTCTATCCTCTATCCTATCCTATCCTCTATCCTATCCTATCCTCTATTCTATCCTATCTTCTATCCTATCCTATCCTCTATCCTATCCTATCCTCTATCCTATCCTATCCTCTATCCTATCCTATCCTCTATCCTATCCTATCCTCTATCCTATCCTATCCTCTATCCTATCCTATCCTCTATCCTATCCTATCCTCTATCCTATCCTATCCTCTATCCTATCCTATCCTCTATCCTATCCTATCCTCTATGCTATCCTATCCTCTATCCTATCCTATCCTCTATCCTATCAAATCCCCTATCCTATCCTCTATCCTATCCTATCCTGTATCCTATCCAATCCTCTATCCTATCCTCTATCCTATCCTATCCTCTATCCTATCCTATCCTCCATCCTATCCTATCCTGTATCCTATCCTATCCTCTATCCTATCCTATCCTATCCTCTATCCGATCCTATCCTCTGTCCTATCCTATCCTCTAACCTATCCTATCCTCTATCCTATCCTCTATGCTATCCTCTATCCTATCCTATCGTCTATCCTATCCTCTATCCTATCCTATCCTCTATCCTATCCTATCCTCCATCCTATCCTATCCTCAATCCTATCCTTTCCTGTATCCTATCCAATCCTGTATCCTCTCCTGTCCTCTATCCTATAGTATCCTCTATTCGATCCTATCCTTTTATCCTATCCTATCCTATCCTCTATCCTATCCTATCTTCTATCCTATCCTATCCTCTATCCTATCAAATCCCCTATCCTATCCTCTGTCCTATCCTATCCTCTATCCTATCCTATCCTCTATCCTATCCTATCCTCTATCCTATCCTATCCTCTATCCTATCCTATCCTATCCTCTATCCTATCCTATCCTCTATCCTATCCTATCCTATCCTCTATCCTATCCTATCCTCTATCCTATCCTATCCTCTATCCTATCCTATCCTCTATCCTATCCTATCCTCTATCCTATCCTATCCTATCCTCTATCCTATCCTATCCTCTATCCTATCCTATCCTCTATCCTATCCTATCCTCTATCCTATCCTATCCTCTATCCTATCCTATCCTCTATCCTATCCTATCCTCTATCCTATCAAATCCCCTATCCTATCCTCTATCCTATCCTATCGTCTATCCTATCGTCTATCCTATCCTATCCTTTATCCTATCCTATCCTCCATCCTATCCTATCCTCAATCCTACCCTTTCCTGTATCCTATCCAATCCTGTATCCTATCCTGTCCTCTATCCTATCCTATCCTCTATCCTATCCTATGCTCTATCCTATCCCTATCGTCTATCCTATCCTCTATCCTATCCTATGCCTCTATCCTATCCTATCCTCTACCCTATCCTATCCTATATCCTATCCTATCCTCTATTCTATCCTATCCTCTACCCTATCCTATCCTCTATCCTATCCTATCCTGTATCCTATCCTATCCTCTATCCTATCCTCTATCCTATCCTATCCTCTATCATATGCTATCCTCTGTCCTATCCTATCCTCTATCCTATGCTATCCTCTATCCTATCCTCTATCCTATCCTATCCTCTATCATATCCTATCCTCTATCCTATCAAATCCCCTATCCTATCCTCTATCCTATCCTATCCTGTATCCTATCCTCTATCCTATCAAATCCCCTATCCTATCCTCTATCCTATCCTATCATCTATCCTCTATCCTATCCAATCCTCTATCCTATCCTATCGTCTATCCTATCCTCTATCCTATCCTATCCTCTATCCTATCCTATCCTCTATCCTATCCTATCCTCTATCCTATCCTATCGTCTATCCTATCCTCTATCCTATCCTATCCTCTATCCTATCCTATCCACTATCCAATCCTATCCTCTATCCTCTATCCTATCCTATCCTCTATCCTATCCTATCCTCTATTCTATCCTATCTTCTATCCTATCCTATCCTCTATCCTATCCTATCCTCTATCCTATCCTATCCTCTATCCTATCCTATCCTCTATCCTATCCTATCCTCTATGCTATCCTATCCTCTATCCTATCCTATCCTCTATCCTATCAAATCCATTATCCTATCCTCTATCCTATCCTATCCTGTATCCTATCCAATCCTCTATCCTATCCTCTATCCTATCCTATCCTCCATCCTATCCTATCCTGTATCCTATCCTATCCTCTATCCTATCCTATCCTATCCTCTATCCGATCCTATCCTCTGTCCTATCCTATCCTCTAACCTATCCTATCCTCTATCCTATCCTCTATGCTATCCTCTATCCTATCCTATCGTCTATCCTATCCTCTATCCTATCCTATCCTCTATCCTATCCTATCCTCCATCCTATCCTATCCTCAATCCTATCCTTTCCTGTATCCTATCCAATCCTGTATCCTCTCCTGTCCTCTATCCTATAGTATCCTCTATTCGATCCTATCCTTTTATCCTATCCTATCCTATCCTCTATCCTATCCTATCTTCTATCCTATCCTATCCTCTATCCTATCAAATCCCCTATCCTATCCTCTGTCCTATCCTATCCTCTATCCTATCCTATCCTCTATCCTATCCTATCCTCTATCCTATCCTATCCTCTATCCTATCCTATCCTATCCGCTATCCTATCCTATCCTCTATCCTATCCTATCCTATCCTCTATCCTATCCTATCCTCTATCCTATCCTATCCTCTATCCTATCCTATCCTCTATCCTATCCTATCCTCTATCCTATCCTATCCTATCCTCTATCCTATCCTATCCTCTATCCTATCTTATCCTCTATCCTATCCTATCCTCTATCCTATCCTATCCTCTATCCTATCCTATCCTCTATCCTATCAAATCCCCTATCCTATCCTCTATTCTATCCTATCCTGTATCCTATCCAATCCTCTATCCTATCCTCTATCCTATCCTATCCTCTATCCTATCCTATCCTCCATCCTATCCTATCCTGTATCCTATCCTATCCTCTATCCTATCCTATCCTCTATCCTATCCTATCTTCTATCCTATCCTATCCTCTATCCTATCAAATCCCCAACCCTATCCTCTGTCCTATCCTATCCTCTATCCTATCCTATCCTCTATCGTATCCTATCGTCTATCCGATCCTATCCTCTATCCTCTATCCTATCCTATCCTCTATCCTCTATCCTCTATCCTATCCTATCCTCTATCCTATCCTATCGTCTATCCTATCGTCTATCCTATCCTATCCTTTATCCTATCCTATCCTCCATCCTATCCTATCCTCAATCCTACCCTTTCCTGTATCCTATCCAATCCTGTATCCTATCCTGTCCTCTATCCTATCCTATCCTCTATCCTATCCTATGCTCTATCCTATCCCTATCGTCTATCCTATCCTCTATCCTATCCTATGCCTCTATCCTATCCTATCCTCTACCCTATCCTATCCTATATCCTATCCTATCCTCTATTCTATCCTATCCTCTACCCTATCCTATCCTCTATCCTATCCTATCCTGTATCCTATCCTATCCTCTATCCTATCCTCTATCCTATCCTATCCTCTATCATATGCTATCCTCTGTCCTATCCTATCCTCTATCCTATGCTATCCTCTATCCTATCCTCTATCCTATCCTATCCTCTATCATATCCTATCCTCTATCCTATCAAATCCCCTATCCTATCCTCTATCCTATCCTATCCTGTATCCTATCCTCTATCCTATCAAATCCCCTATCCTATCCTCTATCCTATCCTATCATCTATCCTCTATCCTATCCAATCCTCTATCCTATCCTATCGTCTATCCTATCCTCTATCGTATCCTATCCTCTATCCTATCCTATCCTCTATCCTATCCTATCCTCTATCCTATCCTATCGTCTATCCTATCCTCTATCCTATCCTATCCTCTATCCTATCCTATCCACTATCCAATCCTATCCTCTATCCTCTATCCTATCCTATCCTCTATCCTATCCTATCCTCTATTCTATCCTATCTTCTATCCTATCCTATCCTCTATCCTATCCTATCCTCTATCCTATCCTATCCTCTATCCTATCCTATCCTCTATCCTATCCTATCCTCTATCCTATCCTATCCTCTATCCTATCCTATCCTCTATCCTATCCTATCCTCTATCCTATCCTATCCTCTATCCTATCCTATCCTCTATCCTATCCTATCCTCTATGCTATCCTATCCTCTATCCTATCCTATCCTCTATCCTATCAAATCCCCTATCCTATCCTCTATCCTATCCTATCCTGTATCCTATCCAATCCTCTATCCTATCCTCTATCCTATCCTATCCTCTATCCTATCCTATCCTCCATCCTATCCTATCCTGTATCCTATCCTATCCTCTATCCTATCCTATCCTATCCTCTATCCGATCCTATCCTCTGTCCTATCCTATCCTCTAACCTATCCTATCCTCTATCCTATCCTCTATGCTATCCTCTATCCTATCCTATCGTCTATCCTATCCTCTATCCTATCCTATCCTCTATCCTATCCTATCCTCCATCCTATCCTATCCTCAATCCTATCCTTTCCTGTATCCTATCCAATCCTGTATCCTCTCCTGTCCTCTATCCTATAGTATCCTCTATTCGATCCTATCCTTTTATCCTATCCTATCCTATCCTCTATCCTATCCTATCTTCTATCCTATCCTATCCTCTATCCTATCAAATCCCCTATCCTATCCTCTGTCCTATCCTATCCTCTATCCTATCCTATCCTCTATCCTATCCTATCCTCTATCCTATCCTATCCTCTATCCTATCCTATCCTATCCTCTATCCTATCCTATCCTCTATCCTATCCTATCCTCTATCCTATCCTATCCTATCCTCTATCCTATCCTATCCTCTATCCTATCCTATCCTCTATCCTATCCTATCCTCTATCCTATCAAATCCCCTATCCTATCCTCTATTCTATCCTCTATCCTATCCTATCCTCTATCCTATCCTATCCTCTATCCTATCAAATCCCCTATCCTATCCTCTATTCTATCCTATCCTGTATCCTATCCTATCCTCTATCCTATCCTATCCTCTATCCTATCCTATGCCTCTATCCTATCCTATCCTCTATCCTATCCTATCCTATATCCTATCCTATCCTCTATTCTATCCTATCCTCTACCCTATCCTATCCTCTATCCTATCCTATCCTGTATCCTATCCTATCCTCTATCCTATCCTCTATCCTATCCTATCCTCTATCATATGCTATCCTCTGTCCTATCCTATCCTCTATCCTATGCTATCCTCTATCCTATCCTCTATCCTATCCTATCCTCTATCATATCCTATCCTCTATCCTATCAAATCCCCTATCCTATCCTCTATCCTATCCTATCCTGTATCCTATCCAATCCTCTATCCTATCGTCTATCCTATCCTATCCTCTATCCTATCCTATCCTCCATCCTATCCTATCCTGTATCCTATCCTATCCTCTATCCTATCCTATCCTCTATCCTATCCTATCCTCTGTCCTATCCTATCCTCTATCCTATGCTATCCTCTGTCCTATCCTATCCTCTATCCTATGCTATCCTCTATCCTATCCTCTATCCTATCCTATCGTCTATCCTATCCTCTATCCTATCCTATCCTCTATCCTATCCTATCCTCCATCCTATCCTATCCTCAATCCTATCCTTTCCTGTATCCTATCCAATCCTGTATCCTCTCCTGTCCTCTATCCTATCCTATCCTCTATTCGATCCTATCCTTTTATCTTATCCTATCCTATACTCTATCCTATACTATCCTCTATCCTATCAAATCCCCTATCCTATCCTCTATCCTATCCTATCCTCTATCCTATCCTATCCTGTATCCTATCCTATCCTCTATCCTATCCTATCCTCTATCCTATCCTATCCTCTATCCTATCCTATCCTCTATTCTATCCTATCTTCTATCCTATCCTATCCTCTATCCTATCCTATGCTCTATCCTATCCTATCGTCTATCCTATCCTCTATCCTATCCTATTCCTCTATCCTATCCTATCCTCTATCCTATCCTATCCTATATCCTATCCTATCCTCTATCCTATCCTATCCTCTATCCTATCCTATCCTCTATCCTATCCTATCCTCTATCCTATCCTATCCTCTATCCTATCCTATCCTGTATCCTATCCTATCCTCTATCCTATCCTATCCTCTATCCTATCCTATCCTCTATCCTATCCTATCCTCTATCCTATCCTATCCTGTATCCTATCCTATTCTCTATCCTATCCTATCCTCTATCCTATCAAATCCCCTATCCTATCCTCTATCCTATCCTATCCTATCCTGTATCCTATCCCATCCTCTATCCTATCCTATCGTCTATCCTATCCTCTATCCTATCCTATCATCTATCCTCTATCCTATCCTATTAAATCCCCTATCCTATCCTCTATCCTACCCTATCCTCTGTCCTATCCTATCCTCTATCCTATCCTATCCTCTATCCTATCCTATCCTCTATCCTATCCTATCCTCTATCCTATCCTATCCTCTATCCTCTATCCTATCCTATCCTCTATCCTCTATCCTATCCTATCCTCTATCCTATCCTATCGTCTATCCTATCCTCTATCCTATCCTATCCTCTATCCTATCCTATCCTCCATCCTATCCTATCCTCAATCCTATCCTTTCCTGTATCCTATCCAATCCTGTATCCTATCCGGTCCTCTATCCTATCCTATCCTCTATCCTATCCTATGCTCTATCCTATCCTATCGTCTATCCTATCCTCTATCCTATCCTTTTCCTCTATCCTATCCTATCCTCTATCCTATCCTATGCTCTATCCTATCCTATAGTCTATCCTATCCTCTATCCTATACTATTCCTCTATCATATCCTATCCTCTATCCTATCCTCTATCCTATCCTATCCTCTATCCTATCCTATCCTCCATCCTATCCTATCCTCAATCCTATCCTTTCCTGTATCCTATCCAATCCTGTATCCTACCCTGTCCTCTATCCTATCCTATCCTCTATCCTATCCTATCCTCTATCCTATGCTATCCTCTGTCCTATCCTATCCTCTATCCTATGCTATCCTCTATCCTATCCTCTATCCTATCCTATCGTCTATCCTATCCTCTATCCTATCCTATCCTCTATCCTATCCTATCCTCCATCCTATCCTATCCTCAATCCTATCCTTTCCTGTATCCTATCCAATCCTGTATCCTCTCCTGTCCTCTATCCTATCCTATCCTCTATTCGATCCTATCCTTTTATCTTATCCTATCCTATACTCTATCCTATCCTATCCTCTATCCTATCAAATGCCCTATCCTATCCTCTATCCTATCCTATCCTCTATCCTATCGTATCCTCTATCCTATCCCATCTTCTATCCTATCCTATCCTCTATCCTATCAAATCCCCAACCCTATCCTCTGTCCTATCCTATCCTCCATCCTATCCTATCCTCCATCGTATCCTATCCTCTATCCTATCCTATCCTCTATCCTCTATCCTATCCTATCCTCTATCCTATCCTCTATCCTATCCTATCCTCTATCCTATCAAATCCCCTATCCTATCCTCTGTCCTATCCTATCCTCTATCCTATCCTATCCTCTATCCTATCCTATCCTCTATCCTATCCTATCCTCTATCCTATCCTATCCTATCCTCTATCCTATCCTATCCTCTATCCTATCCTATCCTCTATCCTATCCTATCCTATCCTCTATCCTATCCTATCCTCTATCCTATCCTATCCTCTATCCTATCCTATCCTCTATCCTATCAAATCCCCTATCCTATCCTCTATTCTATCCTCTATCCTATCCTATCCTCTATCCTATCCTATCCTCTATCCTATCAAATCCCCTATCCTATCCTCTATTCTATCCTATCCTGTATCCTATCCTATCCTCTATCCTATCCTATCCTCTATCCTATCCTATGCCTCTATCCTATCCTATCCTCTATCCTATCCTATCCTATATCCTATCCTATCCTCTATTCTATCCTATCCTCTACCCTATCCTATCCTCTATCCTATCCTATCCTGTATCCTATCCTATCCTCTATCCTATCCTCTATCCTATCCTATCCTCTATCATATGCTATCCTCTGTCCTATCCTATCCTCTATCCTATGCTATCCTCTATCCTATCCTCTATCCTATCCTATCCTCTATCATATCCTATCCTCTATCCTATCAAATCCCCTATCCTATCCTCTATCCTATCCTATCCTGTATCCTATCCAATCCTCTATCCTATCGTCTATCCTATCCTATCCTCTATCCTATCCTATCCTCCATCCTATCCTATCCTGTATCCTATCCTATCCTCTATCCTATCCTATCCTCTATCCTATCCTATCCTCTGTCCTATCCTATCCTCTATCCTATGCTATCCTCTGTCCTATCCTATCCTCTATCCTATGCTATCCTCTATCCTATCCTCTATCCTATCCTATCGTCTATCCTATCCTCTATCCTATCCTATCCTCTATCCTATCCTATCCTCCATCCTATCCTATCCTCAATCCTATCCTTTCCTGTATCCTATCCAATCCTGTATCCTCTCCTGTCCTCTATCCTATCCTATCCTCTATTCGATCCTATCCTTTTATCTTATCCTATCCTATACTCTATCCTATACTATCCTCTATCCTATCAAATCCCCTATCCTATCCTCTATCCTATCCTATCCTCTATCCTATCCTATCCTGTATCCTATCCTATCCTCTATCCTATCCTATCCTCTATCCTATCCTATCCTCTATCCTATCCTATCCTCTATTCTATCCTATCTTCTATCCTATCCTATCCTCTATCCTATCCTATGCTCTATCCTATCCTATCGTCTATCCTATCCTCTATCCTATCCTATTCCTCTATCCTATCCTATCCTCTATCCTATCCTATCCTATATCCTATCCTATCCTCTATCCTATCCTATCCTCTATCCTATCCTATCCTCTATCCTATCCTATCCTCTATCCTATCCTATCCTCTATCCTATCCTATCCTGTATCCTATCCTATCCTCTATCCTATCCTATCCTCTATCCTATCCTATCCTCTATCCTATCCTATCCTCTATCCTATCCTATCCTGTATCCTATCCTATTCTCTATCCTATCCTATCCTCTATCCTATCAAATCCCCTATCCTATCCTCTATCCTATCCTATCCTATCCTGTATCCTATCCCATCCTCTATCCTATCCTATCGTCTATCCTATCCTCTATCCTATCCTATCATCTATCCTCTATCCTATCCTATTAAATCCCCTATCCTATCCTCTATCCTACCCTATCCTCTGTCCTATCCTATCCTCTATCCTATCCTATCCTCTATCCTATCCTATCCTCTATCCTATCCTATCCTCTATCCTATCCTATCCTCTATCCTCTATCCTATCCTATCCTCTATCCTCTATCCTATCCTATCCTCTATCCTATCCTATCGTCTATCCTATCCTCTATCCTATCCTATCCTCTATCCTATCCTATCCTCCATCCTATCCTATCCTCAATCCTATCCTTTCCTGTATCCTATCCAATCCTGTATCCTATCCGGTCCTCTATCCTATCCTATCCTCTATCCTATCCTATGCTCTATCCTATCCTATCGTCTATCCTATCCTCTATCCTATCCTTTTCCTCTATCCTATCCTATCCTCTATCCTATCCTATGCTCTATCCTATCCTATAGTCTATCCTATCCTCTATCCTATACTATTCCTCTATCATATCCTATCCTCTATCCTATCCTCTATCCTATCCTATCCTCTATCCTATCCTATCCTCCATCCTATCCTATCCTCAATCCTATCCTTTCCTGTATCCTATCCAATCCTGTATCCTACCCTGTCCTCTATCCTATCCTATCCTCTATCCTATCCTATCCTCTATCCTATGCTATCCTCTGTCCTATCCTATCCTCTATCCTATGCTATCCTCTATCCTATCCTCTATCCTATCCTATCGTCTATCCTATCCTCTATCCTATCCTATCCTCTATCCTATCCTATCCTCCATCCTATCCTATCCTCAATCCTATCCTTTCCTGTATCCTATCCAATCCTGTATCCTCTCCTGTCCTCTATCCTATCCTATCCTCTATTCGATCCTATCCTTTTATCTTATCCTATCCTATACTCTATCCTATCCTATCCTCTATCCTATCAAATGCCCTATCCTATCCTCTATCCTATCCTATCCTCTATCCTATCGTATCCTCTATCCTATCCCATCTTCTATCCTATCCTATCCTCTATCCTATCAAATCCCCAACCCTATCCTCTGTCCTATCCTATCCTCCATCCTATCCTATCCTCCATCGTATCCTATCCTCTATCCTATCCTATCCTCTATCCTCTATCCTATCCTATCCTCTATCCTATCCTCTATCCTATCCTATCCTGTATCCTATCCTATCCTCTATCCTATCCTATCCTGTATCCTATCCTATCCTCTATCCTATCCTATCCTCTATCCTATCCTATCCTCTATCCTATCCTATCCTGTATCCTATCCTATCCTCTATCCTATCCTATCCTCTATCCTATCAAATCCCCTATCCTATCCTCTATCCTATCCTATCATCTATCCTCTATCCTATCCAATCCTCTATCCTATCCTATCCTCTATTCTATCCTATCTTCTATCCTATCCTATCCTCTATCCTATCCTATGCTCTATCCTATCCTATCGTCTATCCTATCCTCTATCCTATCCTATTCCTCTATCCTATCCTATCCTCTATCCTATCCTATCCTCTATCCTATCCTATCCTATATCCTATCCTATCCTCTATCCTATCCTATCCTCTATCCTATCCTATCCTCTATCCTATCCTATCCTCTATCCTATCCTATCCTCTATCCTATCCTATCCTGTATCCTATCCTATCCTCTATCCTATCCTATCCTCTATCCTATCCTATCCTCTATCCTATCCTATCCTGTATCCTATCCTATCCTCTATCCTATCCTATCCTCTATCCTATCAAATCCCCTATCCTATCCTCTATCCTATCCTATCCTGTATCCTATCCAATCCTCTATCCTATCCTCTATCCTATCCTATCCTCTATCCTATCCTATCCTCCATCCTATCCTATCCTGTATCCTATCCTCTCCTCTATCCTATCCTATCCTATCTTCTATCCTATCCTATCCTCTGTCCTATCCTATCCTCTAACCTATCCTATCCTCTATCCTATCCTCTATGCTATCCTCTATCCTATCCTATCGTCTACCCTATCCTCTATCCTATCCTATCCTCTATCCTATCCTATCCTCCATCCTATCCTATCCTCAATCCTATCCTTTCCTGTATCCTATCCAATCCTGTATCCTCTCCTGTCCTCTATCCTATAGTATCCTCTATTCGATCCTATCCTTTTATCCTATCCTATCCTATCCTCTATCCTATCCTATCTTCTATCCTATCCTATCCTCTATCCTATCAAATCCCCTATCCTATCCTCTGTCCTATCCTATCCTCTATCCTATCCTATCCTCTATCCTATCCTATCCTCTATCCTATCCTATCCTCTATCCTATCCTATCCTATCCTCTATCCTATCCTATCCTCTATCCTATCCTATCCTCTATCCTATCCTATCCTCTATCCTATCCTATCCTCTATCCTATCCTATCCTCTATCCTATCCTATCCTATCCTCTATCCTATCCTATCCTCTATCCTATCCTATCCTCTATCCTATCCTATCCTCTATCCTATCAAATCCCCTATCCTATCCTCTATTCTATCCTATCCTGTATCCTATCCAATCCTCTATCCTATCCTCTATTCCTATCCTATCCTCTATCCTATCCTATCCTCCATCCTATCCTATCCTGTATCCTATCCTATCCTCTATCCTATCCTATCCTCTATCCTATCCTATCTTCTATCCTATCCTATCCTCTATCCTATCAATTCCCCAACCCTATCCTCTGTCCTATCCTATCTTCTATCCTATCCTATCCTCTATCGTATCCTATCCTATCCTCTATCCTCTATCCTATCCTATCCTCTATCCTATCCTATCCTCTATTCTATCCTATCCTCAACCCTATCCTATCCTCTATCCTATCCTATCCTGTATCCTATCCTATCCTCTATTCTATCCTATCCTCCATCCTATCGTATCCTCAATCCTATCCTTTCCTGCATCCTATCCAATCCTGTATCCTATCCTGTCCTCTATCCTATCCTATCCTCTATCCTATCCTATCCTCTATCCTATCCTATCCTCTATCCTATCCTATCCTATATCCTATCCTATCCTCTATCCTATCCTATCCTCCATCCTATCCTATCCTCAATCCTACCCTTTCCTGTATCCTATCCAATCCTGTATCCTATCCTGTCCTCTATCCTATCCTATCCTCTATCCTATCCTATGCTCTATCCTATCCCTATCGTCTATCCTATCCTCTATCCTATCCTATTCCTCTATCCTATCCTATCCTCTATCCTATCCTATCCTATATCCTATCCTATCCTCTATTCTATCCTATCCTCTACCCTATCCTATCCTCTATCCCATCCTATCCTGTATCCTATCCTATCCTCTATCCTATCCTATCCTCCATCCTATCCTATCCTCAATCCTATCCTTTCCTGTATCCTATCCAGTCCTGTATCCTATCCCTGTCCTCTATCCTATCATATCCTCTATCCTATAATATCCTCTATCCTATCCTATCCTCTATCCAATCCTCTATCCCATCCTATCCTCTGTCCTATCCTATCCTCTATCCTATCCTATCCTCTATCCTATCCTATCCTCTATCCTATCCTATCTTCTATCCTATCCTATCCTCTACCATATCAAATCCCCTACCCTATCCTCTATCCTATGCTATCCTCTATCCTATCCTATCCTCTATCCTATCCTATCCTCTATCCTATCCTATCCTCTATTCTATCCTATCTTCTATCCTATCCTATCCTCTATCCTATCCTATGCTCTATCCTATCCTATCGTCTATCCTATCCTCTATCCTATCCTATTCCTCTATCCTATCCTATCCTCTATCCTATCCTATCCTATATCCTATCCTATCCTCTATCCTATCCTATCCTCTATCCTATCCTATCCTCTATCCTATCCTATCCTCTATCCTATCCTATCCTCTATCCTATCCTATCCTGTATCCTATCCTATCCTCTATCCTATCCTATCCTCTATCCTATCCTATCCTCTATCCTATCCTATCCTCTATCCTATCCTATCCTGTATCCTATCCTATTCTCTATCCTATCCTATCCTCTATCCTATCAAATCCCCTATCCTATCCTCTATCCTATCCTATCCTATCCTGTATCCTATCCTATCCTCTATCCTATCCTATCGTCTATCCTATCCTCTATCCTATCCTATCATCTATCCTCTATCCTATCCTATTAAATCCCCTATCCTATCCTCTATCCTACCCTATCCTCTGTCCTATCCTATCCTCTATCCTATCCTATCCTCTATCCTATCCTATCCTCTATCCTATCCTATCCTCTATCCTATCCTATCCTCTATCCTCTATCCTATCCTATCCTCTATCCTCTATCCTATCCTATCCTCTATCCTATCCTATCGTCTATCCTATCCTCTATCCTATCCTATCCTCTATCCTATCCTATCCTCCATCCTATCCTATCCTCAATCCTATCCTTTCCTGTATCCTATCCAATCCTGTATCCTATCCGGTCCTCTATCCTATCCTATCCTCTATCCTATCCTATGCTCTATCCTATCCTATCGTCTATCCTATCCTCTATCCTATCCTTTTCCTCTATCCTATCCTATCCTCTATCCTATCCTATGCTCTATCCTATCCTATAGTCTATCCTATCCTCTATCCTATCCTATCCTCTATCCTATCCTATCCTATATCCTATCCTATCCTCTATCCTATCCTATCCTCTATCCTATCCTATCCTCTATCCTATCCTATCCTCTATCCTATCCTATCCTCTATCCTATCCTATCCTGTATCCTATCCTATCCTCTATCCTATCCTATCCTCTATCCTATCCTATCCTCTATCCTATCCTATCCTCTATCCTATCCTATCCTGTATCCTATCCTATTCTCTATCCTATCCTATCCTCTATCCTATCAAATCCCCTATCCTATCCTCTATCCTATCCTATCCTATCCTGTATCCTATCCTATCCTCTATCCTATCCTATCGTCTATCCTATCCTCTATCCTATCCTATCATCTATCCTCTATCCTATCCTATTAAATCCCCTATCCTATCCTCTATCCTACCCTATCCTCTGTCCTATCCTATCCTCTATCCTATCCTATCCTCTATCCTATCCTATCCTCTATCCTATCCTATCCTCTATCCTATCCTATCCTCTATCCTCTATCCTATCCTATCCTCTATCCTCTATCCTATCCTATCCTCTATCCTATCCTATCGTCTATCCTATCCTCTATCCTATCCTATCCTCTATCCTATCCTATCCTCCATCCTATCCTATCCTCAATCCTATCCTTTCCTGTATCCTATCCAATCCTGTATCCTATCCGGTCCTCTATCCTATCCTATCCTCTATCCTATCCTATGCTCTATCCTATCCTATCGTCTATCCTATCCTCTATCCTATCCTTTTCCTCTATCCTATCCTATCCTCTATCCTATCCTATGCTCTATCCTATCCTATAGTCTATCCTATCCTCTATCCTATACTATTCCTCTATCATATCCTATCCTCTATCCTATCCTCTATCCTATCCTATCCTCTATCCTATCCTATCCTCCATCCTATCCTATCCTCAATCCTATCCTTTCCTGTATCCTATCCAATCCTGTATCCTACCCTGTCCTCTATCCTATCCTATCCTCTATCCTATCCTATCCTCTATCCTATGCTATCCTCTGTCCTATCCTATCCTCTATCCTATGCTATCCTCTATCCTATCCTCTATCCTATCCTATCGTCTATCCTATCCTCTATCCTATCCTATCCTCTATCCTATCCTATCCTCCATCCTATCCTATCCTCAATCCTATCCTTTCCTGTATCCTATCCAATCCTGTATCCTCTCCTGTCCTCTATCCTATCCTATCCTCTATTCGATCCTATCCTTTTATCTTATCCTATCCTATACTCTATCCTATCCTATCCTCTATCCTATCAAATGCCCTATCCTATCCTCTATCCTATCCTATCCTCTATCCTATCGTATCCTCTATCCTATCCCATCTTCTATCCTATCCTATCCTCTATCCTATCAAATCCCCAACCCTATCCTCTGTCCTATCCTATCCTCCATCCTATCCTATCCTCCATCGTATCCTATCCTCTATCCTATCCTATCCTCTATCCTCTATCCTATCCTATCCTCTATCCTATCCTCTATCCTATCCTATCCTCTATCCTATCCTATCCTCCATCCTATCCTATCCTCAATCCTATCCTTTCCTGTATCCTATCCAATCCTGTATCCTATCCTGTCCTCTATCCTATCCCATCCTCTATCCTATCCTATGCTCTATCCTATCCTATCGTCTATCCTATCCTCTATCCTATCCTATTCCTCTATCCTATCCTATCCTCTATCCTATCCTATCCTATATCCTATCCTATCCTCTATCCTATCCTATCCTCTATCCTATCCTATCCTCTATCCTATCCTATCCTCTATCCTATCCTATCCTCTATCCTATCCTATCCTGTATCCTATCCTATCCTCTATCCTATCCTATCCTCTATCCTATCCTATCCTCTATCCTATCCTATCCTGTATCCTATCCTATCCTCTATCCTATCCTATCCTCTATCCTATCAAATCCCCTATCCTATCCTCTATCCTATCCTATCATCTATCCTCTATCCTATCCAATCCTCTATCCTATCCTATCCTCTATTCTATCCTATCTTCTATCCTATCCTATCCTCTATCCTATCCTATGCTCTATCCTATCCTATCGTCTATCCTATCCTCTATCCTATCCTATTCCTCTATCCTATCCTATCCTCTATCCTATCCTATCCTATATCCTATCCTATCCTCTATCCTATCCTATCCTCTATCCTATCCTATCCTCTATCCTATCCTATCCTCTATCCTATCCTATCCTCTATCCTATCCTATCCTGTATCCTATCCTATCCTCTATCCTATCCTATCCTCTATCCTATCCTATCCTCTATCCTATCCTATCCTGTATCCTATCCTATCCTCTATCCTATCCTATCCTCTATCCTATCAAATCCCCTATCCTATCCTCTATCCTATCCTATCCTGTATCCTATCCAATCCTCTATCCTATCCTCTATCCTATCCTATCCTCTATCCTATCCTATCCTCCATCCTATCCTATCCTGTATCCTATCCTCTCCTCTATCCTATCCTATCCTATCTTCTATCCTATCCTATCCTCTGTCCTATCCTATCCTCTAACCTATCCTATCCTCTATCCTATCCTCTATGCTATCCTCTATCCTATCCTATCGTCTACCCTATCCTCTATCCTATCCTATCCTCTATCCTATCCTATCCTCCATCCTATCCTATCCTCAATCCTATCCTTTCCTGTATCCTATCCAATCCTGTATCCTCTCCTGTCCTCTATCCTATAGTATCCTCTATTCGATCCTATCCTTTTATCCTATCCTATCCTATCCTCTATCCTATCCTATCTTCTATCCTATCCTATCCTCTATCCTATCAAATCCCCTATCCTATCCTCTGTCCTATCCTATCCTCTATCCTATCCTATCCTCTATCCTATCCTATCCTCTATCCTATCCTATCCTCTATCCTATCCTATCCTATCCTCTATCCTATCCTATCCTCTATCCTATCCTATCCTCTATCCTATCCTATCCTCTATCCTATCCTATCCTCTATCCTATCCTATCCTCTATCCTATCCTATCCTATCCTCTATCCTATCCTATCCTCTATCCTATCCTATCCTCTATCCTATCCTATCCTCTATCCTATCAAATCCCCTATCCTATCCTCTATTCTATCCTATCCTGTATCCTATCCAATCCTCTATCCTATCCTCTATTCCTATCCTATCCTCTATCCTATCCTATCCTCCATCCTATCCTATCCTGTATCCTATCCTATCCTCTATCCTATCCTATCCTCTATCCTATCCTATCTTCTATCCTATCCTATCCTCTATCCTATCAATTCCCCAACCCTATCCTCTGTCCTATCCTATCTTCTATCCTATCCTATCCTCTATCGTATCCTATCCTATCCTCTATCCTCTATCCTATCCTATCCTCTATCCTATCCTATCCTCTATTCTATCCTATCCTCAACCCTATCCTATCCTCTATCCTATCCTATCCTGTATCCTATCCTATCCTCTATTCTATCCTATCCTCCATCCTATCGTATCCTCAATCCTATCCTTTCCTGCATCCTATCCAATCCTGTATCCTATCCTGTCCTCTATCCTATCCTATCCTCTATCCTATCCTATCCTCTATCCTATCCTATCCTCTATCCTATCCTATCCTATATCCTATCCTATCCTCTATCCTATCCTATCCTCCATCCTATCCTATCCTCAATCCTACCCTTTCCTGTATCCTATCCAATCCTGTATCCTATCCTGTCCTCTATCCTATCCTATCCTCTATCCTATCCTATGCTCTATCCTATCCCTATCGTCTATCCTATCCTCTATCCTATCCTATTCCTCTATCCTATCCTATCCTCTATCCTATCCTATCCTATATCCTATCCTATCCTCTATTCTATCCTATCCTCTACCCTATCCTATCCTCTATCCCATCCTATCCTGTATCCTATCCTATCCTCTATCCTATCCTATCCTCCATCCTATCCTATCCTCAATCCTATCCTTTCCTGTATCCTATCCAGTCCTGTATCCTATCCCTGTCCTCTATCCTATCATATCCTCTATCCTATAATATCCTCTATCCTATCCTATCCTCTATCCAATCCTCTATCCCATCCTATCCTCTGTCCTATCCTATCCTCTATCCTATCCTATCCTCTATCCTATCCTATCCTCTATCCTATCCTATCTTCTATCCTATCCTATCCTCTACCATATCAAATCCCCTACCCTATCCTCTATCCTATGCTATCCTCTATCCTATCCTATCCTCTATCCTATCCCATCCTCTATCCTCTATCCTATCCTATCCTATCCTCTATCCTCTATCCTCTATCCTATCCTATCCTCTATCCTAACCTATCCTCTATCCTATGCTATCCTCTATCCTATCCTATCCTCTATCCTATCCTATCCTCTATCCTATCCTATCCTCTATCCTATCCTATCCTCTATCCTATCCTATCCTCTATCCTATCCTCTATACTATCCTATCCTCTATCCTATCCTATCTTCTATCCTATCCTATCCTCTATCCTATCAAATCCCCTATCCTATCCTCTGTCCTATCCTATCCTCTATCCTATCCTATCCTCTATCCTATCCTATCCTCTATCCTATCCTATCTTCTATCCTATCCTATCCTCTACCCTATCAAATCCCCTACCCTATCCTCTGTCCTATCCTATCCTCTATCCTATCCTATCCTCTATCCTATCCTATCCTCCATCCTATCCCATCCTCAATCCTATCCTTTCCTGTATCCTATCCTATCCTGTATCCTATCCTATCCTCTATCCTATCCTATCCTCTATCCTATCAAATCCCCTATCCTATCCTCTATCCTATCCTATCATCTATCCTCTATCCTATCCAATCCTCTATCCTATCCTATCGTCTATCCTATCCTCTATCCTATCCTATCCTCTATCCTATCCTATCCACTATCCAATCCTATCCTCTATCCTCTATCCTATCCTATCCTCTATCCTATCCTATCCTCTATTCTATCCTATCTTCTATCCTATCCTATCCTCTATCCTATCCTATGCTCTATCCTATCCTATCGTCTATCCTATCCTCTATCCTATCCTATTCCTCTATCCTATCCTATCCTCTATCCTATCCTATCCTATATCCTATCCTATCCTCTATCCTATCCTATCCTCTATCCTATCCTATCCTCTATCCTATCCTATCCTCTATCCTATCCTATCCTCTATCCTATCCTATCCTGTATCCTATCCTATCCTCTATCCTATCCTATCCTCTATCCTATCCTATCCTCTATCCTATCCTATCCTGTATCCTATCCTATGCTCTATCCTATCCTATCCTCTATCCTATCAAATCCCCTATCCTATCCTCTATCCTATCCTATCCTGTATCCTATCCAATCCTCTATCCTATCCTCTATCCTATCCTATCCTCTATCCTATTATATCCTCCATCCTATCCTATCCTGTATCCTATCCTATCCTCTATCCTATCCTATCCTATCCTCTATCCTATCCTATCCTCTGTCCTATCCTATCCTCTAACCTATCCTATCCTCTATCCTATCCTATCCTCCATCCTATCCTATCCTCAATCCTATCCTTTCCTGTATCCTATCCAATCCTGTATCCTCTCCTGTCCTCTATCCTATAGTATCCTCTATTCGATCCTATCCTTTTATCCTATCCTATCCTATCCTCAATCCTATCCTATCTTCTATCCTATCCTATCCTCTATCCTATCAAATCCCCTATCCTATCCTCTGTCCTATCGTATCCTCTATCCTATCCTATCCTCTATCCTATCCTATCCTGTATCCTATCCTATCCTCTATCCTATCCTATCCTATCCTCTATCCTATCCTATCCTCTATCCTATCCTATCCTCTATCCTATCCTATCCTCTATCCTATCCTATCCTCTATCCTATCCTATCCTCTATCTTATCCTATCCTGTATCCTATCCTATCCTCTATCCTATCCTATCCTATCCTCTATCCTATCCTATCCTCTATCCTATCCTATCCTCTATCCTATCCTATCCTCTATCCTATCCTATCCTCTATCCTATCCTATCCTCTATCCTATCCTATCCTCTATCCTATCCTATCCTCTATCCTATCCTATCCTCTATCCTATCCTATCCTATCCTCTATCCTATCCTATCCTCTATCCTATCCTATCCTCTATCCTATCCTATCCTCTATCCTATCCTATCCTCTATCCTATCCTATCCTCTATCCTATCAAATCCCCTATCCTATCCTCTATTCTATCCTATCCTGTATCCTATCCAATCCTCTATCCTATCCTCTATCCTATCCTATCCTCTATCCTATCCTATCCTCCATCCTATCCTATCCTGTATCCTATCCTATCCTCTATCCTATCCTATCCTCTATCCTATCCTATCTACTATCCTATCTTATCCTCTATCTTATCAAATCCCCAACCCTATCCTCTGTCCAATCCTATCCTCTATCCTATCCTATCCTCTATCGTATCCTATCCTATCCTCTATCCTCTATCCTATCCTATCCTCTATCCTATCCTATCCTCTATTCTATCCTATCCTCTACCCTATCCTATCCTCTATCCTATCCTATCCTGTATCCTATCCTATCCTCTATTCTATCCTATCCTCCATCCTATCCTATCCTCAATCCTATCCTTTCCTGCATCCTATCCAATCCTGTATCCTATCCTGTCCTCTATCCTATCCTATCCTCTATCCTATCCTATCCTCTATCCTATCCTATCCTCTATCCTATCCTATCCTATATCCTATCCTATCCTCTATCCTATCCTATCCTCTATCCTATCCTATCCTCCATCCTATCCTATCCTCAATCCTACCCTTTCCTGTATCCTATCCAATCCTGTATCCTATCCTGTCCTCTATCCTATCCTATCCTCTATCCTATCCTATGCTCTATCCTATCCCTATCGTCTATCCTATCCTCTATCCTATCCTATTCCTCTATCCTATCCTATCCTCTATCCTATCCTATCCTATATCCTATCCTATCCTCTATTCTATCCTATCCTCTACCCTATCCTATCCTCTATCCTATCCTATCCTGTATCCTATCCTATCCTCTATCCTATCCTATCCTCCATCCTATCCTATCCTCAATCCTATCCTTTCCTGCATCCTATCCAATCCTGTATCCTATCCTGTCCTCTATCCTATCCTATCCTCTATCCTATCCTATCCTCTATCCTATCCTATCCTCTATCCTATCCTATCCTCTATCCTATCAAATCCCCTATCCTATCCTCTATCCTATCCTATCCTGTATCCTATCCAATCCTCTATCCTATCCTCTATCCTATCCTATCCTCTATCCTATCCTATCCTCTATCCTATCCTATCCTCTATCCTATCCTATCCTCTATCCTATCCTATCCTCTATCCTATCCTATCCTCTATCCTATCCTATCCTCCATCCTATCCTATCCTCAATCCTACCCTTTCCTGTATCCTATCCAATCCTGTATCCTATCCTGTCCTCTATCCTATCCTATCCTCTATCCTATCCTATGCTCTATCCTATCCCTATCGTCTATCCTATCCTCTATCCTATCCTATTCCTCTATCCTATCCTATCCTCTATCCTATCCTATCCTATATCCTATCCTATCCTCTATTCTATCCTATCCTCTACCCTATCCTATCCTCTATCCCATCCTATCCTGTGTCCTATCCTATCCTCTATCCTATCCTATCCTCCATCCTATCCTATCCTCAATCCTATCCTTTCCTGTATCCTATCCAGTCCTGTATCCTATCCCTGTCCTCTATCCTATCATATCCTCTATCCTATAATATCCTCTATCCTATCCTATCCTCTATCCAATCCTCTATCCCATCCTATCCTCTGTCCTATCCTATCCTCTATCCTATCCTATCCTCTATCCTATCCTATCCTCTATCCTATCCTATCTTCTATCCTATCCTATCCTCTACCATATCAAATCCACTACCCTATCCTCTATCCTATGCTATCCTCTATCCTATCCTATCCTCTATCCTATCCTATCCTCTATCCTCTATCCTATCCTATCCTATCCTCTATCCTCTATCCTATCCTATCCTCTATCCTAACCTATCCTCTATCCTATGCTATCCTCTATCCTATCCTATCCTCTATCCTATCCTATCCTCTATCCTATCCTATCCTCTATCCTATCCTATCCTCTATCCTATCCTCTATACTATCCTATCCTCTATCCTATCCTATCTTCTATCCTATCCTATCCTCTATCCTATCAAATCCCCTATCCTATCCTCTGTCCTATCCTATCCTCTATCCTATCCTATCCTCTATCCTATCCTATCCTCTATCCTATCCTATCTTCTATCCTATCCTATCCTCTACCCTATCAAATCCCCTACCCTATCCTCTGTCCTATCCTATCCTCTATCCTATCCTATCCTCTATCCTCTATCCTATCCTATCCTCTATCCTATCCTATCCTCCATCCTATCCTATCCTCAATCCTATCCTTGCCTGTATCCTATCCTATCCTGTATCCTATCCTATCCTCTATCCTATCCTATCCTCTATCCTATCAAATCCCCTATCCTATCCTCTATCCTATCCTATCATCTATCCTCTATCCTATCCAATCCTCTATCCTATCCTATCGTCTATCCTATCCTCTATCCTATCCTATCCTCTATCCTATCCTATCCACTATCCAATCCTATCCTCTATCCTCTATCCTATCCTATCCTCTATCCTATCCTATCCTCTATTCTATCCTATCTTCTATCCTATCCTATCCTCTATCCTATCCTATGCTCTATCCTATCCTATCGTCTATCCTATCCTCTATCCTATCCTATTCCTCTATCCTATCCTATCCTCTATCCTATCCTATCCTATATCCTATCCTATCCTCTATCCTATCCTATCCTCTATCCTATCCTATCCTCTATCCTATCCTATCCTCTATCCTATCCTATCCTCTATCCTATCCTATCCTGTATCCTATCCTATCCTCTATCCTATCCTATCCTCTATCCTATCCTATCCTCTATCCTATCCTATCCTGTATCCTATCCTATCCTCTATCCTATCCTATCCTCTATCCTATCAAATCCCCTATCCTATCCTCTATCCTATCCTATCCTGTATCCTATCCAATCCTCTATCCTATCCTCTATCCTATCCTATCCTCCATCCTATTATATCCTCCATCCTATCCTATCCTGTATCCTATCCTATCCTCTATCCTATCCTATCCTATCCTCTATCCTATCCTATCCTCTGTCCTATCCTATCCTCTAACCTATCCTATCCTCTATCCTATCCTATCCTCCATCCTATCCTATCCTCAATCCTATCCTTTCCTGTATCCTATCCAATCCTGTATCCTCTCCTGTCCTCTATCCTATAGTATCCTCTATTCGATCCTATCCTTTTATCCTATCCTATCCTATCCTCAATCCTATCCTATCTTCTATCCTATCCTATCCTCTATCCTATCAAATCCCCTATCCTATCCTCTGTCCTATCCTATCCTCTATCCTATCCTATCCTCTATCCTATCCTATCCTGTATCCTATCCTATCCTCTATCCTATCCTATCCTATCCTCTATCCTATCCTATCCTCTATCCTATCCTATCCTCTATCCTATCCTATCCTCTATCCGATCCTATCCTCTATCCTATCCTATCCTCTATCCTATCCTATCCTCTATCCTATCCTATCCTCTATCCTATCCTATCCTATTCTCTATCCTATCCTATCCTCTATCCTATCCTATCCTCTATCCTATCCTATCCTCTATCCTATCCTATCCTCTATCCTATCCTATCCTCTATCCTATCCTATCCTCCATCCTATCCTATCCTCAATCCTACCCTTTCCTGTATCCTATCCAATCCTGTATCCTATCCTGTCCTCTATCCTATCCTATCCTCTATCCTATCCTATGCTCTATCCTATCCCTATCGTCTATCCTATCCTCTATCCTATCCTATTCCTCTATCCTATCCTATCCTCTATCCTATCCTATCAAATCCCCTATCCTATCCTCTGTCCTATCCTATCCTCTATCCTTTCCTATCCTCTATCCTACCCTATCCTCTTTCCTATCCTATCCTCTATCCTATCCTATCCTCTATCCTATCCTATCCTCTATCCTATCCTATCCTCTATCCTATCAAATCCCCTATCCTATCCTCTATTCTATCCTATCCTGTATCCTATCCAATCCTCTATCCTATCCTCTATCCTATCCTATCCTCTATCCTATCCTATCCTCCATCCTATCCTATCCTGTATCCTATTATATCCTCTATCCTATCCTATCCTCTATCCTATCCTATCTTCTATCCTATCCTATCCTCTATCTTATCAAATCCCCAACCCTATCCTCTGTCCTATCCTATCCTCTATCCTATCCTATCCTCTATCGTATCCTATCCTATCCTCTATCCTCTATCCTATCCTATCCTCTATCCTATCCTATCCTCTATTCTATCCTATCCTCTATCCTATCCTATCCTGTATCCTATCCTATCCTCTATCCTATCCTATCCTCCATCCTATCCTATCCTCAATCCTATCCTTTCCTGCATCCTATCCAATCCTGTATCCTATCCTGTCCTCTATCCTATCCTATCCTCTATCCTATCCTATCCTCTATCCTATCCTATCCTCTATCCTATCCTATCCTCTATCCTATCAAATCCCCTATCCTATCCTCTATCCTATCCTATCCTGTATCCTATCCAATCCTCTATCCTATCCTCTATCCTATCCTATCCTCTATCCTATCCTATCCTCTATCCTATCCTATCCTCTATCCTATCCTATCCTCTATCCTATCCTATCCTCTATCCTATCAAATCCCCTATCCTATCCTCTATCCTATCCTATCCTGTATCCTATCCAATCCTCTATCCTATCCTATCCTCTATCCTATCCTATCCTCTATCCTATCCTATCCTATATCCTATCCTATCCTCTATCCTATCCTATCCTCTATCCTATCCTATCCTCCATCCTATCCTATCCTCAATCCTACCCTTTCCTGTATCCTATCCAATCCTATATCCTATCCTATCCTGTATCCTATCCTATCCTCTATCCTATCCTATCCTCCATCCTATCCTATCCTCAATCCTATCCTTTCCTGCATCCTATCCAATCCTGTATCCTATCCTGTCCTCTATCCTATCCTATCCTCTATCCTATCCTATCCTCTATCCTATCCTATCCTCTATCCTATCCTATCCTCTATCCTATCCTATCCTCTATCCTATCAAATCCCCTATCCTATCCTCTATCCTATCCTATCCTGTATCCTATCCAATCCTCTATCCTATCCTCTATCCTATCCTATCCTCTATCCTATCCTATCCTCTATCCTATCCTATCCTCTATCCTATCAAATCCCCTATCCTATCCTCTATCCTATCCTATCCTGTATCCTATCCAATCCTCTATCCTATCCTCTATCCTATCCTATCCTCTATCCTATCCTATCCTCTATCCTATCCTATCCTCTATCCTATCCTATCCTCTATCCTATCCTATCCTCTATCCTATCCTATCCTCTATCCTATCCTATCCTATCCTCTATCCTATCCTATCCTCTATCCTATCCTATCCTCTATCCTATCCTATCCTCTATCCTATCCTATCCTCTATCCTATCCTATCCTCTATCCTATCCTATCTTCTATCCTATCCTATCCTCTATCTTATCAAATCCCCAACCCTATCCTCTGTCCTATCCTATCCTCTATCCTATCCTATCCTCTATCGTATCCTATCCTATCCTCTATCCTCTATCCTATCCCATCCTCTATCCTATCCTATCCTCTATTCTATCCTATCCTCTACCCTATCCTATCCTCTATCCTATCCTATCCTGTATCCTATCCTATCCTCTATTCTATCCTATCCTCCATCCTATCCTATCCTCAATCCTATCCTTTCCTGCATCCTATCCAATCCTGTATCCTATCCTGTCCTCTATCCTATCCTATCCTCTATCCTATCCTATCCTCTATCCTATCCTATCCTCTATCCTATCCTATCCTATATCCTATCCTATCCTCTATCCTATCCTATCCTCTATCCTATCCTATCCTCCATCCTATCCTATCCTCAATCCTACCCTTTCCTGTATCCTATCCAATCCTATATCCTATCCTATCCTCTATTCTATCCTATCCTCTACCCTATCCTATCCTCTACCCTATCCTATCCTGTATCCTATCCTATCCTCTATCCTATCCTATCCTCCATCCTATCCTATCCTCAATCCTATCCTTTCCTGCATCCTATCCAATCCTGTATCCTATCCTGTCCTCTATCCTATCCTATCCTCTATCCTATCCTATCCTCTATCCTATCCTATCCTCTATCCTATCCTATCCTCTATCCTATCAAATCCCCTATCCTATCCTCTATCCTATCCTATCCTGTATCCTATCCAATCCTCTATCCTATCCTATCCTCTATCCTATCCTATCCTCTGTCCTATCCTATCCTCTATCCTATCCTATCCTCTATCCTATCCTCTATCCTATCCTATCGTCTATCCTATCCTCTATCCTATCCTATCCTATATCCTATCCTATCCTCTATCCTATCCTATCCTCTATCCTATCCTATCCTCTATCCTATCCTACCCTCTATCCTATCCTATCCACTATCCAATCCTATCCTCTATCCTCTATCCTATCCTATCCTCTATCCTATCCTATCCTCTATTCTATCCTATCTTCTATCCTATCCTATCCTCTATCCTATCCTATGCTCTATCCTATCCTATCGTCTATCCTATCCTCTATCCTATCCTATCCTCTATCCTATCCTATCCTATATCCTATCCTATCCTCTATCCTATCCTATCCTCTATCCTATCCTATCCTCCATCCTATCCTATCCTCAATCCTACCCTTTCCTGTATCCTATCCAATCCTATATCCTATCCTATCCTCTATCCTATCCTATCCTCTATCCTATCCTATCCTCTATCCTATCCTATCCTCTATCCTATCCTATCCTCTATTCTATCCTATCTTCTATCCTATCCTATCCTCTATCCTATCCTATGCTCTATCCTATCCTATCGTCTATCCTATCCTATCGTCTATCCTATCCTCTATCCTATCCTATCCTCTATCCTATCCTATCCTATATCCTATCCTATCCTGTATCCTATCCTATCCTCTATCCTATCCTCTATCCTATCCTATCCTCTATCCTATCCTATCCTCTGTCCTATCCTATCCTCTATCCTATCCTATCCTCTATCCTATCCTCTATCCTATCCTATCGTCTATCCTATCCTCTATCCTATCATATCCTATATCCTATCCTATCCTCTATCCTATCCTATCCTCTATCCTATCCTATCCTCTATCCTATCCTATCCTCTATCCTATCCTATCCACTATCCAATCCTATCCTCTATCCTCTATCCTATCCTATCCTCTATCCTATCCTATCCTCTATTCTATCCTATCTTCTATCCTATCCTATCCTCTATCCTATCCTATGCTCTATCCTATCCTATCGTCTATCCTATCCTCTATCCTATCCTATCCTCTATCCTATCCTATCCTATATCCTATCCTATCCTGTATCCTATCCTATCCTCTATCCTATCCTATCCTCCATCCTATCCTATCCTCAATCCTATCCTTTCCTGCATCCTATCCAATCCTGTATCCTATCCTGTCCTCTATCCTATCCTATCCTCTATCCTATCCTATCCTCTATCCTATCCTATCCTCTATCCTATCCTATCCTCTATCCTATCAAATCCCCTATCCTATCCTCTATCCTATCCTATCCTGTATCCTATCCAATCCTCTATCCTATCCTCTATCCTATCCTATCCTCTATCCTATCCTATCCTCCATCCTATCCTATCCTGTATCCTATCCTATCCTCTATCCTATCCTATCCTCTATCCTATCCTATCCTCTGTCCTATCCTATCCTCTATCCTATCCTATCCTCTATCCTATCCTCTATCCTATCCTATCGTCTATCCTATCCTCTATCCTATCCTATCCTATATCCTATCCTATCCTCTATCCTATCCTATCCTCTATCCTATCCTATCCTCTATCCTATCCTATCCTCTATCCTATCCTATCCTCTATCCTATCCTATCCACTATCCAATCCTATCCTCTATCCTCTATCCTATCCTATCCTCTATCCTATCCTATCCTCTATTCTATCCTATCTTCTATCCTATCCTATCCTCTATCCTATCCTATGCTCTATCCTATCCTATCGTCTATTCTATCCTCTATCCTATCCTATTCCTCTATCCTATCCTATCCTCTATCCTATCCTATCCTATATCCTATCCTATCCTCTATCCTATCCTATCCTCTATCCCATCCTATCCTCTATCCTATCCTATCCTCTATCCTATCCTATCCTCTATCCTATCCTATCCTGTATCCTATCCTATCCTCTATCCTATCCTATCCTCTATCCTATCCTATCCTCTATCCTATCCTATCCTGTATCCTATCCTATCCTCTATCCTATCCTATCCTCTATCCTATCAAATCCCCTATCCTATCCTCTATCCTATCCTCTATGCTATCCTCTATCCTATCCTATCGTCTATCCTATCCTCTATCCTATCCTATCCTCTATCCTATCCTATCCTCCATCCTATCCTATCCTCAATCCTATCCTTTCCTGTATCCTATCCAATCCTGTATCCTCTCCTGTCCTCTATCCTATAGTATCCTCTATTCGATCCTATCCTTTTATCCTATCCTATCCTATCCTCAATCCTATCCTATCTTCTATCCTATCCTATCCTCTATCCTATCAAATCCCCTATCCTATCCTCTGTCCTATCCTATCCTCTATCCTATCCTATCCTCTATCCTATCCTATCCTGTATCCTATCCTATCCTCTATCCTATCCTATCCTATCCTCTATCCTATCCTATCCTCTATCCTATCCTATCCTCTATCCTATCCTATCCTCTATCCTATCCTATCCTCTATCCTATCCTATCCTCTATCCTATCCTATCCTCTATCCTATCCTATCCTCTATCCTATCCTATCCTCTATCCTATCCTATCCTCTATCCTATCCTATCCTCTATCCTATCCTATCCTATCCTCTATCCTATCCTATCCTTTATCCTATCCTATCCTATCCTCTATCCTATCCTATCCTCTATCCTATCCTATCCTCTATCCTATCCTATCCTCTATCCTATCCTATCCTCTATCCTATCAAATCCCCTATCCTATCCTCTATTCTATCCTATCCTGTATCCTATCCAATCCTCTATCCTATCCTCTATCCTATCCTATCCTCTATCCTATCCTATCCTCCATCCTATCCTATCCTGTATCCTATCCTATCCTCTATCCTATCCTATCCTCTATCCTATCCTATCTTCTATCCTATCCTATCCTCTATCTTATCAAATCCCCAACCCTATCCTCTGTCCTATCCTATCCTCTATCCTATCCTATCCTCTATCGTATCCTATCCTATCCTCTATCCTCTATCCTATCCTATCCTCTATCCTATCCTATCCTCTATTCTATCCTATCCTCTATCCTATCCTATCCTCTATCCTATCCTATCCTCTATCCTATCCTATCCTATATCCTATCCTATCCTCTATCCTATCCTATCCTCTATCCTATCCTATCCTCCATCCTATCCTATCCTCAATCCTACCCTTTCCTGTATCCTATCCAATCCTATATCCTATCCTATCCTGTATCCTATCCTATCCTCTATCCTATCCTATCCTCCATCCTATCCTATCCTCAATCCTATCCTTTCCTGCATCCTATCCAATCCTGTATCCTATCCTGTCCTCTATCCTATCCTATCCTCTATCCTATCCTATCCTCTATCCTATCCTATCCTCTATCCTATCCTATCCTCTATCCTATCCTATCCTCTATCCTATCAAATCCCCTATCCTATCCTCTATCCTATCCTATCCTGTATCCTATCCAATCCTCTATCCTATCCTCTATCCTATCCTATCCTCTATCCTATCCTATCCTCCATCCTATCCTATCCTGTATCCTATCCTATCCTCTATCCTATCCTATCCTCTATCCTATCCTATCCTCTGTCCTATCCTATCCTCTATCCTATCCTATCCTCTATCCTATCCTCTATCCTATCCTATCGTCTATCCTATCCTCTATCCTATCCTATCCTCTATCCTATCCTATCCTCTATCCTATCCTATCCTCTATCCTATCCTATCCTCTATCCTATCCTATCCTCTATCCTATCCTATCCTCTATCCTATCCTATCCTCTATCCTATCCTATCCTGTATCCTATCCAATCCTCTATCCTATCCTATCCTCCATCCTATCCTATCCTCAATCCTATCCTTTCCTGTATCCTATCCAGTCCTGTATCCTATCCCTGTCCTCTATCCTATCATATCCTCTATCCTATAATATCCTCTATCCTATCCTATCCTCTATCCAATCCTCTATCCCATCCTATCCTCTGTCCTATCCTATCCTCTATCCTATCCTATCCTCTATCCTATCCTATCCTCTATCCTATCCTATCTTCTATCCTATCCTATCCTCTACCATATCAAATCCCCTACCCTATCCTCTATCCTATGCTATCCTCTATCCTATCTTATCCTCTATCCTATCCTATCCTCTATCCTCTATCCTATCCTATCCTATCCTCTATCCTCTATCCTATCCTATCCTCTATCCTAACCTATCCTCTATCCTATGCTATCCTCTATACTATCCTATCCTCTATCCTATCCTATCCTCTATCCTATCCTATCCTCTATCCTATCCTATCCTCTATCCTATCCTCTATACTATCCTATCCTCTATCCTATCCTATCTTCTGTCCTATCCTATCCTCTACCCTATCAAATCCCCTATCCTATCCTCTGTCCTATCCTATCCTCTATCCTATCCTATACTCTATCCTATCCTATCCTCTATCCTATCCTATCGTCTATCCTATCCTCTATCCTATCCTATCCTCTATCCTATCCTATCCTCTATCCTATCCTATCTTCTATCCTATCCTATCCTCTATCCTATCAAATCCCCTACCCTATCCTCTGCCCTATCCTATCCTCTATCCTATCCTATCCTCTATCCTATCCTATCCTCTATCCTCTATCCTATCCTATCCTCTATCCTATCATATCCTGTATCTCACCCAATCCTCTATCCTATCCTATCATCTATCCTCTATCCTATCCAATCCTCTATCCTATCCTATCGTCTATCCTATCCTCTATCCTATCCTATCCTCTATCCTATCCTATGCTCCATCCTATCCTATCCTCAATCCTATCCTTTCCTGTATCCTATCCAATCCTGTATCCTATCCCTGTCCTCTATCCTATCCTATCCTCTATCCTATCCTATCCTCTATCCTATCCTATCCTCTATCCTATCCTATCCTCTATCTTATCCTATCCTCTATCCTATCCTATCTTCTATCCTATCCTATCCTCTATCCTATCAAATCCCCTACCCTATCCTCTGCCCTATCCTATCCTCTATCCTATCCTATCCTCTATCCTATCCTATCCTCTATCCTATCCTATCCTCTATCCTCTATCCTATCCTATCCTATCCTCTATCCTATCATATCCTGTATCTCACCCAATCTTCTATCCTATCCTATCCTCTATCCTCTATCCTATCCTATCCTCTATCCTATCCTATCCTCTATACTATCCTATCGTCTATCCTATCCTCTATCCTATCCTATACTCTATCCTATCCTATCCTCCATCCTATCCTATCCTCAATCCTATCCTTTCCTGTATCCTATCCAATCCTGTATCCTATCCTGTCCTCTATTCTATCCTACCCTCTATCCTATCCGATCCTCTATCCTATCCTATCCTCTATGCTATCCTATGCTCTATCCTATCCTATCGTCTATCCTATCCTCTATACTATCCTATCAAATCCCCTATCCTATCCTCTGTTCTATCCTATCCTCTATCCTTTCCTATCCTCTATCCTATCCTATCCTCTTTCCGATCCTACCCTCTATCCTATCCTATCCTCTATCCTATCCTATCCTCTATCCTATCCTATCCTCTATACTATCCTATCGTCTATCCTATCCTCTATCATATCCTATACTCTATCCTATCCTATCCTCCATCCTATCCTATCCTCAATCCTATCCTTTCCTGTATCCTATCCAATCCTGTATCCTATCCTGTCCTCTATTCTATCCTACCCTCTATCCTATCCGATCCTCTATCCTATCCTATCCTCTATCCTATCCTATGCTCTATCCTTTCCTATCGTCTATCCTATCCTCTATACTATCCTCTCAAATCCCCTATCCTATCCTCTGTCCTATCCTATCCTCTATCCTTTCCTATCCTCTATCCTATCCTATCCTCTTTCCGATCCTACCCTCTATCCTATCCTATCCTCTATCCTATCCTATCGTCTATCGTATCCTCTATCCTATCCTATCCTCCATCCTATCCTATCCTCAATCCTAAACTTTTCCTGTATCCTATCTAATCCTATATCATATCCTATCCTCTATTCTATCCTATCCTCTACCCTATCCTATCCTCTATCCTATCCTATCCTGTATCCTATCCTATCCTCTATCCTATCCTATCCTCCATCCTATCCTATCCTCAATCCTATCCTTTCCTGCATCCTATCCAATCCTGTATCCTATCCTGTCCTCTATCCTATCCTATCCTCTATCCTATCCTATCCTCTATCCTATCCTATCCTCTATCCTATCCTATCCTCTATCCTATCAAATCCCCTATCCTATCCTCTATCCTATCCTATCCTGTATCCTATCCAATCCTCTATCCTATCCTCTATCCTATCCTATCCTCTATCCTATCCTATCCTCCATCCTATCCTATCCTGTCTCCTATCCTATCCTCTATCCTATCCTATCCTCTATCCTATCCTATCCTCTGTCCTATCCTATCCTCTATCCTATCCTATCCTCTATCCTATCCTCTATCCTATCCTATCGTCTATCCTATCCTCTATCCTATCCTATCCTATATCCTATCCTATCCTCTATCCTATCCTATCCTCTATCCTATCCTATCCTCTATCCTATCCTATCCTCTATCCTATCCTATCCTCTATCCTATCCTATCCTCTATCCTATCCTATCCTCTATCCTATCCTATCCTCTATCCTATCCTATCCTCTATCCTATCCTATCCTGTATCCTATCCAATCCTCTATCCTATCCTATCCTCCATCCTATCCTATCCTCAATCCTATCCTTTCCTGTATCCTATCCAGTCCTGTATCCTATCCCTGTCCTCTATCCTATCATATCCTCTATCCTATAATATCCTCTATCCTATCCTATCCTCTATCCAATCCTCTATCCCATCCTATCCTCTGTCCTATCCTATCCTCTATCCTATCCTATCCTCTATCCTATCCTATCCTCTATCCTATCCTATCTTCTATCCTATCCTATCCTCTACCATATCAAATCCCCTACCCTATCCTCTATCCTATGCTATCCTCTATCCTATCTTATCCTCTATCCTATCCTATCCTCTATCCTCTATCCTATCCTATCCTATCCTCTATCCTCTATCCTATCCTATCCTCTATCCTAACCTATCCTCTATCCTATGCTATCCTCTATACTATCCTATCCTCTATCCTATCCTATCCTCTATCCTATCCTATCCTCTATCCTATCCTATCCTCTATCCTATCCTCTATACTATCCTATCCTCTATCCTATCCTATCTTCTGTCCTATCCTATCCTCTACCCTATCAAATCCCCTATCCTATCCTCTGTCCTATCTTATCCTCTATCCTATCCTATACTCTATCCTATCCTATCCTCTATCCTATCCTATCGTCTATCCTATCCTCTATCCTATCCTATCCTCTATCCTATCCTATCCTCTATCCTATCCTATCTTCTATCCTATCCTATCCTCTATCCTATCAAATCCCCTACCCTATCCTCTGCCCTATCCTATCCTCTATCCTATCCTATCCTCTATCCTATCCTATCCTCTATCCTCTATCCTATCCTATCCTCTATCCTATCATATCCTGTATCTCACCCAATCCTCTATCCTATCCTATCATCTATCCTCTATCCTATCCAATCCTCTATCCTATCCTATCGTCTATCCTATCCTCTATCCTATCCTATCCTCTATCCTATCCTATGCTCCATCCTATCCTATCCTCAATCCTATCCTTTCCTGTATCCTATCCAATCCTGTATCCTATCCCTGTCCTCTATCCTATCCTATCCTCTATCCTATCCTATCCTCTATCCTATCCTATCCTCTATCCTATCCTATCCTCTATCTTATCCTATCCTCTATCCTATCCTATCTTCTATCCTATCCTATCCTCTATCCTATCAAATCCCCTACCCTATCCTCTGCCCTATCCTATCCTCTATCCTATCCTATCCTCTATCCTATCCTATCCTCTATCCTATCCTATCCTCTATCCTCTATCCTATCCTATCCTATCCTCTATCCTATCATATCCTGTATCTCACCCAATCTTCTATCCTATCCTATCCTCTATCCTCTATCCTATCCTATCCTCTATCCTATCCTATCCTCTATACTATCCTATCGTCTATCCTATCCTCTATCCTATCCTATACTCTATCCTATCCTATCCTCCATCCTATCCTATCCTCAATCCTATCCTTTCCTGTATCCTATCCAATCCTGTATCCTATCCTGTCCTCTATTCTATCCTACCCTCTATCCTATCCGATCCTCTATCCTATCCTATCCTCTATGCTATCCTATGCTCTATCCTATCCTATCGTCTATCCTATCCTCTATACTATCCTATCAAATCCCCTATCCTATCCTCTGTTCTATCCTATCCTCTATCCTTTCCTATCCTCTATCCTATCCTATCCTCTTTCCGATCCTACCCTCTATCCTATCCTATCCTCTATCCTATCCTATCCTCTATCCTATCCTATCCTCTATACTATCCTATCGTCTATCCTATCCTCTATCCTATCCTATACTCTATCCTATCCTATCCTCCATCCTATCCTATCCTCAATCCTATCCTTTCCTGTATCCTATCCAATCCTGTATCCTATCCTGTCCTCTATTCTATCCTACCCTCTATCCTATCCGATCCTCTATCCTATCCTATCCTCTATCCTATCCTATGCTCTATCCTTTCCTATCGTCTATCCTATCCTCTATACTATCCTCTCAAATCCCCTATCCTATCCTCTGTCCTATCCTATCCTCTATCCTCTATCCTATCAAATCCCCTATCCTATCCTCTATCCTATCCTATCATCTATCCTCTATTCTATCCAATCCTCTATCCTATCCTATCCTCTATCCTATCCTATCTTCTATCCTATCCTATCCTCTATTCTATCAAATCCCCTACCCTATCCTCTGTCCTATCCTATCCTCTATCCTATCCTATCCTCTATCCTCTATCCTATCCTATCCTCTATCCTATCCTATCCTCTATACTATCCTATCGTCTATCCTATCCTCTATCATATCCTATACTCTATCCTATCCTATCCTCCATCCTATCCTATCCTCAATCCTATCCTTTCCTGTATCCTATCCTGTCCTCTATTCTATCCTACCCTCTATCCTATCCGATCCTCTATCCTATCCTATCCTCTATCCTATCCTATGCTCTATCCAATCCTATCGTCTATCCTATCCTCTATCCTATCCTATCAAATCCCCTATCCTATCCTCTGTCCTATCCTATCCTCTATCCTTTCCTATCCTCTATCCTCTATCCTATCCTATCCTCTATCCTCTATCCTATCCTATCCTCTATCCTATCCTATCCTCTATACTATCCTATCGTCTATCCTATCCTCTATCCTATCCTATACTCTATCCTATCCTATCCTCCATCCTATCCTATCCTCAATCCTATCCTTTCCTGTATCCTATCCAATCCTGTATCCTATCCTGTCCTCTATTCTATCCTACCCTCTATCCTATCCTATCCTCTATCCTATCCTATGCTCTATCCTATCCTATCGTCTATCCTATCCTCTATCCTATCCTATCAAATCCCCTATCCTATCCTCTGTCCTATCCTATCCTCTATCATTTCCTATCCTCTATCCTATCCTATCCTCTTTCCTATCCTATCCTCTATCCTATCCTATCCTCTATCCTATCCTATCCTCTATCCTATCCTATCCCCTATCCGATCCTCTATCTTATCCTATACTCTATCCTATCCTATCCTCCATCCTATCCTATCCTCAATCCTATCCTTTCCTGTATCCTATCCAATCCTGTATCCTATCCTGTCCTCTATTCTATCCTACCCTCTATCCTATCCTGTCCTATATCCTATCCTATCCTCTATCCTATCCTATCCTCTATCCTATCCTATCTTCTATCCTATCCTATCCTCTATCCTATCCTATCCTCTATCCTATCCTATCCTCTATCCAATCATCTATCCTATCCTATCCTCTATCCTATCCTATCCTCTATCCTATCCTATCTTCTATCCTATCCTATCCTCTATCCTATCAAATCCCCTACCCTATCCTCTGTCCTATCCTATCCTCTATCCTATCCTATCCTCTATCCTATCCTATCCTCTATCCTATCCTATCCTCTATCCTATCCTATCCTATCCTCTATCCTATCCTATCCTCTATCCTCTATCCTCTATCCTCTATCCTATCCTTTCCTCTATCCTATCCTACCCTCTATACTATCCTATCGTCTATCCTATCCTCTATCCTATCCTATACTCTATCCTATCCTATCCTCCATCCTATCCTATCCTCAATCCTATCCTTTCCTGTATCGTATCCAATCCTGTATCCTATCCTGTCCTCTATTCTATCCTACCCTCTATCCTATCCTGTCCTCTATCCTATCCAATCCTCTATCCTATCCTATCCTCTATCCTATCCTATCTTCTATCCTATCCTATCCTCTATCCTATCCTATCCTCTATCCAATCCTCTATCCTATCCTATCCTCTATCCTATCCTATCCTCTATCCTATCCTATCTTCTATCCTATCCTATCCTCTATCCTATCAAATCCCCTACCCTATCCTCTGTCCTATCCTATCCTCTCTCCTATCCTATCCTCTATCCTATCCTATCCTCTATCCTATCCTATCCTCTATCCTATCCTATCCTCTATCCTATCCTATCCTCTATCCTCTATCCTATCCTATCCTCTATCCTATCCTATCCTCTATCCTATCCTATCCTCTATCCTATCCTATCCTCTATCCTATCGAATCTTCTATCCTATCCTATCCTCTATCCTATCAAATCCCCTATCCTATCCTCTGTCCTATCCTATCCTCTATCCTTTCCTATCCTCTATCCTATCCTATCCTCTTTCCTATCCTATCCTCCATCCTATCCTATCCTCAATCCTATCCTTTCCTGTATCCTATCCAATCCTGTATCCTATCCTGTCCTCTATTCTATCCTACCCTCTATCCTATCCTGTCCTCTATCCTATCCTATCCTCTATCCTATCCTATGCTCTATCCTATCCTATCGTCTATCCTATCCTCTATCCTATCCTATCCTCTATCCTATCCTATCCTCTATCCTATCCTATCCCCTATCCGATCCTCTATCTTATCCTATCATCTTTCCTCTATCATATCCTATCTTCTATCCTATCCTATCCTCTATCCTATCAAATCCCCTATCCTATCCTCTATCCTATCCTATCATCTATCCTCTATTCTATCCAATCCTCTATCCTATCCTATCCTCTATCCTATCCTATCTTCTATCCTATCCTATCCTCTATCCTATCCTATCCTCTATCCTATCCTATCCTATATCCTATAATATCCTCTATCGTATCCCATCCTCTAACGTATCCTATCCCCTATCCTATCCTATCCTCTATACTATCCCATCCTCTATCCTATCGTATCCTCTATCCTATCCTATCCTCTATCCTATCCTATCTTCTATCCTATCCTATCCTCTATCCGATCCTCTATCTTATCCTATCATCTTTCCTCTATCCTATCCTATCTTCTATCCTATCCTATCCTCTATCCTATCCTATCAAATCCCCTATCCTATCCTCTGTCCTATCCTATCCTCTATCCTTTCCTATCCTCTATCCTATCCTATCCTCTTTCCTATCCTATCCTCTATCCTATCCTATCCTCTATCCTATCCTATCCTCTATCCTATCCTATCCTCTATCCTATCTATCCCCTATCCGATCCTCTATCTTATCCTATCATCTTACCTCTATCCTATCCTATCTTCTATCCTATCCTATCCTCTATCCTATCAAATCCCCTATCCTATCCTCTATCCTATCCTATCCTCTATCCTTTCGAAACTTCTATCCTATCCTATCCTCTATCCTATCAAATCCCCTATCCAATCCTCTATCCTATGCTATCATCTATCCTCTATTCTATCCAATCCTCTATCCTATCCTATCCTCTATCCTATCCTATCCTCTATCCTATCCTATGCTCTATCCTATCCTATCGTCTATCCTATCCTCTATCCTATCCTATCAAATCCCCTATCCTATCCTCTTTCCTATCCTATCCTCCAACCTATCCTATCCTCAATCCTATCCTTTCCTGTATCCTATCCAATCCTGTATCCTATCCTGTCCTCTATTCTATCCTACCCTCTATCCTATCCTGTCCTCTATCCTATCCTATCCTCTATCCTATCCTATGCTCTATCCTATCCTATCGTCTATCCTATCCTCTATCCTATCCTATCAAATCCCCTATCCTATCCTCTGTCCTATCCTATCCTCTATCCTTTCCTATCCTCTATCCTATCCTATCCTCTTTCCTATCCTATCCTCTATCGTATCCTATCCTCTATTCTATCCAATCCTCTATCCTATCCTATCCTCTATCCTATCAAATCCCCTATCCTATCCTCTGTCCTATCCTGTCCAGTATCCTATCCTACCCTCTATCCTATCCTATCCTCTATCCTATCCTATCCTCTATCCTATCCTATCGTCTATCCTATCCTCTATCCTATCCTATCCTCTATCCTATCCTATCCTCCATCCTATCCTATCCTCAATCCTATCCTTTCCTGTATCCTATCCAATCCTGTATCCTATCCTGTCCTCTATCCGATCCTATCCTCTATCCTATCGTATCCTCTATCCTATCCTATCGTCTATCCTGTCCTCTATCCTATCCAATCCTCTATCCTATACTATCCTCTACCCTATCATATCCTCTATCCTATAATATCCTCTATCCTATCCTATCCTCTATCCAATCCTCTATCCTATCCAATCCTCTATCCTATCCTATCCTCTATCCTATCCTATCCTCTATCCTATCCTATCCTCTATCCTATCCTATCTTCTATCCTATCCTATCCTCTATCCTATCAAATCCCCTATACTATCCTCTGTCCTATCCTATCCTCTATCCTATCCTATCCTCTATCCTATCCTATCCTCTAGCCTCTATCCTCTATCCTCTATCCTATCCTATCCTCTATCCTATCTACCCTCTATACTATCCTATCGTCTATCCTATCCTCTATCCTATCCTATACTCTATCCTATCCTATCCTCCATCCTATCCTATCCTCAATCCTATCCTTTCCTGTATCCTATCCAATCCTGTATCCTATCCTGTCCTCTATTCTATCCTACCCTCTATCCTATCCTGTCCTCTATCCTATCCTATCCTCTATCCTATCCTATGCTCTATCCTATCCTATCAAATCCCCTATCCTATCCTCTGTCCTATCCTATCCTCTATCATTTCCTATCCTCTATCCTATCCTATCCTCTTTCCTATCCTATCCTCTATCCTATCCTATCCTCTATCCTATCCTATCCTCTATCCTATCCTATCCCCTATCCGATCCTCTATCTTATCCTATCATCTTTCCTCTATCCTATCCTATCTTCTATCCTATCCTATCCTGTATCCTATCCTACCCTCTATACTATCCTATCGTCTATCCTATCCTCTATCCTATCCTATACTCTATCCTATCCTATCCTCCATCCTATCCTATCCTCAATCCTATCCTTTCCTGTATCCTATCCAATCCTGTATCCTATCCTGTCCTCTATTCTATCCTACCCTCTATCCTATCCTGTCCTATATCCTATCCTATCCTCTATCCTATCCTATCCTCTATCCTATCCTATCTTCTATCCTATCCTATCCTCTATCCTATCCTATCCTCTATCCTATCCTATCCTCTATCCAATCCTCTATCCTATCCTATCCTCTATCCTATCCTATCCTCTATCCTATCCTATCTTCTATCCTATCCTATCCTCTATCCTATCAAATCCCCTACCCTATCCTCTGTCCTATCCTATCCTCTATCCTATCCTATCCTCTATCCTATCCTATCCTCTATCCTATCCTATCCTATCCTCTATCCTATCCTATCCTCTATCCTCTATCCTCTATCCTCTATCCTATCCTATCCTCTATCCTATCCTACCCTCTATACTATCCTATCGTCTATCCTATCCTCTATCCTATCCTATACTCTATCCTATCCTATCCTCCATCCTATCCTATCCTCAATCCTATCCTTTCCTGTATCCTATCCAATCCTGTATCATATCCTGTCCTCTATTCTATCCTACCCTCTATCCTATCCTGTCCTCTATCCTATCCAATCCTCTATCCTATCCTATCCTCTATCCTATCCTATCTTCTATCCTATCCTATCCTCTATCCTATCCTATCCTCTATCCAATCCTCTATCCTATCCTATCCTCTATCCTATCCTATCCTCTATCCTATCCTATCTTCTATCCTATCCTATCCTCTATCCTATCAAATCCCCTACCCTATCCTCTGTCCTATCCTATCCTCTCTCCTATCCTATCCTCTATTATATCCTATCCTCTATCCTATCCTATCCTCTATCCTATCCTATCCTCAAACCTATCCTATCCTCTATCCTCTATCCTATCCTATCCTCTATCCTATCCTATCCTCTATCCTATCGAATCTTCTATCCTATCCTATCCTCTATCCTATCAAATCCCCTATCCTATCCTCTGTCCTATCCTATCCTCTATCCTTTCCTATCCTCTATCCTATCCTATCCTCTTTCCTATCCTATCCTCCATCCTATCCTATCCTCAATCCTATCCTTTCCTGTATCCTATCCAATCCTGTATCCTATCCTGTCCTCTATTCTATCCTACACTCTATCCTATCCTGTCCTCTATCCTATCCTATCCTCTATCCTATCCTATGCTCTATCCTATCCTATCGTCTATCCTATCCTCTATCCTATCCTATCCTCTATCCTATCCTATCCTCTATCCTATCCTATCCCCTATCCGATCCTCTATCTTATCCTATCATCTTTCCTCTATCATATCCTATCTTCTATCCTATCCTATCCTCTATCCTATCAAATCCCCTATCCTATCCTCTGTCCTATCCTATCCTCTATCCTATCCTATCCTCTATCCTATCCTATCTTCTATCCTATCCTATCCTCTATCCTATCCTATCCTCTATACTATCCCATCCTCTATCCTATCGTATCCTCTATCCTATCCTATCCTCTATCCTATCCTATCTTCTATCCTATCCTATCCTCTATCCGATCCTCTATCTTATCCTATCATCTTTCCTCTATCCTATCCTATCTTCTATCCTATCCTATCCTCTATCCTATCAAATCCCCTATCCTATCCTCTATCCTATCCTATCAAATCCCCTATCCTATCCTCTGTCCTATCCTATCCTCTATCCTTTCCTATCCTCTATCCTATCCTATCCTCTTTCCTATCCTATCCTCTATCCTATCCTATCCTCTATCCTATCCTATCCTCTATCCTATCCTATCCTCTATCCTATCCTATCCTCTATCCTATCTATCCCCTATCCGATCCTCTATCTTATCCTATCATCTTACCTCTATCCTATCCTATCTTCTATCCTATCCTATCCTCTATCCTATCAAATCCCCTATCCTATCCTCTATCCTATCCTATCCTCTATCCTATCGAAACTTCTATCCTATCCTATCCTCTATCCTATCAAATCCCCTATCCTATCCTCTATCCTATGCTATCATCTATCCTCTATTCTATCCAATCCTCTATCCTATCCTATCCTCTATCCTATCCTATCCTCTATCCTATCCTATGCTCTATCCTATCCTATCGTCTATCCTATCCTCTATCCTATCCTATCAAATCCCCTAACCTATCCTCTTTCCTATCCTATCCTCCATCCTATCCTATCCTCAATCCTATCCTTTCCTGTATCCTATCCAATCCTGTATCCTATCCTGTCCTCTATTCTATCCTACCCTCTATCCTATCCTGTCCTCTATCCTATCCTATCCTCTATCCTATCCTATGCTCTATCCTATCCTATCGTCTATCCTATCCTCTATCCTATCCTATCAAATCCCCTATCCTATCCTCTGTCCTATCCTATCCTCTATCCTTTCCTATCCTCTATCCTATCCTATCCTCTTTCCTATCCTATCCTCTATCGTATCCTATCCTCTATCCTATCCTATCCTCTATCCTATCCTATCCTCTATCCTATCTATCCCCTATCCGATCCTCTATCTTATCCTATCATCTTTCCTCTATCCTATCCTATCTTCTATCCTATCCTATCCTCTATCCTATCAAATCCCCTATCCTATCCTCTATCCTATGCTATCATCTATCCTCTATTCTATCCAATCCTCTATCCTATCCTATCCTCTATCCTATCCTATCTTCTATCCTATCCTCTATCCTATCAAATCCCCTATCCTATCCTCTGTCCTATCCTATCCTCTATCCTAACCTATCCTCTATCCTATCCTATCTTCTATCCTATCCCATCCTCTATCCTATCAAATCCCCTATCCTATCCTCTGTCCTATCCTATCCTCTATCCTATCCTATCCTCTATCCTATCCTATCCTCTATCCTATCCTATCCTCTATCCTATCCTATCCTCTATCCTCTATTCTATCCAATCCTCTATCCTATCCTATCCTCTATCCTATCAAATCCCCTATCCTATCCTCTGTCCTATCCTGTCCTGTATCCTATCCTACCCTCTATCCTATCCTATCCTCTATCCTATCCTATCCTCTATCCTATCCTATCGTCTATCCTATCCTCTATCCTATCCTATCCTCTATCCTATCCTATCCTCCATCCTATCCTATCCTCAATCCTATCCTTTCCTGTATCCTATCCAATCCTGTATCCTATCCTGTCCTCTATCCGATCCTATCCTCTATCCTATCGTATCCTCTATCCTATCCTATCGTCTATCCTGTCCTCTATCCTATCCAATCCTCTATCCTATACTATCCTCTATCCTATCATATCCTCTATCCTATAATATCCTCTATCCTATCCTATCCTCTATCCAATCCTCTGTCCTATCCTATCCTCTATCCTATCCTATCCTCTATCCTATCCTATCCTCTATCCTATCCTATCCTCTATCCTCTATTCTATCCAATCCTCTATCCTATCCTATCCTCTATCCTATCAAATCCCCTATCCTATCCTCTGTCCTATCCTGTCCTGTATCCTATCCTACCCTCTATCCTATCCTATCCTCTATCCTATCCTATCCTCTATCCTATCCTATCGTCTATCCTATCCTCTATCCTATCCTATCCTCTATCCTATCCTATCCTCCATCCTATCCTATCCTCAATCCTATCCTTTCCTGTATCCTATCCAATCCTGTATCCTATCCTGTCCTCTATCCGATCCTATCCTCTATCCTATCGTATCCTCTATCCTATCATATCCTCTATCCTATAATATCCTCTATCCTATCCTATCCTCTATCCAATCCTCTGTCCTATCCTATCCTCTATCCTATCCTATCCTCTATCCTATCCTATCTTCTATCCTATCAAATCCCCTATACTATCCTCTGTCCTATCCTATCCTCTATCCTATCCTATCCTCTATCCTATCCTATCCTCTATCCTCTATCCTCTATCCTCTATCCTATCCTATCCTCTATCCTATCTACCCTCTATACTATCCTATCGTCTATCCTATCCTCTATCCTATCCTATACTCTATCCTATCCTATCCTCCATCCTATCCTATCCTCAATCCTATCCTTTCCTGTATCCTATCCAATCCTGTATCCTATCCTGTCCTCTATTCTATCCTACCCTCTATCCTATCCTGTCCTCTATCCTATCCTATCCTCTATCCTATCCTATGCTCTATCCTATCCTATCGTCTATCCTATCCTCTATCCTATCCTATCAAATCCCCTATCCTATCCTCTGTCCTATCCTATCCTCTATCCTTTCCTATCCTCTATCGTATCCTATCCTCTATCCTATCCTATCCTCTATCCTATCCTATCCTCTATCCTATCTATCCCCTATCCGATCCTCTATCTTATCCTATCATCTTTCCTCTATCCTATCCTATCTTCTATCCTATCCTATCCTCTATCCTATCAAATCCCCTATCCTATCCTCTATCCTATGCTATCATCTATCCTCTATTCTATCCAATCCTCTATCCTATCCTATCCTCTATCCTATCCTATCTTCTATCCTATCCTCTATCCTATCAAATCCCCTATCCTATCCTCTGTCCTATCCTATCCTCTATCCTAACCTATCCTCTATCCTATCCTATCTTCTATCCTATCCCATCCTCTATCCTATCAAATCCCCTATCCTATCCTCTGTCCTATCCTATCCTCTATCCTATCCTATCCTCTATCCTATCCTATCCTCTATCCTATCCTATCCTCTATCCTATCCTATCCTCTATCCTCTATTCTATCCAATCCTCTATCCTATCCTATCCTCTATCCTATCAAATCCCCTATCCTATCCTCTGTCCTATCCTGTCCTGTATCCTATCCTACCCTCTATCCTATCCTATCCTCTATCCTATCCTATCCTCTATCCTATCCTATCGTCTATCCTATCCTCTATCCTATCCTATCCTCTATCCTATCCTATCCTCCATCCTATCCTATCCTCAATCCTATCCTTTCCTGTATCCTATCCAATCCTGTATCCTATCCTGTCCTCTATCCGATCCTATCCTCTATCCTATCGTATCCTCTATCCTATCCTATCGTCTATCCTGTCCTCTATCCTATCCAATCCTCTATCCTATACTATCCTCTATCCTATCATATCCTCTATCCTATAATATCCTCTATCCTATCCTATCCTCTATCCAATCCTCTGTCCTATCCTATCCTCTATCCTATCCTATCCTCTATCCTATCCTATCCTCTATCCTATCCTTTCCTGTATCCTATCCAATCCTGTATCCTATCCTGTCCTCTATTCTATCCTACCCTCTATCCTATCCTGTCCTCTATCCTATCCTATCCTCTATCCTATCCTATGCTCTATCCTATCCTATCGTCTATCCTATCCTCTATCCTATCCTATCAAATCCCCTATCCTATCCTCTGTCCTATCCTATCCTCTATCCTTTCCTATCCTCTATCCTAACCTATCCTCTATCCTATCCTATCTTCTATCCTATCCCATCCTCTATCCTATCAAATCCCCTATCCTATCCTCTGTCCTATCCTATCCTCTATCCTATCCTATCCTCTATCCTATCCTATCCTCTATCCTATCCTATCCTCTATCCTATCCTATCCTCTATCCTATCCTATCCTCTATCCTCTATTCTATCCAATCCTCTATCCTATCCTATCCTCTATCCTATCAAATCCCCTATCCTATCCTCTGTCCTATCCTGTCCTGTATCCTATCCTACCCTCTATCCTATCCTATCCTCTATCCTATCCTATCCTCTATCCTATCCTATCGTCTATCCTATCCTCTATCCTATCCTATCCTCTATCCTATCCTATCCTCCATCCTATCCTATCCTCAATCCTATCCTTTCCTGTATCCTATCCAATCCTGTATCCTATCCTGTCCTCTATCCGATCCTATCCTCTATCCTATCGTATCCTCTATCCTATCCTATCGTCTATCCTGTCCTCTATCCTATCCAATCCTCTATCCTATACTATCCTCTATCCTATCATATCCTCTATCCTATAATATCCTCTATCCTATCCTATCCTCTATCCAATCCTCTGTCCTATCCTATCCTCTATCCTATCCTATCCTCTATCCTATCCTATCCTCTATCCTATCCTATCCTCTATCCTCTATTCTATCCAATCCTCTATCCTATCCTATCCTCTATCCTATCAAATCCCCTATCCTATCCTCTGTCCTATCCTGTCCTGTATCCTATCCTACCCTCTATCCTATCCTATCCTCTATCCTATCCTATCCTCTATCCTATCCTATCGTCTATCCTATCCTCTATCCTATCCTATCCTCTATCCTATCCTATCCTCCATCCTATCCTATCCTCAATCCTATCCTTTCCTGTATCCTATCCAATCCTGTATCCTATCCTGTCCTCTATCCGATCCTATCCTCTATCCTATCGTATCCTCTATCCTATCCTATCTTCTATCCTATCAAATCCCCTATACTATCCTCTGTCCTATCCTATCCTCTATCCTATCCTATCCTCTATCCTATCCTATCCTCTATCCTCTATCCTCTATCCTCTATCCTATCCTATCCTCTATCCTATCTACCCTCTATACTATCCTATCGTCTATCCTATCCTCTATCCTATCCTATACTCTATCCTATCCTATCCTCCATCCTATCCTATCCTCAATCCTATCCTTTCCTGTATCCTATCCAATCCTGTATCCTATCCTGTCCTCTATTCTATCCTACCCTCTATCCTATCCTGTCCTCTATCCTATCCTATCCTCTATCCTATCCTATGCTCTATCCTATCCTATCGTCTATCCTATCCTCTATCCTATCCTATCAAATCCCCTATCCTATCCTCTGTCCTATCCTATCCTCTATCCTTTCCTATCCTCTATCGTATCCTATCCTCTATCCTATCCTATCCTCTATCCTATCCTATCCTCTATCCTATCTATCCCCTATCCGATCCTCTATCTTATCCTATCATCTTTCCTCTATCCTATCCTATCTTCTATCCTATCCTATCCTCTATCCTATCAAATCCCCTATCCTATCCTCTATCCTATGCTATCATCTATCCTCTATTCTATCCAATCCTCTATCCTATCCTATCCTCTATCCTATCCTATCTTCTATCCTATCCTCTATCCTATCAAATCCCCTATCCTATCCTCTGTCCTATCCTATCCTCTATCCTAACCTATCCTCTATCCTATCCTATCTTCTATCCTATCCCATCCTCTATCCTATCAAATCCCCTATCCTATCCTCTGTCCTATCCTATCCTCTATCCTATCCTATCCTCTATCCTATCCTATCCTCTATCCTATCCTATCCTCTATCCTATCCTATCCTCTATCCTCTATTCTATCCAATCCTCTATCCTATCCTATCCTCTATCCTATCAAATCCCCTATCCTATCCTCTGTCCTATCCTGTCCTGTATCCTATCCTACCCTCTATCCTATCCTATCCTCTATCCTATCCTATCCTCTATCCTATCGTATCCTCTATCCTATCCTATCTTCTATCCTATCAAATCCCCTATACTATCCTCTGTCCTATCCTATCCTCTATCCTATCCTATCCTCTATCCTATCCTATCCTCTATCCTCTATCCTCTATCCTCTATCCTATCCTATCCTCTATCCTATCTACCCTCTATACTATCCTATCGTCTATCCTATCCTCTATCCTATCCTATACTCTATCCTATCCTATCCTCCATCCTATCCTATCCTCAATCCTATCCTTTCCTGTATCCTATCCAATCCTGTATCCTATCCTGTCCTCTATTCTATCCTACCCTCTATCCTATCCTGTCCTCTATCCTATCCTATCCTCTATCCTATCCTATGCTCTATCCTATCCTATCGTCTATCCTATCCTCTATCCTATCCTATCAAATCCCCTATCCTATCCTCTGTCCTATCCTATCCTCTATCCTTTCCTATCCTCTATCCTATCCTATCCTCTTTCCTATCCTATCCTCTATCCTATCCTATCCTCTATCCTATCCTATCCTCTATCCTATCCTATCCCCTATCCGATCCTCTACCTTATCCTATCATATTTCCTCTATCATATCCTATCTTCTATCCTATCCTATCCTCTATCCTATCAAATCCCCTATCCTATCCTCTATCCTATCCTATCATCTATCCTCTATTCTATCCAATCCTCTATCCTATCCTATCCTCTATCCTATCCTATCTTCTATCCTATCCTATCCTCTATCCTATCCTATCTTCTATCCTATCCTATCCTCTATCCTATCCTATCCTCTATCCTATCCTATCCTCTATCCAATCCTCTATCCTATCCTATCCTCTATCCTATCCTATCGTCTATCCTATCCTATCTTCTATCCTATCATATCCTCTATCCTATCCTATCCCCTATCCGATCCTCTATCTTATCCTATCATCTTTCCTCTATCATATCCTATCTTCTATCCTATCCTATCCTCTATCCTATCAAATCCGCTATCCTATCCTCTATCCTATCCTATCATCTATCCTCTATCCTATCCAATCCTCTATCCTATCCTATCCTCTATCCTTTCCTATCCTCTATCCTATCCTATCCTCTTTCCTATCCTATCCTCTATCCTATCCTATCCTCTATCCTATCCTATCGTCTATCCTATCCTCTATCCTATCTTATCCTCTATCCTATCCTATCCTCTATCCTATCCGATCCTCTATCTTATCCTATCATCTTTCCTCTATCATATCCTATCTTCTATCCTATCCTATCCTCTATCCTATCAAATCCCCTATCCTATCCTATCATCTATCCTCTATTCTATCCAATCCTCTATCCTATCCTATCCTCTATCCTATCCTATCCTCTATCCTATGATATCCTCTATCCAATCCTCTATCCTATCCTATCCTCTATCCTATCCTATCCTCTATCCTATCCTATCTTCTATCCTATCCTATCCTCTATCCTATCAAATCCCCTATCCTATCCTCTATCCTATGCTATCATCTATCCTCTATTCTATCCAATCCTCTATCCTATCCTATCCTCTATCCTATGCTATCATCTATCCTCTATTCTATCCAATCCTCTATCCTATCCTATCCTCTATCCTATCCTATCCTCTATCCTATCCTATGCTCTATCCTATCCTATCGTCTATCCTATCCTCTATCCTATCCTATCAAATCCCCTATCCTATCCTCTGTCCTATCCTATCCTCTATCCTTTCCTATACTCTATCCTATCCTATCCTCTTTCCTATCCTATCCTCCATCCTATCCTATCCTCAATCCTATCCTTTCCTGTATCCTATCCAATCCTGTAACCTATCCTGTCCTCTATCCTATCCTATCCTCTATCCTATCCTATGCTCTATCCTATCCTATCGTCTATCCTATCCTCTATCCTATCCTATCAAATCCCCTATCCTATCCTCTGTCCTATCCTATCCTCTATCATTTCCTATCCTCTATCCTATCCTATCCTCTTTCCTATCCTATCCTCTATCCTATCCTATCCTCTATCCTATCCTATCCTCTATCCTATCCTATCCCCTATCCGATCCTCTATCTTATCCTATCATCTTTCCTCTATCCTATCCTATCTTCTATCCTATCCTATCCTGTATCCTATCCTACCCTCTATACTATCCTATCGTCTATCCTATCCTCTATCCTATCCTATACTCTATCCTATCCTATCCTCCATCCTATCCTATCCTCAATCCTATCCTTTCCTGTATCCTATCCAATCCTGTATCCTATCCTGTCCTCTATTCTATCCTACCCTCTATCCTATCCTGTCCTATATCCTATCCTATCCTCTATCCTATCCTATCCTCTATCCTATCCTATCTTCTATCCTATCCTATCCTCTATCCTATCCTATCCTCTATCCTATCCTATCCTCTATCCAATCCTCTATCCTATCCTATCCTCTATCCTATCCTATCCTCTATCCTATCCTATCTTCTATCCTATCCTATCCTCTATCCTATCAAATCCCCTACCCTATCCTCTGTCCTATCCTATCCTCTATCCTATCCTATCCTCTATCCTATCCTATCCTCTATCCTATCCTATCCTCTATCCTATCCTATCCTATCCTCTATCCTATCCTATCCTCTATCCTATCCTATCCTCTATCCTCTATCCTCTATCCTCTATCCTATCCTATCCTCTATCCTATCCTACCCTCTATACTATCCTATCGTCTATCCTATCCTCTATCCTATCCTATACTCTATCCTATCCTATCCTCCATCCTATCCTATCCTCAATCCTATCCTTTCCTGTATCCTATCCAATCCTGTATCCTATCCTGTCCTCTATTCTATCCTACCCTCTATCCTATCCTGTCCTCTATCCTATCCAATCCTCTATCCTATCCTATCCTCTATCCTATCCTATCTTCTATCCTATCCTATCCTCTATCCTATCCTATCCTCTATCCAATCCTCTATCCTATCCTATCCTCTATCCTATCCTATCCTCTATCCTATCCTATCTTCTATCCTATCCTATCCTCTATCCTATCAAATCCCCTACCCTATCCTCTGTCCTATCCTATCCTCTCTCCTATCCTATCCTCTATTATATCCTATCCTCTATCCCATCCTATCCTCTATCCTATCCTATCCTCTAACCTATCCTATCCTCTATCCTCTATCCTATCCTATCCTCTATCCTATCCTATCCTCTATCCTATCGAATCTTCTATCCTATCCTATCCTCTATCCTATCAAATCCCCTATCCTATCCTCTGTCCTATCCTATCCTCTATCCTTTCCTATCCTCTATCCTATCCTATCCTCTTTCCTATCCTATCCTCCATCCTATCCTATCCTCAATCCTATCCTTTCCTGTATCCTATCCAATCCTGTATCCTATCCTGTCCTCTATTCTATCCTACCCTCTATCCTATCCTGTCCTCTATCCTATCCTATCCTCTATCCTATCCTATGCTCTATCCTATCCTATCGTCTATCCTATCCTCTATCCTATCCTATCCTCTATCCTATCCTATCTTCTATCCTATCCTCTATCCTATCAAATCCCCTATCCTATCCTCTGCCCTATCCTATCCTCTATCCTAACCTATCCTCTATCCTATCCTATCTTCTATCCTATCCCATCCTCTATCCTATCAAATCCCCTATCCTATCCTCTGTCCTATCCTATCCTCTATCCTATCCTATCCTCTATCCTATCCTATCCTCTATCCTATCCTATCCTCTATCCTATCCTATCCTCCATCCTATCCTATCCTCAATCCTATCCTTTCCTGTATCCTATCCAATCCTGTATCCTATCCTGTCCTCTATCCGATCCTATCCTCTATCCTATCGTATCCTCTATCCTATCCTATCGTCTATCCTGTCCTCTATCCTATCCAATCCTCTATCCTATACTATCCTCTATCCTATCATATCCTCTATCCTATAATATCCTCTATCCTATCCTATCCTCTATCCAATCCTCTGTCCTATCCTATCCTCTATCCTATCCTATCCTCTATCCTATCCTATCCTCTATCCTATCCTATCCTCTATCCTCTATTCTATCCAATCCTCTATCCTATCCTATCCTCTATCCTATCAAATCCCCTATCCTATCCTCTGTCCTATCCTGTCCTGTATCCTATCCTACCCTCTATCCTATCCTATCCTCTATCCTATCCTATCCTCTATCCTATCCTATCGTCTATCCTATCCTCTATCCTATCCTATCCTCTATCCTATCCTATCCTCCATCCTATCCTATCCTCAATCCTATCCTTTCCTGTATCCTATCCAATCCTGTATCCTATCCTGTCCTCTATCCGATCCTATCCTCTATCCTATCGTATCCTCTATCCTATCCTATCTTCTATCCTATCAAATCCCCTATACTATCCTCTGTCCTATCCTATCCTCTATCCTATCCTATCCTCTATCCTATCCTATCCTCTATCCTCTATCCTCTATCCTCTATCCTATCCTATCCTCTATCCTATCTACCCTCTATACTATCCTATCGTCTATCCTATCCTCTATCCTATCCTATACTCTATCCTATCCTATCCTCCATCCTATCCTATCCTCAATCCTATCCTTTCCTGTATCCTATCTAATCCTGTATCCTATCCTGTCCTCTATTCTATCCTACCCTCTATCCTATCCTGTCCTCTATCCTATCCTATCCTCTATCCTATCCTATGCTCTATCCTATCCTATCGTCTATCCTATCCTCTATCCTATCCTATCAAATCCCCTATCCTATCCTCTGTCCTATCCTATCCTCTATCCTTTCCTATCCTCTATCCTATCCTATCCTCTTTCCTATCCTATCCTCTATCCTATCCTATCCTCTATCCTATCCTATCCTCTATCCTATCCTATCCCCTATCCGATCCTCTACCTTATCCTATCATATTTCCTCTATCATATCCTATCTTCTATCCTATCCTATCCTCTATCCTATCAAATCCCCTATCCTATCCTCTATCCTATCCTATCATCTATCCTCTATCCTATCTTATCCTCTATCCTATCCTATCCTCTATCCTATCCGATCCTCTATCTTATCCTATCATCTTTCCTCTATCATATCCTATCTTCTATCCTATCCTATCCTCTATCCTATCAAATCCCCTATCCTATCCTATCATCTATCCTCTATTCTATCCAATCCTCTATCCTATCCTATCCTCTATCCTATCCTATCCTCTATCCTATCCTATCCTCTATCCAATCCTCTATCCTATCCTATCCTCTATCCTATCCTATCCTCTATCCTATCCTATCTTCTATCCTATCCTATCCTCTATCCTATCAAATCCCCTATCCTATCCTCTATCCTATGCTATCATCTATCCTCTATTCTATCCAATCCTCTATCCTATCCTATCCTCTATCCTATGCTATCATCTATCCTCTATTCTATCCAATCCTCTATCCTATCCTATCCTCTATCCTATCCTATCCTCTATCCTATCCTATGCTCTATCCTATCCTATCGTCTATCCTATCCTCTATCCTATCCTATCAAATCCCCTATCCTATCCTCTGTCCTATCCTATCCTCTATCCTTTCCTATACTCTATCCTATCCTATCCTCTTTCCTATCCTATCCTCCATCCTATCCTATCCTCAATCCTATCCTTTCCTGTATCCTATCCAATCCTGTAACCTATCCTGTCCTCTATCCTATCCTATCCTCTATCCTATCCTATGCTCTATCCTATCCTATCGTCTATCCTATCCTCTATCCTATCCTATCAAATCCCCTATCCTATCCTCTGTCCTATACTATCCTCTATCATTTCCTATCCTCTATCCTATCCTATCCTCTTTCCTATCCTATCCTCTATCCTATCCTATCCTCTATCCTATCCTATCCTCTATCCTATCCTATCCCCTATCCGATCCTCTATCTTATCCTATCATCTTTCCTCTATCCTATCCTATCTTCTATCCTATCCTATCCTGTATCCTATCCTACCCTCTATACTATCCTATCGTCTATCCTATCCTCTATCCTATCCTATACTCTATCCTATCCTATCCTCCATCCTATCCTATCCTCAATCCTATCCTTTCCTGTATCCTATCCAATCCTGTATCCTATCCTGTCCTCTATTCTATCCTACCCTCTATCCTATCCTGTCCTATATCCTATCCTATCCTCTATCCTATCCTATCCTCTATCCTATCCTATCTTCTATCCTATCCTATCCTCTATCCTATCCTATCCTCTATCCTATCCTATCCTCTATCCAATCCTCTATCCTATCCTATCCTCTATCCTATCCTATCCTCTATCCTATCCTATCTTCTATCCTATCCTATCCTCTATCCTATCAAATCCCCTACCCTATCCTCTGTCCTATCCTATCCTCTATCCTATCCTATCCTCTATCCTATCCTATCCTCTATCCTATCCTATCCTCTATCCTATCCTATCCTATCCTCTATCCTATCCTATCCTCTATCCTATCCTATCCTCTATCCTCTATCCTCTATCCTCTATCCTATCCTATCCTCTATCCTATCCTACCCTCTATACTATCCTATCGTCTATCCTATCCTCTATCCTATCCTATACTCTATCCTATCCTATCCTCCATCCTATCCTATCCTCAATCCTATCCTTTCCTGTATCCTATCCAATCCTGTATCCTATCCTGTCCTCTATTCTATCCTACCCTCTATCCTATCCTGTCCTCTATCCTATCCAATCCTCTATCCTATCCTATCCTCTATCCTATCCTATCTTCTATCCTATCCTATCCTCTATCCTATCCTATCCTCTATCCAATCCTCTATCCTATCCTATCCTCTATCCTATCCTATCCTCTATCCTATCCTATCTTCTATCCTATCCTATCCTCTATCCTATCAAATCCCCTACCCTATCCTCTGTCCTATCCTATCCTCTCTCCTATCCTATCCTCTATTATATCCTATCCTCTATCCTATCCTATCCTCTATCCTATCCTATCCTCTAACCTATCCTATCCTCTATCCTCTATCCTATCCTATCCTCTATCCTATCCTATCCTCTATCCTATCGAATCTTCTATCCTATCCTATCCTCTATCCTATCAAATCCCCTATCCTATCCTCTGTCCTATCCTATCCTCTATCCTTTCCTATCCTCTATCCTATCCTATCCTCTTTCCTATCCTATCCTCCATCCTATCCTATCCTCAATCCTATCCTTTCCTGTATCCTATCGAATCCTGTATCCTATCCTGTCCTCTATTCTATCCTACCCTCTATCCTATCCTGTCCTCTATCCTATCCTATCCTCTATCCTATCCTATGCTCTATCCTATCCTATCGTCTATCCTATCCTCTATCCTATCCTATCCTCTATCCTATCCTATCCTCTATCCTATCCTATCCTCTATCCTATCCTATCCCCTATCCGATCCTCTATCTTATCCTATCATCTTTCCTCTATCATATCCTATCTTCTATCCTATCCTATCCTCTATCCTATCAAATCCCCTATCCTATCCTCTATCCTATGCTATCATCTATCCTCTATTCTATCCAATCCTCTATCCTATCCTATCCTCTATCCTATCCTATCTTCTATCCTATCCTCTATCCTATCAAATCCCCTATCCTATCCTCTGTCCTATCCTATCCTCTATCCTATCCTATCCTCTATCCTATCCTATCTTCTATCCTATCCCATCCTCTATCCTATCCTATCCTCTATACTATCCCATCCTCTATCCTATCGTATCCTCTATCCTATCCTATCCTCTATCCTATCCTATCTTCTATCCTATCCTATCCTCTATCCGATCCTCTATCTTATCCTATCATCTTTCCTCTATCCTATCCTATCTTCTATCCTATCCTATCCTCTATCCTATCAAATCCCCTATCCTATCCTCTATCCTATCCTATCAAATCCCCTATCCTATCCTCTATCCTATCCTATCTTCTATCCTATCCTCTATCCTATCAAATCCCCTATCCTATCCTCTTTCCTATCCTATCCTCTATCCTATCCTATCCTCTATCCTATCCTATCCTCTATCCTATCCTATCCTCTATCCTATCTATCCCCTATCCGATCCTCTATCTTATCCTATCATCTTACCTCTATCCTATCCTATCTTCTATCCTATCCTATCCTCTATCCTATCAAATCCCCTATCCTATCCTCTATCCTATCCTATCCTCTATCCTATCGAAACTTCTATCCTATCCTATCCTCTATCCTATCAAATCCCCTATCCTATCCTCTATCCTATGCTATCATCTATCCTCTATTCTATCCAATCCTCTATCCTATCCTATCCTCTATCCTATCCTATCAAATCCCCTAACCTATCCTCTTTCCTATCCTATCCTCCATCCTATCCTATCCTCAATCCTATCCTTTCCTGTATCCTATCCAATCCTGTATCCTATCCTGTCCTCTATTCTATCCTACCCTCTATCCTATCCTGTCCTCTATCCTATCCTATCCTCTATCCTATCCTATGCTCTATCCTATCCTATCGTCTATCCTATCCTCTATCCTATCCTATCAAATCCCCTATCCTATCCTCTGTCCTATCCTATCCTCAATCCTATCCTTTCCTGTATCCTATCCAATCCTGTATCCTATCCTGTCCTCTATCCGATCCTATCCTCTATCCTATCGTATCCTCTATCCTATCCTATCGTCTATCCTGTCCTCTATCCTATCCAATCCTCTATCCTATACTATCCTCTATCCTATCATATCCTCTATCCTATAATATCCTCTATCCTATCCTATCCTCTTTCCTATCCTATCCTCTATCCTATCCTATCCTCTATCCTATCCTATCCTCTATCCTATCCTATCCCCTATCCGATCCTCTACCTTATCCTATCATATTTCCTCTATCATATCCTATCTTCTATCCTATCCTATCCTCTATCCTATCAAATCCCCTATCCTATCCTCTATCCTATCCTATCATCTATCCTCTATTCTATCCAATCCTCTATCCTATCCTATCCTCTATCCTATCCTATCTTCTATCCTATCCTATCCTCTATCCTATCCTATCTTCTATCCTATCCTATCCTCTATCCTATCCTATCCTCTATCCTATCCTATCCTCTATCCAATCCTCTATCCTATCCTATCCTCTATCCTATCCTATCGTCTATCCTATCCTATCTTCTATCCTATCATATCCTCTATCCTATCCTATCCCCTATCCGATCCTCTATCTTATCCTATCATCTTTCCTCTATCATATCCTATCTTCTATCCTATCCTATCCTCTATCCTATCAAATCCGCTATCCTATCCTCTATCCTATCCTATCATCTATCCTCTATCCTATCCAATCCTCTATCCTATCCTATCCTCTATCCTTTCCTATCCTCTATCCTATCCTATCCTCTTTCCTATCCTATCCTCTATCCTATCCTATCCTCTATCCTATCCTATCGTCTATCCTATCCTCTATCCTATCTTATCCTCTATCCTATCCTATCCTCTATCCTATCCGATCCTCTATCTTATCCTATCATCTTTCCTCTATCATATCCTATCTTCTATCCTATCCTATCCTCTATCCTATCAAATCCCCTATCCTATCCTATCATCTATCCTCTATTCTATCCAATCCTCTATCCTATCCTATCCTCTATCCTATCCTATCCTCTATCCTATCCTATCCTCTATCCAATCCTCTATCCTATTCTATCCTCTATCCTATCCTATCCTCTATCCTATCCTATCTTCTATCCTATCCTATCCTCTATCCTATCAAATCCCCTATCCTATCCTCTATCCTATGCTATCATCTATCCTCTATTCTATCCAATCCTCTATCCTATCCTATCCTCTATCCTATGCTATCATCTATCCTCTATTCTATCCAATCCTCTATCCTATCCTATCCTCTATCCTATCCTATCCTCTATCCTATCCTATGCTCTATCCTATCCTATCGTCTATCCTATCCTCTATCCTATCCTATCAAATCCCCTATCCTATCCTCTGTCCTATCCTATCCTCTATCCTTTCCTATACTCTATCCTATCCTATCCTCTTTCCTATCCTATCCTCCATCCTATCCTATCCTCAATCCTATCCTTTCCTGTATCCTATCCAATCCTGTAACCTATCCTGTCCTCTATTCTATCCTACCCTCTATCCTATCCTGTCCTCTATCCTATCCTATCCTCTATCCTATCCTATGCTCTATCCTATCCTATCGTCTATCCTATCCTCTATCCTATCCTATCCTCTATCCTATCCTATCCTCTATCCTATCCTATCCCCTATCCGATCCTCTATCTTATCCTATCATCTTTCCTCTATCATATCCTATCTTCTATCCTATCTTCTATCCTATCCTATCCTCTATCCTATCAAATCCCCTATCCTATCCTCTATCCTATCCTATCATCCATCCTCTATTCTATCCAATCCTCTATCCTATCCTATCCTCTATCCTATCCTATCTTCTATCCTATCCTATCCTCTATCCTATCCTATCCTCTATCCTATCCTATCCTATATCCTATAATATCCTCTATCCTATCTCATCCTCTAACGTATCCTATCCCCTATCCTATCCTATCCTCTATACTATCCCATCCTCTATCCTATCGTATCCTCTATCCTATCCTATCCTCTATCCTATCCTATCTTCTATCCTATCCTATCCTCTATCCGATCCTCTATCTTATCCTATCATCTTTCCTCTATCCTATCCTATCTTCTATCCTATCCTATCCTCTATCCTATCAAATCCCCTATCCTATCCTCTATCCTATCCTATCAAATCCCGTATCCTATCCTCTGTCCTATCCTATCCTCTATCCTTTCCTATCCTGTATCCTATCCTATCCTCTTTCCTATCCTATCCTCTATCCTATCCTATCCTCTATCCTATCCTATCCTCTATCCTATCCTATCCTCTATCCTATCTATCCCCTATCCGATCCTCTATCTTATCCTATCATCTTACCTCTATCCTATCCTATCTTCTATCCTATCCTATCTTCTATCCTATCCTATCCTCTATCCTATCAAATCCCCTATCCTATCCTCTATCCTATCCTATCTTCTATCCTATCCTATCCTCTATCCTATCCTAACCCCTATCCGATCCTCTTTCTTGTCCTATCATCTTTCCTCTATCATATCCTATCTTCTATCCTATCCTATCCTCTATCCTATCAAATCCCCTATCCTATCCTCTATCCTATCCTATCATCTATCCTCTATTCTATCCAATCCTCTATCCTATCCTATCCCCTATCCTATCAAATCCCCTATCCTATCCTCTGTCCTATCCTATCCTGTATCCTATCCTATCCTCTATCCTATCCTATCCTCTATCCTATCCTATCCTCTATCCTATCCTATCCTCTATCCTATATTATCCTCTATCCTCTATCCTCTATCCTATCCTATCCTCTATCCTATCCTACCCTCTATACTATCCTATCGTCTATCCTATCCTCTATCCTATCCTATACTCTATCCTATCCTATCCTATCCTCCATCCTATCCTATCCTCAATCCTATCCTTTCCTGTATCCTATCCAATCCTGTATCCTATCCTGTCCTCTATTCTATCCTACCCTCTATCCTATCCTGTCCTCTATCCTATCCTATCCTCTATCCTATCCTATGCTCTATCCTATCCTATCGTCTATCCTATCCTCTATCCTATCCTATCAAATCCCCTATCCTATCCTCTGTCCTATCCTATCCTCTATCATTTCCTATCCTCTATCCTATCCTATCCTCTTTCCTATCCTATCCTCTATCCTATCCTATCCTCTATCCTATCCTATCCTCTATCCTATCCTATCCTCTATCCTATCCTATCCTCTATCCTCTATCCTCTATCCTCTATCCTATCCTATCCTCTATCCTATCTACCCTCTATACTATCCTATCGTCTATCCTATCCTCTATCCTATCCTATACTCTATCCTATCCTATCCTCCATCCTATCCTATCCTCAATCCTATCCTTTCCTGTATCCTATCCAATCCTGTATCCTATCCTGTCCTCTATTCTATCCTACCCTCTATCCTATCCTGTCCTCTATCCTATCCTATCCTCTATCCTATCCTATGCTCTACCCTATCCTATCGTCTATCCTATCCTCTATCCTATCCTATCAAATCCCCTATCCTATCCTCTGTCCTATCCTATCCTCTATCCTTTCCTATCCTCTATCCTATCCTATCCTCTTTCCTATCCTATCCTCTATCCTATCCTATCCTCTATCCTATCCTATCCTCTATCCTATCCTATCCTCTATCCTATCCTATCCCCTATCCGATCCTCTATCTTTTCCTATCATCTTTCCTCTATCATATCCTATCTTCTATCCTATCCTATCCTCTATCCTATCAAATCCCCTATCCTATCCTCTATCCTATCCTATCATCTATCCTCTATCCTATCCTATCCTCTATCCTATCCTATCTTCTATCCTATCCTATCCTCTATCCTATCCTATCCACTATCCTATCCTATCCTCTATCCTCTATCCTAAACTATCCTCTATCCTATCCTATCCTCTATCCTATCCTATCTTCTATCCTATCCTATCCTCTATCCCATCCTATCCCCTATCCGATCCTCTATCTTATCCTATCATCTTTCCTCTATCATATCCTATCTTCTATCCTATCCTGTCCTCTATCTTATCCTATCATCTTTCCTCTATCATATCCTATCTTCTATCCTATCCTATCCTCTATCCTATCCTATCTTCTATCCTATCCTATCCTCTATCCTATCCTATCTTCTATCCTATCCTATCCTCTATCCTATCAAATCCCCTACGCTATCCTCTGTCCTATCCTATCCTCTATCCTATCCTATCCTCTATCCTATCCTATCCTCTATCCTATCCTATCCTCTATCCTCTATCCTAAACTATCCTCTATCCTATCCTATCCTCTATCCTATTGTATCTTCTATCCTATCCTATCCTCTATCCCATCCTATCCCCTATCCGATCCTCTATCTTATCCTATCATCTTTCCTCTATCATATCCTATCTTCTATCCTATCCTATCCTCTATCCTATCAAATCCCCTATCCTATCCTCTATCCTATGCTATCATCTATCCTCTATTCTATCCAATCCTCTGTCCTATCCTATCCTCTATCGTATCCTATCCTCTATCCTATCCTATCCTCTATCCTATCCTATCCTCTATCCTATCCTATCCTCTATCCAATCCTCTATCCTATCCTATCCTCTATCCTATCGTAACCTCTATCCTATCCTATCCTCTATCCTATCCTATCCTCTATCCTATCCTATCCTATCCTCTATCCTATCAAATCCCCTATCCTATCCTCTGTCCTATCCTATCCTCTATCCTATCCTATACTCTATCCTATCCTATCCTCTATCCTCTATCCTCTATCCTATCCTATCCTCTATCCTATCCTACCCTCTATACTATCCTATCGTCTATCCTATCCTCTATCCTATCAAATCCCCTACGCTATCCTCTGTCCTATCCTATCCTCTATCCTATCCTATCCTCTATCCTATCCTATCTTCTATCCTATCCTATCCTCTATCTTATCCTATCATCTTTCCTCTATCATATCCTATCTTCTATCCTATCCTATCCTCTATCCTATCCTATCTTCTATCCTATCCTATCTTCTATCCTATCAAATCCCCTACGCTATCCTCTGTCCTATCCTATCCTCTATCCTATCCTATCCTCTATCCTATCCTATCCTCTATCCTATCTTATCCTCTATCCTCTATCCTAAACTATCCTCTATCCTATCCTATCCTCTATCCTATTGTATCTTCTATCCTATCCTATCCTCTATCCCATCCTATCCCCTATCCGATCCTCTATCTTATCCTATCATCTTTCCTCTATCCTATCCTATCCTCTATCCTATCTTATCCTCTATCCTCTATCCTAAACTATCCTCTATCCTATCCTATCCTCTATCCTATTGTATCTTCTATCCTATCCTATCCTCTATCCCATCCTATCCCCTATCCGATCCTCTATCTTATCCTATCATCTTTCCTCTATCATATCCTATCTTCTATCCTATCCTATCCTCTATCCTATCAAATCCCATATCCTATCTTCTATCCTATCCTATCCTCTATCCTATCCTATCCCCTATCCGATCCTCTATCTTATCCTATCATCTATCCTCCATCCTATCCAATCCTCTATCCTATCCTATCCTCTATCCTTTCAAATCCCCTATCCTATCCTCTATCCTATCGTAACCTCTATCCTATCCTATCCTCTATCCTATCCTATCCTCTATCCTATCCTATCCTATCCTCTATCCTATCAAATCCCCTATCCTATCCTCTGTCCTATCCTATCCTCTATCCTATCCTATACTCTATCCTATCCTATCCTCTATCCTCTATCCTCTATCCTATCCTATCCTCTATCCTATCCTACCCTCTATACTATCCTATCGTCTATCCTATCCTCTATCCTATCCTATACTCTATCCTATCCTATCCTCCATCCTATCCTATCCTCAATCCTATCCTTTCCTGTATCCTATCCAATCCTGTATCCTATCCTGTCCTCTATTCTATCCTACCCTCTATCCTATCCTGACCTCTATCCTATCCTATCCTCTATCCTATCCTATCGTCTATCCTATCCTCTATCCTATCCTATCAAATCCCCTATCCTATCCTCTGTCCTATCCTATCCTCTATCCTTTCCTATCCTCTATCCTATCCTATCCTCTTTCCTATCCTATCCTCTATCCTATCCTATCCTCTATCCTATCCTATCGTCTATCCTATCCTCTATCCTATCCTATCCTCTATCCTATCCTATCCTCTATCCTATCCTATCCTCTATCCTATCCTATCCTCTATCCTATCCTATCTTCTATCCTATCCTATCCTCTATCCTATCCTATCCCCTATCCTATCCTCTATCCTATCCTATCATCTATCCTCTATCCTATCCAATCCTCTATCCTATCCTATCCTCTATCCTATCAAATCCCCTATCCTATCCCCTGTCCTATCCTATCCTCTATCCTATCCTATCCTCTATCCTATCCTTTCCTCTGTCCTATCGTATCGTCTATCCTATCCTCTATCCTATCCTATCCTCTATCCTATCAAAACCCCTACCCTATCCTCTGTCCTATCCTATCCTCTATCCTATCCTATCCTCTATCCTATCCTATCCTCTATCCTATCCTATCCTCTATCCTATCCTATCCTCTATCCTCTATCCTATCCTATCCTCTATCCTATACTATCCTCTATCCTATCCTATCCTCTATCCTATCCTATCCTCTATCCTATCCTATCCTCTATCCTAACCTCTATCCTATCCTATCCTCTATCCTATCCTATCCTCCATCCTATCCTATCCTCAATCCTATCCTTCCCTGTATCCTATCCAATCCTGTATCCTATCCTGTCCTCTATCCTATCCTATCCTCTATCCTATCCTATCCTCTATCCTTTCCTATCCTCTATCCTATCCTATCCTCTTTCCTATCCTATCCTCTATCCTATCCTATCCTCTATCCTATCCTATCGTCTATCCTATCCTCTATCCTATCCTATCCTCTATCCTATCCTATCCTCTATCCTATCCTATCCTCTGTCCTATCCTATCCTCTATCCTATACTATCCTCTATCCTATCCTATCGTCTATCCTATCCTCTATCCTATCCTATCCTCTATCCTATCCTATCCTCTATCCTATCCTATCCTCTATCCTATCCTATCCTCTATCCTATCCTATCCTCTATCCTATCCTATCCTCTATCCTATCCTATCCTCTATCCTATCCTATCCTCTATCCTATCCTATCCTCTCCTCTATCCTATCCTATCTCTCTATCCTATCCTATCCTCTATCCTATCCTATCCTCTATCCTATCCTATCAAATCCCCTATCCTATCCTCTGTCCTATCCTATCCTCTATCCTTTCCTATCCTCTATCCTATCCTATCCTCTTTCCTATCCTATCCTCTATCCTATCCTATCCTCTATCCTATCCTATCCTCTATGCTATCCTATCCCCTATCCGATCCTCTACCTTATCCTATCATCTTTCCTCTATCATATCCTATCTTCTATCCTATCCTATCCTCTATCCTATCAAATCCCCTATCCTATCCTCTATCCTATCCTATCATCTATCCTCTATTCTATCCAATCCTCTATCCTATCCTTTCCTCTATTCTATCCTATCATCTATCCTATCCTATCCTCTATCCTATCCTATCCTCTATCCTATCCTATCCTCTATCCTATCCTATCCTCTATCCAATCCTCTATCCTATTATATCCTCTATCCTATCCTATCCTCTATCCTATCCTATCTTCTATCCTATCATATCCTCTATCCTATCCTTTCCCCTATCCGATCCTCTATTTTATCCTATCATCTTTCCTCTATCATATCCTATCCTCTATCCTTTCCTATCCTCTATCCTATCCTATCCTCTTTCCTATCCTATCCTCTATCCTATCGTATCCTCTATCCTATCCTATCCTCTATCCTATCCTATCCCCTATCCTATCATATTTCCTCTATCATATCCTATCTTCTATCCTATCCTATCCTCTATCCTATCAAATCCCCTATCCTATCCTCTATCCTGTCCTATCATCTATCCTCTATTCTATCCAATCCTCTATCCTATCCTATCCTCTACCCTATCAAATCCCCTACGCTATCCTCTGTCCTATCCTATCCTCTATCCTATCCTATCCTCTATCCTATCCTATCCTCTATCCTATCCTATCCTCTATCCTATCCTATCCTCTATCCTCTATCCTAAACTATCCTCTATCCTATCCTATCCTCTATCCTATTGTATCTTCTATCCTATCCTATCCTCTATCCCATCCTATCCCCTATCCGATCCTCTATCTTATCCTATCATCTTTCCTCTATCATATCCTATCTTCTATCCTATCCTATCCTCTATCCTATCAAATCCCCTATCCTATCCTCTATCCTATGCTATCATCTATCCTCTATTCTATCCAATCCTCTGTCCTATCCTATCCTCTATCGTATCCTATCCTCTATCCTATCCTATCCTCTATCCTATCCTATCCTCTATCCTATCCTATCCTCTATCCTATCCTATCCTGTATCCTATCGTATCCTCTATCCTGTCCTATCTTCTATCCTATCCTATCCTCTATCCTATCCTATCCTCTATCCTCTATCCTATCCTATCCTCTATCCTATCCTATCATCTTTCCTCTATCATATCCTATCTTCTATCCTATCCTATCCTCTATCCTATCCTATCCCCTATCCGATCCTCTATCTTATCCTATCATCTATCCTCTATCCTATCCAATCCTCTATCCTATCCTATCCTCTATCCTTTCAAATCCCCTATCCTATCCTCTGTCCTATCCTATCCTCTATCCTATCGTAACCTCTATCCTATCCTATCCTCTATCCTATCCTATCCTATCCTCTATCCTATCAAATCCCCTATCCTATCCTCTGTCCTATCCTATCCTCTATCCTATCCTATACTCTATCCTATCCTATCCTCTATCCTCTATCCTCTATCCTATCCTATCCTCTATCCTATCCTACCCTCTATACTATCCTATCGTCTATCCTATTGTATCTTCTATCCTATCCTATCCTCTATCCTTTCCTATCCTCTATCCTATCCTATCCTCTTTCCTATCCTATCCTCTATCCTATCCTATCCTCTATCCTATCCTATCCTCTATGCTATCCTATCCCCTATCCGATCCTCTACCTTATCCTATCATCTTTCCTCTATCATATCCTATCTTCTATCCTATCCTATCCTCTATCCTATCAAATCCCCTATCCTATCCTCTATCCTATCCTATCATCTATCCTCTATTCTATCCAATCCTCTATCCTATCCTTTCCTCTATTCTATCCTATCATCTATCCTATCCTATCCTCTATCCTATCCTATCCTCTATCCTATCCTATCCTCTATCCAATCCTCTATCCTATTATATCCTCTATCCTATCCTATCCTCTATCCTATCCTATCTTCTATCCTATCATATCCTCTATCCTATCCTATCCCCTATCCGATCCTCTATTTTATCCTATCATCTTTCCTCTATCATATCCTATCTTCTATCCTATCCTATCCTCTATCCTATCAAATCCCCTATCCTATCCTCTATCCTATCCTATCCTCTATCCTATCCTATCCTCTATCCTATCCTATCCTCTATCCTATCCTATCCTCTATCCTATCCTATCAAATCCCCTATCCTATCCTCTGTCCTATCCTATCCTCTATCCTTTCCTATCCTCTATCCTATCCTATCCTCTTTCCTATCCTATCCTCTATCCTATCCTATCCTCTATCCTATCCTATCCTCTATCCTATCCTATCCCCTATCCTATCATATTTCCTCTATCATATCCTATCTTCTATCCTATCCTATCTTCTATCCTATCCTATCCTCTATCCTATCCTATCCACTATCCTATCCTATCCTCTATCCTCTATCCTAAACTATCCTCTATCCTATCCTATCCTCTATCCTATCCTATCTTCTATCCTATCCTATCCTCTATCCCATCCTATCCCCTATCCGATCCTCTATCTTATCCTATCATCTTTCCTCTATCATATCCTATCTTCTATCCTATCCTGTCCTCTATCTTATCCTATCATCTTTCCTCTATCATATCCTATCTTCTATCCTATCCTATCCTCTATCCTATCCTATCTTCTATCCTATCCTATCCTCTATCCTATCAAATCCCCTACGCTATCCTCTGTCCTATCCTATCCTCTATCCTATCCTATCCTCTATCCTATCCTATCCTCTATCCTATCCTATCCTCTATCCTCTATCCTAAACTATCCTCTATCCTATCCTATCCTCTATCCTATTGTATCTTCTATCCTATCCTATCCTCTATCCCATCCTATCCCCTATCCGATCCTCTATCTTATCCTATCATCTTTCCTCTATCATATCCTATCTTCTATCCTATCCTATCCTCTATCCTATCAAATCCCCTATCCTATCCTCTATCCTATGCTATCATCTATCCTCTATTCTATCCAATCCTCTGTCCTATCCTATCCTCTATCGTATCCTATCCTCTATCCTATCCTATCCTCTATCCTATCCTATCCTCTATCCTATCCTATCCTCTATCCAATCCTCTATCCTATCCTATCCTCTATCCTATCCTATCCTCTATCCTATCCTATCTTCTATCCTATCCTATCCTCTATCCTATCAAATCCCCTACGCTATCCTCTGTCCTATCCTATCCTCTATCCTATCCTATCCTCTATCCTATCCTATCTTCTATCCTATCCTATCCTCTATCTTATCCTATCATCTTTCCTCTATCATATCCTATCTTCTATCCTATCCTATCCTCTATCCTATCCTATCTTCTATCCTATCCTATCCTCTATCCTATCAAATCCCCTACGCTATCCTCTGTCCTATCCTATCCTCTATCCTATCCTATCCTCTATCCTATCCTATCCTCTATCCTATCCTATCCTCTATCCTCTATCCTAAACTATCCTCTATCCTATCCTATCCTCTATCCTATTGTATCTTCTATCCTATCCTATCCTGTATCCCATCCTATCCCCTATCCGATCCTCTATCTTATCCTATCATCTTTCCTCTATCATATCCTATCTTCTATCCTATCCTATCCTCTATCCTATCAAATCCCCTATCCTATCCTCTATCCTATGCTATCATCTATCCTCTATTCTATCCAATCCTCTGTCCTATCCTATCCTCTATCGTATCCTATCCTCTATCCTATCCTATCCTCTATCCTATCCTATCCTCTATCCTATCCTATCCTCTATCCTATCCTATCCTGTATCCTATCGTATCCTCTATCCTGTCCTATCTTCTATCATATCCTATCCTCTATCCTATCCTATCCTCTATCCTCTATCCTATCCTATCCTCTATCCTATCCTATCATCTTTCCTCTATCATATCCTATCTTCTATCCTATCCTATCCTCTATCCTATCCTATCCCCTATCCGATCCTCTATCTTATCCTATCATCTATCCTCTATCCTATCCAATCCTCTATCCTATCCTATCCTCTATCCTTTCAAATCCCCTATCCTATCCTCTGTCCTATCCAATCCTCTATCCTATCGTAACCTCTATCCTATCCTATCCTCTATCCTATCCTATCCTCTATCCTATCCTATACTATCCTCTATCCTATCAAATCCCCTATCCTATCCTCTGTCCTATCCTATCCTCTATCCTATCCTATACTCTATCCTATCCTATCCTCTATCCTCTATCCTCTATCCTATCCTATCCTCTATCCTATCCTACCCTCTATACTATCCTATCGTCTATCCTATCCTCTATCCTATCCTATACTCTATCCTATCCTATCCTGCATCCTATCCTATCCTCAATCCTATCCTTTCCTGTATCCTATCCAATCCTGTATCCTATCCTGTCCTCTATTCTATCCTACCCTCTATCCTATCCTGACCTCTATCCTATCCTATCCTCTATCCTATCCTATCGTCTATCCTATCCTCTATCCTATCCTATCAAATCCCCTATCCTATCCTCTGTCCTATCCTATCCTCTATCCTTTCCTATCCTCTATCCTATCCTATCCTCTTTCCTATCCTATCCTCTATCCTATCCTATCCTCTATCCTATCCTATCGTCTATCCTATCCTCTATCCTATCCTATCCTCTATCCTATCCTATCCTCTATCCTATCCTATCCTCTATCCTATCCTATCCTCTATCCTATCCTATCTTCTATCCTATCCTATCCTCTATCCTATCCTATCCCCTATCCTATCCTCTATCCTATCCTATCATCTATCCTCTATCCTATCCAATACTCTATCCTATCCTATCCTCTATCCTATCAAATCCCCTATCCTATCCCCTGTCCTATCCTATCCTCTATCCTATCAAATCCCCTACGCTATCCTCTGTCCTATCCTATCCTCTATCCTATCCTATCCTCTATCCTATCCTATCCTCTATCCTATCCTATCCTCTATCCTCTATCCTAAACTATCCTCTATCCTATCCTATCCTCTATCCTATTGTATCTTCTATCCTATCCTATCCTCTATCCCATCCTATCCCCTATCCGATACTCTATCTTATCCTATCATCTTTCCTCTATCATATCCTATCTTCTATCCTATCCTATCCTCTATCCTATCAAATCCCCTATCCTATCCTCTATCCTATGCTATCATCTATCCTCTATTCTATCCAATCCTCTGTCCTATCCTATCCTCTATCGTATCCTATCCTCTATCCTATCCTATCCTCTATCCTATCCTATCCTCTATCCTATCCTATCCTCTATCCAATCCTCTATCCTATCCTATCCTCTATCCTATCCTATCCTCTATCCTATCCTATCTTCTATCCTATCCTATCCTCTATCCTATCAAATCCCCTACGCTATCCTCTGTCCTATCCTATCCTCTATCCTATCCTATCCTCTATCCTATCCTATCTTCTATCCTATCCTATCCTCTATCTTATCCTATCATCTTTCCTCTATCATATCCTATCTTCTATCCTATCCTATCCTCTATCCTATCCTATCTTCTATCCTATCCTATCCTCTATCCTATCAAATCCCCTACGCTATCCTCTGTCCTATCCTATCCTCTATCCTATCCTATCCTCTATCCTATCCTATCCTCTATCCTATCCTATCCTCTATCCTCTATCCTAAACTATCCTCTATCCTATCCTATCCTCTATCCTATTGTATCTTCTATCCTATCCTATCCTCTATCCCATCCTATCCCCTATCCGATCCTCTATCTTATCCTATCATCTTTCCTCTATCATATCCTATCTTCTATCCTATCCTATCCTCTATCCTATCAAATCCCCTATCCTATCCTCTATCCTATGCTATCATCTATCCTCTATTCTATCCAATCCTCTGTCCTATCCTATCCTCTATCGTATCCTATCCTCTATCCTATCCTATCCTCTATCCTATCCTATCCTCTATCCTATCCTATCCTCTATCCTATCCTATCCTGTATCCTATCGTATCCTCTATCCTGTCCTATCTTCTATCCTATCCTATCCTCTATCCTATCCTATCCTCTATCCTCTATCCTATCCTATCCTCTATCCTATCCTATCATCTTTCCTCTATCATATCCTATCTTCTATCCTATCCTATCCTCTATCCTATCCTATCCCCTATCCGATCCTCTATCTTATCCTATCATCTATCCTCTATCCTATCCAATCCTCTATCCTATCCTATCCTCTATCCTTTCAAATCCCCTATCCTATCCTCTGTCCTATCCAATCCTCTATCCTATCGTAACCTCTATCCTATCCTATCCTCTATCCTATCCTATCCTCTATCCTATCCTATCCTATCCTCTATCCTATCAAATCCCCTATCCTATCCTCTGTCCTATCCTATCCTCTATCCTATCCTATCCTCTATCCTTTCCTATCCTCTATCCTATCCTATCCTCTTTCCTATCCTATCCTCTATCCTATCCTATCCTCTATCCTATCCTATCGTCTATCCTATCCTCTATCCTATCCTATCCTCTATCCTATCCTATCCTCTATCCTATCCTATCCTCTGTCCTATCCTATCCTCTATCCTATACTATCCTCTATCCTATCCTATCGTCTATCCTATCCTCTATCCTATCCTATCCTCTATCCTATCCTATCCTCTATCCTATCCTATCCTCTATCCTATCCTATCCTCTATCCTATCCTATCCTCTATCCTATCCTATCCTCTCCTCTATCCTATCCTATCTCTCTATCCTATCCTATCCTCTATCCTATCCTATCCTCTATCCTATCCTATCAAATCCCCTATCCTATCCTCTGTCCTATCCTATCCTCTATCCTTTCCTATCCTCTATCCTATCCTATCCTCTTTCCTATCCTATCCTCTATCCTATCCTATCCTCTATCCTATCCTATCCTCTATGCTATCCTATCCCCTATCCGATCCTCTACCTTATCCTATCATCTTTCCTCTATCATATCCTATCTTCTATCCTATCCTATCCTCTATCCTATCAAATCCCCTATCCTATCCTCTATCCTATCCTATCATCTATCCTCTATTCTATCCAATCCTCTATCCTATCCTTTCCTCTATTCTATCCTATCATCTATCCTATCCTATCCTCTATCCTATCCTATCCTCTATCCTATCCTATCCTCTATCCTATCCTATCCTCTATCCAATCCTCTATCCTATTATATCCTCTATCCTATCCTATCCTCTATCCTATCCTATCTTCTATCCTATCATATCCTCTATCCTATCCTATCCCCTATCCGATCCTCTATTTTATCCTATCATCTTTCCTCTATCATATCCTATCTTCTATCCTATCCTATCCTCTATCCTATCAAATCCCCTATCCTATCCTCTATCCTATCCTATCCTCTATCCTATCCTATCCTCTATCCTATCCTATCCTCTATCCTATCCTATCCTCTATCCTATCCTATCAAATCCCCTATCCTATCCTCTGTCCTATCGTATCCTCTATCCTTTCCTATCCTCTATCCTATCCTATCCTCTTTCCTATCCTATCCTCTATCCTATCGTATCCTCTATCCTATCCTATCCTCTATCCTATCCTATCCCCTATCCTATCATATTTCCTCTATCATATCCTATCTTCTATCCTATCCTATCCTCTATCCTATCAAATCCCCTATCCTATCCTCTATCCTGTCCTATCATCTATCCTCTATTCTATCCAATCCTCTATCCTATCCTATCCTCTATCCTATCAAATCCCCTACGCTATCCTCTGTCCTATCCTATCCTCTATCCTATCCTATCCTCTATCCTATCCTATCCTCTATCCTATCCTATCCTCTATCCTCTATCCTAAACTATCCTCTATCCTATCCTATCCTCTATCCTATTGTATCTTCTATCCTATCCTATCCTCTATCCCATCCTATCCCCTATCCGATCCTCTATCTTATCCTATCATCTTTCCTCTATCATATCCTATCTTCTATCCTATCCTATCCTCTATCCTATCAAATCCCCTATCCTATCCTCTATCCTATGCTATCATCTATCCTCTATTCTATCCAATCCTCTGTCCTATCCTATCCTCTATCGTATCCTATCCTCTATCCTATCCTATCCTCTATCCTATCCTATCCTCTATCCTATCCTATCCTCTATCCTATCCTATCCTGTATCCTATCGTATCCTCTATCCTGTCCTATCTTCTATCCTATCCTATCCTCTATCCTATCCTATCCTCTATCCTCTATCCTATCCTATCCTCTATCCTATCCTATCATCTTTCCTCTATCATATCCTATCTTCTATCCTATCCTATCCTCTATCCTATCAAATCCCCTATCCTATCCTCTATCCTATCCTATCATCTATCCTCTATTCTATCCAATCCTCTATCCTATCCTTTCCTCTATTCTATCCTATCATCTATCCTATCCTATCCTCTATCCTATCCTATCCTCTATCCTATCCTATCCTCTATCCTATCCTATCCTCTATCCAATCCTCTATCCTATTATATCCTCTATCCTATCCTATCCTCTATCCTATCCTATCTTCTATCCTATCATATCCTCTATCCTATCCTATCCCCTATCCGATCCTCTATTTTATCCTATCATCTTTCCTCTATCATATCCTATCTTCTATCCTATCCTATCCTCTATCCTATCAAATCCCCTATCCTATCCTCTATCCTATCCTATCCTCTATCGTATCCTATCCTCTATCCTATCCTATCCTCTATCCTATCCTATCCTCTATCCTATCCTATCCTCTATCCTATCCTATCAAATCCCCTATCCTATCCTCTGTCCTATCCTATCCTCTATCCTTTCCTATCCTCTATCCTATCCTATCCTCTTTCCTATCCTATCCTCTATCCTATCCTATCCTCTATCCTATCCTATCCTCTATCCTATCCTATCCCCTATCCTATCATATTTCCTCTATCATATCCTATCTTCTATCCTATCCTATCCTCTATCCTATCAAATCCCCTATCCTATCCTCTATCCTGTCCTATCATCTATCCTCTATTCTATCCAATCCTCTATCCTATCCTATCCTCTATCCTATCCTATCTTCTATCCTATCCTATCCTCTATCCTATCCTATCTTCTATCCTATCCTATCCTCTATCCTATCCTATCCTCTATCCTATCCTATCCTCTATCCAATCCTCTATCCTATCCTATCCTCTATCCTATCCTATCCTCTATCCTATCCTATCTTCTATCCTATCATATCCTCTATCCTATCCTATCCCCTATCCGATCCTCTATCTTATCCTATCATCTTTCCTCTATCATATCCTATCTTCTATCCTATCCTATCCTCTATCCTATCAAATCCGCTGTCCTATCCTCTATCCTATCCTATCATCTATCCTCTATCCTATCCAACCCTCTATCCTATCCTATCCTCTATCCTTTCCTATCCTCTATCCTATCCTATCCTCTATCCTATCCTATCGTCTATCCTATCCTCTATCCTATCTTATCCTCTATCCTATCCTATCCTCTATCATATCCTATCCTCTATCCTATCCTATCCTCTGTCCTATCCTATCCTCTATCCTATCCTATCTCCTATCCTATCCTCTATCCTATCAAATCCCCCATCCTATCCTCCATCCTATCCTATCATCTTTCCTATCCTATCCTCTATCCTATCCTATCCTCTATCCTATCCTATCGTTTATCCTATCCTCTATCCTATCCTATCCTCTATCCTATCCTATCCTCTATCCTATCCCATCCTCTATCCTATCCTATCCTCTGTCCTATCCTATCCTCTATGCTATCCTATCCTCTATCCTATCCTATCTTCTATCCTATCCTCTATCCTATCAAATCCCCTATCCTATCCTCTGTCCTATCCTATCCTCTATCCTATCCTATCCTCTATCCTATCCTATCCTCTATCCTATCCTATCTTCTATCATATCCCATTCTCTATCCTATCAAATCCCCTATCCTATCCTCTGTCCTATCCTATCCTCTATCCTATCCTATCCTCTATCCTATCCTATCCTCTATCCTATCCTATCCTCTATCCTCTATTCTATCCAATCCTCTATCCTATCCTATCCTCTATCCTATCAAATCCCCTATCCTATCCTCTGTCCTATCCTGTCCTGTATCCTATCCTACCCTCTATCCTATCCTATCCTCTATCCCATCCTATCCTCTATCCTATCCTATCGTCTATCATATCCTCTATCCTATCCTATCCTCTATCCTATCCTATCCTCCATCCTATCCTACCCTCAATCCTATCCTTTCCTGTATCCTATCCAATCCTGTATCCTATCCTGTCCTCTATCCTATCCTATCCTCTATCCTATCGTATCCTCTATCCTATCCTATCGTCTATCCTGTCCTATCCTCTATCCTATCCTATCCTCTATCCTCTATCCTAACCTATCCTCTATCCTATCCTATCCTCTATCCTATCCTATCTTCTATCCTATCCTATCCTCTATCCCATCCTATCCCCTATCCGATCCTCTATCTTATCCTATCATCTTTCCTCTATCATATCCTATCTTCTATCCTATCCTATCCTCTATCCTATCAAATCCGCTGTCCTATCCTCTATCCTATCCTATCATCTATCCTCTATCCTATCCAATCCTCTATCCTATCCTATCCTCTATCCTTTCCTATCCTCTATCCTATCCTATCCTCTTTCCTATCCTATCCTCTATCCTATCCTATCCTCTATCCTATCCTATCCTATCGTCTATCCTATCCTCTATCCTATCTTATCCTCTATCCTATCCTATCCTCTATCCTATCCTATCCTCTATCCTATCCTATCCTCTGTCCTATCCTATCCTCTATCCTATCCTATCCTCTATCCTATCCTATCTTCTATCCTATCCTCTATCCTATCAAATCCCCTATCCTATCCTCTATCCTATCCTATCATCTATCCTCTATCCTATCCATCCTCTATCCTATCTTATCCTCTATCCTTTCCTATCCTCTATCCTATCCTATCCTCTTTCCTATCCTATCCTCTATCCTATCCTATCCTCTATCCTATCCTATCGTCTATCCTATCCTCTATCCTATCCTATCCTCTATCCTATCCTATCTTCTATCCTATCATATCCTCTATCCTATCCTATCCCCTATCCGATAATCTATCTTATCCTATCATCTTTCCTCTATCATATCCTATCTTCTATCCTATCCTATCCTCTATCCTATCAAATCCGCTATCCTATCCTCTATCCTATCCTATCATCTATCCTCTATCCTATCCAATCCTCTATCCTATCCTATCCTCTATCCTTTCCTATCCTCTATCCTATCCTATCCTCTTTCCTATCCTATCCTCTATCCTATCCTATCCTCTATCCTATCCTATCGTCTATCCTATCCTCTATCCTATCTTATCCTCTATCCTATCCTATCCTCTATCCTATCCTATCCTCTATCCTATCCTATCCTCTGTCCTATCCTATCCTCTATCCTATCCTATCTCCTATCCTATCCTCTATCCTATCAAATCCCCCATCCTATCCTCCATCCTATCCTATCATCTTTCCTATCCTATCCTCTATCCTATCCTATCCTCTATCCTATCCTATCGTTTATCCTATCCTCTATCCTATCCTATCCTCTATCCTATCCTATCCTCTATCCTATCCCATCCTCTATCCTATCCTATCCTCTGTCCTATCCTATCCTCTATGCTATCCTATCCTCTATCCTATCCTATCTTCTATCCTATCCTCTATCCTATCAAATCCCCTATCCTATCCTCTGTCCTATCCTATCCTCTATCCTATCCTATCCTCTATCCTATCCTATCCTCTATCCTATCCTATCTTCTATCCTATCCCATTCTCTATCCTATCAAATCCCCTATCCTATCCTCTGTCCTATCCTATCCTCTATCCTATCCTATCCTCTATCCTATCCTATCCTCTATCCTATCCTATCCTCTATCCTCTATTCTATCCAATCCTCTATCCTATCCTATCCTCTATCCTATCAAATCCCCTATCCTATCCACTGTCCTATCCTGTCCTGTATCCTATCCTACCCTCTATCCTATCCTATCCTCTATCCCATCCTATCCTCTATCCTATCCTATCGTCTATCATATCCTCTATCCTATCCTATCCTCTATCCTATCCTATCCTCCATCCTATCCTATCCTCAATCCTATCCTTTCCTGTATCCTATCCAATCCTGTATCCTATCCTGTCCTCTATCCTATCCTATCCTCTATCCTATCGTATCCTCTATCCTATCCTATCGTCTATCCTGTCCTATCCTCTATCCTATCCTATCCTCTATCCTCTATCCTAACCTATCCTCTATCCTATCCTATCCTCTATCCTATCCTATCTTCTATCCTATCCTATCCTCTATCCCATCCTATCCCCTATCCGATCCTCTATCTTATACTATCACCTTTCCTCTATCATATCCTATCTTCTATCCTATCCTATCCTCTATCCTATCCTATCCTCTATCCTATCCTATCCTCTATCCTATCCTATCCTCTATCCTATCCTATCCTCTATCCTATCCTATCTTCTATCCTATCCTATCCTCTATCCTATCAAATCCCCTACCCTATCCTCTGTCCTATCCTATAATCTATCCTATCCTATCCTCTATCCTATCCTATCCTCTATCCTATCCTATCCTCTATCCTATCCTATCCTCTATCCTATCCTATCCTCTATCCTCTATCCTATCCTATCCTCTATCCTATCCTATCCTCTATCCTATCCTATCTTCTATCCTATCCTATCCTCTATCCTATACTATACCCTATCCGATCCTCTATCTTATCCTATCATCTATCCTCTATCCTATCCAATCCTCTATCCTATCCTATCCTCTATCCTATCAAATCCCCTATCCTATCCTCTGTCCTATCCTATCCTCTATCCTATCGTAACCTCTATCCTATCCTATCCTCTATCCTATCCTATCCTCTATCCTATCCTATCCTATCCTCTATCCTATCAAATCCCCTATCCTATCCTCTGTCCTATCCTATCCTCTATCCTATCCTATACTCTATCCTATCCTATCCTCTATCCTCTATCTTCTATCCTATCCTATCCTCTATCCTATCCTACCCTCTATACTATCCTATCGTCTATCCTATCCTCTATCCTATCCTATACTCTATCCTATCCTATCCTCCATCCTATCCTATCCTCAATCCTATCCTTTCCTGTATCCTATCCAATCCTGTATCCTATCCTGTCCTCTATTCTATCCTATCCTCTATCCTATCCTGTCCTCTATCCTATCCTATCCTCTATCCTATCCTATGCTCTATCCTATCCTATCGTCTATCCTATCCTCTATCCTATCCTATCAAATCCCCTATCCTATCCTCTGTCCTATCCTATCCTCTATCCTATCCTATCCTCTATCCTATCCTATCCTCTGTCCTATCCTATCCTCTATCCTATCCTATCCTCTATCCTATCCTATCCTCTATCCTATCCTATCTTCTATCCTATCCCATCCTCTATCCTATCAAATCCCCTATCCTATCCTCTGTCCTATCCTATCCTCTATCCTATCCTATCCTCTATCCTATCCTATCCTCTATCCTATCCTATCCTCTATCCTCTATTCTATCCAATCCTCTATCCTATCCTATCCTCTATCCTATCAAATCCCCTATCCTATCCTCTGTCCTATCCTGTCCTGTATCCTATCCTACCCTCTATCCTATCCTATCCTCTATCCTATCCTATCCTCTATCCTATCCTATCGTCTATCATATCCTCTATCCTATCCTATCCTCTATCCTATCCTATCCTCCATCCTATCCTATCCTCAATCCTATCCTTTCCTGTATCCTATCCAATCCTGTTTCCTATCCTGTCCTCTATCCTATCCTATCCTCTATCCTATCGTATCCTCTATCCTATCCTATCGTCTATCCTGTCCTATCCTCTATCCTATCCTATCCTCTATCCTCTATCCTAACCTATCCTCTATCCTATCCTATCCTCTATCCTATCCTATCTTCTATCCTATCCTATCCTCTATCCCATCCTATCCCCTATCCGATCCTCTATCTTATACTATCATCTTTCCTCTATCATATCCTATCTTCTATCCTATCCTATCCTCTATCCTATCCTATCCTCTATCCTATCCTATCCTCTATCCTATCCTATCCTCTATCCTATCCTATCCTCTATCCTATCCTATCTTCTATCCTATCCTATCCTCTATCCTATCAAATCCCCTACCCTATCCTCTGTCCTATCCTATCCTCTATCCTATCCTATCCTCTATCCTATCCTATCCTCTATCCTATCCTATCCTCTATCCTATCCTATCCTCTATCCTATCCTATCCTCTATCCAATATCTTATCCTATCCTCTATCCTATCCTATCCTATCTTCTATCCTATCCTATCCTCTATCCTATACTATACCCTATCCGATCCTCTATCTTATCCTATCATCTATCCTCTATCCTATCCAATCCTCTATCCTATCCTATCCTCTATCCTATCAAATCCCCTATCCTATCCTCTGTCCTATCCTATCCTCTATCCTATCGTAACCTCTATCCTATCCTATCCTCTATCCTATCCTATCCTCTATCCTATCCTATCCTCTATCCTATCCTATCCTATCCTGTATCCTATCAAATCCCCTATCCTATCCTCTGTCCTATCCTATCCTCTATCCTATCCTATACTCTATCCTATCCTATCCTCTATCCTCTATCCTCTATCCTCTATCCTATCCTATCCTCTATCCTATCCTACCCTCTATACTATCCTATCGTCTATCCTATCCTCTATCCTATCCTATACTCTATCCTATCCTATCCTCCATCCTATCCTATCCTCAATCCTATCCTTTCCTGTATCCTATCCAATCCTGTATCCTATCCTGTCCTCTATTCTATCCTATCCTCTATCCTATCCTATCCTCTATCCTATCCTATCCTCTGTCCTATCCTATCCTCTATCCTATCCTATCCTCTATCCTATCCTATCTTCTATCCTATCCTCTATCCTATCAAATCCCCTATCCTATCCTCTGTCCTATCCTATCCTCTATCCTATCCTGTCCTCTATCCTATCCTATCCTCTATCCTATCCTATCTTCTATCCTATCCCATCCTCTATCCTATCCTATCGTCTATCCTATCCTCTATCCTATCCTATCCTCTATCCTATCCTATCCTCCATCCTATCCTATCCTCTGTCCTATCCTATCCTCTATCCTATCCTATCCTCTATCCTATCCTATCCTCTATCCTCTATTCTATCCAATCCTCTATCCTATCCTATCCTCTATCCTATCAAATCCCCTATCCTATCCTCTGTCCTATCCTGTCCTGTATCCTATCCTACCCTCTATCCTATCCTATACTCTATCCTATCCTATCCTCTATCCTATCCTATCGTCTATCCTATCCTCTATCCTATCCTATCCTCTATCCTATCCTATCCTCCATCCTATCCTATCCTCAATCCTATCCTTTCCTGTATCCTATCCAATCCTGTATCCTATCCTGTCCTCTATCCTATCCTATCCTCTATCCTATCGTATCCTCTATCCTATCCTATCGTCTATCCTGTCCTATAGTCTATCCTATCCTATCCTCTATCCTCTATCCTAACCTATCCTCTATCCTATCCTATCCTCTATCCTATCCTATCTTCTATCCTATCCTATCCTCTATCCCATCCTATCCCCTATCCGATCCTCTATCTTATCCTATCATCTTTCCTCTATCATATCCTATCTTCTATCCTATCCTATCCTCTATCCTATCAAATCCCCTATCCTATCCTCTATCCTATGCTATCATCTATCCTCTATTCTATCCAATCCTCTGTCCTATCCTATCCTCTATCCTATCCTATCCTCTATCCTATCCTATCCTCTATCCTATCCTATCCTCTATCCTATCCTATCCTCTATCCTATCCTATCCTCTATCCTATCCTATCCTCTATCCTATCCTATCCTCTATCCTATCCTATCCTCTATCCTATCCTATCCTCTATGCTATCCTATCCTCTATCCTATCCTATCCTCTATCCTATCAAATCCCCTATCCTATCCTCTATCCTATCCTATCCTGTATCCTATCCAATCCTCTATCCTATCCTCTATCCTATCCTATCCTCTATCCTATCCTATCCTCCATCCTATCCTATCCTGTATCCTATCCTATCCTCTATCCTATCCTATCCTATCCTCTATCCGATCCTATCCTCTGTCCTATCCTATCCTCTAACCTATCCTATCCTCTATCCTATCCTCTATGCTATCCTCTATCCTATCCTATCGTCTATCCTATCCTCTATCCTATCCTATCCTCTATCCTATCCTATCCTCCATCCTATCCTATCCTCAATCCTATCCTTTCCTGTATCCTATCCAATCCTGTATCCTCTCCTGTCCTCTATCCTATAGTATCCTCTATTCGATCCTATCCTTTTATCCTATCCTATCCTATCCTCTATCCTATCCTATCTTCTATCCTATCCTATCCTCTATCCTATCAAATCCCCTATCCTATCCTCTGTCCTATCCTATCCTCTATCCTATCCTATCCTCTATCCTATCCTATCCTCTATCCTATCCTATCCTCTATCCTATCCTATCCTATCCTCTATCCTATCCTATCCTCTATCCTATCCTATCCTATCCTCTATCCTATCCTATCCTCTATCCTATCCTATCCTCTATCCTATCCTATCCTCTATCCTATCCTATCCTATCCTCTATCCTATCCTATCCTCTATCCTATCCTATCCTCTATCCTATCCTATCCTCTATCCTATCCTATCCTCTATCCTATCCTATCCTCTATCCTATCCTATCCTCTATCCTATCAAATCCCCTATCCTATCCTCTATTCTATCCTATCCTGTATCCTATCCAATCCTCTATCCTATCCTCTATCCTATCCTATCCTCTATCCTATCCTATCCTCCATCCTATCCTATCCTGTATCCTATCCTATCCTCTATCCTATCCTATCCTCTATCCTATCCTATCTTCTATCCTATCCTATCCTCTATCCTATCAAATCCCCAACCCTATCCTCTGTCCTATCCTATCCTCTATCCTATCCTATCCTCTATCGTATCCTATCGTCTATCCGATCCTATCCTCTATCCTCTATCCTATCCTATAATCTATCCTCTGTCCTCTATCCTATCCTATCCTCTATCCTATCCTATCGTCTATCCTATCGTCTATCCTATCCTATCCTTTATCCTATCCTATCCTCCATCCTATCCTATCCTCAATCCTACCCTTTCCTGTATCCTATCCAATCCTGTATCCTATCCTGTCCTCTATCCTATCCTATCCTCTATCCTATCCTATGCTCTATCCTATCCCTATCGTCTATCCTATCCTCTATCCTATCCTATGCCTCTATCCTATCCTATCCTCTACCCTATCCTATCCTATATCCTATCCTATCCTCTATTCTATCCTATCCTCTACCCTATCCTATCCTCTATCCTATCCTATCCTGTATCCTATCCTATCCTCTATCCTATCCTCTATCCTATCCTATCCTCTATCCTATCCTATCATCTATCCTCTATCCTATCCAATCCTCTATCCTATCCTATCGTCTATCCTATCCTCTATCCTATCCTATCCTCTATCCTATCCTATCCTCTATCCTATCCTATCCTCTATCCTATCCTATCGTCTATCCTATCCTCTATCCTATCCTATCCTCTATCGTATCCTATCCACTATCCAATCCTATCCTCTATCCTCTATCCTATCCTATCCTCTATCCTATCCTATCCTCTATTCTATCCTATCTTCTATCCTATCCTATCCTCTATCCTATCCTATCCTCTATCCTATCCTATCCTCTATCCTATCCTATCCTCTATCCTATCCTATCCTCTATGCTATCCTATCCTCTATCCTATCCTATCCTCTATCCTATCAAATCCATTATCCTATCCTCTATCCTATCCTATCCTGTATCCTATCCAATCCTCTATCCTATCCTCTATCCTATCCTATCCTCTATCCTATCCTATCCTCCATCCTATCCTATCCTGTATCCTATCCTATCCTCTATCCTATCCTATCCTATCCTCTATCCGATCCTATCCTCTGTCCTATCCTATCCTCTAACCTATCCTATCCTCTATCCTATCCTCTATGCTATCCTCTATCCTATCCTATCGTCTATCCTATCCTCTATCCTATCCTATCCTCTATCCTATCCTATCCTCCATCCTATCCTATCCTCAATCCTATCCTTTCCTGTATCCTATCCAATCCTGTATCCTCTCCTGTCCTCTATCCTATAGTATCCTCTATTCGATCCTATCCTTTTATCCTATCCTATCCTATCCTCTATCCTATCCTATCTTCTATCCTATCCTATCCTCTATCCTATCAAATCCCCTATCCTATCCTCTGTCCTATCCTATCCTCTATCCTATCCTATCCTCTATCCTATCCTATCCTCTATCCTATCCTATCCTCTATCCTATCCTATCCTATCCGCTATCCTATCCTATCCTCTATCCTATCCTATCCTATCCTCTATCCTATCCTATCCTCTATCCTATCCTATCCTCTATCCTATCCTATCCTCTATCCTATCCTATCCTCTATCCTATCCTATCCTATCCTCTATCCTATCCTATCCTCTATCCTATCCTATCCTCTATCCTATCCTATCCTCTATCCTATCCTATCCTCTATCCTATCCTATCCTCTATCCTATCAAATCCCCTATCCTATCCTCTATTCTATCCTATCCTGTATCCTATCCAATCCTCTATCCTATCCTCTATCCTATCCTATCCTCTATCCTATCCTATCCTCCATCCTATCCTATCCTGTATCCTATCCTATCCTCTATCCTATCCTATCCTCTATCCTATCCTATCTCCTATCCTATCCTATCCTCTATCCTATCAAATCCCCAACCCTATCCTCTGTCCTATCCTATCCTCTATCCTATCCTATCCTCTATCGTATCCTATCGTCTATCCGATCCTATCCTCTATCCTCTATCCTATCCTATCCTCTATCCTCTATCCTCTATCCTATCCTATCCTCTATCCTATCCTATCGTCTATCCTATCGTCTATCCTATCCTATCCTTTATCCTATCCTATCCTCCATCCTATCCTATCCTCAATCCTACCCTTTCCTGTATCCTATCCAATCCTGTATCCTATCCTGTCCTCTATCCTATCCTATCCTCTATCCTATCCTATGCTCTATCCTATCCCTATCGTCTATCCTATCCTCTATCCTATCCTATGCCTCTATCCTATCCTATCCTCTACCCTATCCTATCCTATATCCTATCCTATCCTCTATTCTATCCTATCCTCTACCCTATCCTATCCTCTATCCTATCCTATCCTGTATCCTATCCTATCCTCTATCCTATCCTCTATCCTATCCTATCCTCTATCATATGCTATCCTCTGTCCTATCCTATCCTCTATCCTATGCTATCCTCTATCCTATCCTCTATCCTATCCTATCCTCTATCATATCCTATCCTCTATCCTATCAAATCCCCTATCCTATCCTCTATCCTATCCTATCCTGTATCCTATCCTCTATCCTATCAAATCCCCTATCCTATCCTCTATCCTATCCTATCATCTATCCTCTATCCTATCCAATCCTCTATCCTATCCTATCGTCTATCCTATCCTCTATCCTATCCTATCCTCTATCCTATCCTATCCTCTATCCTATCCTATCCTCTATCCTATCCTATCCTCTATCCTATCCTATCCTCTATCCGATCCTATCCTCTGTCCTATCCTATCCTCTAACCTATCCTATCCTCTATCCTATCCTCTATGCTATCCTCTATCCTATCCTATCGTCTATCCTATCCTCTATCCTATCCTATCCTCTATCCTATCCTATCCTCCATCCTATCCTATCCTCAATCCTATCCTTTCCTGTATCCTATCCAATCCTGTATCCTCTCCTGTCCTCTTTCCTATAGTATCCTCTATTCGATCCTATCCTTTTATCCTATCCTATCCTATCCTCTATCCTATCCTATCTTCTATCCTATCCTATCCTCTATCCTATCAAATCCCCTATCCTATCCTCTGTCCTATCCTATCCTCTATCCTATCCTATCCTCTATCCTATCCTATCCTCTATCCTATCCTATCCTCTATCCTATCCTATCCTATCCTCTATCCTATCCTATCCTATCCTCTATCCTATCCTATCCTCTATCCTATCCTATCCTCTATCCTATCCTATCCTCTATCCTATCCTATCCTCTATCCTATCCTATCCTATCCTCTATCCTATCCTATCCTCTATCCTATCCTATCCTCTATCCTATCCTATCCTCTATCCTATCCTATCCTCTATCCTATCAAATCCCCTATCCTATCCTCTATTCTATCCTATCCTGTATCCTATCCAATCCTCTATCCTATCCTCTATCCTTTCCTATCCTCTATCCTATCCTATCCTCCATCCTATCCTATCCTGTATCCTATCCTATCCTCTATCCTATCCTATCCTCTATCCTATCCTATCTTCTATCCTATCCTATCCTCTATCCTATCAAATCCCCAACCCTATCCTCTGTCCTATCCTATCCTCTATCCTATCCTATCCTCTATCGTATCCTATCGTCTATCCGATCCTATCCTCTATCCTCTATCCTATCCTATCCTCTATCCTCTATCCTATCCTATCCTCTATCCTATCCTATCGTCTATCCTATCGTCTATCCTATCCTATCCTCTATCCTATCCTATCCTCCATCCTATCCTATCCTCAATCCTACCCTTTCCTGTATCCTATCCAATCCTGTATCCTATCCTGTCCTCTATCCTATCCTATCCTCTATCCTATCCTATGCTCTATCCTATCCCTATCGTCTATCCTATCCTCTATCCTATCCTATGCCTCTATCCTATCCTATCCTCTATCCTATCCTATCCTATATCCTATCCTATCCTCTATTCTATCCTATCCTCTACCCTATCCTATCCTCTATCCTATCCTATCCTGTATCCTATCCTATCCTCTATCCTATCCTCTATCCTATCCTATCCTCTATCATATGCTATCCTCTGTCCTATCCTATCCTCTATCCTATGCTATCCTCTATCCTATCCTCTATCCTATCCTATCCTCTATCATATCCTATCCTCTATCCTATCAAATCCCCTATCCTATCCTCTATCCTATCCTATCCTGTATCCTATCCAATCCTCTATCCTATCGTCCATCCTATCCTATCCTCTATCCTATCCTATCCTCCATCCTATCCTATCCTGTATCCTATCCTATCCTCTATCCTATCCTATCCTCTATCCTATCCTATCCTCTGTCCTATCCTATCCTCTATCCTATGCTATCCTCTGTCCTATCCTATCCTCTATCCTATGCTATCCTCTATCCTATCCTCTATCCTATCCTATCGTCTATCCTATCCTCTATCCTATCCTATCCTCTATCCTATCCTATCCTCTATCCTATCCTATCCTGTATCCCATCCTATCCTCTATCCTATCCTATCCTCTCTCCTATCCTATCCTCTATCCTATCCTATCCTGTATCCTATCCTATCGTCTATCCTACCCTATCCTCTATCCTATCAAATCCCCTATCCTATCCTCTATCCTATCCTATCATTTATCCTCTATCCTATCCAATCCTCTATCCTATCCTATCGTCTATCCTATCCTCTATCCTATCCTATCCTCTATCCTATCCTATCCACTATCCAATCCTATCCTCTATCCTCTATCCTATCCTATCCTCTATCCTATCCTATCCTCTATTCTATCCTATCTTCTATCCTATCCTATCCTCTATCCTATCCTATGCTCTATCCTATCCTATCGTCTATCCTATCCTCTATCCTATCCTATTCCTCTATCCTATCCTATCCTCTATCCTATCCTATCCTATATCCTATCCTATCCTCTATCCTATCCTATCCTCTATCCTATCCTATCCTCTATCCTATCCTATCCTCTATCCTATCCTATCCTCTATCCTATCCTATCCTGTATCCTATCCTATCCTCTATCCTATCCTATCCTCTATCCTATCCTATCCTCTATCCTATCCTATCCTCTATCCTATCCTATCCTCTATCCTATCCTATCCTCTATCCTATCCTATCCTCTATCCTATCCTATCCTCTATCCTATCCTATCCTGTATCCTATCCTATCCTCTATCCTATCCTATCCTCTATCCTATCCTATCCTCTATCCTATCCTATCCTGTATCCTATCCTATCCTCTATCCTATCCTATCCTCTATTCGATCCTATCCTTTTATCTTATCCTATCCTATACTCTATCCTATACTATCCTCTATCCTATCAAATCCCCTATCCTATCCTCTATCCTATCCTATCCTCTATCCTATCGTATCCTCTATCCTATCCCATCTTCTATCCTATCCTATCCTCTATCCTATCAAATCCCCAACCCTATCCTCTGTCCTATCCTATCCTCTATCCTATCCTATCCTCTATCGTATCCTATCCTCTATCCTATCCTATCCTCTATCGTATCCTATACTCTATCCTATCCTATCCTCTATCCTCTATCCTATCCTATCCTCTATCCTCTATCCTATCCTATCCGCTATACTATCCTATCGTCTATCCTATCCTCTATCCTATTATATCCTCTATCCTATCCTATCCTCCATCCTATCCTATCCTCAATCCTATCCTTTCCTGTATCCTATCCAATCCTGTATCCTATCCTGTCCTCTATCCTATCCCATCCTCTATCCTATCCTATGCTCTATCCTATCCTATCGTCTATCCTATCCTCTATCCTATCCTATTCCTCTATCCTATCCTATCCTCTATCCTATCCTATCCTATATCCTATCCTATCCTCTATCCTATCCTATCCTCTATCCTATCCTATCCTCTATCCTATCCTATCCTCTATCCTATGCTATCCTCTATCCTATCCTATCCTGTATCCCATCCTATCCTCTATCCTATCCTATCCTCTATCCTATCCTATCCTCTATCCTATCCTATCCTGTATCCTATCCTATCGTCTATCCTACCCTATCCTCTATCCTATCAAATCCCCTATCCTATCCTCTATCCTATCCTATCATCTATCCTCTATCCTATCCAATCCTCTATCCTATCCTATCGTCTATCCTATCCTCTATCCTATCCTATCCTCTATCCTATCCTATCCACTATCCAATCCTATCCTCTATCCTCTATCCTATCCTATCCTCTATCCTATCCTATCCTCTATTCTATCCTATCTTCTATCCTATCCTATCCTCTATCCTATCCTATGCTCTATCCTATCCTATCGTCTATCCTATCCTCTATCCTATCCTATTCCTCTATCCTATCCTATCCTCTATCCTATCCTATCCTATATCCTATCCTATCCTCTATCCTATCCTATCCTCTATCCTATCCTATCCTCTATCCTATCCTATCCTCTATCCTCTATCCTATCCTATCCTCTATCCTCTATCCTATCCTATCCTCTATCCTATCCTATCGTCTATCCTATCCTCTATCCTATCCTATCCTCTATCCTATCCTATCCTCCATCCTATCCTATCCTCAATCCTATCCTTTCCTGTATCCTATCCAATCCTGTATCCTATCCGGTCCTCTATCCTATCCTATCCTCTATCCTATCCTATGCTCTATCCTATCCTATCGTCTATCCTATCCTCTATCCTATCCTTTTCCTCTATCCTATCCTATCCTCTATCCTATCCTATGCTCTATCCTATCCTATAGTCTATCCTATCCTCTATCCTATACTATTCCTCTATCATATCCTATCCTCTATCCTATCCTCTATCCTATCCTATCCTCTATCCTATCCTATCCTCCATCCTATCCTATCCTCAATCCTATCCTTTCCTGTATCCTATCCAATCCTGTATCCTACCCTGTCCTCTATCCTATCCTATCCTCTATCCTATCCTATCCTCTATCCTATGCTATCCTCTGTCCTATCCTATCCTCTATCCAATCCTCTATCCCATCCTATCCTCTGTCCTATCCTATCCTCTATCCTATCCTATCCTCTATCCTATCCTATCCTCTATCCTATCCTATCTTCTATCCTATCCTATCCTCTACCATATCAAATCCCCTACCCTATCCTCTATCCTATGCTATCCTCTATCCTATCCTATCCTCTATCCTATCCCATCCTCTATCCTCTATCCTATCCTATCCTATCCTCTATCCTCCATCCTCTATCCTATCCTATCCTCTATCCTAACCTATCCTCTATCCTATGCTATCCTCTATCCTATCCTATCCTCTATCCTATCCTATCCTCTATCCTATCCTATCCTCTATCCTATCCTATCCTCTATCCTATCCTCTATACTATCCTATCCTCTATCCTATCCTATCTTCTATCCTATCGTATCCTCTATCCTATCAAATCCCCTATCCTATCCTCTGTCCTATCCTATCCTCTATCCTATCCTATCCTCTATCCTATCCTATCCTCTATCCTATCCTATCTTCTATCCTATCCTATCCTCTACCCTATCAAATCCCCTACCCTATCCTCTGTCCTATCCTATCCTCTATCCTATCCTATCCTCTATCCTCTATCCTATCCTATCCTCTATCCTATCCTATCCTCCATCCTATCCCATCCTCAATCCTATCCTTTCCTGTATCCTATCCTATCCTGTATCCTATCCTATCCTCTATCCTATCCTATCCTCTATCCTATCAAATCCCCTATCCTATCCTCTATCCTATCCTATCATCTATCCTCTATCCTATCCAATCCTCTATCCTATCCTATCGTCTATCCTATCCTCTATCCTATCCTATCCTCTATCCTATCCTATCCACTATCCAATCCTATCCTCTATCCTCTATCCTATCCTATCCTCTATCCTATCCTATCCTCTATTCTATCCTATCTTCTATCCTATCCTATCCTCTATCCTATCCTATGCTCTATCCTATCCTATCGTCTATCCTATCCTCTATCCTATCCTATTCCTCTATCCTATCCTATCCTCTATCCTATCCTATCCTATATCCTATCCTATCCTCTATCCTATCCTATCCTCTATCCTATCCTATCCTCTATCCTATCCTATCCTCTATCCTATCCTATCCTCTATCCTATCCTATCCTGTATCCTATCCTATCCTCTATCCTATCCTATCCTCTATCCTATCCTATCCTCTATCCTATCCTATCCTGTATCCTATCCTATGCTCTATCCTATCCTATCCTCTATCCTATCAAATCCCCTATCCTATCCTCTATCCTATCCTATCCTGTATCCTATCCAATCCTCTATCCTATCCTCTATCCTATCCTATCCTCTATCCTATTATATCCTCCATCCTATCCTATCCTGTATCCTATCCTATCCTCTATCCTATCCTATCCTATCCTCTATCCTATCCTATCCTCTGTCCTATCCTATCCTCTAACCTATCCTATCCTCTATCCTATCCTATCCTCCATCCTATCCTATCCTCAATCCTATCCTTTCCTGTATCCTATCCAATCCTGTATCCTCTCCTGTCCTCTATCCTATAGTATCCTCTATTCGATCCTATCCTTTTATCCTATCCTATCCTATCCTCAATCCTATCCTATCTTCTATCCTATCCTATCCTCTATCCTATCAAATCCCCTATCCTATCCTCTGTCCTATCGTATCCTCTATCCTATCCTATCCTCTATCCTATCCTATCCTGTATCCTATCCTATCCTCTATCCTATCCTATCCTATCCTCTATCCTATCCTATCCTCTATCCTATCCTATCCTCTATCCTATCCTATCCTCTATCCTATCCTATCCTCTATCCTATCCTATCCTCTATCCTATCCTATCCTCTATCCTATCCTATCCTATCCTCTATCCTATCCTATCCTATCCTCTATCCTATCCTATCCTCTATCCTATCCTATCCTCTATCCTATCCTATCCTCTATCCTATCCTATCCTCTATCCTATCCTATCCTCTATCCTATCAAATCCCCTATCCTATCCTCTATTCTATCCTATCCTGTATCCTATCCAATCCTCTATCCTATCCTCTATCCTATCCTATCCTCTATCCTATCCTATCCTCCATCCTATCCTATCCTGTATCCTATCCTATCCTCTATCCTATCCTATCCTCTATCCTATCCTATCTACTATCCTATCCTATCCTCTATCTTATCAAATCCCCAACCCTATCCTCTGTCCTATCCTATCCTCTATCCTATCCTATCCTCTATCGTATCCTATCCTATCCTCTATCCTCTATCCTATCCTATCCTCTATCCTATCCTATCCTCTATTCTATCCTATCCTCTACCCTATCCTATCCTCTATCCTATCCTATCCTGTATCCTATCCTATCCTCTATTCTATCCTATCCTCCATCCTATCCTATCCTCAATCCTATCCTTTCCTGCATCCTATCCAATCCTGTATCCTATCCTGTCCTCTATCCTATCCTATCCTCTATCCTATCCTATCCTCTATCCTATCCTATCCTCTATCCTATCCTATCCTATATCCTATCCTATCCTCTATCCTATCCTATCCTCTATCCTATCCTATCCTCCATCCTATCCTATCCTCAATCCTACCCTTTCCTGTATCCTATCCAATCCTGTATCCTATCCTGTCCTCTATCCTATCCTATCCTCTATCCTATCCTATGCTCTATCCTATCCCTATCGTCTATCCTATCCTCTATCCTATCCTATTCCTCTATCCTATCCTATCCTCTATCCTATCCTATCCTATATCCTATCCTATCCTCTATTCTATCCTATCCTCTACCCTATCCTATCCTCTATCCTATCCTATCCTGTATCCTATCCTATCCTCTATCCTATCCTATCCTCTATCCTATCCTATCCTCTATCCTATCCTATCCTCTATCCTATCCTATCCTCTATCCTATCCTATCCTCTATCCTATCCTATCCTCTATCCTATCCTATCCTATCCTCTATCCTATCCTATCCTCTATCCTATCCTATCCTCTATCCTATCCTATCCTCTATCCTATCCTATCCTCTATCCTATCAAATCCCCTATCCTATCCTCTATTCTATCCTACCCGGTATCCTATCCAATCCTCTATCCTATCCTCTATCCTATCCTATCCTCTATCCTATCCTATCCTCCATCCTATCCTATCCCCAATCCTATCCTTTCCTGTATCCTATCCAATCCTGTATCCTATCCTGTCCTCTACTCTATCCTACCCTCTATCCTATCCTGTCCTCTATCCTATCCTATCCTCTATCCTATCCTATGCTCTATCCTATCCTATCGTCTATCCTATCCTCTATCCTATCCTATCAAATCCCCTATCCTATCCTCTGTCCTATCCTATCCTCTATCCTTTCCTATCCTCTATCCTACCCTATCCTCTTTCCTATCCTATCCTCTATCCTATCCTGTCCTGTATCCTATCCTATCCTCTATCCTATCCTATCCTCTATCCTATCCTATCCTCTATCCTATCCTATCCTATATCCTATCCTATCCTCAATCCTATCCTATCTTCTATCCTATCCTATCCTCTATCCTATCAAATCCCCTATCCTATCCTCTGTCCTATCGTATCCTCTATCCTATCCTATCCTCTATCCTATCCTATCCTGTATCCTATCCTATCCTCTATCCTATCCTATCCTATCCTCTATCCTATCCTATCCTCTATCCTATCCTATCCTCTATCCTATCCTATCCTCTATCCTATCCTATCCTCTATCCTATCCTATCCTCTATCCTATCCTATCCTCTATCCTATCCTATCCTCTATCCTATCCTATCCTATCCTCTATCCTATCCTATCCTCTATCCTATCCTATCCTCTATCCTATCCTATCCTCTATCCTATCCTATCCTCTATCCTATCCTATCCTCTATCCTATCAAATCCCCTATCCTATCCTCTATTCTATCCTATCCTGTATCCTATCCAATCCTCTATCCTATCCTCTATCCTATCCTATCCTCTATCCCATCCTATCCTCCATCCTATCCTATCCTGTATCCTATCCTATCCTCTATCCTATCCTATCCTCTATCCTATCCTATCTACTATCCTATCCTATCCTCTATCTTATCAAATCCCCAACCCTATCCTCTGTCCTATCCTATCCTCTATCCTATCCTATCCTCTATCGTATCCTATCCTATCCTCTATCCTCTATCCTATCCTATCCTCTATCCTATCCTATCCTCTATTCTATCCTATCCTCTACCCTATCCTATCCTCTATCCTATCCTATCCTGTATCCTATCCTATCCTCTATTCTATCCTATCCTCCATCCTATCCTATCCTCAATCCTATCCTTTCCTGCATCCTATCCAATCCTGTATCCTATCCTGTCCTCTATCCTATCCTATCCTCTATCCTATCCTATCCTCTATCCTATCCTATCCTCTATCCTATCCTATCCTATATCCTATCCTATCCTCTATCCTATCCTATCCTCTATCCTATCCTATCCTCCATCCTATCCTATCCTCAATCCTACCCTTTCCTGTATCCTATCCAATCCTGTATCCTATCCTGTCCTCTATCCTATCCTATCCTCTATCCTATCCTATGCTCTATCCTATCCCTATCGTCTATCCTATCCTCTATCCTATCCTATTCCTCTATCCTATCCTATCCTCTATCCTATCCTATCCTATATCCTATCCTATCCTCTATTCTATCCTATCCTCTACCCTATCCTATCCTCTATCAAATCCTATCCTGTATCCTATCCTATCCTCTATCCTATCCTATCCTCCATCCTATCCTACCCTCAATCCTATCCTTTCCTGCATCCTATCCTATCCTCTATCCTATCCTGTCCTCTATCCTATCCTATCCTCTATCCTATCCTATCCTCTATCCTATCCTATCCTCTATCCTATCCTATCCTCTATCCTATCAAATCCCCTATCCTATCCTCTATCCTATCCTATCCTGTATCCTATCCAATCCTCTATCCTATCCTCTATCCTATCCTATCCTCTATCCTATCCTATCCTCTATCCTATCCTATCCTCTATCCTATCCTATCCTCTATCCTATCCTATCCTCTATCCTATCCTATCCTCTATCCTATCCTATCCTCTATCCTATCCTATCCTATCCTCTATCCTATCCTATCCTCTATCCTATCCTATCCTCTATCCTATCCTATCCTCTATCCTATCCTATCCTCTATCCTATCAAATCCCCTATCCTATCCTCTATTCTATCCTACCCGGTATCCTATCCAATCCTCTATCCTATCCTCTATCCTATCCTATCCTCTATCCTATCCTATCCTCCATCCTATCCTATCCCCAATCCTATCCTTTCCTGTATCCTATCCAATCCTGTATCCTATCCTGTCCTCTCCTCTATCCTACCCTCTATCCTATCCTGTCCTCTATCCTATCCTATCCTCTATCCTATCCTATGCTCTATCCTATCCTATCGTCTATCCTATCCTCTATCCTATCCTATCAAATCCCCTATCCTATCCTCTGTCCTATCCTATCCTCTATCCTTTCCTATCCTCTATCCTACCCTATCCTCTTTCCTATCCTATCCTCTATCCTATCCTGTCCTGTATCCTATCCTATCCCCTATCCTATCCTATCCTCTATCCTATCCTATCCTCTATCCTATCCTATCCTATATCCTATCCTATCCTCTATCCTATCCTATCCTCTATCCTATCCTATCCTCCATCCTATCCTACCCTCAATCCTACCCTTTCCTGTATCCTATCCAATCCTGTATCCTATCCTGTCCTCTATCCTATCCTATCCTCTATCCTATCCTATGCTCTATCCTATCCCTATCGTCTATCCTATCCTCTATCCTATCCTATTCCTCTATCCTATCCTATCCTCTATCCTATCCTATCCTATATCCTATCCTATCCTCTATTCTATCCTATCCTCTACCCTATCCTATCCTCTATCCCATCCTATCCTGTGTCCTATCCTATCCTCTATCCTATCCTATCCTCCATCCTATCCTATCCTCAATCCTATCCTTTCCTGTATCCTATCCAGTCCTGTATCCTATCCCTGTCCTCTATCCTATCATATCCTCTATCCTATAATATCCTCTATCCTATCCTATCCTCTATCCAATCCTCTATCCCATCCTATCCTCTGTCCTATCGTATCCTCTATCCTATCCTATCCTCTATCCTATCCTATCCTCTATCCTATCCTATCTTCTATCCTATCCTATCCTCTACCATATCAAATCCACTACCCTATCCTCTATCCTATGCTATCCTCTATCCTATCCTATCCTCTATCCTATCCTATCCTCTATCCTCTATCCTATCCTATCCTATCCTCTATCCTCTATCCTATCCTATCCTCTATCCTAACCTATCCTCTATCCTATGCTATCCTCTATCCTATCCTATCCTCTATCCTATCCTATCCTCTATCCTATCCTATCCTCTATCCTATCCTATCCTCTATCCTATCCTCTATACTATCCTATCCTCTATCCTATCCTATCTTCTATCCTATCCTATCCTCTATCCTATCAAATCCCCTATCCTATCCTCTGTCCTATCCTATCCTCTATCCTATCCTATCCTCTATCCTATCCTATCCTCTATCCTATCCTATCTTCTATCCTATCCTATCCTCTACCCTATCAAATCCCCTACCCTATCCTCTGTCCTATCCTATCCTCTATCCTATCCTATCCTCTATCCTCTATCCTATCCTATCCTCTATCCTATCCTATCCTCCATCCTATCCTATCCTCAATCCTATCCTTGCCTGTATCCTATCCTATCCTGTATCCTATCCTATCCTCTATCCTATCCTATCCTCTATCCTATCAAATCCCCTATCCTATCCTCTATCCTATCCTATCATCTATCCTCTATCCTATCCAATCCTCTATCCTATCCTATCGTCTATCCTATCCTCTATCCTATCCTATCCTCTATCCTATCCTATCCACTATCCAATCCTATCCTCTATCCTCTATCCTATCCTATCCTCTATCCTATCCTATCCTCTATTCTATCCTATCTTCTATCCTATCCTATCCTCTATCCTATCCTATGCTCCATCCTATCGTATCGTCTATCCTATCCTCTATCCTATCCTATTCCTCTATCCTATCCTATCCTCTATCCTATCCTATCCTATATCCTATCCTATCCTCTATCCTATCCTATAATCTATCCTATCCTATCCTCTATCCTATCCTATCCTCTATCCTATCCTATCCTCTATCCTATCCTATCCTGTATCCTATCCTATCCTCTATCCTATCCTATCCTCTATCCTATCCTATCCTCTATCCTATCCTATCCTGTATCCTATCCTATCCTCTATCCTATCCTATCCTCTATCCTATCAAATCCCCTATCCTATCCTCTATCCTATCCTATCCTGTATCCTATCCAATCCTCTATCCTATCCTCTATCCTATCCTATCCTCTATCCTATCCTATCCTCTATCCTATCCTATCCTCTATCCTATCAAATCCCCTATCCTATCCTCTATTCTATCCTATCCTGTATCCTATCCAATCCTCTATCCTATCCTCTATCCTATCCTATCCTCTATCCTATCCTATCCTCCATCCTATCCTATCCTGTATCCTATTATATCCTCTATCCTATCCTATCCTCTATCCTATCCTATCTTCTATCCTATCCTATCCTCTATCTTATCAAATCCCCAACCCTATACCCTGTCCTATCCTATCCTCTATCCTATCCTATCCTCTATCGTATCCTATCCTATCCTCTATTCTATCCTATCCTCTATCCTATCCTATCCTGTATCCTATCCTATCCTCTATCCTATCCTATCCTCCATCCTATCCTATCCTCAATCCTATCCTTTCCTGCATCCTATCCAATCCTGTATCCTATCCTGTCCTCTATCCTATCCTATCCTCTATCCTATCCTATCCTCTATCCTATCCTATCCTCTATCCTATCCTATCCTCTATCCTATCAAATCCCCTATCCTATCCTCTATCCTATCCTATCCTGTATCCTATCCAATCCTCTATCCTATCCTCTATCCTATCCTATCCTCTATCCTATCCTATCCTCTATCCTATCCTATCCTCTATCCTATCCTATCCTCTATCCTATCCTATCCTCTATCCTATCCTATCCTCTATCCTATCCTATCCTATCCTCTATCCTATCCTATCCTCTATCCTATCCTATCCTCTATCCTATCCTATCCTCTATCCTATCCTATCCTCTATCCTATCCTATCCTCTATCCTATCCTATCCTCTATCCTATCCTATCCTCTATTCTATCCTATCTTCTATCCTATCCTATCCTCTATCCTATCCTATGCTCTATCCTATCCTATCGTCTATCCTATCCTCTATCCTATCCTATCCTCTATCCTATCCTATCCTATATCCTATCCTATCCTCTATCCTATCCTATCCTCTATCCTATCCTATCCTCCATCCTATCCTATCCTCAATCCTACCCTTTCCTGTATCCTATCCAATCCTATATCCTATCCTATCCTCTATCCTATCCTATCCTCTATCCTATCCTATCCTCTATCCTATCCTATCCTCTATCCTATCCTATCCTCTATTCTATCCTATCTTCTATCCTATCCTATCCTCTATCCTATCCTATGCTCTATCCTATCCTATCGTCTATCCTATCCTCTATCCTATCCTATCCTCTATCCTATCCTATCCTATATCCTATCCTATCCTGTATCCTATCCTATCCTCTATCCTATCCTCTATCCTATCCTATCCTCTATCCTATCCTATCCTCTGTCCTATCCTATCCTCTATCCTATCCTATCCTCTATCCTATCCTCTATCCTATCCTATCGTCTATCCTATCCTCTATCCTATCATATCCTATATCCTATCCTATCCTCTATCCTATCCTATCCTCTATCCTATCCTATCCTCTATCCTATCCTATCCTCTATCCTATCCTATCCACTATCCAATCCTATCCTCTATCCTCTATCCTATCCTATCCTCTATCCTATCCTATCCTCTATTCTATCCTATCTTCTATCCTATCCTATCCTCTATCCTATCCTATGCTCTATCCTATCCTATCGTCTATCCTATCCTCTATCCTATCCTATCCTCTATCCTATCCTATCCTATATCCTATCCTATCCTGTATCCTATCCTATCCTCTATCCTATCCTATCCTCCATCCTATCCTATCCTCAATCCTATCCTTTCCTGCATCCTATCCAATCCTGTATCCTATCCTGTCCTCTATCCTATCCTATCCTCTATCCTATCCTATCCTCTATCCTATCCTATCCTCTATCCTATCCTATCCTCTATCCTATCAAATCCCCTATCCTATCCTCTATCCTATCCTATCCTGTATCCTATCCAATCCTCTATCCTATCCTCTATCCTATCCTATCCTCTATCCTATCCTATCCTCCATCCTATCCTATCCTGTATCCTATCCTATCCTCTATCCTATCCTATCCTCTATCCTATCCTATCCTCTGTCCTATCCTATCCTCTATCCTATCCTATCCTCTATCCTATCCTCTATCCTATCCTATCGTCTATCCTATCCTCTATCCTATCCTATCCTATATCCTATCCTATCCTCTATCCTATCCTATCCTCTATCCTATCCTATCCTCTATCCTATCCTATCCTCTATCCTATCCTATCCTCTATCCTATCCTATCCACTATCCAATCCTATCCTCTATCCTCTATCCTATCCTATCCTCTATCCTATCCTATCCTCTATTCTATCCTATCTTCTATCCTATCCTATCCTCTATCCTATCCTATGCTCTATCCTATCCTATCGTCTATTCTATCCTCTATCCTATCCTATTCCTCTATCCTATCCTATCCTCTATCCTATCCTATCCTATATCCTATCCTATCCTCTATCCTATCCTATCCTCTATCCCATCCTATCCTCTATCCTATCCTATCCTCTATCCTATCCTATCCTCTATCCTATCCTATCCTGTATCCTATCCTATCCTCTATCCTATCCTATCCTCTATCCTATCCTATCCTCTATCCTATCCTATCCTGTATCCTATCCTATCCTCTATCCTATCCTATCCTCTATCCTATCAAATCCCCTATCCTATCCTCTATCCTATCCTCTATGCTATCCTCTATCCTATCCTATCGTCTATCCTATCCTCTATCTTATCCTATCCTCTATCCTATCCTATCCTCCATCCTATCCTATCCTCAATCCTATCCTTTCCTGTATCCTATCCAATCCTGTATCCTCTCCTGTCCTCTATCCTATAGTATCCTCTATTCGATCCTATCCTTTTATCCTATCCTATCCTATCCTCAATCCTATCCTATCTTCTATCCTATCCTATCCTCTATCCTATCAAATCCCCTATCCTATCCTCTGTCCTATCCTATCCTCTATCCTATCCTATCCTCTATCCTATCCTATCCTGTATCCTATCCTATCCTCTATCCTATCCTATCCTATCCTCTATCCTATCCTATCCTCTATCCTATCCTATCCTCTATCCTATCCTATCCTCTATCCTATCCTATCCTCTATCCTATCCTATCCTCTATCCTATCCTATCCTCTATCCTATCCTATCCTCTATCCTATCCTATCCTCTATCCTATCCTATCCTATCCTCTATCCTATCCTATCCTTTATCCTATCCTATCCTATCCTCTATCCTATCCTATCCTCTATCCTATCCTATCCTCTATCCTATCCTATCCTCTATCCTATCCTATCCTCTATCCTATCAAATCCCCTATCCTATCCTCTATTCTATCCTATCCTGTATCCTATCCAATCCTCTATCCTATCCTCTATCCTATCCTATCCTCTATCCTATCCTATCCTCCATCCTATCCTATCCTGTATCCTATCCTATCCTCTATCCTATCCTATCCTCTATCCTATCCTATCTTCTATCCTATCCTATCCTCTATCTTATCAAATCCCCAACCCTATCCTCTGTCCTATCCTATCCTCTATCCTATCCTATCCTCTATCGTATCCTATCCTATCCTCTATCCTCTATCCTATCCTATCCTCTATCCTATCCTATCCTCTATTCTATCCTATCCTCTATCCTATCCTATCCTCTATCCTATCCTATCCTCTATCCTATCCTATCCTATATCCTATCCTATCCTCCATCCTATCCTATCCTCAATCCTACCCTTTCCTGTATCCTATCCAATCCTATATCCTATCCTATCCTGTATCCTATCCTATCCTCTATCCTATCCTATCCTCCATCCTATCCTATCCTCAATCCTATCCTTTCCTGCATCCTATCCAATCCTGTATCCTATCCTGTCCTCTATCCTATCCTATCCTCTATCCTATCCTATCCTCTATCCTATCCTATCCTCTATCCTATCCTATCCTCTATCCTATCAAATCCCCTATCCTATCCTCTATCCTATCCTATCCTGTATCCTATCCAATCCTCTATCCTATCCTCTATCCTATCCTATCCTCTATCCTATCCTATCCTCCATCCTATCCTATCCTGTATCCTATCCTATCCTCTATCCTATCCTATCCTCTATCCTATCCTATCCTCTGTCCTATCCTATCCTCTATCCTATCCTATCCTCTATCCTATCCTCTATCCTATCCTATCGTCTATCCTATCCTCTATCCTATCCTATCCTCTATCCTATCCTATCCTCTATCCTATCCTATCCTCTATCCTATCCTATCCTCTATCCTATCCTATCCTCTATCCTATCCTATCCTCTATCCTATCCTATCCTCTATCCTATCCTATCCTGTATCCTATCCAATCCTCTATCCTATCCTATCCTCCATCCTATCCTATCCTCAATCCTATCCTTTCCTGTATCCTATCCAGTCCTGTATCCTATCCCTGTCCTCTATCCTATCATATCCTCTATCCTATAATATCCTCTATCCTATCCTATCCTCTATCCAATCCTCTATCCCATCCTATCCTCTGTCCTATCCTATCCTCTATCCTATCCTATCCTCTATCCTATCCTATCCTCTATCCTATCCTATCTTCTATCCTATCCTATCCTCTACCATATCAAATCCCCTACCCTATCCTCTATCCTATGCTATCCTCTATCCTATCTTATCCTCTATCCTATCCCATCCTCTATCCTCTATCCTATCCTATCCTATCCTCTATCCTCTATCCTATCCTATCCTCTATCCTAACCTATCCTCTATCCTATGCTATCCTCTATACTATCCTATCCTCTATCCTATCCTATCCTCTATCCTATCCTATCCTCTATCCTATCCTATCCTCTATCCTATCCTCTATACTATCCTATCCTCTATCCTATCCTATCTTCTGTCCTATCCTATCCTCTACCCTATCAAATCCCCTATCCTATCCTCTGTCCTATCCTATCCTCTATCCTATCCTATCGTCTATCCTATCCTCTATCCTATCCTATCCTCTATCCTATCCTATCCTCTATCCTATCCTATCTTCTATCCTATCCTATCCTCTATCCTATCAAATCCCCTACCCTATCCTCTGCCCTATCCTATCCTCTATCGTATCCTATCCTATCCTCTATCCTCTATCCTATCCTATCCTCTATCCTATCCTATCCTCTATTCTATCCTATCCTCTATCCTATCCTATCCTCTATCCTATCCTATCCTCTATCCTATCCTATCCTATATCCTATCCTATCCTCTATCCTATCCTATCCTCTATCCTATCCTATCCTCCATCCTATCAAATCCTCAATCCTACCCTTTCCTGTATCCTATCCAATCCTATATCCTATCCTATCCTGTATCCTATCCTATCCTCTATCCTATCCTATCCTCCATCCTATCCTATCCTCAATCCTATCCTTTCCTGCATCCTATCCAATCCTGTATCCTATCCTGTCCTCTATCCTATCCTATCCTCTATCCTATCCTATCCTCTATCCTATCCTATCCTCTATCCTATCCTATCCTCTATCCTATCAAATCCCCTATCCTATCCTCTATCCTATCCTATCCTGTATCCTATCCAATCCTCTATCCTATCCTCTATCCTATCCTATCCTCTATCCTATCCTATCCTCCATCCTATCCTATCCTGTATCCTATCCTATCCTCTATCCTATCCTATCCTCTATCCTATCCTATCCTCTGTCCTATCCTATCCTCTATCCTATCCTATCCTCTATCCTATCCTCTATCCTATCCTATCGTCTATCCTATCCTCTATCCTATCCTATCCTCTATCCTATCCTATCCTCTATCCTATCCTATCCTCTATCCTATCCTATCCTCTATCCTATCCTATCCTCTATCCTATCCTATCCTCTATCCTATCCTATCCTCTATCCTATCCTATCCTGTATCCTATCCAATCCTCTATCCTATCCTATCCTCCATCCTATCCTATCCTCAATCCTATCATTTCCTGTATCCTATCCAGTCCTGTATCCTATCCCTGTCCTCTATCCTATCATATCCTCTATCCTATAATATCCTCTATCCTATCCTATCCTCTATCCAATCCTCTATCCCATCCTATCCTCTGTCCTATCCTATCCTCTATCCTATCCTATCCTCTATCCTATCCTATCCTCTATCCTATCCTATCTTCTATCCTATCCTATCCTCTACCATATCAAATCCCCTACCCTATCCTCTATCCTATGCTATCCTCTATCCTATCTTATCCTCTATCCTATCCCATCCTCTATCCTCTATCCTATCCTATCCTATCCTCTATCCTCTATCCTATCCTATCCTCTATCCTAACCTATCCTCTATCCTATGCTATCCTCTATACTATCCTATCCTCTATCCTATCCTATCCTCTATCCTATCCTATCCTCTATCCTATCCTATCCTCTATCCTATCCTCTATACTATCCTATCCTCTATCCTATCCTATCTTCTGTCCTATCCTATCCTCTACCCTATCAAATCCCCTATCCTATCCTCTGTCCTATCCTATCCTCTATCCTATCCTATCGTCTATCCTATCCTCTATCCTATCCTATCCTCTATCCTATCCTATCCTCTATCCTATCCTATCTTCTATCCTATCCTATCCTCTATCCTATCAAATCCCCTACCCTATCCTCTGCCCTATCCTATCCTCTATCCTATCCTATCCTCTATCCTATCCTATCCTCTATCCTCTATCCTATCCTATCCTCTATCCTATCATATCCTGTATCTCACCCAATCCTCTATCCTATCCTATCATCTATCCTCTATCCTATCCAATCCTCTATCCTATCCTATCGTCTATCCTATCCTCTATCCTATCCTATCCTCTATCCTATCCTATGCTCCATCCTATCCTATCCTCAATCCTATCCTTTCCTGTATCCTATCCAATCCTGTATCCTATCCCTGTCCTCTATCCTATCCTATCCTCTATCCTATCCTATCCTCTATCCTATCCTATCCTCTATCCTATCCTATCCTCTATCTTATCCTATCCTCTATCCTATCCTATCTTCTATCCTATCCTATCCTCTATCCTATCAAATCCCCTACCCTATCCTCTGCCCTATCCTATCCTCTATCCTATCCTATCCTCTATCCTATCCTATCCTCTATCCTATCCTATCCTCTATCCTCTATCCTATCCTATCCTATCCTATCCTCTATCCTATCATATCCTGTATCTCACCCAATCTTCTATCCTATCCTATCCTCTATCCTCTATCCTATCCTATCCTCTATCCTATCCTATCCTCTATACTATCCTATCGTCTATCCTATCCTCTATCCTATCCTATACTCTATCCTATCCTATCCTCCATCCTATCCTATCCTCAATCCTATCCTTTCCTGTATCCTATCCAATCCTGTATCCTATCCTGTCCTCTATTCTATCCTACCCTCTATCCTATCCGATCCTCTATCCTATCCTATCCTCTATGCTATCCTATGCTCTATCCTATCCTATCGTCTATCCTATCCTCTATACTATCCTATCAAATCCCCTATCCTATCCTCTGTTCTATCCTATCCTCTATCCTTTCCTATCCTCTATCCTATCCTATCCTCTTTCCGATCCTACCCTCTATCCTATCCTATCCTCTATCCTATCCTATCCTCTATCCTATCCTATCCTCTATACTATCCTATCGTCTATCCTATCCTCTATCATATCCTATACTCTATCCTATCCTATCCTCCATCCTATCCTATCCTCAATCCTATCCTTTCCTGTATCCTATCCAATCCTGTATCCTATCCTGTCCTCTATTCTATCCTACCCTCTATCCTATCCGATCCTCTATCCTATCCTATCCTCTATCCTATCCTATGCTCTATCCTTTCCTATCGTCTATCCTATCCTCTATACTATCCTCTCAAATCCCCTATCCTATCCTCTGTCCTATCCTATCCTCTATCCTTTCCTATCCTCTATCCTATCCTATCCTCTTTCCGATCCTACCCTCTATCCTATCCTATCCTCTATCCTATCCTATCGTCTATCGTATCCTCTATCCTATCCTATCCTCCATCCTATCCTATCCTCAATCCTAAACTTTTCCTGTATCCTATCTAATCCTATATCATATCCTATCCTCTATTCTATCCTATCCTCTACCCTATCCTATCCTCTATCCTATCCTATCCTGTATCCTATCCTATCCTCTATCCTATCCTATCCTCCATCCTATCCTATCCTCAATCCTATCCTTTCCTGCATCCTATCCAATCCTGTATCCTATCCTGTCCTCTATCCTATCCTATCCTCTATCCTATCCTATCCTCTATCCTATCCTATCCTCTATCCTATCCTATCCTCTATCCTATCAAATCCCCTATCCTATCCTCTATCCTATCCTATCCTGTATCCTATCCAATCCTCTATCCTATCCTCTATCCTATCCTATCCTCTATCCTATCCTATCCTCCATCCTATCCTATCCTGTCTCCTATCCTATCCTCTATCCTATCCTATCCTCTATCCTATCCTATCCTCTGTCCTATCCTATCCTCTATCCTATCCTATCCTCTATCCTATCCTCTATCCTATCCTATCGTCTATCCTATCCTCTATCCTATCCTATCCTATATCCTATCCTATCCTCTATCCTATCCTATCCTTTATCCTACCCTATCCTCTATCCTATCCTATCCTCTATCCTATCCTATCCTCTATCCTATCCTATCCTCTATCCTATCCTATCCTCTATCCTATCCTATCCTGTATCCTATCCAATCCTCTATCCTATCCTATCCTACATCCTATCCTATCCTCAATCCTATCCTTTCCTGTATCCTATCCAGTCCTGTATCCTATCCCTGTCCTCTATCCTATCATATCCTCTATCCTATAATATCCTCTATCCTATCCTATCCTCTATCCAATCCTCTATCCCATCCTATCCTCTGTCCTATCCTATCCTCTATCCTATCCTATCCTCTATCCTATCCTATCCTCTATCCTATCCTATCTTCTATCCTATCCTATCCTCTACCATATCAAATCCCCTACCCTATCCTCTATCCTATGCTATCCTCTATCCTATCTTATCCTCTATCCTATCCTATCCTCTATCCTCTATCCTATCCTATCCTATCCTCTATCCTCTATCCTATCCTATCCTCTATCCTAACCTATCCTCTATCCTATGCTATCCTCTATACTATCCTATCCTCTATCCTATCCTATCCTCTATCCTATCCTATCCTTTATCCTATCCTATCCTCTATCCTATCCTCTATACTATCCTATCCTCTATCCTATCCTATCTTCTGTCCTATCCTATCCTCTACCCTATCAAATCCCCTATCCTATCCTCTGTCCTATCTTATCCTCTATCCTATCCTATACTCTATCCTATCCTATCCTCTATCCTATCCTATCGTCTATCCTATCCTCTATCCTATCCTATCCTCTATCCTATCCTATCCTCTATCCTATCCTATCTTCTATCCTATCCTATCCTCTATCCTATCAAATCCCCTACCCTATCCTCTGCCCTATCCTATCCTCTATCCTATCCTATCCTCTATCCTATCCTATCCTCTATCCTATCCTATCCTCTATCCTCTATCCTATCCTATCCTCTATCCTATCATATCCTGTATCTCACCCAATCCTCTATCCTATCCTATCATCTATCCTCTATCCTATCCAATCCTCTATCCTATCCTATCGTCTATCCTATCCTCTATCCTATCCTATCCTCTATCCTATCCTATGCTCCATCCTATCCTATCCTCAATCCTATCCTTTCCTGTATCCTATCCAATCCTGTATCCTATCCCTGTCCTCTATCCTATCCTATCCTCTATCCTATCCTATCCTCTATCCTATCCTATCCTCTATCCTATCCTATCCTCTATCTTATCCTATCCTCTATCCTATCCTATCTTCTATCCTATCCTATCCTCTATCCTATCAAATCCCCTACCCTATCCTCTGCCCTATCCTATCCTCTATCCTATCCTATCCTCTATCCTATCCTATCCTCTATCCTATCCTATCCTCTATCCTCTATCCTATCCTATCCTATCCTCTATCCTATCATATCCTGTATCTCACCCAATCTTCTATCCTATCCTATCCTCTATCCTCTATCCTATCCTATCCTCTATCCTATCCTATCCTCGATACTATCCTATCGTCTATCCTATCCTCTATCCTATCCTATACTCTATCCTATCCTATCCTCCATCCTATCCTATCCTCAATCCTATCCTTTCCTGTATCCTATCCAATCCTGTATCCTATCCTGTCCTCTATTCTATCCTACCCTCTATCCTATCCGATCCTCTATCCTATCCTATCCTCTATGCTATCCTATGCTCTATCCTATCCTATCGTCTATCCTATCCTCTATACTATCCTATCAAATCCCCTATCCTATCCTCTGTTCTATCCTATCCTCTATCCTTTCCTATCCTCTATCCTATCCTATCCTCTTTCCGATCCTACCCTCTATCCTATCCTATCCTCTATCCTATCCTATCCTCTATCCTATCCTATCCTCTATACTATCCTATCGTCTATCCTATCCTCTATCCTATCCTATACTCTATCCTATCCTATCCTCCATCCTATCCTATCCTCAATCCTATCCTTTCCTGTATCCTATCCAATCCTGTATCCTATCCTGTCCTCTATTCTATCCTACCCTCTATCCTATCCGATCCTCTATCCTATCCTATCCTCTATCCTATCCTATGCTCTATCCTTTCCTATCGTCTATCCTATCCTCTATACTATCCTCTCAAATCCCCTATCCTATCCTCTGTCCTATCCTATCCTCTATCCTTTCCTATCCTCTATCCTATCCTATCCTCTTTCCGATCCTACCCTCTATCCTATCCTATCCTCTATCCTATCCTATCGTCTATCCTATCCTCTATCCTATCCTATCCTCTATCCTATCCTATCCTCTATCCTATCCTATCTTCTATCCTATCCTATCCTCTATCCTATCAAATCCCCTACCCTATCCTCTGTCCTATCCTATCCTCTATCCTATCCTATCCTCTATCCTATCCTATCCTCTATCCTATCAAATCCCCTATCCTATCCTCTATCCTATCCTATCATCTATCCTCTATTCTATCCAATCCTCTATCCTATCCTATCCTCTATCCTATCCTATCTTCTATCCTATCCTATCCTCTATTCTATCAAATCCCCTACCCTATCCTCTGTCCTATCCTATCCTCTATCCTATCCTATCCTCTATCCTCTATCCTATCCTATCCTCTATCCTATCCTATCCTCTATACTATCCTATCGTCTATCCTATCCTCTATCATATCCTATACTCTATCCTATCCTATCCTCCATCCTATCCTATCCTCAATCCTATCCTTTCCTGTATCCTATCCAATCCTGTATCCTATCCTGTCCTCTATTCTATCCTACCCTCTATCCTATCCGATCCTCTATCCTATCCTATCCTCTATCCTATCCTATGCTCTATCCAATCCTATCGTCTATCCTATCCTCTATCCTATCCTATCAAATCCCCTATCCTATCCTCTGTCCTATCCTATCCTCTATCCTTTCCTATCCTCTATCCTCTATCCTATCCTATCCTCTATCCTCTATCCTATCCTATCCTCTATCCTATCCTATCCTCTATACTATCCTATCGTCTATCCTATCCTCTATCCTATCCTATACTCTATCCTATCCTATCCTCCATCCTATCCTATCCTCAATTCTATCCTTTCCTGTATCCTATCCAATCCTGTATCCTATCCTGTCCTCTATTCTATCCTACCCTCTATCCTATCCTATCCTCTATCCTATCCTATGCTCTATCCTATCAGATCGTCTATCCTATCCTCTATCCTATCCTATCAAATCCCCTATCCTATCCTCTGTCCTATCCTATCCTCTATCATTTCCTATCCTCTATCCTATCCTATCCTCTTTCCTATCCTATCCTCTATCCTATCCTATCCTCTATCCTATCCTATCCTCTATCCTATCCTATCCCCTATCCGATCCTCTATCTTATCCTATACTCTATCCTATCCTATCCTCCATCCTATCCTATCCTCAATCCTATCCTTTCCTGTATCCTATCCAATCCTGTATCCTATCCTGTCCTCTATTCTATCCTACCCTCTATCCTATCCTGTCCTATATCCTATCCTATCCTCTATCCTATCCTATCCTCTATCCTATCCTATCTTCTATCCTATCCTATCCTCTATCCTATCCTATCCTCTATCCTATCCTATCCTCTATCCAATCATCTATCCTATCCTATCCTCTATCCTATCCTATCCTCTATCCTATCCTATCTTCTATCCTATCCTATCCTCTATCCTCTATCCTCTATCCTCTATCCTATCCTTTCCTCTATCCTATCCTACCCTCTATACTATCCTATCGTCTATCCTATCCTCTATCCTATCCTATACTCTATCCTATCCTATCCTCCATCCTATCCTATCCTCAATCCTATCCTTTCCTGTATCGTATCCAATCCTGTATCCTATCCTGTCCTCTATTCTATCCTACCCTCTATCCTATCCTGTCCTCTATCCTATCCAATCCTCTATCCTATCCTATCCTCTATCCTATCCTATCTTCTATCCTATCCTATCCTCTATCCTATCCTATCCTCTATCCAATCCTCTATCCTATCCTATCCTCTATCCTATCCTATCCTCTATCCTATCCTATCTTCTATCCTATCCTATCCTCTATCCTATCAAATCCCCTACCCTATCCTCTGTCCTATCCTATCCTCTCTCCTATCCTATCCTCTATCCTATCCTATCCTCTATCCTATCCTATCCTCTATCCTATCCTATCCTCTATCCTATCCTATCCTCTATCCTCTATCCTATCCTATCCTCTATCCTATCCTATCCTCTATCCTATCCTATCCTCTATCCTATCCTATCCTCTATCCTATCGAATCTTCTATCCTATCCTATCCTCTATCCTATCAAATCCCCTATCCTATCCTCTGTCCTATCCTATCCTCTATCCTTTCCTATCCTCTATCCTATCCTATCCTCTTTCCTATCCTATCCTCCATCCTATCCTATCCTCAATCCTATCCTTTCCTGTATCCTATCCAATCCTGTATCCTATCCTGTCCTCTATTCTATCCTACCCTCTATCCTATCCTGTCCTCTATCCTATCCTATCCTCTATCCTATCCTATGCTCTATCCTATCCTATCGTCTATCCTATCCTCTATCCTATCCTATCCTCTATCCTATCCTATCCTCTATCCTATCCTATCCCCTATCCGATCCTCTATCTTATCCTATCATCTTTCCTCTATCATATCCTATCTTCTATCCTATCCTATCCTCTATCCTATCAAATCCCCTATCCTATCCTCTATCCTATCCTATCATCTATCCTCTATTCTATCCAATCCTCTATCCTATCCTATCCTCTATCCTATCCTATCTTCTATCCTATCCTATCCTCTATCCTATCCTATCCTCTATCCTATCCTATCCTATATCCTATAATATCCTCTATCGTATCCCATCCTCTAACGTATCCTATCCCCTATCCTATCCTATCCTCTATACTATCCCATCCTCTATCCTATCGTATCCTCTATCCTATCCTATCCTCTATCCTATCCTATCTTCTATCCTATCCTATCCTCTATCCGATCCTCTATCTTATCCTATCATCTTTCCTCTATCCTATCCTATCTTCTATCCTATCCTATCCTCTATCCTATCAAATCCCCTATCATATCCTCTATCCTATCCTATCAAATCCCCTATCCTATCCTCTGTCCTATCCTATCCTCTATCCTTTCCTATCCTCTATCCTATCCTATCCTCTTTCCTATCCTATCCTCTATCCTATCCTATCCTCTATCCTATCCTATCCTCTATCCTATCCTATCCTCTATCCTATCTATCCCCTATCCGATCCTCTATCTTATCCTATCATCTTACCTCTATCCTATCCTATCTTCTATCCTATCCTATCCTCTATCCTATCAAATCCCCTATCCTATCCTCTATCCTATCCTATCCTCTATCCTTTCGAAACTTCTATCCTATCCTATCCTCTATCATATCAAATCCCCTATCCAATCCTCTATCCTATGCTATCATCTATCCTCTATTCTATCCAATCCTCTATCCTATCCTATCCTCTATCCTATCCTATCCTCTATCCTATCCTATGCTCTATCCTATCCTATCCTCTATCCTATCCTATCCTCTATCCTATCTATCCCCTATCCGATCCTCTATCTTATCCTATCATCTTACCTCTATCCTATCCTATCTTCTATCCTATCCTATCCTCTATCCTATCAAATCCCCTATCCTATCCTCTATCCTATCCTATCCTCTATCCTATCGAAACTTCTATCCTATCCTATCCTCTATCCTATCAAATCCCCTATCCTATCCTCTATCCTATGCTATCATCTATCCTCTATTCTATCCAATCCTCTATCCTATCCTATCCTCTATCCTATCCTATCTTCTATCCTATCCTCTATCCTATCAAATCCCCTATCCTATCCTCTGTCCTATCCTATCCTCTATCCTAACCTATCCTCTATCCTATCCTATCTTCTATCCTATCCCATCCTCTATCCTATCAAATCCCCTATCCTATCCTCTGTCCTATCCTATCCTCTATCCTATCCTATCCTCTATCCTATCCTATCCTCTATCCTATCCTATCCTCTATCCTATCCTATCCTCTATCCTATCCTATCCTCTATCCTCTATTCTATCCAATCCTCTATCCTATCCTATCCTCTATCCTATCAAATCCCCTATCCTATCCTCTGTCCTATCCTGTCCTGTATCCTATCCTACCCTCTATCCTATCCTATCCTCTATCCTATCCTATCCTCTATCCTATCCTATCGTCTATCCTATCCTCTATCCTATCCTATCCTCTATCCTATCCTATCCTCCATCCTATCCTATCCTCAATCCTATCCTTTCCTGTATCCTATCCAATCCTGTATCCTATCCTGTCCTCTATCCGATCCTATCCTCTATCCTATCGTATCCTCTATCCTATCCTATCGTCTATCCTGTCCTCTATCCTATCCAATCCTCTATCCTATACTATCCTCTATCCTATCATATCCTCTATCCTATAATATCCTCTATCCTATCCTATCCTCTATCCAATCCTCTGTCCTATCCTATCCTCTATCCTATCCTATCCTCTATCCTATCCTATCCTCTATCCTATCCTATCCTCTATCCTCTATTCTATCCAATCCTCTATCCTATCCTATCCTCTATCCTATCAAATCCCCTATCCTATCCTCTGTCCTATCCTGTCCTGTATCCTATCCTACCCTCTATCCTATCCTATCCTCTATCCTATCCTATCCTCTATCCTATCCTATCGTCTATCCTATCCTCTATCCTATCCTATCCTCTATCCTATCCTATCCTCCATCCTATCCTATCCTCAATCCTATCCTTTCCTGTATCCTATCCAATCCTGTATCCTATCCTGTCCTCTATCCGATCCTATCCTCTATCCTATCGTATCCTCTATCCTATCCTATCTTCTATCCTATCAAATCCCCTATACTATCCTCTGTCCTATCCTATCCTCTATCCTATCCTATCCTCTATCCTATCCTATCCTCTATCCTCTATTCTATCCAATCCTCTATCCTATCCTATCCTCTATCCTATCAAATCCCCTATCCTATCCTCTGTCCTATCCTGTCCTGTATCCTATCCTACCCTCTATCCTATCCTATCCTCTATCCTATCCTATCCTCTATCCTATCCTATCGTCTATCCTATCCTCTATCCTATCCTATCCTCTATCCTATCCTATCCTCCATCCTATCCTATCCTCAATCCTATCCTTTCCTGTATCCTATCCAATCCTGTATCCTATCCTGTCCTCTATCCGATCCTATCCTCTATCCTATCGTATCCTCTATCCTATCCTATCTTCTATCCTATCAAATCCCCTATACTATCCTCTGTCCTATCCTATCCTCTATCCTATCCTATCCTCTATCCTATCCTATCCTCTATCCTCTATCCTCTATCCTCTATCCTCTATCCTATCCTATCCTCTATCCTATCTACCCTCTATACTATCCTATCGTCTATCCTATCCTCTATCCTATCCTATACTCTATCCTATCCTATCCTCCATCCTATCCTATCCTCAATCCTATCCTTTCCTGTATCCTATCCAATCCTGTATCCTATCCTGTCCTCTATTCTATCCTACCCTCTATCCTATCCTGTCCTCTATCCTATCCTATCCTCTATCCTATCCTATGCTCTATCCTATCCTATCGTCTATCCTATCCTCTATCCTATCCTATCAAATCCCCTATCCTATCCTCTGTCCTATCCTATCCTCTATCCTTTCCTATCCTCTATCCTATCCTATCCTCTTTCCTATCCTATCCTCTATCCTATCCTATCCTCTATCCTATCCTATCCTCTATCCTATCCTATCCCCTATCCGATCCTCTACCTTATCCTATCATATTTCCTCTATCATATCCTATCTTCTATCCTATCCTATCCTCTATCCTATCAAATCCCCTATCCTATCCTCTATCCTATCCTATCATCTATCCTCTATTCTATCCAATCCTCTATCCTATCCTATCCTCTATCCTATCCTATCTTCTATCCTATCCTATCCTCTATCCTATCCTATCTTCTATCCTATCCTATCCTCTATCCTATCCTATCCTCTATCCTATCCTATCCTCTATCCAATCCTCTATCCTATCCTATCCTCTATCCTATCCTATCGTCTATCCTATCCTATCTTCTATCCTATCATATCCTCTATCCTATCCTATCCCCTATCCGATCCTCTATCTTATCCTATCATCTTTCCTCTATCATATCCTATCTTCTATCCTATCCTATCCTCTATCCTATCAAATCCGCTATCCTATCCTCTATCCTATCCTATCATCTATCCTCTATCCTATCCAATCCTCTATCCTATCCTATCCTCTATCCTTTCCTATCCTCTATCCTATCCTATCCTCTTTCCTATCCTATCCTCTATCCTATCCTATCCTCTATCCTATCCTATCGTCTATCCTATCCTCTATCCTATCTAATCCTCTATCCTATCCTATCCTCTATCCTATCCGATCCTCTATCTTATCCTATCATCTTTCCTCTATCATATCCTATCTTCTATCCTATCCTATCCTCTATCCTATCAAATCCCCTATCCTATCCTATCATCTATCCTCTATTCTATCCAATCCTCTATCCTATCCTATCCTCTATCCTATCCTATCCTCTATCCTATCCTATCCTCTATCCAATCCTCTATCCTATCCTATCCTCTATCCTATCCTATCCTCTATCCTATCCTATCTTCTATCCTATCCTATCCTCTATCCTATCAAATCCCCTATCCTATCCTCTATCCTATGCTATCATCTATCCTCTATTCTATCCAATCCTCTATCCTATCCTATCCTCTATCCTATGCTATCATCTATCCTCTATTCTATCCAATCCTCTATCCTATCCTATCCTCTATCCTATCCTATCCTCTATCCTATCCTATGCTCTATCCTATCCTATCGTCTATCCTATCCTCTATCCTATCCTATCAAATCCCCTATCCTATCCTCTGTCCTATCCTATCCTCTATCCTTTCCTATACTCTATCCTATCCTATCCTCTTTCCTATCCTATCCTCCATCCTATCCTATCCTCAATCCTATCCTTTCCTGTATCCTATCCAATCCTGTAACCTATCCTGTCCTCTATCCTATCCTATCCTCTATCCTATCCTATGCTCTATCCTATCCTATCGTCTATCCTATCCTCTATCCTATCCTATCAAATCCCCTATCCTATCCTCTGTCCTATCCTATCCTCTATCATTTCCTATCCTCTATCCTATCCTATCCCCTTTCCTATCCTATCCTCTATCCTATCCTATCCTCTATCCTATCCTATCCTCTATCCTATCCTATCCCCTATCCGATCCTCTATCTTATCCTATCATCTTTCCTCTATCCTATCCTATCTTCTATCCTATCCTATCCTGTATCCTATCCTACCCTCTATACTATCCTATCGTCTATCCTATCCTCTATCCTATCCTATACTCTATCCTATCCTATCCTCCATCCTATCCTATCCTCAATCCTATCCTTTCCTGTATCCTATCCAATCCTGTATCCTATCCTGTCCTCTATTCTATCCTACCCTCTATCCTATCCTGTCCTATATCCTATCCTATCCTCTATCCTATCCTATCCTCTATCCTATCCTATCTTCTATCCTATCCTATCCTCTATCCTATCCTATCCTCTATCCTATCCTATCCTCTATCCAATCCTCTATCCTATCCTATCCTCTATCCTATCCTATCCTCTATCCTATCCTATCTTCTATCCTATCCTATCCTCTATCCTATCAAATCCCCTACCCTATCCTCTGTCCTATCCTATCCTCTATCCTATCCTATCCTCTATCCTATCCTATCCTCTATCCTATCCTATCCTCTATCCTATCCTATCCTATCCTCTATCCTATCCTATCCTCTATCCTATCCTATCCTCTATCCTCTATCCTCTATCCTCTATCCTATCCTATCCTCTATCCTATCCTACCCTCTATACTATCCTATCGTCTATCCTATCCTCTATCCTATCCTATACTCTATCCTATCCTATCCTCCATCCTATCCTATCCTCAATCCTATCCTTTCCTGTATCCTATCCAATCCTGTATCCTATCCTGTCCTCTATTCTATCCTACCCTCTATCCTATCCTGTCCTCTATCCTATCCAATCCTCTATCCTATCCTATCCTCTATCCTATCCTATCTTCTATCCTATCCTATCCTCTATCCTATCCTATCCTCTATCCAATCCTCTATCCTATCCTATCCTCTATCCTATCCTATCCTCTATCCTATCCTATCTTCTATCCTATCCTATCCTCTATCCTATCAAATCCCCTACCCTATCCTCTGTCCTATCCTATCCTCTCTCCTATCCTATCCTCTATTATATCCTATCCTCTATCCTATCCTATCCTCTATCCTATCCTATCCTCTAACCTATCCTATCCTCTATCCTCTATCCTATCCTATCCTCTATCCTATCCTATCCTCTATCCTATCGAATCTTCTATCCTATCCTATCCTCTATCCTATCAAATCCCCTATCCTATCCTCTGTCCTATCCTATCCTCTATCCTTTCCTATCCTCTATCCTATCCTATCCTCTTTCCTATCCTATCCTCCATCCTATCCTATCCTCAATCCTATCCTTTCCTGTATCCTATCCAATCCTGTATCCTATCCTGTCCTCTATTCTATCCTACCCTCTATCCTATCCTGTCCTCTATCCTATCCTATCCTCTATCCTATCCTATGCTCTATCCTATCCTATCGTCTATCCTATCCTCTATCCTATCCTATCCTCTATCCTATCCTATCTTCTATCCTATCCTCTATCCTATCAAATCCCCTATCCTATCCTCTGTCCTATCCTATCCTCTATCCTAACCTATCCTCTATCCTATCCTATCTTCTATCCTATCCCATCCTCTATCCTATCAAATCCCCTATCCTATCCTCTGTCCTATCCTATCCTCTATCCTATCCTATCCTCTATCCTATCCTATCCTCTATCCTATCCTATCCTCTATCCTATCCTATCCTCTATCCTCTATTCTATCCAATCCTCTATCCTATCCTATCCTCTATCCTATCAAATCCCCTATCCTATCCTCTGTCCTATCCTGTCCTGTATCCTATCCTACCCTCTATCCTATCCTATCCTCTATCCTATCCTATCCTCTATCCTATCCTATCGTCTATCCTATCCTCTATCCTATCCTATCCTCTATCCTATCCTATCCTCCATCCTATCCTATCCTCAATCCTATCCTTTCCTGTATCCTATCCAATCCTGTATCCTATCCTGTCCTCTATCCGATCCTATCCTCTATCCTATCGTATCCTCTATCCTATCCTATCGTCTATCCTGTCCTCTATCCTATCCAATCCTCTATCCTATACTATCCTCTATCCTATCATATCCTCTATCCTATAATATCCTCTATCCTATCCTATCCTCTATCCAATCCTCTGTCCTATCCTATCCTCTATCCTATCCTATCCTCTATCCTATCCTATCCTCTATCCTATCCTATCCTCTATCCTCTATTCTATCCAATCCTCTATCCTATCCTATCCTCTATCCTATCAAATCCCCTATCCTATCCTCTGTCCTATCCTGTCCTGTATCCTATCCTACCCTCTATCCTATCCTATCCTCTATCCTATCCTATCCTCTATCCTATCCTATCGTCTATCCTATCCTCTATCCTATCCTATCCTCTATCCTATCCTATCCTCCATCCTATCCTATCCTCAATCTTATCCTTTCCTGTATCCTATCCAATCCTGTATCCTATCCTGTCCTCTATCCGATCCTATCCTCTATCCTATCGTATCCTCTATCCTATCCTATCTTCTATCCTATCAAATCCCCTATACTATCCTCTGTCCTATCCTATCCTCTATCCTATCCTATCCTCTATCCTATCCTATCCTCTATCCTCTATCCTCTATCCTCTATCCTATCCTATCCTCTATCCTATCTACCCTCTATACTATCCTATCGTCTATCCTATCCTCTATCCTATCCTATACTCTATCCTATCCTATCCTCCATCCTATCCTATCCTCAATCCTATCCTTTCCTGTATCCTATCCAATCCTGTATCCTATCCTGTCCTCTATTCTATCCTACCCTCTATCCTATCCTGTCCTCTATCCTATCCTATCCTCTATCCTATCCTATGCTCTATCCTATCCTATCGTCTATCCTATCCTCTATCCTATCCTATCAAATCCCCTATCCTATCCTCTGTCCTATCCTATCCTCTATCCTTTCCTATCCTCTATCCTATCCTATCCTCTTTCCTATCCTATCCTCTATCCTATCCTATCCTCTATCCTATCCTATCCTCTATCCTATCCTATCCCCTATCCGATCCTCTACCTTATCCTATCATATTTCCTCTATCATATCCTATCTTCTATCCTATCCTATCCTCTATCCTATCAAATCCCCTATCCTATCCTCTATCCTATCCTATCATCTATCCTCTATTCTATCCAATCCTCTATCCTATCCTATCCTCTATCCTATCCTATCTTCTATCCTATCCTATCCTCTATCCTATCCTATCTTCTATCCTATCCTATCCTCTATCCTATCCTATCCTCTATCCTATCCTATCCTCTATCCAATCCTCTATCCTATCCTATCCTCTATCCTATCCTATCGTCTATCCTATCCTATCTTCTATCCTATCATATCCTCTATCCTGTCCTATCCCCTATCCGATCCTCTATCTTATCCTATCATCTTTCCTCTATCATATCCTATCTTCTATCCTATCCTATCCTCTATCCTATCAAATCCGCTATCCTATCCTCTATCCTATCCTATCATCTATCCTCTATCCTATCCAATCCTCTATCCTATCCTATCCTCTATCCTTTCCTATCCTCTATCCTATCCTATCCTCTTTCCTATCCTATCCTCTATCCTATCCTATCCTCTATCCTATCCTATCGTCTATCCTATCCTCTATCCTATCTTATCCTCTATCCTATCCTATCCTCTATCCTATCCGATCCTCTATCTTATCCTATCATCTTTCCTCTATCATATCCTATCTTCTATCCTATCCTATCCTCTATCCTATCAAATCCCCTATCCTATCCTATCATCTATCCTCTATTCTATCCAATCCTCTATCCTATCCTATCCTCTATCCTATCCTATCCTCTATCCTATCCTATCCTCTATCCAATCCTCTATCCTATCCTATCCTCTATCCTATCCTATCCTCTATCCTATCCTATCTTCTATCCTATCCTATCCTCTATCCTATCAAATCCCCTATCCTATCCTCTATCCTATGCTATCATCTATCCTCTATTCTATCCAATCCTCTATCCTATCCTATCCTCTATCCTATGCTATCATCTATCCTCTATTCTATCCAATCCTCTATCCTATCCTATCCTCTATCCTATCCTATCCTCTATCCTATCCTATGCTCTATCCTATCCTATCGTCTATCCTATCCTCTATCCTATCCTATCAAATCCCCTATCCTATCCTCTGTCCTATCCTATCCTCTATCCTTTCCTATACTCTATCCTATCCTATCCTCTTTCCTATCCTATCCTCCATCCTATCCTATCCTCAATCCTATCCTTTCCTGTATCCTATCCAATCCTGTAACCTATCCTGTCCTCTATCCTATCCTATCCTCTATCCTATCCTATGCTCTATCCTATCCTATCGTCTATCCTATCCTCTATCCTATCCTATCAAATCCCCTATCCTATCCTCTGTCCTATCCTATCCTCTATCATTTCCTATCCTCTATCCTATCCTATCCTCTTTCCTATCCTATCCTCTATCCTATCCTATCCTCTATCCTATCCTATCCTCTATCCTATCCTATCCCCTATCCGATCCTCTATCTTATCCTATCATCTTTCCTCTATCCTATCCTATCTTCTATCCTATCCTATCCTGTATCCTATCCTACCCTCTATACTATCCTATCGTCTATCCTATCCTCTATCCTATCCTATACTCTATCCTATCCTATCCTCCATCCTATCCTATCCTCAATCCTATCCTTTCCTGTATCCTATCCAATCCTGTATCCTATCCTGTCCTCTATTCTATCCTACCCTCTATCCTATCCTGTCCTATATCCTATCCTATCCTCTATCCTATCCTATCCTCTATCCTATCCTATCCTCTATCCTATCCTATCCCCTATCCGATCCTCTATCTTATCCTATCATCTTTCCTCTATCCTATCCTATCTTCTATCCTATCCTATCCTGTATCCTATCCTACCCTCTATACTATCCTATCGTCTATCCTATCCTCTATCCTATCCTATACTCTATCCTATCCTATCCTCCATCCTATCCTATCCTCAATCCTATCCTTTCCTGTATCCTATCCAATCCTGTATCCTATCCTGTCCTCTATTCTATCCTACCCTCTATCCTATCCTGTCCTATATCCTATCCTATCCTCTATCCTATCCTATCCTCTATCCTATCCTATCTTCTATCCTATCCTATCCTCTATCCTATCCTATCCTCTATCCTATCCTATCCTCTATCCAATCCTCTATCCTATCCTATCCTCTATCCTATCCTATCCTCTATCCTATCCTATCTTCTATCCTATCCTATCCTCTATCCTATCAAATCCCCTACCCTATCCTCTGTCCTATCCTATCCTCTATCCTATCCTATCCTCTATCCTATCCTATCCTCTATCCTATCCTATCCTCTATCCTATCCTATCCTATCCTCTATCCTATCCTATCCTCTATCCTATTCTATCCTCTATCCTCTATCCTCTATCCTCTATCCTATCCTATCCTCTATCCTATCCTACCCTCTATACTATCCTATCGTCTATCCTATCCTCTATCCTATCCTATACTCTATCCTATCCTATCCTCCATCCTATCCTATCCTCAATCCTATCCTTTCCTGTATCCTATCCAATCCTGTATCCTATCCTGTCCTCTATTCTATCCTACCCTCTATCCTATCCTGTCCTCTATCCTATCCAATCCTCTATCCTATCCTATCCTCTATCCTATCCTATCTTCTATCCTATCCTATCCTCTATCCTATCCTATCCTCTATCCAATCCTCTATCCTATCCTATCCTCTATCCTATCCTATCCTCTATCCTATCCTATCTTCTATCCTATCCTATCCTCTATCCTATCAAATCCCCTACCCTATCCTCTGTCCTATCCTATCCTCTCTCCTATCCTATCCTCTATTATATCCTATCCTCTATCCTATCCTATCCTCTATCCTATCCTATCCTCTAACCTATCCTATCCTCTATCCTCTATCCTATCCTATCCTCTATCCTATCCTATCCTCTATCCTATCGAATCTTCTATCCTATCCTATCCTCTATCCTATCAAATCCCCTATCCTATCCTCTGTCCTATCCTATCCTCTATCCTATCCTATCTTCTATCCTATCCCATCCTCTATCCTATCAAATCCCCTATCCTATCCTCTGTCCTATCCTATCCTCTATCCTATCCTATCCTCTATCCTATCCTATCCTCTATCCTATCCTATCCTCTATCCTATCCTATCCTCTATCCTCTATTCTATCCAATCCTCTATCCTATCCTATCCTCTATCCTATCAAATCCCCTATCCTATCCTCTGTCCTATCCTGTCCTGTATCCTATCCTACCCTCTATCCTATCCTATCCTCTATCCTATCCTATCCTCTATCCTATCCTATCGTCTATCCTATCCTCTATCCTATCCTATCCTCTATCCTATCCTATCCTCCATCCTATCCTATCCTCAATCCTATCCTTTCCTGTATCCTATCCAATCCTGTATCCTATCCTGTCCTCTATCCGATCCTATCCTCTATCCTATCGTATCCTCTATCCTATCCTATCGTCTATCCTGTCCTCTATCCTATCCAATCCTCTATCCTATACTATCCTCTATCCTATCATATCCTCTATCCTATAATATCCTCTATCCTATCCTATCCTCTATCCAATCCTCTGTCCTATCCTATCCTCTATCCTATCCTATCCTCTATCCTATCCTATCCTCTATCCTATCCTATCCTCTATCCTCTATTCTATCCAATCCTCTATCCTATCCTATCCTCTATCCTATCAAATCCCCTATCCTATCCTCTGTCCTATCCTGTCCTGTATCCTATCCTACCCTCTATCCTATCCTATCCTCTATCCTATCCTATCCTCTATCCTATCCTATCGTCTATCCTATCCTCTATCCTATCCTATCCTCTATCCTATCCTATCCTCCATCCTATCCTATCCTCAATCCTATCCTTTCCTGTATCCTATCCAATCCTGTATCCTATCCTGTCCTCTATCCGATCCTATCCTCTATCCTATCGTATCCTCTATCCTATCCTATCTTCTATCCTATCAAATCCCCTATACTATCCTCTGTCCTATCCTATCCTCTATCCTATCCTATCCTCTATCCTATCCTATCCTCTATCCTCTATCCTCTATCCTCTATCCTATCCTATCCTCTATCCTATCTACCCTCTATACTATCCTATCGTCTATCCTATCCTCTATCCTATCCTATACTCTGTCCTATCCTATCCTCCATCCTATCCTATCCTCAATCCTATCCTTTCCTGTATCCTATCCAATCCTGTATCCTATCCTGTCCTCTATTCTATCCTACCCTCTATCCTATCCTGTCCTCTATCCTATCCTATCCTCTATCCTATCCTATGCTCTATCCTATCCTATCGTCTATCCTATCCTCTATCCTATCCTATCAAATCCCCTATCCTATCCTCTGTCCTATCCTATCCTCTATCCTTTCCTATCCTCTATCCTATCCTATCCTCTTTCCTATCCTATCCTCTATCCTATCCTATCCTCTATCCTATCCTATCCTCTATCCTATCCTATCCCCTATCCGATCCTCTACCTTATCCTATCATATTTCCTCTATCATATCCTATCTTCTATCCTATCCTATCCTCTATCCTATCAAATCCCCTATCCTATCCTCTATCCTATCCTATCATCTATCCTCTATTCTATCCAATCCTCTATCCTATCCTATCCTCTATCCTATCCTATCTTCTATCCTATCCTATCCTCTATCCTATCCTATCTTCTATCCTATCCTATCCTCTATCCTATCCTATCCTCTATCCTATCCTATCCTCTATCCAATCCTCTATCCTATCCTATCCTCTATCCTATCCTATCGTCTATCCTATCCTATCTTCTATCCTATCATATCCTCTATCCTGTCCTATCCCCTATCCGATCCTCTATCTTATCCTATCATCTTTCCTCTATCATATCCTATCTTCTATCCTATCCTATCCTCTATCCTATCAAATCCGCTATCCTATCCTCTATCCTATCCTATCATCTATCCTCTATCCTATCCAATCCTCTATCCTATCCTATCCTCTATCCTTTCCTATCCTCTATCCTATCCTATCCTCTTTCCTATCCTATCCTCTATCCTATCCTATCCTCTATCCTATCCTATCGTCTATCCTATCCTCTATCCTATCTTATCCTCTATCCTATCCTATCCTCTATCCTATCCGATCCTCTATCTTATCCTATCATCTTTCCTCTATCATATCCTATCTTCTATCCTATCCTATCCTCTATCCTATCAAATCCCCTATCCTATCCTATCATCTATCCTCTATTCTATCCAATCCTCTATCCTATCCTATCCTCTATCCTATCCTATCCTCTATCCTATCCTATCCTCTATCCAATCCTCTATCCTATCCTATCCTCTATCCTATCCTATCCTCTATCCTATCCTATCTTCTATCCTATCCTATCCTCTATCCTATCAAATCCCCTATCCTATCCTCTATCCTATGCTATCATCTATCCTCTATTCTATCCAATCCTCTATCCTATCCTATCCTCTATCCTATGCTATCATCTATCCTCTATTCTATCCAATCCTCTATCCTATCCTATCCTCTATCCTATCCTATCCTCTATCCTATCCTATGCTCTATCCTATCCTATCGTCTATCCTATCCTCTATCCTATCCTATCAAATCCCCTATCCTATCCTCTGTCCTATCCTATCCTCTATCCTTTCCTATACTCTATCCTATCCTATCCTCTTTCCTATCCTATCCTCCATCCTATCCTATCCTCAATCCTATCCTTTCCTGTATCCTATCCAATCCTGTAACCTATCCTGTCCTCTATCCTATCCTATCCTCTATCCTATCCTATGCTCTATCCTATCCTATCGTCTATCCTATCCTCTATCCTATCCTATCAAATCCCCTATCCTATCCTCTGTCCTATCCTATCCTCTATCATTTCCTATCCTCTATCCTATCCTATCCTCTTTCCTATCCTATCCTCTATCCTATCCTATCCTCTATCCTATCCTATCCTCTATCCTATCCTATCCCCTATCCGATCCTCTATCTTATCCTATCATCTTTCCTCTATCCTATCCTATCTTCTATCCTATCCTATCCTGTATCCTATCCTACCCTCTATACTATCCTATCGTCTATCCTATCCTCTATCCTATCCTATACTCTATCCTATCCTATCCTCCATCCTATCCTATCCTCAATCCTATCCTTTCCTGTATCCTATCCAATCCTGTATCCTATCCTGTCCTCTATTCTATCCTACCCTCTATCCTATCCTGTCCTATATCCTATCCTATCCTCTATCCTATCCTATCCTCTATCCTATCCTATCCTCTATCCTATCCTATCCCCTATCCGATCCTCTATCTTATCCTATCATCTTTCCTCTATCCTATCCTATCTTCTATCCTATCCTATCCTGTATCCTATCCTACCCTCTATACTATCCTATCGTCTATCCTATCCTCTATCCTATCCTATACTCTATCCTATCCTATCCTCCATCCTATCCTATCCTCAATCCTATCCTTTCCTGTATCCTATCCAATCCTGTATCCTATCCTGTCCTCTATTCTATCCTACCCTCTATCCTATCCTGTCCTATATCCTATCCTATCCTCTATCCTATCCTATCCTCTATCCTATCCTATCTTCTATCCTATCCTATCCTCTATCCTATCCTATCCTCTATCCTATCCTATCCTCTATCCAATCCTCTATCCTATCCTATCCTCTATCCTATCCTATCCTCTATCCTATCCTATCTTCTATCCTATCCTATCCTCTATCCTATCAAATCCCCTACCCTATCCTCTGTCCTATCCTATCCTCTATCCTATCCTATCCTCTATCCTATCCTATCCTCTATCCTATCCTATCCTCTATCCTATCCTATCCTATCCTCTATCCTATCCTATCCTCTATCCTATTCTATCCTCTATCCTCTATCCTCTATCCTCTATCCTATCCTATCCTCTATCCTATCCTACCCTCTATACTATCCTATCGTCTATCCTATCCTCTATCCTATCCTATACTCTATCCTATCCTATCCTCCATCCTATCCTATCCTCAATCCTATCCTTTCCTGTATCCTATCCAATCCTGTATCCTATCCTGTCCTCTATCCTATCCTATCCTCTATCCTATCCTATGCTCTATCCTATCCTATCGTCTATCCTATCCTCTATCCTATCCTATCAAATCCCCTATCCTATCCTCTGTCCTATCCTATCCTCTATCCTTTCCTATACTCTATCCTATCCTATCCTCTTTCCTATCCTATCCTCCATCCTATCCTATCCTCAATCCTATCCTTTCCTGTATCCTATCCAATCCTGTAACCTATCCTGTCCTCTATCCTATCCTATCCTCTATCCTATCCTATGCTCTATCCTATCCTATCGTCTATCCTATCCTCTATCCTATCCTATCAAATCCCCTATCCTATCCTCTGTCCTATCCTATCCTCTATCATTTCCTATCCTCTATCCTATCCTATCCTCTTTCCTATCCTATCCTCTATCCTATCCTATCCTCTATCCTATCCTATCCTCTATCCTATCCTATCCCCTATCCGATCCTCTATCTTATCCTATCATCTTTCCTCTATCCTATCCTATCTTCTATCCTATCCTATCCTGTATCCTATCCTACCCTCTATACTATCCTATCGTCTATCCTATCCTCTATCCTATCCTATACTCTATCCTATCCTATCCTCCATCCTATCCTATCCTCAATCCTATCCTTTCCTGTATCCTATCCAATCCTGTATCCTATCCTGTCCTCTATTCTATCCTACCCTCTATCCTATCCTGTCCTATATCCTATCCTATCCTCTATCCTATCCTATCCTCTATCCTATCCTATCCTCTATCCTATCCTATCCCCTATCCGATCCTCTATCTTATCCTATCATCTTTCCTCTATCCTATCCTATCTTCTATCCTATCCTATCCTGTATCCTATCCTACCCTCTATACTATCCTATCGTCTATCCTATCCTCTATCCTATCCTATACTCTATCCTATCCTATCCTCCATCCTATCCTATCCTCAATCCTATCCTTTCCTGTATCCTATCCAATCCTGTATCCTATCCTGTCCTCTATTCTATCCTACCCTCTATCCTATCCTGTCCTATATCCTATCCTATCCTCTATCCTATCCTATCCTCTATCCTATCCTATCTTCTATCCTATCCTATCCTCTATCCTATCCTATCCTCTATCCTATCCTATCCTCTATCCAATCCTCTATCCTATCCTATCCTCTATCCTATCCTATCCTCTATCCTATCCTATCTTCTATCCTATCCTATCCTCTATCCTATCAAATCCCCTACCCTATCCTCTGTCCTATCCTATCCTCTATCCTATCCTATCCTCTATCCTATCCTATCCTCTATCCTATCCTATCCTCTATCCTATCCTATCCTATCCTCTATCCTATCCTATCCTCTATCCTATTCTATCCTCTATCCTCTATCCTCTATCCTCTATCCTATCCTATCCTCTATCCTATCCTACCCTCTATACTATCCTATCGTCTATCCTATCCTCTATCCTATCCTATACTCTATCCTATCCTATCCTCCATCCTATCCTATCCTCAATCCTATCCTTTCCTGTATCCTATCCAATCCTGTATCCTATCCTGTCCTCTATTCTATCCTACCCTCTATCCTATCCTGTCCTCTATCCTATCCAATCCTCTATCCTATCCTATCCTCTATCCTATCCTATCTTCTATCCTATCCTATCCTCTATCCTATCCTATCCTCTATCCAATCCTCTATCCTATCCTATCCTCTATCCTATCCTATCCTCTATCCTATCCTATCTTCTATCCTATCCTATCCTCTATCCTATCAAATCCCCTACCCTATCCTCTGTCCTATCCTATCCTCTCTCCTATCCTATCCTCTATTATATCCTATCCTCTATCCTATCCTATCCTCTATCCTATCCTATCCTCTAACCTATCCTATCCTCTATCCTCTATCCTATCCTATCCTCTATCCTATCCTATCCTCTATCCTATCGAATCTTCTATCCTATCCTATCCTCTATCCTATCAAATCCCCTATCCTATCCTCTGTCCTATCCTATCCTCTATCCTTTCCTATCCTCTATCCTATCCTATCCTCTTTCCTATCCTATCCTCCATCCTATCCTATCCTCAATCCTATCCTTTCCTGTATCCTATCCAATCCTGTATCCTATCCTGTCCTCTATTCTATCCTACCCTCTATCCTATCCTGTCCTCTATCCTATCCTATCCTCTATCCTATCCTATGCTCTATCCTATCCTATCGTCTATCCTATCCTCTATCCTATCCTATCCTCTATCCTATCCTATCTTCTATCCTATCCTCTATCCTATCAAATCCCCTATCCTATCCTCTGTCCTATCCTATCCTCTATCCTAACCTATCCTCTATCCTATCCTATCTTCTATCCTATCCCATCCTCTATCCTATCAAATCCCCTATCCTATCCTCTGTCCTATCCTATCCTCTATCCTATCCTATCCTCTATCCTATCCTATCCTCTATCCTATCCTATCCTCTATCCTATCCTATCCTCTATCCTCTATTCTATCCAATCCTCTATCCTATCCTATCCTCTATCCTATCAAATCCCCTATCCTATCCTCTGTCCTATCCTGTCCTGTATCCTATCCTACCCTCTATCCTATCCTATCCTCTATCCTATCCTATCCTCTATCCTATCCTATCGTCTATCCTATCCTCTATCCTATCCTATCCTCTATCCTATCCTATCCTCCATCCTATCCTATCTTCAATCCTATCCTTTCCTGTATCCTATCCAATCCTGTATCCTATCCTGTCCTCTATCCGATCCTATCCTCTATCCTATCGTATCCTCTATCCTATCCTATCGTCTATCCTGTCCTCTATCCTATCCAATCCTCTATCCTATACTATCCTCTATCCTATCATATCCTCTATCCTATAATATCCTCTATCCTATCCTATCCTCTATCCAATCCTCTGTCCTATCCTATCCTCTATCCTATCCTATCCTCTATCCTATCCTATCCTCTATCCTATCCTATCCTCTATCCTCTATTCTATCCAATCCTCTATCCTATCCTATAATCTATCCTATCAAATCCCCTATCCTATCCTCTGTCCTATCCTGTCCTGTATCCTATCCTACCCTCTATCCTATCCTATCCTCTATCCTATCCTATCCTCTATCCTATCCTATCGTCTATCCTATCCTCTATCCTATCCTATCCTCTATCCTATCCTATCCTCCATCCTATCCTATCCTCAATCCTATCCTTTCCTGTATCCTATCCAATCCTGTATCCTATCCTGTCCTCTATCCGATCCTATCCTCTATCCTATCGTATCCTCTATCCTATCCTATCTTCTATCCTATCAAATCCCCTATACTATCCTCTGTCCTATCCTATCCTCTATCCTATCCTATCCTCTATCCTATCCTATCCTCTATCCTCTATCCTCTATCCTCTATCCTATCCTATCCTCTATCCTATCTACCCTCTATACTATCCTATCGTCTATCCTATCCTCTATCCTATCCTATACTCTATCCTATCCTATCCTCCATCCTATCCTATCCTCAATCCTATCCTTTCCTGTATCCTATCCAATCCTGTATCCTATCCTGTCCTCTATTCTATCCTACCCTCTATCCTATCCTGTCCTCTATCCTATCCTATCCTCTATCCTATCCTATGCTCTATCCTATCCTATCGTCTATCCTATCCTCTATCCTATCCTATCAAATCCCCTATCCTATCCTCTGTCCTATCCTATCCTCTATCCTTTCCTATCCTCTATCCTATCCTATCCTCTTTCCTATCCTATCCTCTATCCTATCCTATCCTCTATCCTATCCTATCCTCTATCCTATCCTATCCCCTATCCGATCCTCTACCTTATCCTATCATATTTCCTCTATCATATCCTATCTTCTATCCTATCCTATCCTCTATCCTATCAAATCCCCTATCCTATCCTCTATCCTATCCTATCATCTATCCTCTATTCTATCCAATCCTCTATCCTATCCTATCCTCTATCCTATCCTATCTTCTATCCTATCCTATCCTCTATCCTATCCTATCTTCTATCCTATCCTATCCTCTATCCTATCCTATCCTCTATCCTATCCTATCCTCTATCCAATCCTCTATCCTATCCTATCCTCTATCCTATCCTATCGTCTATCCTATCCTATCTTCTATCCTATCATATCCTCTATCCTATCCTATCCCCTATCCGATCCTCTATCTTATCCTATCATCTTTCCTCTATCATATCCTATCTTCTATCCTATCCTATCCTCTATCCTATCAAATCCGCTATCCTATCCTCTATCCTATCCTATCATCTATCCTCTATCCTATCCAATCCTCTATCCTATCCTATCCTCTATCCTTTCCTATCCTCTATCCTATCCTATCCTCTTTCCTATCCTATCCTCTATCCTATCCTATCCTCTATCCTATCCTATCGTCTATCCTATCCTCTATCCTATCTTATCCTCTATCCTATCCTATCCTCTATCCTATCCGATCCTCTATCTTATCCTATCATCTTTCCTCTATCATATCCTATCTTCTATCCTATCCTATCCTCTATCCTATCAAATCCCCTATCCTATCCTATCATCTATCCTATGCTATCATCTATCCTCTATTCTATCCAATCCTCTATCCTATCCTATCCTCTATCCTATCCTATCCTCTATCCTATCCTATGCTCTATCCTATCCTATCGTCTATCCTATCCTCTATCCTATCCTATCAAATCCCCTATCCTATCCTCTGTCCTATCCTATCCTCTATCCTTTCCTATACTCTATCCTATCCTATCCTCTTTCCTATCCTATCCTCCATCCTATCCTATCCTCAATCCTATCCTTTCCTGTATCCTATCCAATCCTGTAACCTATCCTGTCCTCTATCCTATCCTATCCTCTATCCTATCCTATGCTCTATCCTATCCTATCGTCTATCCTATCCTCTATCCTATCCTATCAAATCCCCTATCCTATCCTCTGTCCTATCCTATCCTCTATCATTTCCTATCCTCTATCCTATCCTATCCTCTTTCCTATCCTATCCTCTATCCTATCCTATCCTCTATCCTATCCTATCCTCTATCCTATCCTATCCCCTATCCGATCCTCTATCTTATCCTATCATCTTTCCTCTATCCTATCCTATCTTCTATCCTATCCTATCCTGTATCCTATCCTACCCTCTATACTATCCTATCGTCTATCCTATCCTCTATCCTATCCTATACTCTATCCTATCCTATCCTCCATCCTATCCTATCCTCAATCCTATCCTTTCCTGTATCCTATCCAATCCTGTATCCTATCCTGTCCTCTATTCTATCCTACCCTCTATCCTATCCTGTCCTATATCCTATCCTATCCTCTATCCTATCCTATCCTCTATCCTATCCTATCTTCTATCCTATCCTATCCTCTATCCTATCCTATCCTCTATCCTATCCTATCCTCTATCCAATCCTCTATCCTATCCTATCCTCTATCCTATCCTATCCTCTATCCTATCCGATCCTCTATCTTATCCTATCATCTTTCCTCTATCATATCCTATCTTCTATCCTATCCTATCCTCTATCCTATCAAATCCGCTATCCTATCCTCTATCCTATCCTATCATCTATCCTCTATCCTATCCAATCCTCTATCCTATCCTATCCTCTATCCTTTCCTATCCTCTATCCTATCCTATCCTCTTTCCTATCCTATCCTCTATCCTATCCTATCCTCTATCCTATCCTATCGTCTATCCTATCCTCTATCCTATCTTATCCTCTATCCTATCCTATCCTCTATCCTATCCGATCCTCTATCTTATCCTATCATCTTTCCTCTATCATATCCTATCTTCTATCCTATCCTATCCTCTATCCTATCAAATCCCCTATCCTATCCTATCATCTATCCTCTATTCTATCCAATCCTCTATCCTATCCTATCCTCTATCCTATCAAATCCGCTATCCTATCCTCTATCCTATCCTATCATCTATCCTCTATCCTATCCAATCCTCTATCCTATCCTATCCTCTATCCTATCCTATCCTCTATCCTATCCTATCCTCTATCCTATCCTATCCTCTATCCTATCCTATCCTATCCTCTATCCTATCCTATCCTCTATCCTATCCTATCCTCTATCCTCTATCCTCTATCCTCTATCCTATCCTATCCTCTATCCTATCCTACCCTCTATACTATCCTATCGTCTATCCTATCCTCTATCCTATCCTATACTCTATCCTATCCTATCCTCCATCCTATCCTATCCTCAATCCTATCCTTTCCTGTATCCTATCCAATCCTGTATCCTATCCTGTCCTCTATTCTATCCTACCCTCTATCCTATCCTGTCCTCTATCCTATCCAATCCTCTATCCTATTCTATCCTCTATCCTATCCTATCTTCTATCCTATCCTATCCTCTATCCTATCCTATCCTCTATCCAATCCTCTATCCTATCCTATCCTCTATCCTATCCTATCCTCTATCCTATCCTATCTTCTATCCTATCCTATCCTCTATCCTATCAAATCCCCTACCCTATCCTCTGTCCTATCCTATCCTCTCTCCTATCCTATCCTCTATTATATCCTATCCTCTATCCTATCCTATCCTCTATCCTATCCTATCCTCTAACCTATCCTATCCTCTATCCTCTATCCTATCCTATCCTCTATCCTATCCTATCCTCTATCCTATCGAATCTTCTATCCTATCCTATCCTCTATCCTATCAAATCCCCTATCCTATCCTCTGTCCTATCCTATCCTCTATCCTTTCCTATCCTCTATCCCATCCTATCCTCTTTCCTATCCTATCCTCCATCCTATCCTATCCTCAATCCTATCCTTTCCTGTATCCTATCCAATCCTGTATCCTATCCTGTCCTCTATTCTATCCTACCCTCTATCCTATCCTGTCCTCTATCCTATCCTATCCTCTATCCTATCCTATGCTCTATCCTATCCTATCGTCTATCCTATCCTCTATCCTATCCTATCCTCTATCCTATCCTATCCTCTATCTTATCCTATCCCCTATCCGATCCTCTATCTTATCCTATCATCTTTCCTCTATCATATCCTATCTTCTATCCTATCCTATCCTCTATCCTATCAAATCCCCTATCCTATCCTCTATCCTATGCTATCATCTATCCTCTATTCTATCCAATCCTCTATCCTATCCTATCCTCTATCCTATCCTATCTTCTATCCTATCCTCTATCCTATCAAATCCCCTATCCTATCCTCTGTCCTATCCTATCCTCTATCCTATCCTATCCTCTATCCTATCCTATCTTCTATCCTATCCCATCCTCTATCCTATCCTATCCTCTATACTATCCCATCCTCTATCCTATCGTATCCTCTATCCTATCCTATCCTCTATCCTATCCTATCTTCTATCCTATCCTATCCTCTATCCGATCCTCTATCTTATCCTATCATCTTTCCTCTATCCTATCCTATCTTCTATCCTATCCTATCCTCTATCCTATCAAATCCCCTATCCTATCCTCTATCCTATCCTATCAAATCCCCTATCCTATCCTCTATCCTATCCTATCTTCTATCCTATCCTCTATCCTATCAAATCCCCTATCCTATCCTCTTTCCTATCCTATCCTCTATCCTATCCTATCCTCTATCCTATCCTATCCTCTATCCTATCCTATCCTCTATCCTATCCTATCCTCTATCCTATCTATCCCCTATCCGATCCTCTATCTTATCCTATCATCTTACCTCTATCCTATCCTATCTTCTATCCTATCCTATCCTCTATCCTATCAAATCCCCTATCCTATCCTCTATCCTATCCTATCCTCTATCCTATCGAAACTTCTATCCTATCCTATCCTCTATCCTATCAAATCCGCCTTCCTATCCTCTATCCTATGCTATCATCTATCCTCTATTCTATCCAATCCTCTATCCTATCCTATCCTCTATCCTATCCTATCAAATCCCCTAACCTATCCTCTTTCCTATCCTATCCTCCATCCTATCCTATCCTCAATCCTATCCTTTCCTGTATCCTATCCAATCCTGTATCCTATCCTGTCCTCTATTCTATCCTACCCTCTATCCTATCCTGTCCTCTATCCTATCCTATCCTCTATCCTATCCTATGCTCTATCCTATCCTATCGTCTATCCTATCCTCTATCCTATCCTATCAAATCCCCTATCCTATCCTCTGTCCTATCCTATCCTCAATCCTATCCTTTCCTGTATCCTATCCAATCCTGTATCCTATCCTGTCCTCTATCCGATCCTATCCTCTATCCTATCGTATCCTCTATCCTATCCTATCGTCTATCCTGTCCTCTATCCTATCCAATCCTCTATCCTATACTATCCTCTATCCTATCATATCCTCTATCCTATAATATCCTCTATCCTATCCTATCCTCTATCCAATCCTCTATCCAATCCTCTGTCCTATCCTATCCTCTATCCTATCCTATCCTCTATCCTATCCTATCCTCTATCCTATCCTATCCTCTATCCTATCAAATCCCCTATACTATCCTCTGTCCTATCCTATCCTCTATCCTATCCTATCCTCTATCCTATCCTATCCTCTATCCTCTATCCTCTATCCTCTATCCTATCCTATCCTCTATCCTATCTACCCTCTATACTATCCTATCGTCTATCCTATCCTCTATCCTATCCTATACTCTATCCTATCCTATCCTCCATCCTATCCTATCCTCAATCCTATCCTTTCCTGTATCCTATCCAATCCTGTATCCTATCCTGTCCTCTATTCTATCCTACCCTCTATCCTATCCTGTCCTCTATCCTATCCTATCCTCTATCCTATCCTATGCTCTATCCTATCCTATCGTCTATCCTATCCTCTATCCTATCCTATCAAATCCCCTATCCTATCCTCTGTCCTATCCTATCCTCTATCCTTTCCTATCCTCTATCCTATCCTATCCTCTTTCCTATCCTATCCTCTATCCTATCCTATCCTCTATCCTATCCTATCCTCTATCCTATCCTATCCCCTATCCGATCCTCTACCTTATCCTATCATATTTCCTCTATCATATCCTATCTTCTATCCTATCCTATCCTCTATCCTATCAAATCCCCTATCCTATCCTCTATCCTATCCTATCATCTATCCTCTATTCTATCCAATCCTCTATCCTATCCTATCCTCTATCCTATCCTATCTTCTATCCTATCCTATCCTCTATCCTATCCTATCTTCTATCCTATCCTATCCTCTATCCTATCCTATCCTCTATCCTATCCTATCCTCTATCCAATCCTCTATCCTATCCTATCCTCTATCCTATCCTATCGTCTATCCTATCCTATCTTCTATCCTATCATATCCTCTATCCTATCCTATCCCCTATCCGATCCTCTATCTTATCCTATCATCTTTCCTCTATCATATCCTATCTTCTATCCTATCCTATCCTCTATCCTATCAAATCCGCTATCCTATCCTCTATCCTATCCTATCATCTATCCTCTATCCTATCCAATCCTCTATCCTATCCTATCCTCTATCCTTTCCTATCCTCTATCCTATCTTATCCTCTTTCCTATCCTATCCTCTATCCTATCCTATCCTCTATCCTATCCTATCGTCTATCCTATCCTCTATCCTATCTTATCCTCTATCCTATCCTATCCTCTATCCTATCCGATCCTCTATCTTATCCTATCATCTTTCCTCTATCATATCCTATCCTCTATCCTATCCTATCCTCTATCCTATCAAATCCCCTATCCTATCCTATCATCTATCCTCTATTCTATCCAATCCTCTATCCTATCCTATCCTCTATCCTATCCTATCCTCTATCCTATCCTATCCTCTATCCAATCCTCTATCCTATTCTATCCTCTATCCTATCCTATCCTCTATCCTATCCTATCTTCTATCCTATCCTATCCTCTATCCTATCAAATCCCCTATCCTATCCTCTATCCTATGCTATCATCTATCCTCTATTCTATCCAATCCTCTATCCTATCCTATCCTCTATCCTATGCTATCATCTATCCTCTATTCTATCCAATCCTCTATCCTATCCTATCCTCTATCCTATCCTATCCTCTATCCTATCCTATGCTCTATCCTATCCTATCGTCTATCCTATCCTCTATCCTATCCTATCAAATCCCCTATCCTATCCTCTGTCCTATCCTATCCTCTATCCTTTCCTATACTCTATCCTATCCTATCCTCTTTCCTATCCTATCCTCCATCCTATCCTATCCTCAATCCTATCCTTTCCTGTATCCTATCCAATCCTGTAACCTATCCTGTCCTCTATTCTATCCTACCCTCTATCCTATCCTGTCCTCTATCCTATCCTATCCTCTATCCTATCCTATGCTCTATCCTATCCTATCGTCTATCCTATCCTCTATCCTATCCTATCCTCTATCCTATCCTATCCTCTATCCTATCCTATCCCCTATCCGATCCTCTATCTTATCCTATCATCTTTCCTCTATCATATCCTATCTTCTATCCTATCCTATCCTCTATCCTATCAAATCCCCTATCCTATCCTCTATCCTATCCTATCATCCATCCTCTATTCTATCCAATCCTCTATCCTATCCTATCCTCTATCCTATCCTATCTTCTATCCTATCCTATCCTCTATCCTATCCTATCCTCTATCCTATCCTATCCTATATCCTATAATATCCTCTATCCTATCCCATCCTCTAACGTATCCTATCCCCTATCCTATCCTATCCTCTATACTATCCCATCCTCTATCCTATCGTATCCTCTATCCTATCCTATCCTCTATCCTATCCTATCTTCTATCCTATCCTATCCTCTATCCGATCCTCTATCTTATCCTATCATCTTTCCTCTATCCTATCCTATCTTCTATCCTATCCTATCCTCTATCCTATCAAATCCCCTATCCTATCCTCTATCCTATCCTATCAAATCCCCTATCCTATCCTCTGCCCTATCCTATCCTCTATCCTTTCCTATCCTCTATCCTATCCTATCCTCTTTCCTATCCTATCCTCTATCCTATCCTATCCTCTATCCTATCCTATCCTCTATCCTATCCTATCCTCTATCCTATCTATCCCCTATCCGATCCTCTATCTTATCCTATCATCTTACCTCTATCCTATCCTATCTTCTATCCTATCCTATCTTCTATCCTATCCTATCCTCTATCCTATCAAATCCCCTATCCTATCCTCTATCCTATCCTATCTTCTATCCTATCCTATCCTCTATCCTATCCTAACCCCTATCCGATCCTCTTTCTTGTCCTATCATCTTTCCTCTATCATATCCTATCTTCTATCCTATCCTATCCTCTATCCTATCAAATCCCCTATCCTATCCTCTATCCTATCCTATCATCTATCCTCTATTCTATCCAATCCTCTATCCTATCCTATCCCCTATCCTATCAAATCCCCTATCCTATCCTCTGTCCTATCCTATCCTGTATCCTATCCTATCCTCTATCCTATCCTATCCTCTATCCTATCCTATCCTCTATCCTATCCTATCAAATCCCCTATCCTATCCTCTGTCCTATCCTATCCTCTATCCTTTCCTATACTCTATCCTATCCTATCCTCTTTCCTATCCTATCCTCCATCCTATCCTATCCTCAATCCTATCCTTTCCTGTATCCTATCCAATCCTGTAACCTATCCTGTCCTCTATTCTATCCTACCCTCTATCCTATCCTGTCCTCTATCCTATCCTATCCTCTATCCTATCCTATGCTCTATCCTATCCTATCGTCTATCCTATCCTCTATCCTATCCTATCCTCTATCCTATCCTATCCTCTATCCTATCCTATCCCCTATCCGATCCTCTACCTTATCCTATCATATTTCCTCTATCATATCCTATCTTCTATCCTATCCTATCCTCTATCCTATCAAATCCCCTATCCTATCCTCTATCCTATCCTATCATCTATCCTCTATTCTATCCAATCCTCTATCCTATCCTATCCTCTATCCTATCCTATCTTCTATCCTATCCTATCCTCTATCCTATCCTATCTTCTATCCTATCCTATCCTCTATCCTATCCTATCCTCTATCCAATCCTCTATCCTATCCTATCCTCTATCCTATCCTATCGTCTATCCTATCCTATCTTCTATCCTATCATATCCTCTATCCTATCCTATCCCCTATCCGATCCTCTATCTTATCCTATCATCTTTCCTCTATCATATCCTATCTTCTATCCTATCCTATCCTCTATCCTATCAAATCCGCTATCCTATCCTCTATCCTATCCTATCATCTATCCTCTATCCTATCCAATCCTCTATCCTATCCTATCCTCTATCCTTTCCTATCCTCTATCCTATCTTATCCTCTTTCCTATCCTATCCTCTATCCTATCCTATCCTCTATCCTATCCTATCGTCTATCCTATCCTCTATCCTATCTTATCCTCTATCCTATCCTATCCTCTATCCTATCCGATCCTCTATCTTATCCTATCATCTTTCCTCTATCATATCCTATCTTCTATCCTATCCTATCCTCTATCCTATCAAATCCCCTATCCTATCCTATCATCTATCCTCTATTCTATCCAATCCTCTATCCTATCCTATCCTCTATCCTATCCTATCCTCTATCCTATCCTATCCTCTATCCAATCCTCTATCCTATTCTATCCTCTATCCTATCCTATCCTCTATCCTATCCTATCTTCTATCCTATCCTATCCTCTATCCTATCAAATCCCCTATCCTATCCTCTATCCTATGCTATCATCTATCCTCTATTCTATCCAATCCTCTATCCTATCCTATCCTCTATCCTATGCTATCATCTATCCTCTATTCTATCCAATCCTCTATCCTATCCTATCCTCTATCCTATCCTATCCTCTATCCTATCCTATGCTCTATCCTATCCTATCGTCTATCCTATCCTCTATCCTATCCTATCAAATCCCCTATCCTATCCTCTGTCCTATCCTATCCTCTATCCTTTCCTATACTCTATCCTATCCTATCCTCTTTCCTATCCTATCCTCCATCCTATCCTATCCTCAATCCTATCCTTTCCTGTATCCTATCCAATCCTGTAACCTATCCTGTCCTCTATTCTATCCTACCCTCTATCCTATCCTGTCCTCTATCCTATCCTATCCTCTATCCTATCCTATGCTCTATCCTATCCTATCGTCTATCCTATCCTCTATCCTATCCTATCCTCTATCCTATCCTATCCTCTATCCTATCCTATCCCCTATCCGATCCTCTATCTTATCCTATCATCTTTCCTCTATCATATCCTATCTTCTATCCTATCCTATCCTCTATCCTATCAAATCCCCTATCCTATCCTCTATCCTATCCTATCATCCATCCTCTATTCTATCCAATCCTCTATCCTATCCTATCCTCTATCCTATCCTATCTTCTATCCTATCCTATCCTCTATCCTATCCTATCCTCTATCCTATCCTATCCTATATCCTATAATATCCTCTATCCTATCCCATCCTCTAACGTATCCTATCCCCTATCCTATCCTATCCTCTATACTATCCCATCCTCTATCCTATCGTATCCTCTATCCTATCCTATCCTCTATCCTATCCTATCTTCTATCCTATCCTATCCTCTATCCGATCCTCTATCTTATCCTATCATCTTTCCTCTATCCTATCCTATCTTCTATCCTATCCTATCCTCTATCCTATCAAATCCCCTATCCTATCCTCTATCCTATCCTATCAAATCCCCTATCCTATCCTCTGCCCTATCCTATCCTCTATCCTTTCCTATCCTCTATCCTATCCTATCCTCTTTCCTATCCTATCCTCTATCCTATCCTATCCTCTATCCTATCCTATCCTCTATCCTATCCTATCCTCTATCCTATCTATCCCCTATCCGATCCTCTATCTTATCCTATCATCTTACCTCTATCCTATCCTATCTTCTATCCTATCCTATCTTCTATCCTATCCTATCCTCTATCCTATCAAATCCCCTATCCTATCCTCTATCCTATCCTATCTTCTATCCTATCCTATCCTCTATCCTATCCTAACCCCTATCCGATCCTCTTTCTTGTCCTATCATCTTTCCTCTATCATATCCTATCTTCTATCCTATCCTATCCTCTATCCTATCAAATCCCCTATCCTATCCTCTATCCTATCCTATCATCTATCCTCTATTCTATCCAATCCTCTATCCTATCCTATCCCCTATCCTATCAAATCCCCTATCCTATCCTCTGTCCTATCCTATCCTGTATCCTATCCTATCCTCTATCCTATCCTATCCTCTATCCTATCCTATCCTCTATCCTATCCTATCTTCTATCCTATCCTATCCTCTATCGTATCAAATCCCCTATACTATCATCTGTCCTATCCTATCCTCTATCCTATCCTATCCTCTATCCTATATTATCCTCTATCCTCTATCCTCTATCCTATCCTATCCTCTATCCTATCCTACCCTCTATACTATCCTATCGTCTATCCTATCCTCTATCCTATCCTATACTCTATCCTATCCTATCCTATCCTCCATCCTATCCTATCCTCAATCCTATCCTTTCCTGTATCCTATCCAATCCTGTATCCTATCCTGTCCTCTATTCTATCCTACCCTCTATCCTATCCTGTCCTCTATCCTATCCTATCCTCTATCCTATCCTATGCTCTATCCTATCCTATCGTCTATCCTATCCTCTATCCTATCCTATCAAATCCCCTATCCTATCCTCTGTCCTATCCTATCCTCTATCATTTCCTATCCTCTATCCTATCCTATCCTCTTTCCTATCCTATCCTCTATCCTATCCTATCCTCTATCCTATCCTATCCTCTATCCTATCCTATCCTCTATCCTATCCTATCCTCTATCCTCTATCCTCTATCCTCTATCCTATCCTATCCTCTATCCTATCTACCCTCTATACTATCCTATCGTCTATCCTATCCTCTATCCTATCCTATACTCTATCCTATCCTATCCTCCATCCTATCCTATCCTCAATCCTATCCTTTCCTGTATCCTATCCAATCCTGTATCCTATCCTGTCCTCTATTCTATCCTACCCTCTATCCTATCCTGTCCTCTATCCTATCCTATCCTCTATCCTATCCTATGCTCTATCCTATCCTATCGTCTATCCTATCCTCTATCCTATCCTATCAAATCCCCTATCCTATCCTCTGTCCTATCCTATCCTCTATCCTTTCCTATCCTCTATCCTATCCTATCCTCTTTCCTATCCTATCCTCTATCCTATCCTATCCTCTATCCTATCCTATCCTCTATCCTATCCTATCCTCTATCCTATCCTATCCCCTATCCGATCCTCTATCTTTTCCTATCATCTTTCCTCTATCATATCCTATCTTCTATCCTATCCTATCCTCTATCCTATCAAATCCCCTATCCTATCCTCTATCCTATCCTATCATCTATCCTCTATCCTATCCTATCCTCTATCCTATCCTATCTTCTATCCTATCCTATCCTCTATCCTATCCTATCCACTATCCTATCCTATCCTCTATCCTCTATCCTAAACTATCCTCTATCCTATCCTATCCTCTATCCTATCCTATCTTCTATCCTATCCTATCCTCTATCCCATCCTATCCCCTATCCGATCCTCTATCTTATCCTATCATCTTTCCTCTATCATATCCTATCTTCTATCCTATCCTGTCCTCTATCTTATCCTATCATCTTTCCTCTATCATATCCTATCTTCTATCCTATCCTATCCTCTATCCTATCCTATCTTCTATCCTATCCTATCCTCTATCCTATCAAATCCCCTACGCTATCCTCTGTCCTATCCTATCCTCTATCCTATCCTATCCTCTATCCTATCCTATCCTCTATCCTATCCTATCATCTATCCTCTATTCTATCCAATCCTCTATCCTATCCTATCCCCTATCCTATCAAATCCCCTATCCTATCCTCTGTCCTATCCTATCCTGTATCCTATCCTATCCTCTATCCTATCCTATCCTCTATCCTATCCTATCCTCTATCCTATCCTATCTTCTATCCTATCCTATCCTCTATCGTATCAAATCCCCTATACTATCATCTGTCCTATCCTATCCTCTATCCTATCCTATCCTCTATCCTATATTATCCTCTATCCTCTATCCTCTATCCTATCCTATCCTCTATCCTATCCTACCCTCTATACTATCCTATCGTCTATCCTATCCTCTATCCTATCCTATACTCTATCCTATCCTATCCTATCCTCCATCCTATCCTATCCTCAATCCTATCCTTTCCTGTATCCTATCCAATCCTGTATCCTATCCTGTCCTCTATTCTATCCTACCCTCTATCCTATCCTGTCCTCTATCCTATCCTATCCTCTATCCTATCCTATGCTCTATCCTATCCTATCGTCTATCCTATCCTCTATCCTATCCTATCAAATCCCCTATCCTATCCTCTGTCCTATCCTATCCTCTATCATTTCCTATCCTCTATCCTATCCTATCCTCTTTCCTATCCTATCCTCTATCCTATCCTATCCTCTATCCTATCCTATCCTCTATCCTATCCTATCCTCTATCCTCTATCCTCTATCCTCTATCCTATCCTATCCTCTATCCTATCTACCCTCTATACTATCCTATCGTCTATCCTATCCTCTATCCTATCCTATACTCTATCCTATCCTATCCTCCATCCTATCCTATCCTCAATCCTATCCTTTCCTGTATCCTATCCAATCCTGTATCCTATCCTGTCCTCTATTCTATCCTACCCTCTATCCTATCCTGTCCTCTATCCTATCCTATCCTCTATCCTATCCTATGCTCTATCCTATCCTATCGTCTATCCTATCCTCTATCCTATCCTATCAAATCCCCTATCCTATCCTCTGTCCTATCCTATCCTCTATCCTTTCCTATCCTCTATCCTATCCTATCCTCTTTCCTATCCTATCCTCTATCCTATCCTATCCTCTATCCTATCCTATCCTCTATCCTATCCTATCCTCTATCCTATCCTATCCCCTATCCGATCCTCTATCTTTTCCTATCATCTTTCCTCTATCATATCCTATCTTCTATCCTATCCTATCCTCTATCCTATCAAATCCCCTATCCTATCCTCTATCCTATCCTATCATCTATCCTCTATCCTATCCTATCCTCTATCCTATCCTATCTTCTATCCTATCCTATCCTCTATCCTATCCTATCCACTATCCTATCCTATCCTCTATCCTCTATCCTAAACTATCCTCTATCCTATCCTATCCTCTATCCTATCCTATCTTCTATCCTATCCTATCCTCTATCCCATCCTATCCCCTATCCGATCCTCTATCTTATCCTATCATCTTTCCTCTATCATATCCTATCTTCTATCCTATCCTGTCCTCTATCTTATCCTATCATCTTTCCTCTATCATATCCTATCTTCTATCCTATCCTATCCTCTATCCTATCCTATCTTCTATCCTATCCTATCCTCTATCCTATCAAATCCCCTACGCTATCCTCCGTCCTATCCTATCCTCTATCGTATCCTATCCTCTATCCTATCCTATCCTCTATCCTATCCTATCCTCTATCCTATCCTATCCTCTATCCAATCCTCTATCCTATCCTATCCTCTATCCTATCCTATCCTCTATCCTATCCTATCTTCTATCCTATCCTATCCTCTATCCTATCAAATCCCCTACGCTATCCTCTGTCCTATCCTATCCTCTATCCTATCCTATCCTCTATCCTATCCTATCTTCTATCCTATCCTATCCTCTATCTTATCCTATCATCTTTCCTCTATCATATCCTATCTTCTATCCTATCCTATCCTCTATCCTATCCTATCTTCTATCCTATCCTATCCTCTATCCTATCAAATCCCCTACGCTATCCTCTGTCCTATCCTATCCTCTATCCTATCCTATCCTCTATCCTATCCTATCCTCTATCCTATCCTATCCTCTATCCTCTATCCTAAACTATCCTCTATCCTATCCTATCCTCTATCCTATTGTATCTTCTATCCTATCCTATCCTCTATCCCATCCTATCCCCTATCCGATCCTCTATCTTATCCTATCATCTTTCCTCTATCATATCCTATCTTCTATCCTATCCTATCCTCTATCCTATCAAATCCCATATCCTATCTTCTATCCTATCCTATCCTCTATCCTATCCTATCCCCTATCCGATCCTCTATCTTATCCTATCATCTATCCTCTATCCTATCCAATCCTCTATCCTATCCTATCCTCTATCCTTTCAAATCCCCTATCCTATCCTCTGTCCTATCCTATCCTCTATCCTATCGTAACCTCTATCCTATCCTATCCTCTATCCTATCCTATCCTCTATCCTATCCTATCCTATCCTCTATCCTATCAAATCCCCTATCCTATCCTCTGTCCTATCCTATCCTCTATCCTATCCTATACTCTATCCTATCCTATCCTCTATCCTCTATCCTCTATCCTATCCTATCCTCTATCCTATCCTACCCTCTATACTATCCTATCGTCTATCCTATCCTCTATCCTATCCTATACTCTATCCTATCCTATCCTCCATCCTATCCTATCCTCAATCCTATCCTTTCCTGTATCCTATCCAATCCTGTATCCTATCCTGTCCTCTATTCTATCCTACCCTCTATCCTATCCTGACCTCTATCCTATCCTATCCTCTATCCTATCCTATCGTCTATCCTATCCTCTATCCTATCCTATCAAATCCCCTATCCTATCCTCTGTCCTATCCTATCCTCTATCCTTTCCTATCCTCTATCCTATCCTATCCTCTTTCCTATCCTATCCTCTATCCTATCCTATCCTCTATCCTATCCTATCGTCTATCCTATCCTCTATCCTATCCTATCCTCTATCCTATCCTATCCTCTATCCTATCCTATCCTCTATCCTATCCTATCCTCTATCCTATCCTATCTTCTATCCTATCCTATCCTCTATCCTATCCTATCCCCTATCCTATCCTCTATCCTATCCTATCATCTATCCTCTATCCTATCCAATCCTCTATCCTATCCTATCCTCTATCCTATCAAATCCCCTATCCTATCCCCTGTCCTATCCTATCCTCTATCCTATCCTATCCTCTATCCTATCCTTTCCTCTGTCCTATCGTATCGTCTATCCTATCCTCTATCCTATCCTATCCTCTATCCTATCAAAACCCCTACCCTATCCTCTGTCCTATCCTATCCTCTATCCTATCCTATCCTCTATCCTATCCTATCCTCCATCCTATCCTATCCTCAATCCTATCCTTCCCTGTATCCTATCCAATCCTGTATCCTATCCTGTCCTCTATCCTATCCTATCCTCTATCCTATCCTATCCTCTATCCTTTCCTATCCTCTATCCTATCCTATCCTCTTTCCTATCCTATCCTCTATCCTATCCTATCCTCTATCCTATCCTATCCTCTTTCCTATCCTATCCTCTATCCTATCCTATCCTCTATCCTATCCTATCGTCTATCCTATCCTCTATCCTATCCTATCCTCTATCCTATCCTATCCTCTATCCTATCCTATCCTCTGTCCTATCCTATCCTCTATCCTATACTATCCTCTATCCTATCCTATCGTCTATCCTATCCTCTATCCTATCCTATCCTCTATCCTATCCTATCCTCTATCCTATCCTATCCTCTATCCTATCCTATCCTCTATCCTATCCTATCCTCTATCCTATCCTATCCTCTCCTCTATCCTATCCTATCTCTCTATCCTATCCTATCCTCTATCCTATCCTATCCTCTATCCTATCCTATCAAATCCCCTATCCTATCCTCTGTCCTATCCTATCCTCTATCCTTTCCTATCCTCTATCCTATCCTATCCTCTTTCCTATCCTATCCTCTATCCTATCCTATCCTCTATCCTATCCTATCCTCTATGCTATCCTATCCCCTATCCGATCCTCTACCTTATCCTATCATCTTTCCTCTATCATATCCTATCTTCTATCCTATCCTATCCTCTATCCTATCAAATCCCCTATCCTATCCTCTATCCTATCCTATCATCTATCCTCTATTCTATCCAATCCTCTATCCTATCCTTTCCTCTATTCTATCCTATCATCTATCCTATCCTATCCTCTATCCTATCCTATCCTCTATCCTATCCTATCCTCTATCCTATCCTAACCTCTATCCAATCCTCTATCCTATTATATCCTCTATCCTATCCTATCCTCTATCCTATCCTATCTTCTATCCTATCATATCCTCTATCCTATCCTTTCCCCTATCCGATCCTCTATTTTATCCTATCATCTTTCCTCTATCATATCCTATCTTCTATCCTATCCTATCCTCTATCCTATCAAATCCCCTATCCTATCCTCTATCCTATCCTATCCTCTATCCTATCCTATCCTCTATCCTATCCTATCCTCTATCCTATCCTATCCTCTATCCTATCCTATCCTCTATCCTATCCTATCAAATCCCCTATCCTATCCTCTGTCCTATCGTATCCTCTATCCTTTCCTATCCTCTATCCTATCCTATCCTCTTTCCTATCCTATTCTCTATCCTATCGTATCCTCTATCCTATCCTATCCTCTATCCTATCCTATCCCCTATCCTATCATATTTCCTCTATCATATCCTATCTTCTATCCTATCCTATCCTCTATCCTATCAAATCCCCTATCCTATCCTCTATCCTGTCCTATCATCTATCCTGTATTCTATCCAATCCTCTATCCTATCCTATCCTCTATCCTATCAAATCCCCTACGCTATCCTCTGTCCTATCCTATCCTCTATCCTATCCTATCCTCTATCCTATCCTATCCTCTATCCTATCCTATCCTCTATCCTCTATCCTAAACTATCCTCTATCCTATCCTATCCTCTATCCTATTGTATCTTCTATCCTATCCTATCCTCTATCCCATCCTATCCCCTATCCGATCCTCTATCTTATCCTATCATCTTTCCTCTATCATATCCTATCTTCTATCCTATCCTATCCTCTATCCTATCAAATCCCCTATCCTATCCTCTATCCTATGCTATCATCTATCCTCTATTCTATCCAATCCTCTGTCCTATCCTATCCTCTATCGTATCCTATCCTCTATCCTATCCTATCCTCTATCCTATCCTATCCTCTATCCTATCCTATCCTCTATCCTATCCTATCCTGTATCCTATCGTATCCTCTATCCTGTCCTATCTTCTATCCTATCCTATCCTCTATCCTATCCTATCCTCTATCCTCTATCCTATCCTATCCTCTATCCTATCCTATCATCTTTCCTCTATCATATCCTATCTTCTATCCTATCCTATCCTCTATCCTATCCTATCCCCTATCCGATCCTCTATCTTATCCTATCATCTATCCTCTATCCTATCCAATCCTCTATCCTATCCTATCCTCTATCCTTTCAAATCCCCTATCCTATCCTCTGTCCTATCCTATCCTCTATCCTATCGTAACCTCTATCCTATCCTATCCTCTATCCTATCCTATCCTATCCTCTATCCTATCAAATCCCCTATCCTATCCTCTGTCCTATCCTATCCTCTATCCTATCCTATACTCTATCCTATCCTATCCTCTATCCTCTATCCTCTACCCTATCCTATCCTCTATCCTATCCTACCCTCTATACTATCCTATCGTCTATCCTATTGTATCTTCTATCCTATCCTATCCTCTATCCTTTCCTATCCTCTATCCTATCCTATCCTCTTTCCTATCCTATCCTCTATCCTATCCTATCCTCTATCCTATCCTATCCTCTATGCTATCCTATCCCCTATCCGATCCTCTACCTTATCCTATCATCTTTCCTCTATCATATCCTATCTTCTATCCTATCCTATCCTCTATCCTATCAAATCCCCTATCCTATCCTCTATCCTATCCTATCATCTATCCTCTATTCTATCCAATCCTCTATCCTATCCTTTCCTCTATTCTATCCTATCATCTATCCTATCCTATTTTTTTTTTTTTTTTTTTTTTTTTCCGAGGAGGTAATCACTATTACGGATACCCGACCCCTCCCGGGGGGGAGTGGGCCGGGTTATGTGGGACTCCTCGGCTGGTGGGTGCAATGCCGAGTATACCCACTAACTCCTCCCCGTCCGTCCCTAGGCTCCTGGGGGCACCCGTGGTCCGCGCGCGCATGTCTATCCGGTGTGCCCCCGCCTTAGCATTCCTCCCTGGGTGGGGGACGCGGCCTCCACCCTATCCTACTCTATCCGAAGGCGCCACGCAACGGACGACGTGAAGCCTTCCCCCCCATTTAGGCCGCCCGATGGACGTCCGGGCCCCCGCCCAAGACGTCCGACGGCCTCCGGGGACGCCATTGGCAACCGAGTATAAGGAGACCGTCGGTCCCCCGCCTCGAGATCACCAAGGGCGCCCCCGCCCGCGTTAAGGACGCCGCAACGGAGGCACGCCCCCGGGGCGTGCCCTGCGTCTCCTTCTCCCACCCCTTCGGCCGGGATCGTGATTTCGCTCACGACCCCGTTCCGCAGCCTCCTTCTGCAGCATTACCTGCTCACAGAAGGAGGCGAACCCTCTCCACGCCCCCTCGCCGCCCGCTGCCGCCGAGACGACAGCCGGAAGCGAGAGGTCATGGCCCACTGCGCGCCGCAGAGCACGGCGCTCACCCGCCCACGCTGGACACTCCTCCAGAGTGTGCTGCGCCGTGTCCCGCGACTCGCCGCAGTGGTGACACGCCTCCTCGGCCTCCCGCCCGATGCGACACAGGTACACACCGAAGCAACCGTGCCCGGTCATCACCTGCGTCACTCGGTAGGAGACCCTATGCCCCATCCATCCCCTGTTCCACCGGTCGAACACGGGGAGGATGGCCCGAACGGCCCGCCTCCCTCCTTCCTCCGTCCCGTGAAGGCTTTCGCGCCATTCCCGGGCGGCGGCCCGCCGAGCGCGGCCCCTGTACTCCGCCACATCGAGCGCCACCCGATCCGGAGCCATCCCCCTCCGCTGGAGGTCCCTGGCGTACCCGTGTACGTCCGACAACACGCGGGCCTCCAGCTCGAGGGGGATAAGCCCCGACATCACCATCGCCGTCGCGTAAGAGATGGTGCGATACCCCCGCACGATGCCAATGGCCAGCCTGCGCTCGATTCGGCGCAGCAGTGCTCGCACACCGCTACGCCCCCCGGCCAAGACATCGTACGCCCACACAGGGGCTCCGTACAGGACTAAAACCCGCACCACCACCGCGAACAGGCGACGCACCCGTCCACAGGGTCCCCCGAGATTCGGGAGAAGACGACCGAGCGCAGCGGTCGCCCTCTCCGCCCGGGGCACTAGCGACTCGATGTGGCGGCAGAAACGCCACAGGCCGTCGAGCTCGAGTCCCAGGTACCGCATCTGGAACCCGACCTCGACCGCTCCCCCCCCCCCACGGCGATCCAGCACTGGGGAGGCGCCGCCAGCCGGGCCCGGTGGTAAAACCACATGGCCCTGGTCTTAGCGACGGACACCTCTAGGCCCAGAGACCGGATCGCGCGTACCGCGCGCCACGCGCCGCGCTCCGCCAGGCAGACGGCCTCCTTCGTATACCTCCCGGTGGCAAGCACCAACGTGTCGTCGGCGTAACACGTTAGGCTGACACCGGGAGGCATCCCCTCCCGCAGGACGCTGTCGTACGCGAGGTTCCACAGCAACGGGCCCAACACCGAGCCCTGTGGAACCCCCCGCACGACGCTCCTGCGAATCATCCCGTACCGGCCAGGATATTCTATGCTCCTGTCGGAGAGATAGTCCCCGATCACCCTCCTAAGGTACGGAGGCACCTGGTGGAAGACCAGGGCCTCCGAAATTCTATCCCAGGGGACGGTGTTGAACGCGTTGGCGATATCCAAGGAGATCGCCAACGCAACACCGCCCCCCTCCGTACAGGCCCCCGAGAGAGCCCTCACCCGCCGAATTGCGTCGACGGTGGAGAGACCCCCCCGGAAGCCGAACTGCGCCTCGCTCAGATCGGGGACCCCTCCCCCCGACAGGTGCCGGACGAGGCGTCCAACGAGAACGCGCTCGAACAACTTCCCCGCCTCGTCCAGCAAGCAAATTGGCCGGTACCCGGAGGGCGAGTCCCGGGACTTGCCCGCCTTTGGAAGGAGGACCAGCCTGCCTGACTTCCATAGTGGGGGGAACACTCCCTCCCTCAGACAACTGTTGAACAGCCGCCTGAGTTCGGGAGCGAGCCCCCCCTCCAATGCCAAGACCAACGCGCGGCCCGACACCCCGTCAGGACCCGGGGCCTTGCGGCCCACCCGACGGGCCCTGGTCACCGCCTCCCCGAGCTCGCCGGCTGACACCTCCCACTCCGCGGACCAGGAGAGAGGCTCCTGGCCCGGATGGAGGCGGTGTCGCTGTCCCCCCTCACGCGGGAAGAGAGACGTCACCACCTCCTCGAGTAAGGGAGGGTCCATCGATTCCGTCAGTGGGGGGGGCCCACGCGCGCAGCTTGCTCATTACAAGCTTATACGGGCGCCCCCACGGATCCGCGTCCACCGTGCCGACGAGCTCCGACCACGCGTCCGCCTTGGCCCTCGCGATGGCCCTCCGGAGAGTCCCGAGCGCGGCTCGGTACTCCCCGTGGAGCCTCGCCTCCTCGTCGTCGCGCCTCCTGCGCGCTCGGCCATACTGGCGCCGCGCGGCATTGCAGGCACGCCGAAGCTCTGCAATGCCCGCGGACCACCAGTATGCCGCCCTTCTATGGTCGGACCGGCTCCGGGGCACCGCGGTGTCGCACACCGCCGTCATCACCTCCCGGAGCCGCTCCGCCTCGCGCGCCGGTGCCCCCCCAGCCGGCTGGGGCCCCCCCCACGTTACCGCGGCGACAGCGGCCCGGAACAGGTCCTCGTCCGCCCTGCTCCACGCCCATCGCGGCCGTCGGTCCACCTGGCCGTGCCGGGAATCCCGCGCGTAGAGGGCGGCGGGCCACACGTCCATGACTATGGGCGTGTGGTCAGAGGCCAGCTCTAGTTCTTCCGCCACCCTCCATCCCGACACTCGGCGCACGGCCGACGGCGTCCCCCATGTCAGATCGACAATAGAGACACCCTGCGGCCGCACGCACGTCGGCGTGGATCCCCGGTTAATCAACCGGAGATCCAGGCCGGACGCCCAGGTTAACACCTCGCTTCCCCTAGTGGTCGTCCTGGGACTCCCCCACGATACCGCGTGGGCATTGAAGTCTCCCAGGACGAGAACCGGACGGGCGCTGCACCGCGCGATGCAGCTACTCAGCCCGCCCAGGAACCCCCGAAAATGATCGAGGCCACGGCTCGGCGAGATATAAACTCCGACGACCGCGATGTCCCCCCACCGCACCGCCACGAATCCCTCGCCTCTCTCCAGAAGGGAGATCGACGGGGACCCGCGGCGGCCCTCCGCCACTATGGCGACGGAGCCGGCCTCGTCCCCCACCCAGAAGGGGTGATCGGGAACGGAGTACGGCTCCGCCGCCACTGCCAACCCAGTCCCCCGCTCGCGCACGGCCTGGACAAACAAGTCCTGGGCCGCACGCGAGTGGTTGAGGTTCGCCTGCAGAACCGGAATAGGCCTGAAAACAGCCTACCCTGACATTTGCTCTGCAGGCTCCCCCCCCTGGGGGGACTGGGCCCCCGGTGTAGTCGGCTGCTGCTGCGCGGGTGCAGCCGCCGACTTTTCCCCTCTTCCCTTCACCGCCGCGCGACCCCTCCTCGGAGCCGGGGCACACGCTTTGGCCCCGAACCTGTGGTTCGAGGGCCTCCCCAGATCCGCGCAGAGCGGGCATCTGGGGGCAGCCCCACAGGCCGAGGCGCGGTGCTCGGTCGCACCGCACCGATAGCACCTCGCGCTCCTGTCGACCGTGCTTTTACAGGTCGACCGCGTGTGCCCCGTCTCCAAGCAGCGGAAGCACTGAAGGGGTCGCTCCCTCAGTGCCTCCACCCGCGCCGAGGACCAGCCGACCAGCAGCCGGCCCCCCGCCACCACCTTCCTGACGGCCGCGAGGGGGCCCTGGGCCCAACAGGAGCCCAGCACCCGCTCAGAGGCGGACCTCCGGATCTCTCCGACCCGGAACTCGGCCTCCGAGCACCCCCCCGCAGCCGCAAGTGCCGCCGCGACCTCCCTTGCGCTAACCGAGTCGTCCAGGCCAGCGACGCGCAACTCGCCTCGCTTGACGGCCTGGACGACTTTAACCCCAGTCCCTTGTAAGGCCTCAGAGACCCTCGTGGAGAGGGCCCGTGCCTTCTCTTGGCCCTCCGGGCCCTTTACCTCCAGGAGGATCCCCCCCGTCTTGGTCCTCCTGGGGAGCACCCCCGACTCAATCCCCAGCGCCTTGAGGTCTATTGCCTCTCTGGCCCTGGCGATCACTCCCGCGTAGGTGAGCTTACAGCTCTCGGGGATCGTGATCGCCACGGCCCCGGACTTGGGGGCGCGCCCCAGGGCAACAACCCTCCCACTTGACGGCTTCGCCGTGATCGCGCCGGCCCCCTTTCGCGTGCCGACCGCCGAACCCCCGGCCGCCGTCCTCCGTTTCGCCGAAGCAGCGGCCGCCGACTCGGCGGCGAGGGCTATGGCCGCCCTCTCCTCCGCCGCTGCCCGCCTCCTCTCCGCCTTCCTCGCGGACCTCGACTTCGCCACCGACCAGGAGGCTGGGTCGACCGGCGGCGGGATGTCCACGGGTGGCACCACCCCGGCGCTGGACACCACCACCGGCCCAGTCCTCCCGGTTTCGACCACCGCCGGCGGAGAAGCCACCGGCGGGGCATCGCGCGTCCCTCCCCCCCTGCCCTGGAGAGCCGGAACCATCCCGGCCAGGATTGCCCGGAAACGATTCTCCATTCTCGTTTCCAGCTCGGCATTCCTGGCCGCCACCATCGCGTCGACGCGGAGGAGAAGGGCTTGAGGGTCCAGTACCCCCGCCCCCTCCGCCGCCCGCGTCGCCGCTTCCGCCGCCGGTCCCGTCCCCGCGGTCCCGCCTGAGGAGGCGGAGGGTACCGCCCCAGGGGCCGTCTTTCCCGCGACCGCCCGCTTCTCCGCCCCCGCGACGCGAAGCCTCGCCCGGAGGTCCTGTACCTCCTTGGCGAGGGCCTCGGTCTGTTGGCGGAGACGGGCGACCTCCTGGCTATTGCCCCACGCCGTGCCAGTGTATGCCCGCTGCACCAGCGTAGTGCAATAGGCCCTGGCCAGCGCGGAGCAATCCCTGAGCTCCTTGGCAAAACTGCCCTTGAGGCCCCTGGAGACGGTGGAGACGCCCTCCACACGTCTCATCGCGTCCTCCACCTCCTCCGCCAGCTGCGCCGTCGGCAGCTTCCCCGCGGACTCCATTAGCTCCGCGATTTTGTGGAGCTGGCCCCTCTCGGCGCGGTCGCTGAGCACCTGCTCAGCACCCGCCCCCGAGGAGCCCTCCTCAGTGGTCCCCCCGACGACCCTCCCGCTGCGCGTCTGCAGCCCCCCTCCTGCCACGGACGGCTCCAGCCGGGGCCGCTTCCCCGTCGGAGCTCCGTCCGCCCCCCGCATCTCGGCTCCCGCGCGCGACACGCCCGCGTCCGAGTCTCCCGAAATCTGTGATGACGTTTCCGTCACCACAGCTTCGCTGGTAGTATTTACCTCCGAAGGGGCCCAGTGGTCCACCACCTTCGGCTCGCAGTCGTTGGATAACGACGCGCTGTGGCCTGCTCGCCCACCAACAGTCGCGCCGGTACTGGGGTATCCCTCCCCTGCACCGTAAACTAAACTCTTTTCCTTTGTGCCGTCCATGTCAATTTTGTGAAACACCCAGCCTTGCCCTGGTCCGTCACCGAAAATCCCGTCCCAACTCGGCAGTTTTTGCCCCTCCGTGCGAACCTTACCGGCAAGGGTGCCCCTACCAGGATCCGAAGATCCCGCCGGCATTGCCTCGCACATCGTCGAGGCTACTTCCTGCCGCGTACCCCCCGCTCCGTTAGCCACCCACAGTCGTGAGTGCCCAGGGACCACCGCGAGGAGGTGGAGCGTGGAGGATTTTAGGAATATGACCGCCACCACTGTGGCATACCTAGCAGTGGATCCGAGTCACCACTGCCAAGCCCATATCCCCTAGGTCCCCAATCATCTATCCTATCCTATCCTCTATCCTATCCTATCCTCTATCCTATCCTATCCTCTATCCTATCCTATCCTCTATCCAATCCTCTATCCTATTATATCCTCTATCCTATCCTATCCTCTATCCTATCCTATCTTCTATCCTATCATATCCTCTATCCTATCCTATCCCCTATCCGATCCTCTATTTTATCCTATCATCTTTCCTCTATCATATCCTATCTTCTATCCTATCCTATCCTCTATCCTATCAAATCCCCTATCCTATCCTCTATCCTATCCTATCCTCTATCCTATCCTATCCTCTATCCTATCCTATCCTCTATCCTATCCTATCCTCTATCCTATCCTATCCTCTATCCTATCCTATCCTCTATCCTATCCTATCAAATCCCCTATCCTATCCTCTGTCCTATCCTATCCTCTATCCTTTCCTATCCTCTATCCTATCCTATCCTCTTTCCTATCCTATCCTCTATCCTATCCTATCCTCTATCCTATCCTATCCTCTATCCTATCCTATCCCCTATCCTATCATATTTCCTCTATCATATCCTATCTTCTATCCTATCCTATCCTCTATCCTATCAAATCCCCTATCCTATCCTCTATCCTGTCCTATCATCTATCCTCTATTCTATCCTATCCTCTATCCTATCCTATCCTCTATCCTATCCTATCCTCTATCCTATCCTATCTTCTATCCTATCCTATCCTCTATCGTATCAAATCCCCTATACTATCATCTGTCCTATCCTATCCTCTATCCTATCCTATCCTCTATCCTATATTATCCTCTATCCTCTATCCTCTATCCTATCCTATCCTCTATCCTATCCTACCCTCTATACTATCCTATCGTCTATCCTATCCTCTATCCTATCCTATACTCTATCCTATCCTATCCTATCCTCCATCCTATCCTATCCTCAATCCTATCCTTTCCTGTATCCTATCCAATCCTGTATCCTATCCTGTCCTCTATTCTATCCTACCCTCTATCCTATCCTGTCCTCTATCCTATCCTATCCTCTATCCTATCCTATGCTCTATCCTATCCTATCGTCTATCCTATCCTCTATCCTATCCTATCAAATCCCCTATCCTATCCTCTGTCCTATCCTATCCTCTATCATTTCCTATCCTCTATCCTATCCTATCCTCTTTCCTATCCTATCCTCTATCCTATCCTATCCTCTATCCTATCCTATCCTCTATCCTATCCTATCCTCTATCCTATCCTATCCTCTATCCTCTATCCTCTATCCTCTATCCTATCCTATCCTCTATCCTATCTACCCTCTATACTATCCTATCGTCTATCCTATCCTCTATCCTATCCTATACTCTATCCTATCCTATCCTCCATCCTATCCTATCCTCAATCCTATCCTTTCCTGTATCCTATCCAATCCTGTATCCTATCCTGTCCTCTATTCTATCCTACCCTCTATCCTATCCTGTCCTCTATCCTATCCTATCCTCTATCCTATCCTATGCTCTATCCTATCCTATCGTCTATCCTATCCTCTATCCTATCCTATCAAATCCCCTATCCTATCCTCTGTCCTATCCTATCCTCTATCCTTTCCTATCCTCTATCCTATCCTATCCTCTTTCCTATCCTATCCTCTATCCTATCCTATCCTCTATCCTATCCTATCCTCTATCCTATCCTATCCTCTATCCTATCCTATCCCCTATCCGATCCTCTATCTTTTCCTATCATCTTTCCTCTATCATATCCTATCTTCTATCCTATCCTATCCTCTATCCTATCAAATCCCCTATCCTATCCTCTATCCTATCCTATCATCTATCCTCTATCCTATCCTATCCTCTATCCTATCCTATCTTCTATCCTATCCTATCCTCTATCCTATCCTATCCACTATCCTATCCTATCCTCTATCCTCTATCCTAAACTATCCTCTATCCTATCCTATCCTCTATCCTATCCTATCTTCTATCCTATCCTATCCTCTATCCCATCCTATCCCCTATCCGATCCTCTATCTTATCCTATCATCTTTCCTCTATCATATCCTATCTTCTATCCTATCCTGTCCTCTATCTTATCCTATCATCTTTCCTCTATCATATCCTATCTTCTATCCTATCCTATCCTCTATCCTATCCTATCTTCTATCCTATCCTATCCTCTATCCTATCAAATCCCCTACGCTATCCTCTGTCCTATCCTATCCTCTATCCTATCCTATCCTCTATCCTATCCTATCCTCTATCCTATCCTATCCTCTATCCTCTATCCTAAACTATCCTCTATCCTATCCTATCCTCTATCCTATTGTATCTTCTATCCTATCCTATCCTCTATCCCATCCTATCCCCTATCCGATCCTCTATCTTATCCTATCATCTTTCCTCTATCATATCCTATCTTCTATCCTATCCTATCCTCTATCCTATCAAATCCCCTATCCTATCCTCTATCCTATGCTATCATCTATCCTCTATTCTATCCAATCCTCTGTCCTATCCTATCCTCTATCGTATCCTATCCTCTATCCTATCCTATCCTCTATCCTATCCTATCCTCTATCCTATCCTATCCTCTATCCTATCCTATCCTGTATCCTATCGTATCCTCTATCCTGTCCTATCTTCTATCCTATCCTATCCTCTATCCTATCCTATCCTCTATCCTCTATCCTATCCTATCCTCTATCCTATCCTATCATCTTTCCTCTATCATATCCTATCTTCTATCCTATCCTATCCTCTATCCTATCCTATCCCCTATCCGATCCTCTATCTTATCCTATCATCTATCCTCTATCCTATCCAATCCTCTATCCTATCCTATCCTCTATCCTTTCAAATCCCCTATCCTATCCTCTGTCCTATCCAATCCTCTATCCTATCGTAACCTCTATCCTATCCTATCCTCTATCCTATCCTATCCTCTATCCTATCCTATCCTATCCTCTATCCTATCAAATCCCCTATCCTATCCTCTGTCCTATCCTATCCTCTATCCTATCCTATACTCTATCCTATCCTCTATCCTCGATCCTCTATCCTATCCTATCCTCTATCCTATCCTACCCTCTATACTATCCTATCGTCTATCCTATCCTCTATCCTATCCTATACTCTATCCTATCCTATCCTGCATCCTATCCTATCCTCAATCCTATCCTTTCCTGTATCCTATCCAATCCTGTATCCTATCCTGTCCTCTATTCTATCCTACCCTCTATCCTATCCTGACCTCTATCCTATCCTATCCTCTATCCTATCCTATCGTCTATCCTATCCTCTATCCTATCCTATCAAATCCCCTATCCTATCCTCTGTCCTATCCTATCCTCTATCCTTTCCTATCCTCTATCCTATCCTATCCTCTTTCCTATCCTATCCTCTATCCTCTCCTATCCTCTATCCTATCCTATCGTCTATCCTATCCTCTATCCTATCCTATCCTCTATCCTATCCTATCCTCTATCCTATCCTATCCTCTATCCTATCCTATCCTCTATCCTATCCTATCTTCTATCCTATCCTATCCTCTATCCTATCCTATCCCCTATCCTATCCTCTATCCTATCCTATCATCTATCAACTATCCTATCCAATCCTCTATCCTATCCTATCCTCTATCCTATCAAATCCCCTATCCTATCCCCTGTCCTATCCTATCCTCTATCCTATCCTATCCTCTATCCTATCCTTTCCTCTGTCCTATCGTATCGTCTATCCTATCCTCTATCCTATCCTATCCTCTATCCTATCCTATCCTCTATCCTATCCTATCCTCTGTCCTATCCTATCCTCTATCCTATACTATCCTCTATCCTATCCTATCGTCTATCCTATCCTCTATCCTATCCTATCCTCTATCCTATCCTATCCTCTATCCTATCCTATCCTCTATCCTATCCTATCCTCTATCCTATCCTATCCTCTATCCTATCCTATCCTCTCCTCTATACTATCCTATCTCTCTATCCTATCCTATCCTCTATCCTATCCTATCCTCTATCCTATCCTATCAAATCCCCTCTCCTATCCTCTGTCCTATCCTATCCTCTATCCTTTCCTATCCTCTATCCTATCCTATCCTCTTTCCTATCCTATCCTCTATCCTATCCTATCCTCTATCCTATCCTATCCTCTATCCTATCCTATCCTCTATCCTATCCTATCCTCTATCCTATCCTATCCTCTATCCTATCCTATCCTCTATCCTATCCTATCCTCTCCTCTATACTATCCTATCTCTCTATCCTATCCTATCCTCTATCCTATCCTATCCTCTATCCTATCCTATCAAATCCCCTCTCCTATCCTCTGTCCTATCCTATCCTCTATCCTTTCCTATCCTCTATCCTATCCTATCCTCTTTCCTATCCTATCCTCTATCCTATCCTATCCTCTATCCTATCCTATCCTCTATGCTATCCTATCCCCTATCCGATCCTCTACCTTATCCTATCATCTTTCCTCTATCATATCCTATCTTCTATCCTATCCTATCCTCTATCCTATCAAATCCCCTATCCTATCCTCTATCCTATCCTATCATCTATCCTCTATTCTATCCAATCCTCTATCCTATCCTTTCCTCTATTCTATCCTATCATCTATCCTATCCTATCCTCTATCCTATCCTATCCTCTATCCTATCCTATCCTCTATCCTATCCTATCGTCTATCCAATCCTCTATCCTATTATATCCTCTATCCTATCCTATCCTCTATCCTATCCTATCTTCTATCCTATCATATCCTCTATCCTATCCTATCCCCTATCCGATCCTCTATTTTATCCTATCATCTTTCCTCTATCATATCCTATCTTCTATCCTATCCTATCCTCTATCCTATCAAATCCCCTATCCTATCCTCTATCCTATCCTATCCTATATCCTATCCTATCCCCTATCCTATCATATTTCCTCTATCATATCCTATCTTCTATCCTATCCTATCCTCTATCCTATCAAATCCCCTATCCTATCCTCTATCCTGTCCTATCATCTATCCTCTATTCTATCCAATCCTCTATCCTATCCTATCCTCTATCCTATCAAATCCCCTACGCTATCCTCTGTCCTATCCTATCCTCTATCCTATCCTATCCTCTATCCTATCCTATCCTCTATCCTATCCTATCCTCTATCCTCTATCCTAAACTATCCTCTATCCTATCCTATCCTCTATCCTATTGTATCTTCTATCCTATCCTATCCTCTATCCCATCCTATCCCCTATCCGATCCTCTATCTTATCCTATCATCTTTCCTCTATCATATCCTATCTTCTATCCTATCCTATCCTCTATCCTATCAAATCCCCTATCCTATCCTCTATCCTATGCTATCATCTATCCTCTATTCTATCCAATCCTCTGTCCTATCCTATCCTCTATCGTATCCTATCCTCTATCCTATCCTATCCTCTATCCTATCCTATCCTCTATCCTATCCTATCCTCTATCCTATCCTATCCTGTATCCTATCGTATCCTCTATCCTGTCCTATCTTCTATCCTATCCTATCCTCTATCCTATCCTATCCTCTATCCTCTATCCTATCCTATCCTCTATCCTATCCTATCATCTTTCCTCTATCATATCCTATCTTCTATCCTATCCTATCCTCTATCCTATCCTATCCCCTATCCGATCCTCTATCTTATCCTATCATCTATCCTCTATCCTATCCAATCCTCTATCCTATCCTATCCTCTATCCTTTCAAATCCCCTATCCTATCCTCTGTCCTATCCTATCCTCTATCCTATCGTAACCTCTATCCTATCCTATCCTCTATCCTATCCTATCCTATCCTCTATCCTATCAAATCCCCTATCCTATCCTCTGTCCTATCCTATCCTCTATCCTATCCTATACTCTATCCTATCCTATCCTCTATCCTCTATCCTCTATCCTATCCTATCCTCTATCCTATCCTACCCTCTATACTATCCTATCGTCTATCCTATTGTATCTTCTATCCTATCCTATCCTCTATCCTTTCCTATCCTCTATCCTATCCTACCCTCTATCCTATCCTGTCCTCTATCCTATCCTATCCTCTATCCTATCCTATGCTCTATCCTATCCTATCGTCTATCCTATCCTCTATCCTATCCTATCAAATCCCCTATCCTATCCTCTGTCCTATCCTATCCTCTATCCTTTCCTATCCTCTATCCTATCCTATCCTCTTTCCTATCCTATCCTCTATCCTATCCTATCCTCTATCCTATCAAATCCCCTATCCTATCCTCTATCCTATCCTATCATCTATCCTCTATCCTATCCTATCCTCTATCCTATCCTATCTTCTATCCTATCCTATCCTCTATCCTATCAAATCCCCTATCCTATCCTCTATCCTATGCTATCATCTATCCTCTATTCTATCCAATCCTCTGTCCTATCCTATCCTCTATCGTATCCTATCCTCTATCCTATCCTATCCTCTATCCTATCCTATCCTCTATCCTATCCTATCCTCTATCCTATCCTATCCTGTATCCTATCGTATCCTCTATCCTGTCCTATCTTCTATCCTATCCTATCCTCTATCCTATCCTATCCTCTATCCTCTATCCTATCCTATCCTCTATCCTATCCTATCATCTTTCCTCTATCATATCCTATCTTCTATCCTATCCTATCCTCTATCCTATCCTATCCCCTATCCGATCCTCTATCTTATCCTATCATCTATCCTCTATCCTATCCAATCCTCTATCCTATCCTATCCTCTATCCTTTCAAATCCCCTATCCTATCCTCTGTCCTATCCTATCCTCTATCCTATCGTAACCTCTATCCTATCCTATCCTCTATCCTATCCTATCCTATCCTCTATCCTATCAAATCCCCTATCCTATCCTCTGTCCTATCCTATCCTCTATCCTATCCTATACTCTATCCTATCCTATCCTCTATCCTCTATCCTCTATCCTATCCTATCCTCTATCCTATCCTACCCTCTATACTATCCTATCGTCTATCCTATTGTATCTTCTATCCTATCCTATCCTCTATCCTTTCCTATCCTCTATCCTATCCTACCCTCTATCCTATCCTGTCCTCTATCCTATCCTATCCTCTATCCTATCCTATGCTCTATCCTATCCTATCGTCTATCCTATCCTCTATCCTATCCTATCAAATCCCCTATCCTATCCTCTGTCCTATCCTATCCTCTATCCTTTCCTATCCTCTATCCTATCCTATCCTCTTTCCTATCCTATCCTCTATCCTATCCTATCCTCTATCCTATCCTATCCTCTATCCTATCCTATCCTCTATCCTATCCTATCCCCTATCCGATCCTCTATCTTTTCCTATCATCTTTCCTCTATCATATCCTATCTTCTATCCTATCCTATCCTCTATCCTATCAAATCCCCTATCCTATCCTCTATCCTATCCTATCATCTATCCTCTATCCTATCCTATCCTCTATCCTATCCTATCTTCTATCCTATCCTATCCTCTATCCTATCCTATCCACTATCCTATCCTATCCTCTATCCTCTATCCTAAACTATCCTCTATCCTATCCTATCCTCTATCCTATCCTATCTTCTATCCTATCCTATCCTCTATCCCATCCTATCCCCTATCCGATCCTCTATCTTATCCTATCATCTTTCCTCTATCATATCCTATCTTCTATCCTATCCTGTCCTCTATCTTATCCTATCATCTTTCCTCTATCATATCCTATCTTCTATCCTATCCTATCCTCTATCCTATCCTATCTTCTATCCTATCCTATCCTCTATCCTATCAAATCCCCTACGCTATCCTCTGTCCTATCCTATCCTCTATCCTATCCTATCCTCTATCCTATCCTATCCTCTATCCTATCCTATCCTCTATCCTCTATCCTAAACTATCCTCTATCCTATCCTATCCTCTATCCTATTGTATCTTCTATCCTATCCTATCCTCTATCCCATCCTATCCCCTATCCGATCCTCTATCTTATCCTATCATCTTTCCTCTATCATATCCTATCTTCTATCCTATCCTATCCTCTATCCTATCAAATCCCCTATCCTATCCTCTATCCTATGCTATCATCTATCCTCTATCCTATCCTATCCTCTATCCTATCCTATCTTCTATCCTATCCTATCCTCTATCCTATCAAATCCCCTACGCTATCCTCTGTCCTATCCTATCCTCTATCCTATCCTATCCTCTATCCTATCCTATCGTCTATCCTATCCTCTATCCTATCCTATCCTCTATCCTATCCTATCCTCTATCCTATCCTATCCTCTATCCTATCCTATCCTCTATCCTATCCTATCTTCTATCCTATCCTATCCTCTATCCTATCCTATCCCCTATCCTATCCTCTATCCTATCCTATCATCTATCCTCTATCCTATCCAATCCTCTATCCTATCCTATCCTCTATCCTATCAAATCCCCTATCCTATCCCCTGTCCTATCCTATCCTCTATCCTATCCTATCCTCTATCCTATCCTTTCCTCTGTCCTATCGTATCGTCTATCCTATCCTCTATCCTATCCTATCCTCTATCCTATCAAAACCCCTACCCTATCCTCTGTCCTATCCTATCCTCTATCCTATCCTATCCTCTATCCTATCCTATCCTCTATCCTATCCTATCCTCTATCCTATCCTATCCTCTATCCTAACCTCTATCCTATCCTATCCTCTATCCTATCCTATCCTCCATCCTATCCTATCCTCAATCCTATCCTTCCCTGTAACCTATCCAATCCTGTATCCTATCCTGTCCTCTATCCTATCCTATCCTCTATCCTATCCTATCCTCTATCCTTTCCTATCCTCTATCCTATCCTATCCTCTTTCCTATCCTATCCTCTATCCTATCCTATCCTCTATCCTATCCTATCGTCTATCCTATCCTCTATCCTATCCTATCCTCTATCCTATCCTATCCTCTATCCTATCCTATCCTCTGTCCTATCCTATCCTCTATCCTATACTATCCTCTATCCTATCCTATCGTCTATCCTATCCTCTATCCTATCCTATCCTCTATCCTATCCTATCCTCTATCCTATCCTATCCTCTATCCTATCCTATCCTCTATCCTATCCTATCCTCTCCTCTATCCTATCCTATCTCTCTATCCTATCCTATCCTCTATCCTATCCTATCCTCTATCCTATCCTATCAAATCCCCTATCCTATCCTCTGTCCTATCCTATCCTCTATCCTTTCCTATCCTCTATCCTATCCTATCCTCTTTCCTATCCTATCCTCTATCCTATCCTATCCTCTATCCTATCCTATCCTCTATGCTATCCTATCCCCTATCCGATCCTCTACCTTATCCTATCATCTTTCCTCTATCATATCCTATCTTCTATCCTATCCTATCCTCTATCCTATCAAATCCCCTATCCTATCCTCTATCCTATCCTATCATCTATCCTCTATTCTATCCAATCCTCTATCCTATCCTTTCCTCTATTCTATCCTATCATCTATCCTATCCTATCCTCTATCCTATCCTATCCTCTATCCTATCCTATCCTCTATCCTATCCTATCCTCTATCCAATCCTCTATCCTATTATATCCTCTATCCTATCCTATCCTCTATCCTATCCTATCTTCTATCCTATCATATCCTCTATCCTATCCTATCCCCTATCCGATCCTCTATTTTATCCTATCATCTTTCCTCTATCATATCCTATCTTCTATCCTATCCTATCCTCTATCCTATCAAATCCCCTATCCTATCCTCTATCCTATCCTATCCTCTATCCTATCCTATCCTCTATCCTATCCTATCCTCTATCCTATCCTATCCTCTATCCTATCCTATCAAATCCCCTATCCTATCCTCTGTCCTATCGTATCCTCTATCCTTTCCTATCCTCTATCCTATCCTATCCTCTTTCCTATCCTATCCTCTATCCTATCGTATCCTCTATCCTATCCTATCCTCTATCCTATCCTATCCCCTATCCTATCATATTTCCTCTATCATATCCTATCTTCTATCCTATCCTATCCTCTATCCTATCAAATCCCCTATCCTATCCTCTATCCTGTCCTATCATCTATCCTCTATTCTATCCAATCCTCTATCCTATCCTATCCTCTATCCTATCAAATCCCCTACGCTATCCTCTGTCCAATCCTATCCTCTATCCTATCCTATCCTCTATCCTATCCTATCCTCTATCCTATCCTATCCTCTATCCTCTATCCTAAACTATCCTCTATCCTATCCTATCCTCTATCCTATTGTATCTTCTATCCTATCCTATCCTCTATCCCATCCTATCCCCTATCCGATCCTCTATCTTATCCTATCATCTTTCCTCTATCATATCCTATCTTCTATCCTATCCTATCCTCTATCCTATCAAATCCCCTATCCTATCCTCTATCCTATGCTATCATCTATCCTCTATTCTATCCAATCCTCTGTCCTATCCTATCCTCTATCGTATCCTATCCTCTATCCTATCCTATCCTCTATCCTATCCTATCCTCTATCCTATCCTATCCTCTATCCTATCCTATCCTGTATCCTATCGTATCCTCTATCCTGTCCTATCTTCTATCCTATCCTATCCTCTATCCTATCCTATCCTCTATCCTCTATCCTATCCTATCCTCTATCCTATCCTATCATCTTTCCTCTATCATATCCTATCTTCTATCCTATCCTATCCTCTATCCTATCCTATCCCCTATCCGATCCTCTATCTTATCCTATCATCTATCCTCTATCCTATCCAATCCTCTATCCTATCCTATCCTCTATCCTTTCAAATCCCCTATCCTATCCTCTGTCCTATCCTATCCTCTATCCTATCGTAACCTCTATCCTATCCTATCCTCTATCCTATCCTATCCTATCCTCTATCCTATCAAATCCCCTATCCTATCCTCTGTCCTATCCTATCCTCTATCCTATCCTATACTCTATCCTATCCTATCCTCTATCCTCTATCCTCTATCCTATCCTATCCTCTATCCTATGCTACCCTCTATACTATCCTATCGTCTATCCTATTGTATCTTCTATCCTATCCTATCCTCTATCCTTTCCTATCCTCTATCCTATCCTATCCTCTTTCCTATCCTATCCTCTATCCTATCCTATCCTCTATCCTATCCTATCCTCTATGCTATCCTATCCCCTATCCGATCCTCTACCTTATCCTATCATCTTTCCTCTATCATATCCTATCTTCTATCCTATCCTATCCTCTATCCTATCAAATCCCCTATCCTATCCTCTATCCTATCCTATCGTCTATCCTCTATTCTATCCAATCCTCTATCCTATCCTTTCCTCTATTCTATCCTATCATCTATCCTATCCTATCCTCTATCCTATCCTATCCTCTATCCTATCCTATCCTCTATCCTATCCTATCCTCTATCCTATCCTATCCTCTATCCAATCCTCTATCCTATTATATCCTCTATCCTATCCTATCCTCTATCCTATCCTATCTTCTATCCTATCATATCCTCTATCCTATCCTATCCCCTATCCGATCCTCTATTTTATCCTATCATCTTTCCTCTATCATATCCTATCTTCTATCCTATCCTATCCTCTATCCTATCAAATCCCCTATCCTATCCTCTATCCTATCCTATCCTCTATCCTATCCTATCCTCTATCCTATCCTATCCTCTATCCTATCCTATCCTCTATCCTATCCTATCCTCTATCCTATCCTATCCTCTATCCTATCCTATCAAATCCCCTATCCTATCCTCTGTCCTATCCTATACTCTATCCTTTCCTATCCTCTATCCTATCCTATCCTCTTTCCTATCCTATCCTCTATCCTATCCTATCCTCTATCCTATCCTATCCTCTATCCTATCCTATCCCCTATCCTATCATATTTCCTCTATCATATCCTATCTTCTATCCTATCCTATCCTCTATCCTATCAAATCCCCTATCCTATCCTCTATCCTGTCCTATCATCTATCCTCTATTCTATCCAATCCTCTATCCTATCCTATCCTCTATCCTATCCTATCTTCTATCCTATCCTATCCTCTATCCTATCCTATCTTCTATCCTATCCTATCCTCTATCCTATCCTATCCTCTATCCTATCCTATCCTCTATCCAATCCTCTATCCTATCCTATCCTCTATCCTATCCTATCCTCTATCCTATCCTATCTTCTATCCTATCATATCCTCTATCCTATCCTATCCCCTATCCGATCCTCTATCTTATCCTATCATCTTTCCTCTATCATATCCTATCTTCTATCCTATCCTATCCTCTATCCTATCAAATCCGCTGTCCTATCCTCTATCCTATCCTATCATCTATCCTCTATCCTATCCAATCCTCTATCCTATCCTATCCTCTATCCTTTCCTATCCTCTATCCTATCCTATCCTCTATCCTATCCTATCGTCTATCCTATCCTCTATCCTATCTTATCCTCTATCCTATCCTATCCTCTATCCTATCCTATCCTCTATCCTATCCTATCCTCTGTCCTATCCTATCCTCTATCCTATCCTATCTCCTATCCTATCCTCTATCCTATCAAATCCCCCATCCTATCCTCCATCCTATCCTATCATCTTTCCTATCCTATCCTCTATCCTATCCTATCCTCTATCCTATCCTATCGTTTATCCTATCCTCTATCCTATCCTATCCTCTATCCTATCCTATCCTCTATCCTATCCCATCCTCTATCCTATCCTATCCTCTGTCCTATCCTATCCTCTATGCTATCCTATCCTCTATCCTATCCTATCTTCTATCCTATCCTCTATCCTATCAAATCCCCTATCCTATCCTCTGTCCTATCCTATCCTCTATCCTATCCTATCCTCTATCCTATCCTATCCTCTATCCTATCCTATCTTCTATCCTATCCCATTCTCTATCCTATCAAATCCCCTATCCTATCCTCTGTCCTATCCTATCCTCTATCCTATCCTATCCTCTATCCTATCCTATCCTCTATCCTATCCTATCCTCTATCCTCTATTCTATCCAATCCTCTATCCTATCCTATCCTCTATCCTATCAAATCCCCTATCCTATCCTCTGTCCTATCCTGTCCTGTATCCTATCCTACCCTCTATCCTATCCTATCCTCTATCCCATCCTATCCTCTATCCTATCCTATCGTCTATCATATCCTCTATCCTATCCTATCCTCTATCCTATCCTATCCTCCATCCTATCCTATCCTCAATCCTATCCTTTCCTGTATCCTATCCAATCCTGTATCCTATCCTGTCCTCTATCCTATCCTATCCTCTATCCTATCGTATCCTCTATCCTATCCTATCGTCTATCCTGTCCTATCCTCTATCCTATCCTATCCTCTATCCTCTATCCTAACCTATCCTCTATCCTATCCTCTATCCTATCCTATCTTCTATCCTATCCTATCCTCTATCCCATCCTATCCCCTATCCGATCCTCTATCTTATACTATCACCTTTCCTCTATCATATCCTATCTTCTATCCTATCCTATCCTCTATCCTATCCTATCCTCTATCCTATCCTATCCTCTATCCTATCCTATCCTCTATCCTATCCTATCCTCTATCCTATCCTATCCTCTATCCTATCCTATCTTCTATCCTATCCTATCCTCTATCCTATCAAATCCCCTACCCTATCCTCTGTCCTATCCTATAATCTATCCTATCCTATCCTCTATCCTATCCTATCCTCTATCCTATCCTATCCTCTATCCTATCCTATCCTCTATCCTATCCTATCCTCTATCCTCTATCCTATCCTATCCTCTATCCTATCCTATCCTCTATCCTATCCTATCTTCTATCCTATCCTATCCTCTATCCTATACTATACCCTATCCGATCCTCTATCTTATCCTATCATCTATCCTCTATCCTATCCAATCCTCTATCCTATCCTATCCTCTATCCTATCAAATCCCCTATCCTATCCTCTGTCCTATCCTATCCTCTATCCTATCGTAACCTCTATCCTATCCTATCCTCTATCCTATCCTATCCTCTATCCTATCCTATCCTATCCTCTATCCTATCAAATCCCCTATCCTATCCTCTGTCCTATCCTATCCTCTATCCTATCCTATACTCTATCCTATCCTATCCTCTATCCTCTATCTTCTATCCTATCCTATCCTCTATCCTATCCTACCCTCTATACTATCCTATCGTCTATCCTATCCTCTATCCTATCCTATACTCTATCCTATCCTATCCTCCATCCTATCCTATCCTCAATCCTATCCTTTCCTGTATCCTATCCAATCCTGTATCCTATCCTGTCCTCTATTCTATCCTATCCTCTATCCTATCCTGTCCTCTATCCTATCCTATCCTCTATCCTATCCTATCTTCTATCCTATCCCATCCTCTATCCTATCAAATCCCCTATCCTATCCTCTGTCCTATCCTATCCTCTATCCTATCCTATCCTCTATCCTATCGTATCCTCTATCCTATCCTATCGTCTATCCTGTCCTATCCTCTATCCTATCCTATCCTCTATCCTCTATCCTAACCTATCCTCTATCCTATCCTATCCTCTATCCTATCCTATCTTCTATCCTACCCTATCCTCTATCCCATCCTATCCCCTATCCGATCCTCTATCTTATACTATCATCTTTCCTCTATCATATCCTATCTTCTATCCTATCCTATCCTCTATCCTATCCTATCCTCTATCCTATCCTATCCTCTATCCTATCCTATCCTCTATCCTATCCTATCCTCTATCCTATCCTATCTTCTATCCTATCCTATCCTCTATCCTATCAAATCCCCTACCCTATCCTCTGTCCTATCCTATCCTCTATCCTATCCTATCCTCTATCCTATCCTATCCTCTATCCTATCCTATCCTCTATCCTATCCTATCCTCTATCCTATCCTATCCTCTATCCAATATCTTATCCTATCCTCTATCCTATCCTATCCTATCTTCTATCCTATCCTATCCTCTATCCTATACTATACCCTATCCGATCCTCTATCTTATCCTATCATCTATCCTCTATCCTATCCAATCCTCTATCCTATCCTATCCTCTATCCTATCAAATCCCCTATCCTATCCTCTGTCCTATCCTATCCTCTATCCTATCGTAACCTCTATCCTATCCTATCCTCTATCCTATCCTATCCTCTATCCTATCCTATCCTCTATCCTATCCTATCCTCTATCCTATCCTATCCTATCCTGTATCCTATCAAATCCCCTATCCTATCCTCTGTCCTATCCTATCCTCTATCCTATCCTATACTCTATCCTATCCTATCCTCTATCCTCTATCCTCTATCCTCTATCCTATCCTATCCTCTATCCTATCCTACCCTCTATACTATCCTATCGTCTATCCTATCCTCTATCCTATCCTATACTCTATCCTATCCTATCCTCCATCCTATCCTATCCTCAATCCTATCCTTTCCTGTATCCTATCCAATCCTGTATCCTATCCTGTCCTCTATTCTATCCTATCCTCTATCCTATCCTATCCTCTATCCTATCCTATCCTCTGTCCTATCCTATCCTCTATCCTATCCTATCCTCTATCCTATCCTATCTTCTATCCTATCCTCTATCCTATCAAATCCCCTATCCTATCCTCTGTCCTATCCTATCCTCTATCCTATCCTGTCCTCTATCCTATCCTATCCTCTATCCTATCCTATCTTCTATCCTATCCCATCCTCTATCCTATCCTATCGTCTATCCTATCCTCTATCCTATCCTATCCTCTATCCTATCCTATCCTCCATCCTATCCTATCCTCTGTCCTATCCTATCCTCTATCCTATCCTATCCTCTATCCTATCCTATCCTCTATCCTCTATTCTATCCAATCCTCTATCCTATCCTATCCTCTATCCTATCAAATCCCCTATCCTATCCTCTGTCCTATCCTGTCCTGTATCCTATCCTACCCTCTATCCTATCCTATACTCTATCCTATCCTATCCTCTATCCTATCCTATCGTCTATCCTATCCTCTATCCTATCCTATCCTCTATCCTATCCTATCCTCCATCCTATCCTATCCTCAATCCTATCCTTTCCTGTATCCTATCCAATCCTGTATCCTATCCTGTCCTCTATCCTATCCTATCCTCTATCCTATCGTATCCTCTATCCTATCCTATCGTCTATCCTGTCCTATAGTCTATCCTATCCTATCCTCTATCCTCTATCCTAACCTATCCTCTATCCTATCCTATCCTCTATCCTATCCTATCTTCTATCCTATCCTATCCTCTATCCCATCCTATCCCCTATCCGATCCTCTATCTTATCCTATCATCTTTCCTCTATCATATCCTATCTTCTATCCTATCCTATCCTCTATCCTATCAAATCCCCTATCCTATCCTCTATCCTATGCTATCATCTATCCTCTATTCTATCCAATCCTCTGTCCTATCCTATCCTCTATCCTATCCTATCCTCTATCCTATCCTATCCTCTATCCTATCCTATCTTCTATCCTATCCTATCCTCTATCCTATCCTATACCCTATCCGATCCTCTATCTTATCCTATCATCTATCCTCTATCCTATCCAATCCTCTATCCTATCCTATCTTCTATCCTATCTTATCCTCTATCCTATGGTATCCTCTATCCTATCCTATCCTCTATCCTATCCTATCCTCTGTCCTATCCTATCCTCTATCCTATCCTATCGTCTATCCTATCCTCTATCCTATCCTATCCTCTATCCTATCCTATCCTCTATCCTATCCTATCCTCTATCCTATCCTATCCTCTGTCCTATCCTATCCTCTATCCTATCCTATCCTCTATCCTATCCTATCTTCTATCCTATCCTCTATCCTATCAAATCCCCTATCCTATCCTCTGTCCTATCCTATCCTCTATCCTATCCTATCCTATCCTCTATCCTATCCAATCCTCTATCCTATCCTATCCTCTATCCTATCCTATCCTCTATCCTATCCTATCTTCTATCCTATCATATCCTCTATCCTATCCTATCCCCTATCCGATCCTCTATCTTATCCTATCATCTTTCCTCTATCATATCCTATCTTCTATCCTATCCTATCCTCTATCCTATCAAATCCGCTGTCCTATCCTCTATCCTATCCTATCATCTATCCTCTATCCTATCCAATCCTCTATCCTATCCTATCCTCTATCCTTTCCTATCCTCTATCCTATCCTATCCTCTTTCCTATCCTATCCTCTATCCTATCCTATCCTCTATCCTATCCTATCGTCTATCCTATCCTCTATCCTATCTTATCCTCTATCCTATCCTATCCTCTATCCTATCCTATCCTCTATCCTATCCTATCCTCTGTCCTATCCTATCCTCTATCCTATCCTATCCTCTATCCTATCCTATCTTCTATCCTATCCTCTATCCTATCAAATCCCCTATCCTATCCTCTATCCTATCCTATCATCTATCCTCTATCCTATCCATCCTCTATCCTATCTTATCCTCTATCCTTTCCTATCCTCTATCCTATCCTATCCTCTTTCCTATCCTATCCTCTATCCTATCCTATCCTCTATCCTATCCTATCGTCTATCCTATCCTCTATCCTATCCTATCCTCTATCCTATCCTATCTTCTATCCTATCATATCCTCTATCCTATCCTATCCCCTATCCGATAATCTATCTTATCCTATCATCTTTCCTCTATCATATCCTATCTTCTATCCTATCCTATCCTCTATCCTATCAAATCCGCTATCCTATCCTCTATCCTATCCTATCATCTATCCTCTATCCTATCCTATCGTCTATCCTATCCTCTATCCTATCTTATCCTCTATCCTATCCTATCCTCTATCCTATCCTATCCTCTATCCTATCCTATCCTCTGTCCTATCCTATCCTCTATCCTATCCTATCTCCTATCCTATCCTCTATCCTATCAAATCCCCCATCCTATCCTCCATCCTATCCTATCATCTTTCCTATCCTATCCTCTATCCTATCCTATCCTCTATCCTATCCTATCGTTTATCCTATCCTCTATCCTATCCTATCCTCTATCCTATCCTATCCTCTATCCTATCCCATCCTCTATCCTATCCTATCCTCTGTCCTATCCTATCCTCTATGCTATCCTATCCTCTATCCTATCCTATCTTCTATCCTATCCTCTATCCTATCAAATCCCCTATCCTATCCTCTGTCCTATCCTATCCTCTATCCTATCCTATCCTCTATCCTATCCTATCCTCTATCCTATCCTATCTTCTATCCTATCCCATTCTCTATCCTATCAAATCCCCTATCCTATCCTCTGTCCTATCCTATCCTCTATCCTATCCTATCCTCTATCCTATCCTATCCTCTATCCTATCCTATCCTCTATCCTCTATTCTATCCAATCCTCTATCCTATCCTATCCTCTATCCTATCAAATCCCCTATCCTATCCTCTGTCCTATCCTGTCCTGTATCCTATCCTACCCTCTATCCTATCCTATCCTCTATCCCATCCTATCCTCTGTCCTATCCTATCGTCTATCATATCCTCTATCCTATCCTATCCTCTATCCTATCCTATCCTCCATCCTATCCTATCCTCAATCCTATCCTTTCCTGTATCCTATCCAATCCTGTATCCTATCCTGTCCTCTATCCTATCCTATCCTCTATCCTATCGTATCCTCTATCCTATCCTATCGTCTATCCTGTCCTATCCTCTATCCTATCCTATCCTCTATCCTCTATCCTAACCTATCCTCTATCCTATCCTATCCTCTATCCTATCCTATCTTCTATCCTATCCTATCCTCTATCCCATCCTATCCCCTATCCGATCCTCTATCTTATACTATCACCTTTCCTCTATCATATCCTATCTTCTATCCTATCCTATCCTCTATCCTATCCTATCCTCTATCCTATCCTATCCTCTATCCTATCCTATCCTCTATCCTATCCTATCCTCTATCCTATCCTATCTTCTATCCTATCCTATCCTCTATCCTATCAAATCCCCTACCCTATCCTCTGTCCTATCCTATAATCTATCCTATCCTATCCTCTATCCTATCCTATCCTCTATCCTATCCTATCCTCTATCCTATCCTATCCTCTATCCTATCCTATCCTCTATCCTCTATCCTATCCTATCCTCTATCCTATCCTATCCTCTATCCTATCCTATCTTCTATCCTATCCTATCCTCTATCCTATACTATACCCTATCCGATCCTCTATCTTATCCTATCATCTATCCTCTATCCTATCCAATCCTCTATCCTATCCTATCCTCTATCCTATCAAATCCCCTATCCTATCCTCTGTCCTATCCTATCCTCTATCCTATCGTAACCTCTATCCTATCCTATCCTCTATCCTATCCTATCCTCTATCCTATCCTATCCTATCCTCTATCCTATCAAATCCCCTATCCTATCCTCTGTCCTATCCTATCCTCTATCCTATCCTATACTCTATACTATCCTATCGTCTATCCTATCCTCTATCCTATCCTATACTCTATCCTATCCTATCCTCCATCCTATCCTATCCTCAATCCTATCCTTTCCTGTATCCTATCCAATCCTGTATCCTATCCTGTCCTCTATTCTATCCTATCCTCTATCCTATCCTGTCCTCTATCCTATCCTATCCTCTATACTATCCTATGCTCTATCCTATCCTATCCTCTGTCCTATCCTATCCTCTATCCTATCCTATCCTCTATCCTATCCTATCTTCTATCCTATCCTCTATCCTATCAAATCCCCTATCCTATCCTCTGTCCTATCCTATCCTCTATCCTATCCTATCCTCTATCCTATCCTATCCTCTGTCCTATCCTATCCTCTATCCTATCCTATCCTCTATCCTATCCTATCCTCTATCCTATCCTATCTTCTATCCTATCCCATCCTCTATCCTATCAAATCCCCTATCCTATCCTCTGTCCTATCCTATCCTCTATCCTATCCTATCCTCTATCCTATCCTATCCTCTATCCTCTATTCTATCCAATCCTCTATCCTATCCTCTATCCTATCAAATCCCCTATCCTATCCTCTGTTCTATCCTGTCCTGTATCCTATCCTACCCTCTATCCTATCCTATCCTCTATCCTATCCTATCCTCTATCCTATCCTATCGTCTATCATATCCTCTATCCTATCCTATCCTCTATCCTATCCTATCCTCCATCCTATCCTATCCTCAATCCTATCCTTTCCTGTATCCTATCCAATCCTGTTTCCTATCCTGTCCTCTATCCTATCCTATCCTCTATCCTATCGTATCCTCTATCCTATCCTATCGTCTATCCTGTCCTATCCTCTATCCTATCCTATCCTCTATCCCCTATCCTAACCTATCCTCTATCCTATCCTATCCTCTATCCTATCCTATCTTCTATCCTATCCTATCCTCTATCCCATCCTATCCCCTATCCGATCCTCTATCTTATACTATCATCTTTCCTCTATCATATCCTATCTTCTATCCTATCCTATTGTCTATCCTATCCTATCCTCTATCCTATCCTATCCTCTATCCTATCCTATCCTCTATCCTATCCTATCCTCTATCCTATCCTATCTTCTATCCTATCCTATCCTCTATCCTATCAAATCCCCTACCCTATCCTCTGTCCTATCCTATCCTCTATCCTATCCTATCCTCTATCCTATCCTATCCTCTATCCTATCCTATCCTCTATCCTATCCTATCCTCTATCCTATCCTATCCTCTATCCTATCCTATCCTCTATCCAATATCCTATCCTATCCTCTATCCTATCCTATCCTATCTTCTATCCTATCCTATCCTCTATCCTATACTATACCCTATCCGATCCTCTATCTTATCCTATCATCTATCCTCTATCCTATCCAATCCTCTATCCTATCCTATCCTCTATCCTATCAAATCCCCTATCCTATCCTCTGTCCTATCCTATCCTCTATCCTATCGTAACCTCTATCCTATCCTATCCTCTATCCTATCCTATCCTCTATCCTATCCTATCCTCTATCCTATCCTATCCTCTATCCTATCCTATCCTATCCTGTATCCTATCAAATCCCCTATCCTATCCTCTGTCCTATCCTATCCTCTATCCTATCCTATACTCTATCCTATCCTATCCTCTATCCTCTATCCTCTATCCTCTATCCTATCCTATCCTCTATCCTATCCTACCCTCTATACTATCCTATCCTCTATCCTATCCTACCCTCTATACTATCCTATCCTCTGTCCTATCCTATCCTCTATCCTATCCTATACTCTATCCTATCCTATCCTCTATCCTCTATCCTCTATCCTCTATCCTATCCTATACTCTATCCTATCCTATCCTCCATCCTATCCTATCCTCAATCCTATCCTTTCCTGTATCCTATCCAATCCTGTATCCTATCCTGTCCTCTATTCTATCCTATCCTCTATCCTATCCTATCCTCTATCCTATCCTATCCTCTGTCCTATCCTATCCTCTATCCTATCCTATCCTCTATCCTATCCTATCTTCTATCCTATCCTCTATCCTATCAAATCCCCTATCCTATCCTCTGTCCTATCCTATCCTCTATCCTATCCTGTCCTCTATCCTATCCTATCCTCTATCCTATCCTATCTTCTATCCTATCCCATCCTCTATCCTATCCTATCGTCTATCCTATCCTCTATCCTATCCTATCCTCTATCCTATCCTATCCTCCATCCTATCCTATCCTCTGTCCTATCCTATCCTCTATCCTATCCTATCCTCTATCCTATCCTATCCTCTATCCTCTATTCTATCCAATCCTCTATCCTATCCTATCCTCTATCCTATCAAATCCCCTATCCTATCCTCTGTCCTATCCTGTCCTGTATCCTATCCTACCCTCTATCCTATCCTATACTCTATCCTATCCTATCCTCTATCCTATCCTATCGTCTATCCTATCCTCTATCCTATCCTATCCTCTATCCTATCCTATCCTCCATCCTATCCTATCCTCAATCCTATCCTTTCCTGTATCCTATCCAATCCTGCATCCTATCCTATCCTCTATCCTATGCTATCATCTATCCTCTATTCTATCCAATCCTCTGTCCTATCCTATCCTCTATCCTATCCTATCCTCTATCCTATCCTATCCTCTATCCTATCCTATCCTCTATCCTCTATCCTATCCTATCCTCTATCCTATCCTATCCTCTATCCTATCCTATCTTCTATCCTATCCTATCCTCTATCCTATCCTATACCCTATCCGATCCTCTATCTTATCCTGTCATCTATCCTCTATCCTATCCAATCCTCTATCCTATCCTATCTTCTATCCTATCTTATCCTCTATCCTATGGTATCCTCTATCCTATCCTATCCTCTATCCTATCCTATCCTCTGTCCTATCCTATCCTCTATCCTATCCTATCGTCTATCCTATCCTCTATCCTATCCTATCCTCTATCCTATCCTATCCTCTATCCTATCCTATCCTCTGTCCTATCCTGTCCTGTATCCTATCCTACCCTCTATCCTATCCTATCCTCTACCCTATCCTATCCTCTATCCTATCCTATCGTCTATCGTATCCTCTATCCTATCCTAACCTCTATCCTATCCTATCCTCCATCCTATCCTATCCTCAATCCTATCCTTTCCTGTATCCTATCCAATCCTGTATCCTATCCTGTCCTCTATCCTATCCTATCCTCTATCCTATCGTATCCTCTATCCTATCCTATCCTCTATCCTATCCTATCCTCTATCCTATCCTATCTTCTATCCTATCCTATCCTCTATCCTATCAAATCCCCTATAATATCCTCTGTCCTATCCTATCCTCTATCCTATCCTATCCTCTATCCTATCCTATCCTCTATCCTCTATCCTCTATCCTCTATCCTCTATCCTATCTACCCTCTATACTATCCTATCGTCTATCCTATCCTCTATCCTATCCTATCAAACCCCCTATCCTATCCTCTGTCCTATCCTATCCTCTATCCTTTCCTATCCTCTATCCTACCCTATCCTCTTCCCTATCCTATCCTCTATCCTATCAAATCCCCTATCCTATCCTCTATCCTATCCTATCATCTATCCTCTATCCTATCCTATCCTCTATCCTATCCTATCTTCTATCCTATCCTATCCTCTATCCTATCCTATCCTCTATCCTATCCTATCCTCTATCCAATCCTCTATCCTATCCTATCCTATCCTCTATCCTATCCTATCTTCTATCCTATCCTATCCTCTATCCTATCAAATCCCCTACCCTATCCTCCGTCCTATCCTATCCTCTATCCTATCCAATCCTCTATCCTATCCTATCCTCTATCCTTTCCTATCCTCTATCCTATCCTATCCTCTTTCCTATCCTATCCTCTATCCTATCCTATCCTATCCTCTATCCTATCCTATCGTCTATCCTATCCTCTATCCTACCCTATCCTCTATCCTATCCTATCCTCTATCCTATCCTATCCTCTATCCTATCCTATCCTCTGTCCTATCCTATCCTCTATCCTATCCTATCCTCTATCCTATCCTATCTTCTATCCTATCCTCTATCCTATCAAATCCCCTATCCTATCCTCTGTCCTATCCTGTCCTGTATCCTATCCTACCCTCTATCCTATCCTATCCTCTACCCTATCCTATCCTCTATCCTATCCTATCGTCTATCCTATCCTCTATCCTATCCTAACCTCTATCCTATCCTATCCTCCATCCTATCCTATCCTCAATCCTATCCTTTCCTGTATCCTATCCAATCCTGTATCCTATCCTGTCCTCTATCCTATCCTATCCTCTATCCTATCGTATCCTCTATCCTATCCTATCCTCTATCCTATCCTATCCTCTATCCTATCCTATCTTCTATCCTATCCTATCCTCTATCCTATCAAATCCCCTATAATATCCTCTATCCTATCCTATCCTCTATCCTATCCTATCCTCTATCCTATCCTATCCTCTATCCTATCCTTTCCTGTATCCTATCCAATCCTGTATCCTATCCTGTCCTCTATTCTATCCTACCCTCTATCCTATCCTGTCCTCTATTCTATCCTACACTCTATCCTATCCTGTCCTCTATCCTATCCTATCCTCTATCCTATCCTATGCTCTATCCTATCCAATCGTCTATCCTATCCTCTATCCTATCCTATCAAATCCCCTATCCTATCCTCTGTCCTACCCTATCCTCTTTCCTATCCTATCCTCTATCCTATCCTATCCTCTATCCTATCCTATCCTCTATCCTATCCTATCCTCTATCCTATCCTATCCTCTATCCTATCAAATCCCCTATCCTATCCTCTGTCCTATCCTATCCTCTATGCTATCCTATCCTCTATCCTATCCTATCCTCTATGCTATCCTATCCTCTATCCTATCCTATCCTCTATCCTATCCTATCTTCTATCCTATCCCATCCTCTATCCTATCAAATCCCCTATCCTATCCTCTGTCCTATCCTATCCTCTATCCTATCCTATCCTATCCTCTATCCTATCCTATCCTCTATCCTATCCTATCCTCTATCCTATCCTATCCTCTATCCTCTATTCTATCCAATCCTCTATCCTATCCTATCCTCTATCCTATCAAATCCCCTATCTTATCCTCTGTCCTATCCTGTCCTGTATCCTATCCTACCCTCTATCCTATCCTATCCTCTACCCTATCCTATCCTCTATCCTATCCTATCGTCTATCCTATCCTCTATCCTATCCTATCCTCCATCCTATCCTATCCTCAATCCTATCCTTTCCTGTATCCTATCCAATCCTGTATCCTATCCTGTCCTCTATCCTATCCTATCCTCTATCCTATCGTATCCTCTATCCTATCCTATCCTCTATCCTATCCTATCATCTATCCTCTATCCTATCCTATCCTCTATCCTATCCTATCTTCTATCCTATCCTATCCTCTATCCTATCCTATCCTCTATCCTATCCTATCGTCTATCCTATCCTCTATCCTACCCTATCCTCTATCCTATCCTATCCTCTATCCTATCCTATCCTCTATCCTATCCTATCGTCTATCCTATCCTCTATCCTATCCTAACCTCTATCCTATCCTATCCTCCATCCTATCCTATCCTCAATCCTATCCTTTCCTGTATCCTATCCAATCCTGTATCCTATCCTGTCCTCTATCCTATCCTATCCTCTATCCTATCGTATCCTCTATCCTATCCTATCCTCTATCCTATCCTATCCTCTATCGTATCCTATCTTCTATCCTATCCTATCCTCTATCCTATCAAATCCCCTATAATATCCTCTATCCTATCCTATCCTCTATCCTATCCTATCCTCTATCCTATCCTATCCTCTATCCTATCCTTTCCTGTATCCTATCCAATCCTGTATCCTATCCTGTCCTCTATTCTATCCTACCCTCTATCCTATCCTGTCCTCTATTCTATCCTACCCTCTATCCTATCCTGTCCTCTATCCTATCCTATCCTCTATCCTATCCTATGCTCTATCCTATCCTATCGTCTATCCTATCCTCTATCCTATCCTATCAAATCCCCTATCCTATCCTCTATCCTATCCTATCATCTATCCTCTATCCTATCCTATCCTCTATCCTATCCTATCTTCTATCCTATCCTATCCTCTATCCTATCCTATCCTCTATCCTATCCTATCCTCTATCCAATCCTCTATCCTATCCTATCCTATCCTCTATCCTATCCTATCTTCTATCCTATCCTATCCTCTATCCTATCAAATCCCCTACCCTATCCTCCGTCCTATCCTATCCTCTATCCTATCCAATCCTCTATCCTATCCTATCCTCTATCCTTTCCTATCCTCTATCCTATCCTATCCTCTTTCCTATCCTATCCTCTATCCTATCCTATCCTATCCTCTATCCTATCCTATCGTCTATCCTATCCTCTATCCTACCCTATCCTCTATCCTATCCTATCCTCTATCCTATCCTATCCTCTATCCTATCCTATCCTCTGTCCTATCCTATCCTCTATCCTATCCTATCCTCTATCCTATCCTATCTTCTATCCTATCCTCTATCCTATCAAATCCCCTATCCTATCCTCTGTCCTATCCTGTCCTGTATCCTATCCTACCCTCTATCCTATCCTATCCTCTACCCTATCCTATCCTCTATCCTATCCTATCGTCTATCCTATCCTCTATCCTATCCTAACCTCTATCCTATCCTATCCTCCATCCTATCCTATCCTCAATCCTATCCTTTCCTGTATCCTATCCAATCCTGTATCCTATCCTGTCCTCTATCCTATCCTATCCTCTATCCTATCGTATCCTCTATCCTATCCTATCCTCTATCCTATCCTATCCTCTATCCTATCCTATCTTCTATCCTATCCTATCCTCTATCCTATCAAATCCCCTATAATATCCTCTATCCTATCCTATCCTCTATCCTATCCTATCCTCTATCCTATCCTATCCTCTATCCTATCCTTTCCTGTATCCTATCCAATCCTGTATCCTATCCTGTCCTCTATTCTATCCTACCCTCTATCCTATCCTGTCCTCTATTCTATCCTACCCTCTATCCTATCCTGTCCTCTATCCTATCCTATCCTCTATCCTATCCTATGCTCTATCCTATCCAATCGTCTATCCTATCCTCTATCCTATCCTATCAAATCCCCTATCCTATCCTCTGTCCTACCCTATCCTCTTTCCTATCCTATCCTCTATCCTATCCTATCCTCTATCCTATCCTATCCTCTATCCTATCCTATCCTCTATCCTATCAAATCCCCTATCCTATCCTCTGTCCTATCCTATCCTCTATGCTATCCTATCCTCTATCCTATCCTATCCTCTATGCTATCCTATCCTCTATCCTATCCTATCCTCTATCCTATCCTATCTTCTATCCTATCCCATCCTCTATCCTATCAAATCCCCTATCCTATCCTCTGTCCTATCCTATCCTCTATCCTATCCTATCCTATCCTCTATCCTATCCTAACCTCTATCCTATCCTATCCTCTATCCTATCCTATCCTCTATCCTCTATTCTATCCAATCCTCTATCCTATCCTATCCTCTATCCTATCAAATCCCCTATCTTATCCTCTGTCCTATCCTGTCCTGTATCCTATCCTACCCTCTATCCTATCCTATCCTCTACCCTATCCTATCCTCTATCCTATCCTATCGTCTATCCTATCCTCTATCCTATCCTATCCTCCATCCTATCCTATCCTCAATCCTATCCTTTCCTGTATCGTATCCAATCCTGTATCCTATCCTGTCCTCTATCCTATCCTATCCTCTATCCTATCGTATCCTCTATCGTATCCTATCCTCTATCCTATCCTATCATCTATCCTCTATCCTATCCTATCCTCTATCCTATCCTATCTTCTATCCTATCCTATCCTCTATCCTATCCTATCCTCTATCCTATCCTATCGTCTATCCTATCCTCTATCCTACCCTATCCTCTATCCTATCCTATCCTCTATCCTATCCTATCCTCTATCCTATCCTATCGTCTATCCTATCCTCTATCCTATCCTAACCTCTATCCTATCCTATCCTCCATCCTATCCTATCCTCAATCCTATCCTTTCCTGTATCCTATCCAATCCTGTATCCTATCCTGTCCTCTATCCTATCCTATCCTCTATCCTATCGTATCCTCTATCCTATCCTATCCTCTATCCTATCCTATCCTCTATCGTATCCTATCTTCTATCCTATCCTATCCTCTATCCTATCAAATCCCCTATAATATCCTCTATCCTATCCTATCCTCTATCCTATCCTATCCTCTATCCTATCCTATCCTCTATCCTATCCTATCCTCTATCCTATCCTTTCCTGTATCCTATCCAATCCTGTATCCTATCCTGTCCTCTATTCTATCCTACCCTCTATCCTATCCTGTCCTCTATTCTATCCTACCCTCTATCCTATCCTGTCCTCTATCCTATCCTATCCTCTATCCTATCCTATGCTCTATCCTATCCTATCGTCTATCCTATCCTCTATCCTATCCTATCAAATCCCCTATCCTATCCTCTGTCCTACCCTATCCTCTTTCCTATCCTATCCTCTATCCTATCCTATCCTCTATCCTATCCTATCCTCTATCCTATCCTATCCTCTATCCTCTATCCTAACCTATCCTCTATCCTATCCTATCCTCTATTATATCAAATCCCCTATCCTATCCTCTATCCTATCCTATCATCTATCCTCTATTCTATCCAATCCTCTATCCTATCCTATCCTCTATCCTATCCTATCTTCTATCCTATCCTATCCTCTATCCTATCCTATCCTCTATCCAATCCTCTATCCTATCCTATCCTCTATCCTATCCTATCCTCTATCCTATCCTATCCTCTATCCTATCCTATCTTCTATCCTATCATATGCTCTATCCTATCCTATCCCCTATCCGATCCTCTATCTTATCCTATCATCTTTCCTCTATCATATCCTATCTTCTATCCTATCCTATCCTCTATCCTATCAAATCCCCTATCCTATCCTCTATCCTATCCTATCATCTATCCTCTATCCTATCCAATCCTCTATCCTATCCTATCCTCAATCCTTTCCTATCCTCAATCCTTTCCTATCCTCTATCCTATCCTATCCTCTTTCCTATCCTATCCTCTATCCTATCCTATCGTCTATCCTATCCTCTATCCTATCCTATCCTCTATCCTATCCTATCCTCTATCCTATCCTATCCTCTATCCTATCCTATCCTCTGTCCTATCCTATCCTCTATCCTATCCTATCTTCTATCCTATCCTCTATCCTATCAAATCCCCTATCCTATCCTCTGTCCTATCCTATCCTCTATGCTATCCTATCCTCTATCCTATCCTATCCTCTATCCTATCCTATCAAATCCCCTATCCTATCCTCTATCCTATCCTATCCTCTATCCTATCCTATCCTCTATCCTATCCTATCCCCTATCCGATCCTCTATCTTATCCTATCATCTTTCCTCTATCATATCCTATCTTCTATCCTATCCTATCCTCTATCCTATCAAATCCCCTATCCTATCCTCTGTCCTATCCTATCCTCTATCCTATCCTATCCTCTATCCTATCCTATCCTCTATCCTATCCTTTCGTCTATCCTATCCTCTATTCTATCCAATCCTCTATCCTATCCTATCCTCTATCCTAACCTATCTTCTATCCTATCCTATCCTCTATCCTATCCTATCCTCTATCCTATCCTATCCTCTATCCTATCCTATCCTCTATCCTATCCTTTCCTGTATCCTATCCAATCCTGTATCCTATCCTGTCCTCTATTCTATCCTACCCTCTATCCTATCCTGTCCTCTATTCTATCCTATCCTCGATCCTATCCTGTCCTCTATCCTATCCTATCCTCTATCCTATCCTATGCTCTATCCTATCCTATCGTCTATCCTATCCTCTATCCTATGCTATCAAATCCCCTATCCTATCCTCTGTCCTATCCTATCCTCTATCCTTTCCTATCCTCTATCCTATCCTATCCTCTTTCCTATCCTATCCTCTATCCTCTATCCTATCCTATCCTCTATCCTATCCTATCCTCTATCCTAACCTCTATCCTATCCTATCCTCTATCCTATCCTATCCTCCATCCTATCCTATCCTCAATCCTATCCTTCCCTGTATCCTATCCAATCCTGTATCCTATCCTGTCCTCTATCCTATCCTATCCTCTATCCTATCCTATCCTCTATCCTTTCCTATCCTCTATCCTATCCTATCCTCTTTCCTATCCTATCCTCTATCCTATCCTATTCTCTATCCTATCCTATCGTCTATCCTATCCTCTATTCTATCCAATCCTCTATCCTATCCTATCCTCTATCCTATCCTATCTTCTATCCTATCCTATCCTCTATCCTATCCTATCCTCTATCCTATCCTATCCTCTATCCAATCCTCTATCCTATCCTATCCTCTATCCTATCCTATCCTCTATCCTATCCTATCCTCTATCCTATCAAATCCCCTACCCTATCCTCTGTCCTATCCTATCCTCTATCCTATCCTATCCTCTATCCTATCCTATCCTCTATCCTATCCTATCCTCTATCCTATCCTATCCTCTATCCCCTATCCTATCCAATCCTCTATCCTATCCTATCCTCTATCCTATCAAATCCCCTATCCTATCCTCTGTCCTATCCTATCCTCTATCCTATCGTAACCTCTATCCTATCCTATCCTCTATCCTATCCTATCCTCTATCCTATCCTATCCTATCCTCTATCCTATCAAATCCCCTATCCTATCCTCTGTCCTATCCTATCCTCTATCCTATCCTATACTCTATCCTATCCTATCCTCTATCCTCTATCCTCTATCCTCTATCCTATCCTATCCTCTATCCTATCCTACCCTCTATACTATCCTATCGTCTATCCTATCCTATCTTCTATCCTATCCTATCCTCTATCCTATCCTATCCTCTATCCTATCCTATCCTCTATCCAATCCTCTATCCTATCCTATCCTCTATCCTATCCTATCCTCTATCCTATCCTATCCTCTATCCTATCCTATCTTCTATCCTATCCTATCCTCTATCCTATCAAATCCCCTACCCTATCCTCTATCCTATCCTATCCTCCATCCTATCCTATCCTCAATACTATCCTTCCCTGTATCCTATCCAATCCTGTATCCTATCCTGTCCTCTATCCTATCCTATCCTCTATCCTATCGTATCCTCTATCCTATCCTATCCTCTATCCTATCCTATCCTCTATCCTATCCTATCTTCTATCCTATCCTATCCTCTATCCTATCAAATCCCCTATAATATCCTCTATCCTATCCTATCCTCTATCCTATCCTATCCTCTATCCTATCCTATCCTCTATCCTATCCTTTCCTGTATCCTATCCAATCCTGTATCCTATCCTGTCCTCTATTCTATCCTACCCTCTATCCTATCCTGTCCTCTATTCTATCCTACCCTCTATCCTATCCTGTCCTCTATCCTATCCTATCCTCTATCCTATCCTATCCTCTATCCTATCCTATCCTCTATCCTATCCTATCTTCTATCCTATCATATGCTCTATCCTATCCTATCCCCTATCCGATCCTCTATCTTATCCTATCATCTTTCCTCTATCATATCCTATCTTCTATCCTATCCTATCCTCTATCCTATCAAATCCCCTATCCTATCCTCTATCCTATCCTATCATCTATCCTCTATCCTATCCAATCCTCTATCCTATCCTATCCTCTATCCTTTCCTATCCTCTATCCTATCCTGTCCTCTTTCCTATCCTATCCTCTATCCTATCCTATCGTCTATCCTATCCTCTATCCTATAATATCCTCTATCCTATCCTATACTTTATCCTATCCTATCCTCTGTCCTATCCTATTTTCTATCCTATCCTATCCTCTATCCTATCCTATCCTCTATCCTCTGTCCTATCCTATCCTCTATCCTATCCTATCCTCCATCCTATCCTATCCTCTATACTATCCTATCCTCTTTCCTATCCTATCCTCTATCCTATCCTATCCTCTATGCTATCCTATCGTCTATCCTATCGTATCCTCTATCCAATCCCATCCTCTATCCTATCCTATCCTCTTTCCTATCCTATCCTCTATCCTATCCTATCCTCTATCCTATCCTATCCTCTATCCTATCCTATCCTCTATCCTATCCTATCCTCAATCCTATCCTCTATGCTATCCTATCCTCAATCCTATCGTATCCCCTATCCTATCCTATCCTCTATCCTATCCTATCCTCTATCCTATCCTATCCTCTATCCTATCCTATCCTCTATCCTCTGTCCTATCCTATCCTCTATCCTATCCTATACTCTATCCTATCCTATCTTCTATCCTATCCCATCCTCTATCCTATCAAATCCCCTATCCTATCCTCTGTCCTATCCTATCCTCTATCCTATCCTATCCTCTATCCTATCCTATCCTCTATCCTATCCTATCCTCTATCCTATCCTATCCTCTATCCTATCCTATCCTCTATCCTCTATTCTATCCAATCCTCTATCCTATCCTATCCTCTATCCTATCAAATCCCCTATCCTATCCTCTGTCCTATCCTGTCCTGTATCCTATCCTACCCTCTATCCTATCCTATCCTCTACCCTATCCTATCCTCTATCCTATCCTATCGTCTATCCTATCCTCTATCCTATCCTATCCTCTATCCTATCCTATCCTCCATCCTATCCTATCCTCAATCCTATCCTTTCCTGTATCCTATCCAATCCTGTATCCTATCCTGTCCTCTATCCTATCGTATCCTCTATCCTATCGTATCCTCTATCCTATCCTATCCTCTATCCTATCCTATCATCTATCCTCTATCCTATCCTATCCTCTATCCTATCCTATCTTCTATCCTATCCTATCCTCTATCCTATCCTATCCTCTATCCTATCCTATCCTCTATCCAATCCTCTATCCTATCCTATCCTATCCTCTATCCTATCCTATCTTCTATCCTATCCTATCCTCTATCCTATCAAATCCCCTACCCTATCCTCTGTCCTATCCTATCCTATCCTCTATCCTATCCTGTCCTCTATCCTATCCTATCCTCTATCCTATCCTATCATCTATCCTCTATTCTATCCAATCCTCTATCCTATCCTATCCTCTATCCTAACCTATCTTCTATTCTATCCAATCCTCTATCCTATCCTATCCTCTATCCTAACCTATCTTCTATCCTATCCTATCCTCTATCCTATCCTATCCTCTATCCTATCCTATCCTCTATCCTATCCTCTATCCTATCCTATCCTCTATCCTATCCTCTATCCTATCCTATCCTCTATCCTATACTATCCTCTATCCTATCCTATCCTCTATCCTATCCTATCCTCTATCCTCTATCCTAACCTATCCTCTATCCTATCCTATCCTCTATCCTATCCTATCTTCTATCCTATCCTATCCTCTATCCCATCCTATCCCCTATCCGATCCTCTTTCTTATCCTATCATCTTTCCTCTATCATATCCTATCTTCTATCCTATCCTATCCTCTATCCTATCAAATCCCCTATCCTATCCTCTATCCTATGCTATCATCTATCCTCTATTCTATCCAATCCTCTATCCTATCCTATCCTCTATCCTAACCTACCTTCTATCCTATCCTATCCTCTATCCTATCCTATCCTCTATCCTATCCTATCCTCTATCCTATCCTATCCTCTATCCTATCCTTTCCTGTATCCTATCCAATCCTGTATCCTATCCTGTCCTCTATTCTATCCTACCCTCTATCCTATCCTGTCCTCTATTCTATCCTACCTCTATCCTATCCTGTCCTCTATCCTATCCTATCCTCTATCCTATCCTATGCTCTATCCTATCCTATCGTCTATCCTATCCTCTATCCTATCCTATCAAATCTCCTATCCTATCCTCTGTCCTACCCTATCCTCTTTCCTATCCTATCCTCTATCCTATCCTATCCTCTATCCTATCCTATGCTCTGTCCTATCCTATCCTCTATCCTCTATCCTAACCTATCCTCTATCCTATCCTATCCTCTATCCTATCCTATCTTCTATCCTATCCTATCCTCTATCCCATCCTATCCCCTATCCGATCCTCTATCTTATCCTATCATCTTTCCTCTATCATATCCTATCTTCTATCCTATCCTATCCTCTATCCTATCAAATCCCCTATCCTATCCTATCCTCTATCCTATCAAATCCCCTATCCTATCCTCTATCCTATGCTATCATCTATCCTCTATTCTATCCAATCCTCTATCCTATCCTATCCTCTATCCAAACCTATCTTCTATCCTATCCTATCCTCTATCCTATCCTATCCTCTATCCTATCCTATCCTCTATCCTATCCTATCCTCTATCCTATCCTATCCTCTATCCTATCCTATCCTCTATCCTATCCTTTCCTGTATCCTATCCAATCCTGTATCCTATCCTGACCTCTATTCTATCCTACCCTCTATCCTATCCTGTCCTCTATTCTATCCTACCCTCTATCCTATCCTGTCCTCTATCCTATCCTATCCTCTATCGGATCCTATGCTCTATCCTATCCTATCGTCTATCCTATCCTCTATCCTATGCTATCAAATCCCCTAGCCTATCCTCTGTCCTATCCTATCCTCTATCCTTTCCTATCCTCTATCCTATCCTATCCTCTTTCCTATCCTATCCTCCATCCTATCCTATCCTCAATCCTATCCTTTCGTGTATCCTATCCAATCCTGTATCCTATCCTGTCCTCTATTCTATCCTACCCTCTATCCTATCCTGTCCTCTATCCTATCCTATCCTCTATCCTATCCTATGCTCTATCCTATCCTATCGTCTATCCTATCCTCTATCCTATCCTATCAAATCCCCTATCCTATCCTCTGTCCTATCCTATCCTCTATCCTTTCCTATCCTCTATCCTATCCTATCCTCTTTCCTATCCTATCCTCTATCCTATCCTATCCTCTATCCTATCCTATCCTCTATCCTATCCTATCCCCTATCCGATCCTCTATCTTATCCTATCATCTTTCCTCTATCATATCCTATCTTCTATCCTATCCTATCCTCTATCCTATCAAATCCCCTATCCTATCCTCTGTCCTATCCTATCCTCTATCCTATCCTATCCTCTATCCTATCCTATCCTCTATCCTATCCTATCGTCTATCCTATCCTCTATTCTATCCAATCCTCTATCCTATCCTATCCTCTATCCTAACCTATCTTCTATCCTATCCTATCCTCTATCCTATCCTATCCTCTATCCTATCCTATCCTCTATCCTATCCTATCCTCTATCCTATCCTTTCCTGTATCCTATCCAATCCTGTATCCTATCCTGTCCTCTATTCTATCCTACCCTCTATCCTATCCTGTCCTCTATTCTATCCTATCCTCGATCCTATCCTGTCCTCTATCCTATCCTATCCTCTATCCTATCCTATGCTCTATCCTATCCTATCGTCTATCCTATCCTCTATCCTATGCTATCAAATCCCCTATCCTATCCTCTGTCCTATCCTATCCTCTATCCTTTCCTATCCTCTATCCTATCCTATCCTCTTTCCTATCCTATCCTCTATCCTCTATCCTATACTATCCTCTATCCTATCCTATCCTCTATCCTAACCTCTATCCTATCCTATCCTCTATCCTATCCTATCCTCCATCCTATCCTATCCTCAATCCTATCCTTCCCTGTATCCTATCCAATCCTGTATCCTATCCTGTCCTCTATCCTATCCTATCCTCTATCCTATCCTATCCTCTATCCTTTCCTATCCTCTATCCTATCCTATCCTCTTTCCTATCCTATCCTCTATCCTATCCTATCCTCTATCCTATCCTATCGTCTATCCTATCCTCTATTCTATCCAATCCTCTATCCTATCCTATCCTCTATCCTATCCTATTTTCTATCCTATCCTATCCTCTATCCTATCCTATCCTCTATCCTATCCTATCCTCTATCCAATCCTCTATCCTATCCTATCCTCTATCCTATCCTATCCTCTATCCTATCCTATCCTCTATCCTATCCTATCTTCTATCCTATCCTATCCTCTATCCTATCAAATCCCCTACCCTATCCTCTGTCCTATCCTATCCTCTATCCTATCCTATCCTCTATCCTATCCTATCCTCTATCCTATCCTATCCTCTATCCTATCCTATCCTCTATCCTATCCTATCCTCTATCCTCTATCCTATCCTATCCTCTATCCTATCCTATCCTCTATCCTATCCTATCTTCTATCCTATCCTATCCTCTATCCTATCCTATCCCCTATCCGATCCTCTATCTTATCCTATCATCTATCCTCTATCCTATCCAATCCTCTATCCTATCCTATCCTCTATCCTATCAAATCCCCTATCCTATCCTCTGTCCTATCCTATCCTCTATCCTATCGTAACCTCTATCCTATCCTATCCTCTATCCTATCCTATCCTCTATCCTATCCTATCCTATCCTCTATCCTATCAAATCCCCTATCCTATCCTCTGTCCTATCCTATCCTCTATCCTATCCTATACTCTATCCTATCCTATCCTCTATCCTCTATCCTCTATCCTATCCTATCCTCTATCCTATCCTACCCTCTATACTATCCTATCGTCTATCCTATCCTCTATCCTATCCTATACTCTATCCTATCCTATCCTCCATCCTATCCTATCCTCAATACTATCCTTCCCTGTATCCTATCCAATCCTGTATCCTATCCTGTCCTCTATCCTATCCTATCCTCTATCCTATCCTATCCTCTATCCTTTCCTATCCTGTATCCTATCCTATCCTCTTTCCTATCCTATCCTCTATCCTATCCTATCCTCTATCCTATCCTATCGTCTATTCTATCCCCTATCCTATCCTATCCTCTATCCTATCCTATCCTCTATCCTATCCCATCCTCTATACTATCCTATCCTCTGTCCTATCCTATCCTCTATCCTATCCTATCCTCTATCCTATCCTATCGTCTATCCTATCCTCTATCCTATCCTATCCTCTATTCTATCCTATCCTCTATCCTATCCTATCCTCTATCCTATCCTATCCTCTATCCTATCCTATCCTCTATCCTATCCTATCCTCTATCCTATCCTATCCTCTATCCTATCCTATCCTCTATCCTATCCTCTATCCTATCCTATCCTCTATCCTATCCTAACCTCCATCCTATCCTATCCTCAATCCTATCCTTTCCTGTATCCTATCCAATCCTGTATCCTATCCTGTCCTCTATCCTATCCTATCCTCTATCCTATCGTATCCTCTATCCTATCCTATCGTCTATCCTGTCCTCTATCCTATCCAATCCTCTATCCTATCCTATCCTCTATCCTATCATATCCTCTATCCTATAATATCCTCTATCCTATCCTATCCTCTATCCAATCCTCTATCCTATCCTATCCTCTATCCTATCCTATCCTCTATCCTCTATCCTCTATCCTCTATCCTATCCTATCCTCTATCCTATCTACCCTCTATACTATCCTATCGTCTATCCTATCCTCTATCCTATCCTATACTCTATCCTATCCTATCCTCCATCCTATCCTATCCTCAATCCTATCCCTTCCTGTATCCTATCCAATCCTGTATCCTATCCTGTCCTCTACTCTATCCTACCCTCTATCCTATCCTATCCTCTATCCTATCCTATCCTCTTTCCTATCCTATCCTCTATCCTATCCTATCCTCTGTCCTATCCTATCCTCTATCCTATCCTATCATCTATCCTATCCTATCGTCTATCCTATCCTCTATCCTATCCTATCCTCTATCCTATCCTATCCTCTATCCTATCCTCTATCCTATCCTATCCTCTATCCTATCCTATCAAATCCCCTATCCTATCCTATGTCCTATCCTATCCTCTATCCTTTCCTATCCTCTATCCTATCCTATCCTCTTTCCTATCCTATCCTCTATCCTATCCTATCCTCTATCCTATCCTATCGTCTATCCTATCCTCTATTCTATCCAATCCTCTATCCTATCCTATGCTCTATCCTATCCTATCGTCTATCCTATCCTCTATCCTATCCTATCAAATCCCCTATCCTATCCTCTGTCCTATCCTATCGTCTATCCTTTCCTATCCTCTATCCTACCCTATCCTCTTTCCTATCCTATCCTCTATCCTGTCCTATCCTCTATCCTATCCTATCCTCTATCCTATCCTATCCCCTATCCGATCCTCTATCTTAACCTATCATCTTTCCTCTATCATATCCTATCTTCTATCCTATCCTATCCTCTATCCTATCCTATCCTCTATCCTATCAAAACCCCTACCCTATCCTCTGTCATATCCTATCCTCTATCCTATCCTATCCTCTATCCTATCCTATCCTCTATCCTCTATCCTATCCTATCCTCTATCCTATCCTATCCTCTATCCTATCCTATCCTCTATCCTATCCTATCCTCTATCCTAACCTCTATCCTATCCTATCCTCTATCCTATCCTATCCTCCATCCTATCCTATCCTCAATCCTATCCTTCCCTGTATCCTATCCAATCCTGTATCCTATCCTGTCCTCTATCCTATCCTATCTTCTATCCTACCCTATCCTCTATCCTATCAAATCCACTATCCTATCCTCTATCCTATCCTATCATCTATCCTCTATCCTATCCAATCCTCTATCCTATACTATCCTCTATCCTATCAATCCCCTATCCTATCCTCTGTCCTATCCTATCCTCTATCCTATCCTATCCTCTATCCTATCCTATCCTCTACCCTATCAAATCCCCTATCCTATCCTCTGTCCTATCCTATCCTCTATCCTATTCTATCCTCTATCCTATCCTATCCTCTATCCTATCCTATCCTCTATCCTCTATCCTATCCTATCCTCTATCCTATCCTATCCTCTATCCTATCCTATCCTCTATCCTATCCTATCCTCTATCCTATCCTATCCTCTATCCTATCCTATCCTCTATCCTATCCTATCCTCTATCCTATCCTATCCTCTATCCTATCCTATCCTCTATCCTATCCTATCCTCTATCCTATCATCTATAATATCCTCTATCCTATCCTCTATCCTATCCTCTATCCTATCCTCTATCCTATCCTCTATCCTATCCTCTATCCTATCCTCTATCCTATCCTCTATCCTATCCTCTATCCTATCCTCTATCCTATCCTCTATCCTATCCTATCCTCTATCCTATCCTCTATCCTATCCTATCCTCTATCCTATCCTATCTTCTATCCTATCCTATCCTCTATCCTATCCTATCCTCTATCCTATCAAAACCCCAACCCTATCCTCTGTCCTATCCTATCCTCTATCCTATCCTATCCTCTATCCTATCCTATCCTCTATCCTCTATCCTATCCTATCCTATCCTCTATCCTATCCTCTATCCTATCCTCTATCCTATCCTATCCTCCATCCTATCCTATCCTCAATCCTATCCTTTCCTGCATCCTATCCAATCCTGTATCCTATCCTGTCCTCTATCCTATCCTATCCTCTATCCTATCCTATCCTCTATCCTAACCTCTATCCTATCCTATCCTCTATCCTATCTTATCCTCTATCCTAACCTCTATCCTATCCTATCCTCTATCCTATCCTATCCTCCATCCTATCCTATCCTCAATCCTATCCTTCCCTGTATCCTATCCAATCCTGTATCCTATCCTGTCCTCTATCCTATCCTATCCTCTATCCTATCCTATCCTCTATCCTATCCTATCTTCTATCCTATCCTATCCTCTATCCTATCAAATCCACTATCCTATCCTCTATCCTATCCTATCATCTATCCTCTATCCTATCCAATCCTCTATCCTATCCTATCCTCTATCCTATCAATCCCCTATCCTATCCTCTGTCCTATCCTATCCTCTATCGTATCCTATCCTCTATCCTATCCTATCCTCTACCCTATCAAATCCCCTATCCTATCCTCTGTCCTATCCTATCCTCTATCCTATCCTATCCTCTATCCTCTATCCTATCCTATCCTCTATCCTATCCTATCCTCTATCCTATCCTATCCTCTATCCTAACCTCTATCCTATCCTATCCTCTATCCTATCCTATCCTCCATCCTATCCTATCCTCAATCCTATCCTTCCCTGTATCCTATCCAATCCTGTATCCTATCCTGTCCTCTATCCTATCCTATCCTCTATCCTATCCTATCCTATATCCTATCCTATCTTCTATCCTATCCTATCCTCTATCCTATCAAGTCCACTATCCTATCCTCTATCCTATCCTATCATCTATCCTCTATCCTATCCAATCCTCTATCCTATCCTATCCTCTATCCTATCAATCCCCTATCCTATCCTCTGTCCTATCCTATCCTCTATCCTATCATATCCTCTATCCTATCCTATCCTCTACCCTATCAAATCCCCTATCCTATCCTCTGTCCTATCCTATCCTCTATCCTATCCTATCCTCTATCCTATCCTATCCTCTATCCTATCCTATCCTCTATCCTCTATCCTATCCTATCCTCTATCCTATCCTATCCTCTATCCTATCCTATCCTCTATCCTATCCTATCCTCTATCCTATCCTATCCTCTATCCTATCCTATCCTCTATCCTATCCTCTATCCTATCCTATCCTCTATCCTATCCTCTATCCTATCCTCTATCCTATCCTCTATCCTATCCTCTAACCTATCTTCTATCCTATCCTCTATCCTATCCTCTATCCTATCCTCTATCCTATCCTCTATCCTATCCTATCCTCTATCCTATCCTATCTTCTATCCTATCCTATCCTCTATCCTATCCTATCCTCTATCCTATCAAAACCCCAACCCTATCCTCTGTCCTATCCTATCCTCTATCCTATCCTATCCTCTATCCTATCCTATCCTCTATCCTATCCTATCCTCTATCCTCTATCCTATCCTATCCTCTATCCTATCCTATCCTCTATCCTATCCTATCCTCTATCCTATCCTATCCTCCATCCTATCCTATCCTCAATCCTATCCTTTCCTGTATCCTATCCAATCCTGTATCCTATCCTATCCTCTATCCTATCCTATCCTCTTTCCTATCCTATCCTCTATCCTATCCTATCCTCTATCCTATCCTATCCTCTATCCTATCCTATCCCCTATCCGATCCTCTACCTTATCCTATCATCTTTCCTCTATCATATCCTATCTTCTATCCTATCCTATCCTCTATCCTATCAAATCCCCTATCCTATCCTGTATCCTATCCTATCATCTATCCTCTATTCTATCCAATCCTCTATCCTATCCTTTCCTCTATTCTATCCTATCTTCTATCCTATCCTATCCTCTATCCTATCCTATCCTCTATCCTATCCTATCCTCTATCCTATCCTATCTTCTATCCTATCATATCCTCTATCCTATCCTATCCCCTATCCGATACTCTATCTTATCCTATCATCTTTCCTCTATCATATCCTATCTTCTATCCTATCCTATCCTCTATCCTATCAAATGCCCTATCCTATCCTCTATCCTATCCTATCCTCTATCCTATCCTATCCTCTATCCTATCCTATCCTCTATCCTATCCTATCCTCTATCCTATCCTATCCTCTATCCTATCCTATCCTCTATCCTATCCTATCCTCTATCCTATCCTATCCTCTATCCTATCCTATCCTCTATCCTATCCTATCCTCTATCCTATCCTATCCTCTATCCTATCCTATCAAATCCCCTATCCTATCCTCTGTCCTATCCTATCGTCTATCCTTTCCTATCCTCTATCCTACCCTATCCTCTTTCCTATCCTATCCTCTATCCTGTCCTATCCTCTATCCTATCCTATCCTCTATCCTATCCTATCCCCTATCCGATCCTCTATCTTAACCTATCATCTTTCCTCTATCATATCCTATCTTCTATCCTATCCTATCTTCTATCCTATCATATCCTCTATCCTATCCTATCCCCTATCCGATCCTCTATCTTATCCTATCATCTTTCCTCTATCATATCCTATCTTCTATCCTATCCTATCCTCTATCCTATCAAATCCCCTATCCTATCCTCTATCCTATCCTATCATCTATCCTCTATCCTACCCTATCCTCTTTCCTATCCTATCCTCTATCCTATCCTATCCTCTATCCTATCCTATCCTCTATCCTATCCTATCCCCTATCCGATCCTCTATCTTATCCTATCATCTTTCCTCTATCATATCCTATCTTCTATCCTATCCTATCCTCTATCCTATCAAATCCCCTATCCTATCCTCTATCCTATCCTATCATCTATCCTCTATCCTATCCTATCCTCTATCCTATCCTATCTTCTATCCTATCCTATCCTCTATCCTATCCTATCCTCTATCCTATCCTATCCTCTATCCAATCCTCTATCCTATCCTATCCTCTATCCTATCCTATCCTCTATCCTATCCTATCTTCTATCCTATAATATCCTCTATCCTATCCTATCCTCTATCCAATCCTCTATCCTATCCTATCCTCTATCCTATCCTATCCTATCTTCTATCCTATCCTATCCTGTATCCTATCAAATTCCCTATCCTATCCTCTACCCTATCCTATCCTCTATCCTATCCTATCCTCTATCCTATCATATCCTCTATCCTATCCTATCCTCTATCCTATCGTATCCTCTATCCTATCCTATCGTCTATCCTGTCCTCCATCCTATCCAATCCTCTATCCTATCCTATCCTCTATCCTATCATATCCTCTATCCTATAATATCCTCTATCCTATCCTATCCTCTATCCAATCCTCTATCCTATTCTATCCTCTATCCTATCCTATCCTCTATCCTCTATCCTCTATCCTCTATCCTATCCTATCCTCTATCCTATCTACCCTCTATACTATCCTATCGTCTATCCTATCCTCTATCCTATCCTATACTCTATCCTATCCTATCCTCCATCCTATCCTATCCTCAATCCTATCCTTTCCTGTATCCTATCCAATCCTGTATCCTATCCTGTCCTCTACTCTATCCTACCCTCTATCCTATCCTGTCCTCTATCCTATCCTATCCTCTATCCTATCCTATGCTCTATCCTATCCTATCGTCTATCCTATCCTCTATCCTATCCTATCAAATCCCCTATCCTATCCTCTGTCCTATCCTATCCTCTATCCTTCCCTATCCTCTATCCTACCCTATCCTCTTTCCTATCCTATCCTCTATCCTATCCTATCCTCTATCCTAACCTCTATCCTATCCTATCCTCTATCCTATCCTATCCTCCATCCTATCCTATCCTCAATCCTATCCTTCCCTGTATCCTATCCAATCCTGTATCCTATCCTGTCCTCTATCCTATCCTATCTTCTATCCTACCCTATCCTCTATCCTATCAAATCCACTATCCTATCCTCTATCCTATCCTATCATCTATCCTCTATCCTATCCAATCCTCTATCCTATCCTATCCTCTATCCTATCAATCCCCTATCCTATCCTCTGTCCTATCCTATCCTCTATCCTATCCTATCCTCTATCCTATCCTATCCTCTACCCTATCAAATCCCCTATCCTATCCTCTGTCCTATCCTATCCTCTATCCTATCCTATCCTCTATCCTATCCTATCCTCTATCCTCTATCCTATCCTATCCTCTATCCTATCCTATCCTCTATCCTATCCTATCCTCTATCCTATCCTATCCTCTATCCTATCCTATCCTCTATCCTATCCTATCCTCTATCCTATCCTCTATCCTATCCTCTATCCTATCCTCTATCCTATCCTCTATCCTATCTTCTATCCTATCCTCTATCCTATCCTCTATCCTATCCTCTATCCTATCCTCTATCCTATCCTATCCTCTATCCTATCCTATCTTCTATCCTATCCTATCCTCTATCCTATCCTATCCTCTATCCTATCAAAACCCCAACCCTATCCTCTGTCCTATCCTATCCTCTATCCTATCCTATCCTCTATCCTATCCTATCCTCTATCCTCTATCCTATCCTATCCTCTATCCTATCCTATCCTCTATCCTATCCTATCCTCTATCCTATCCTCTATCCTATCCTCTATCCTATCCTCTATCCTATCCAATCCTCTATCCTATCCTATCCTCCATCCTATCCTATCCTCAATCCTATCCTTTCCTGTATCCTATCCAATCCTGTATCCTATCCTATCCTCTATCCTATCCTATCCTCTTTCCTATCCTATCCTCTATCCTATCCTATCCTCTATCCTATCCTATCCTCTATCCTATCCTATCCCCTATCCGATCCTCTACCTTATCCTATCATCTTTCCTCTATCATATCCTATCTTCTATCCTATCCTATCCTCTATCCTATCAAATCCCCTATCCTATCCTGTATCCTATCCTATCATCTATCCTCTATTCTATCCAATCCTCTATCCTATCCTTTCCTCTATCCTATCCTATCTTCTATCCTATCCTATCCTCTATCCTATCCTATCCTCTATCCTATCCTATCCTCTATCCAATCCTCTATCCTATCCTATCCTCTATCCTATCCTATCCTCTATCCTATCCTATCTTCTATCCTATCATATCCTCTATCCTATCCTATCCCCTATCCGATACTCTATCTTATCCTATCATCTTTCCTCTATCATATCCTATCTTCTATCCTATCCTATCCTCTATCCTATCAAATGCCCTATCCTATCCTCTATCCTATCCTATCCTCTATCCTATCCTATCCTCTATCCTATCCTATCCTCTATCCTATCTTATCCTCTATCCTATCCTATCCTCTATCCTATCCTATCAAATCCCCTATCCTATCCTCTGTCCTATCCTATCCTCTATCCTTTCCTATCCTCTATCCTATCCTATCCTCTTTCCTATCCTATCCTCTATCCTATCCTATCCTCTATCCTATCCTATCCTCTATCCTATCCTATCCCCTATCCGATCCTCTACCTTATCCTATCATATTTCCTCTATCATATCCTATCTTCTATCCTATCCTATCCTCTATTATATCAAATCCCCTATCATATCCTCTATCCTATCCTATCATCTATCCTCTATTCTATCCAATCCTCTATCCTATCCTATCCTCTATCCTATCCTATCTTCTATCCTATCCTATCCTCTATCCTATCCTATCCTCTATCCTATCCTATCCTCTATCCAATCCTCTATCCTATCCTATCCTCTATCCTATCCTATCCTCTATCCTATCCTATCCTCTATCCTATCCTATCTTCTATCCTATCATATCCTCTATCCTATCCTATCCCCTATCCGATCCTCTACCTTATCCTATCATCTTTCCTCTATCATATCCTATCTTCTATCCTATCCTATCCTCTATCCTATCAAATCCCCTATCCTATCCTGTATCCTATCCTATCATCTATCCTCTATTCTATCCAATCCTCTATCCTATCCTTTCCTCTATCCTATCCTATCTTCTATCCTATCCTATCCTCTATCCTATCCTATCCTCTATCCTATCCTATCCTCTATCCAATCCTCTATCCTATCCTATCCTCTATCCTATCCTATCCTCTATCCTATCCTATCCTCTATCCTATCCTATCTTCTATCCTATCATATCCTCTATCCTATCCTATCCCCTATCCGATACTCTATCTTATCCTATCATCTTTCCTCTATCATATCCTATCTTCTATCCTATCCTATCCTCTATCCTATCAAATGCCCTATCCTATCCTCTATCCTATCCTATCCTCTATCCTATCCTATCCTCTATCCTATCCTATCCTCTATCCTATCTTATCCTCTATCCTATCCTATCCTCTATCCTATCCTATCAAATCCCCTATCCTATCCTCTGTCCTATCCTATCCTCTATCCTTTCCTATCCTCTATCCTATCCTATCCTCTTTCCTATCCTATCCTCTATCCTATCCTATCCTCTATCCTATCCTATCCTCTATCCTATCCTATCCCCTATCCGATCCTCTACCTTATCCTATCATATTTCCTCTATCATATCCTATCTTCTATCCTATCCTATCCTCTATTATATCAAATCCCCTATCATATCCTCTATCCTATCCTATCATCTATCCTCTATTCTATCCAATCCTCTATCCTATCCTATCCTCTATCCTATCCTATCTTCTATCCTATCCTATCCTCTATCCTATCCTATCCTCTATCCTATCCTATCCTCTATCCAATCCTCTATCCTATCCTATCCTCTATCCTATCCTATCCTCTATCCTATCCTATCCTCTATCCTATCCTATCTTCTATCCTATCATATCCTCTATCCTATCCTATCCCCTATCCGATCCTCTATCTTATCCTATCATCTTTCCTCTATCATATCCTATCTTCTATCCTATCCTATCCTCTATCCTATCAAATCCCCTATCCTATCCTCTATCCTATCCTATCATCTATCCTCTATCCTACCCTATCCTCTTTCCTATCCTATCCTCTATCCTACCCTATCCTCTATCCTATCCTATCCTCTATCCTATCCTATCCCCTATCCGATCCTCTATCTTATCCTATCATCTTTCCTCTATCATATCCTATCTTCTATCCTATCCTATCCTCTATCCTATCAAATCCCCTATCCTATCCTCTATCCTATCCTATCATCTATCCTCTATCCTATCCTATCCTCTATCCTATCCTATCTTCTATCCTATCCTATCCTCTATCCTATCCTATCCTCTATCCTATCCTATCCTCTATCCAATCCTCTATCCTATCCTATCCTCTATCCTATCCTATCCTCTATCCTATCCTATCTTCTATCCTATCCTATCCTCTATCCTATCAAATCCCCTACCCTATCCTCTGTCCTATCCTATCCTCTATACTATCCTACCCTCTATCCTATCCTATCCTCTATCCTATCCTATCCTCTATCCTATCCTATCGTCTATCCTATCCTCTATCCTATCCTATCCTCTATCCTATCCTATCCTCCATCCTATCCTATCCTCAATCCTATCCTTTCCTGTATCCTATCCAATCCTGTATCCTATCCTGTCCTCTATCCTATCCTATCCTCTATCCTATCGTATCCTCTATCCTATCCTATCGTCTATCCTGTCCTCTATCCTATCCAATCCTCTATCCTATCCTATCCTCTATCCAATCCTCTATCCTATCCTATCCTCTATCCTATCCTATCCTATCTTCTATCCTATCCTATCCTGTATCCTATCAAATTCCCTATCCTATCCTCTATCCTATCCTATCCTCCATCCTATCCTATCCTCAATCCTATCCTTTCCTGTATCCTATCCAATCCTGTATCCTATCCTGTCCTCTATCCTATCCTATCCTCTATCCTATCGTATCCTCTATCCTATCCTATCGTCTATCCTGTCCTCTATCCTATCCAATCCTCTATCCTATCCTATCCTCTATCCAATCCTCTATCCTATCCTATCCTCTATCCTATCCTATCCTATCTTCTATCCTATCCTATCCTGTATCCTATCAAATTCCCTATCCTATCCTCTATCCTATCCTATCCTCTATCCTATCCTATCCTCTATCCTATCCTATCCTCTATCCTATCATATCCTCTATCCTATCGTATCCTCTATCCTATCCTATCGTCTATCCTGTCCTCTATCCTATCCAATCCTCTATCCTATCCTATCCTCTATCCTATCATATCCTCTATCCTATAATATCCTCTATCCTATCCTATCCTCTATCCAATCCTCTATCCTATCCTATCCTCTATCCTATCCTATCCTCTATCCTCTATCCTCTATCCTCTATCCTCTATCCTATCCTATCCTCTATCCTATCTACCCTCTATACTATCCTATCGTCTATCCTATCCTCTATCCTATCCTATACTCTATCCTATCCTATCCTCCATCCTATCCTATCCTCAATCCTATCCTTTCCTGTATCCTATCCAATCCTGTATCCTATCCTGTCCTCTACTCTATCCTACCCTCTATCCTATCCTGTCCTCTATCCTATCCTATCCTCTATCCTATCCTATGCTCTATCCTATCCTATCGTCTAACCTATCCTCTATCCTATCCTATCAAATCCCCTATCCTATCCTCTGTCCTATCCTATCCTCTATCCTTCCCTATCCTCTATCCTACCCTATCCTCTTTCCTATCCTATCCTCTATCCTATCCTATCCTCTATCCTAACCTCTATCCTATCCTATCCTCTATCCTATCCTATCCTCCATCCTATCCTATCCTCAATCCTATCCTTCCCTGTATCCTATCCAATCCTGTATCCTATCCTGTCCTCTATCCTATCCTATCTTCTATCCTACCCTATCCTCTACCCTATCAAATCCCCTATCCTATCCTCTGTCCTATCCTATCCTCTATCCTATACTATCCTCTATCCTATCCTATCCTCTATCCTATCCTATCCTCTATCCTCTATCCTATCCTATCCTCTATCCTATCCTATCCTCTATCCTATCCTATCCTCTATCCTATCCTATCCTCTATCCTATCCTATCCTCTATCCTATCCTATCCTCTATCCTATCCTATCCTCTATCCTATCCTATCCTCTATCCTATCCTATCCTCTATCCTATCCTATCCTCTATCCTATCCTCTATCCTATCCTATCCTCTATCCTATCCTCTATCCTATCCTCTATCCTATCCTCTATCCTATCCTCTATCCTATCCTCTATCCTATCCTCTATCCTATCCTCTATCCTATCCTCTATCCTATCCTCTATCCTATCCTCTATCCTATCCTCTATCCTATCCTCTATCCTATCCTCTATCCTATCCTATCCTCTATCCTATCCTCTATCCTATCCTATCCTCTATCCTATCCTATCTTCTATCCTATCCTATCCTCTATCCTATCCTATCCTCTATCCTATCAAAACCCCAACCCTATCCTCTGTCCTATCCTATCCTCTATCCTATCCTATCCAATCCTGTATCCTATCCTGTCCTCTATCCTATCCTATCTTCTATCCTACCCTATCCTCTATCCTATCAAATCCACTATCCTATCCTCTATCCTATCCTATCATCTATCCTCTATCCTATCCTATCCTCTATCCTATCCTATCCTCTATCCTATCCTATCCTCTATCCTATCCTCTATCCTATCCTCTATCCTATCCTCTATCCTATCCTCTATCGTATCCTCTATCCTATCCTATCCTCTATCCTATCCTATCCTCCATCCTATCCTATCCTCAATCCTATCCTTTCCTGTATCCTATCCAATCCTGTATCCTATCCTGTCCTCTATCCTATCCTATCCTCTATCCTATCCTATGCTCTATCCTATCCTATCGTCTATCCTATCCTCTATCCTATCCTATCCTCTATCCTATCCTATCCTCTATCCTATCCTATCTTCTATCCTATCCTATCCTCTATCCTCTATCCTATCCTATCTTCTATCCTATCCTATCCTTTATCCTATCCTATCCTTTATCCTATCCTATCCTCTATCCTATCCTATCCTCTATCCAATCCTCTATCCTATCCTATCCTCTATCCTATCCTATCCTCTATCCTATCCTATCTTCTATTCTATCCTATCCTCTATCCTATCCTATCCTCTATCCTATCAAAACCCCAACCCTATCCTGTATCCTATCCTATCCTCTATCCTATCCTATCGTCTATCCTATCCTCTATCCTATCCTATCCTCTATCCTATCCTTTATCCTATCCCCTGTCCTATCCTATCCTCTATAATATCCTATCCTCTATCCTATCCTTTCCTCTATCCTATCCTATCGTCTATCCTATCCTCTATCCTATCCTATCCTCTATCCTATCAAAACCCCTACCCTATCCTCTGTCCTATCCTATCCTCTATCCTATCCTATCCTCTATCCTATCCTATCCTCTATCCTATCCTATCCTCTATCCAATCAAATCCCCTATCCTATCCTCTCTCCTATCCTATCCTCTATCCTATCCTATCCTCCATCCTATCCTATCCTCAATCCTATCCTTCCCTGTATCCTATCCAATCCTGTATCCTATCCTGTCCTCTATCCTATCCTATCCTCTATCCTATCCTATCCTCTATCCTTTCCTATCCTCTATCCTATCCTATCCTCTTTCCTATCCTATCCTCTATCCTATCCTATCCTCTATCCTATCCTATCGTCTATCCTATCCTCTATTCTATCCAATCCTCTATCCTATCCTATCCTCTATCCTAACCTATCGTCTATCCTATCCTATCCTCTATCCTATCCTTTCCTGTATCCTATCCAATCCTGTATCCTATCCTGTCCTCTATTCTATCCTACCCTCTATCCTATCCTGTCCTCTATTCTGTCCTACCCTCTATCCTATCCTGTCCTCTATCCTATCCTATCCTCTATCCTATCCTATGCTCTATCCTATCCTATCGTCTATCCTATCCTCTATCCTATGCTATCAAATCCCCTATCCTATCCTCTGTCCTATCCTATCCTCTATCCTTTCCTATCCTCTATCCTATCCTATCCTCTTTCCTATCCTATCCTCTATCCTCTATCCTATCCTATCCTCTATCCTAACCTCTATCCTATCCTATCCTCTATCCTATCCTATCCTCCATCCTATCCTATCCTCAATCCTATCCTTCCCTGTATCCTATCCAATCCTGTATCCTATCCTGTCCTCTATCCTATCCTATCCTCTATCCTATCCTATCCTCTATCCTTTCCTATCCTCTATCCTATCCTATCCTCTTTCCTATCCTATCCTCTATCCTATCCTATCCTCTATCCTATCCTATCGTCTATAATATCCTCTATTCTATCCAATCCTCTATCCTATCCTATCCTCTATCCTAACCTATCCTCTATCCTATCATATCCTCTATCCTATAATATCCTCTATCCTATCCTATCCTCTATCCAATCCTCTATCCTATCCTATCCTCAATCCTATCTTATCCTCTATCCTATCCTGTCTTCTATCCTATCCTATCCTGTATCCTATCAAATTCCCTATCCTATCCTGTATCCTATCCTATCCTCTATCCTATCCTATCCTCTATCCTATCCTATCCTCTATCCTATCCTATCGTCTATCCTATCCTCTATCCTATCCTATCCTCTATCCTATCCTATCGTCTATCCTATCCTCTATCCTATCCTATCCTCTATCCTATCCTAACCTCCATCCTATCCTATCCTCAATCCTATCCTTTCCTGTATCCTGTCCAATCCTGTATCCTATCCTGTCCTCTATCCTATCCTATCCTCTATCCTATCCTATCCTCTATCCAATCCTCTATCCTATCCTATCCTCTATCCTATCCTATCCTCTATCCTCTATCCTCTATCCTCTATCCTATCCTATCCTCTATCCTATCTACCCTCTATACTATCCTATCGTCTATCCTATCCTCTACCCTTTCCTATCCTCTATCCTATCCTTTCCTCTTTCCTATCCTATCCTCTATCCTATCCTATCTTCTATCCTATCCTATCCTCTATCCTATCAAATCCCCTATCCTATCCTCTATCCTATCCTATCATCTATCCTCTATCCTATCCAATCCTCTATCCTATCCTATCCTCTATCCTATCCTATCCTCTATCCAATCCTCTATCCTATCCTATCCTCAATCCTATCTTATCCTCTATCCTATCCTGTCTTCTATCCTATCCTATCCTGTATCCTATCAAATTCCCTATCCTATCCTCTATCCTATCCTATCCTCTATCCTATCCTATCGTCTATCCTATCCTCTATCCTATCCTATCCTCTATCCTATCCTAACCTCCATCCTATCCTATCCTCAATCCTATCCTTTCCTGTATCCTGTCCAATCCTGTATCCTATCCTGTCCTCTATCCTATCCTATCATCTATCCTATCGTATCCTCTATCCTATCCTATCGTCTATCCTGTCCTCTATCCTATCCAATCCTCTATCCTATCCTATCCTCTATCCTATCATATCCTCTATCCTATAATATCCTCTATCCTATCCTATCCTCTATCCAATCCTCTATCCTATCCTATCCTCTATCCTATCCTATCCTCTATCCAATCCTCTATCCTATCTACCCTCTATACTATCCTATCGTCTATCCTATCCTCTATCCTATCCTATACTCTATCCTATCCTATCCTCCATCCTATCCTATCCCCAATACTATCCTTTCCTGTATCCTATCCAATCCTGTATCCTATCCTGTCCTCTACTCTATCCTACCCTCTATCCTATCCTGTCCTCTATCCTATCCTATCCTCTATCCTATCCTATGCTCTATCCTATCCTATCGTCTATCCTATCCTCTATCCTATCCTATCAAATCCCCTATCCTATCCTCTGTCCTATCCTATCCTCTATCCTTTCCTATCCTCTATCCTACCCTATCCTCTTTCCTATCCTATCCTCTATCCTGTCCTATCCTCTATCCTATCCTATCCTCTATCCTATCCTATCCCCTATCCGATCCTCTATCTTATCCTATCATCTTTCCTCTATCATATCCTATCTTCTATCCTATCCTATCCTCTATCCTATCAAATCCCCTATCCTATCCTCTATCCTATCCTATCATCTATCCTCTATCCTATCCTATCCTCTATCCTATCCTATCTTCTACCCTATCCTATCCTCTATCCTACCCTATCCTCTATCCTATCCTATCCTCTATCCAATCCTCTATCCTATCCCATCCTCTATCCTATCCTATCCTCTATCCTATCCTATCCTCTGTCCTATCCTATCCTCTATCCTATCCTATCCTCTATCCTTTCCTATCGTCTATCCTATCCTCTATCCTATCCTATCCTCTATCCTATCCTATCCCCAATACTATCCTTTCCTGTATCCTATCCAATCCTGTATCCTATCCTGTCCTCTACTCTATCCTACCCTCTATCCTATCCTGTCCTCTATCCTATCCTATCCTCTATCCTATCCTATCCTCTATCCTATCATATCCTCTATCCTATAATATCCTCTATCCTATCCTCTATCCTATCCTATCCTCTATCCTATCCTATCCTCTATACTATCCTACCCTCTATCCTATCCTATCCTCTATCCTATCCTATCCTCTATCCTATCCTATCGTCTATCCTATCCTCTATCCTATCCTATCCTCCATCCTATCCTATCCTCAATCCTATCCTCAATCCTATCTTTCCTGTATCCTATCCAATCCTGTCCTCTATCCTATCCTATCCTCTATCCTATCGTATCCTCTATCCTATCCTATCGTCTATCCTGTCCTCTATCCTATCCAATCCTCTATCCTATCCTATCCTCTATCCTATCATATCCTCTATCCTATAATATCCTCTATCCTATCCTATCCTCTATCCAATCCTCTATCCTATCCTATCCTCAATCCTATCTTATCCTCTATCCTATCCTGTCTTCTATCCTATCCTATCCTGTATCCTATCAAATTCCCTATCCTATCCTGTATCCTATCCTATCCTCTATCCTATCCTATCCTCTATCCTATCCTATCCTCTATCCTATCCTATCGTCTATCCTATCCTCTATCCTATCCTATCCTCTATCCTATCCTAACCTCCATCCTATCCTATCCTCAATCCTATCCTTTCCTGTATCCTGTCCAATCCTGTATCCTATCCTGTCCTCTATCCTTTCCTATCCTCTATCCTATCCTATCCTCTTTCCTATCCTATCCTCTATCCTATCCTATCCTCTATCCTATCCTATCGTCTATCCTATCCTCTATTCTATCCAATCCTCTATCCTATCCTATCCTCTATCCTAACCTATCGTCTATCCTATCCTATCCTCTATCCTATCCTTTCCTGTATCCTATCCAATCCTGTATCCTATCCTGTCCTCTATTCTATCCTACCCTCTATCCTATCCTGTCCTCTATTCTGTCCTACCCTCTATCCTATCCTGTCCTCTATCCTATCCTATCCTCTATCCTATCCTATGCTCTATCCTATCCTATCGTCTATCCTATCCTCTATCCTATGCTATCAAATCCCCTATCCTATCCTCTGTCCTATCCTATCCTCTATCCTTTCCTATCCTCTATCCTATCCTATCCTCTTTCCTATCCTATCCTCTATCCTCTATCCTATCCTATCCTCTATCCTAACCTCTATCCTATCCTATCCTCTATCCTATCCTATCCTCCATCCTATCCTATCCTCAATCCTATCCTTCCCTGTATCCTATCCAATCCTGTATCCTATCCTGTCCTCTATCCTATCCTATCCTCTATCCTATCCTATCCTCTATCCTTTCCTATCCTCTATCCTATCCTATCCTCTTTCCTATCCTATCCTCTATCCTATCCTATCCTCTATCCTATCCTATCGTCTATAATATCCTCTATTCTATCCAATCCTCTATCCTATCCTATCCTCTATCCTAACCTATCCTCTATCCTATCATATCCTCTATCCTATAATATCCTCTATCCTATCCTATCCTCTATCCAATCCTCTATCCTATCCTATCCTCAATCCTATCTTATCCTCTATCCTATCCTGTCTTCTATCCTATCCTATCCTGTATCCTATCAAATTCCCTATCCTATCCTGTATCCTATCCTATCCTCTATCCTATCCTATCCTCTATCCTATCCTATCCTCTATCCTATCCTATCGTCTATCCTATCCTCTATCCTATCCTATCCTCTATCCTATCCTATCGTCTATCCTATCCTCTATCCTATCCTATCCTCTATCCTATCCTAACCTCCATCCTATCCTATCCTCAATCCTATCCTTTCCTGTATCCTGTCCAATCCTGTATCCTATCCTGTCCTCTATCCTATCCTATCCTCTATCCTATCCTATCCTCTATCCAATCCTCTATCCTATCCTATCCTCTATCCTATCCTATCCTCTATCCTCTATCCTCTATCCTCTATCCTATCCTATCCTCTATCCTATCTACCCTCTATACTATCCTATCGTCTATCCTATCCTCTACCCTTTCCTATCCTCTATCCTATCCTTTCCTCTTTCCTATCCTATCCTCTATCCTATCCTATCTTCTATCCTATCCTATCCTCTATCCTATCAAATCCCCTATCCTATCCTCTATCCTATCCTATCATCTATCCTCTATCCTATCCAATCCTCTATCCTATCCTATCCTCTATCCTATCCTATCCTCTATCCAATCCTCTATCCTATCCTATCCTCAATCCTATCTTATCCTCTATCCTATCCTGTCTTCTATCCTATCCTATCCTGTATCCTATCAAATTCCCTATCCTATCCTCTATCCTATCCTATCCTCTATCCTATCCTATCGTCTATCCTATCCTCTATCCTATCCTATCCTCTATCCTATCCTAACCTCCATCCTATCCTATCCTCAATCCTATCCTTTCCTGTATCCTGTCCAATCCTGTATCCTATCCTGTCCTCTATCCTATCCTATCATCTATCCTATCGTATCCTCTATCCTATCCTATCGTCTATCCTGTCCTCTATCCTATCCAATCCTCTATCCTATCCTATCCTCTATCCTATCATATCCTCTATCCTATAATATCCTCTATCCTATCCTATCCTCTATCCAATCCTCTATCCTATCCTATCCTCTATCCTATCCTATCCTCTATCCAATCCTCTATCCTATCTACCCTCTATACTATCCTATCGTCTATCCTATCCTCTATCCTATCCTATACTCTATCCTATCCTATCCTCCATCCTATCCTATCCCCAATACTATCCTTTCCTGTATCCTATCCAATCCTGTATCCTATCCTGTCCTCTACTCTATCCTACCCTCTATCCTATCCTGTCCTCTATCCTATCCTATCCTCTATCCTATCCTATGCTCTATCCTATCCTATCGTCTATCCTATCCTCTATCCTATCCTATCAAATCCCCTATCCTATCCTCTGTCCTATCCTATCCTCTATCCTTTCCTATCCTCTATCCTACCCTATCCTCTTTCCTATCCTATCCTCTATCCTGTCCTATCCTCTATCCTATCCTATCCTCTATCCTATCCTATCCCCTATCCGATCCTCTATCTTATCCTATCATCTTTCCTCTATCATATCCTATCTTCTATCCTATCCTATCCTCTATCCTATCAAATCCCCTATCCTATCCTCTATCCTATCCTATCATCTATCCTCTATCCTATCCTATCCTCTATCCTATCCTATCTTCTACCCTATCCTATCCTCTATCCTACCCTATCCTCTATCCTATCCTATCCTCTATCCAATCCTCTATCCTATCCCATCCTCTATCCTATCCTATCCTCTATCCTATCCTATCCTCTGTCCTATCCTATCCTCTATCCTATCCTATCCTCTATCCTTTCCTATCGTCTATCCTATCCTCTATCCTATCCTATCCTCTATCCTATCCTATCCCCAATACTATCCTTTCCTGTATCCTATCCAATCCTGTATCCTATCCTGTCCTCTACTCTATCCTACCCTCTATCCTATCCTGTCCTCTATCCTATCCTATCCTCTATCCTATCCTATCCTCTATCCTATCATATCCTCTATCCTATAATATCCTCTATCCTATCCTCTATCCTATCCTATCCTCTATCCTATCCTATCCTCTATACTATCCTACCCTCTATCCTATCCTATCCTCTATCCTATCCTATCCTCTATCCTATCCTATCGTCTATCCTATCCTCTATCCTATCCTATCCTCCATCCTATCCTATCCTCAATCCTATCCTCAATCCTATCCTTTCCTGTATCCTATCCAATCCTGTCCTCTATCCTATCCTATCCTCTATCCTATCGTATCCTCTATCCTATCCTATCGTCTATCCTGTCCTCTATCCTATCCAATCCTCTATCCTATCCTATCCTCTATCCTATCATATCCTCTATCTATAATATCCTCTATCCTATCCTATCCTCTATCCAATCCTCTATCCTATCCTATCCTCAATCCTATCTTATCCTCTATCCTATCCTGTCTTCTATCCTATCCTATCCTGTATCCTATCAAATTCCCTATCCTATCCTGTATCCTATCCTATCCTCTATCCTATCCTATCCTCTATCCTATCCTATCCTCTATCCTATCCTATCGTCTATCCTATCCTCTATCCTATCCTATCCTCTATCCTATCCTAACCCTCCATCCTATCCTATCCTCAATCCTATCCTTTCCTGTATCCTGTCCAATCCTGTATCCTATCCTGTCCTCTATCCTATCCTATCCTCTATCCTATCATATCCTCTATCCTATCCTATCGTCTATCCTGTCCTCTATCCTATCCAATCCTCTATCCTATCCTATCCTCTATCCTATCATATCCTCTATCCTATAATATCCTCTATCCTATCCTATCCTCTATCCAATCCTCTATCCTATCCTATCCTCTATCCTATCCTATCCTCTATCCAATCCTCTATCCTATCTACCCTCTATACTATCCTATCGTCTATCCTATCCTCTATCCTATCCTATACTCTATCCTATCCTATCCTCCATCCTATCCTATCCCCAATACTATCCTTTCCTGTATCCTATCCAATCCTGTATCCTATCCTGTCCTCTACTCTATCCTACCCTCTATCCTATCCTGTCCTCTATCCTATCCTATCCTCTATCCTATCCTATGCTCTATCCTATCCTATCGTCTATCCTATCCTCTATCCTATCCTATCAAATCCCCTATCCTATCCTCTGTCCTATCCTATCCTCTATCCTTTCCTATCCTCTATCCTACCCTATCCTCTTTCCTATCCTATCCTCTATCCTGTCCTATCCTCTATCCTATCCTATCCTCTATCCTATCCTATCCCCTATCCGATCCTCTATCTTATCCTATCATCTTTCCTCTATCATATCCTATCTTCTATCCTATCCTATCCTCTATCCTATCAAATCCCCTATCCTATCCTCTATCCTATCCTATCATCTATCCTCTATCCTATCCTATCCTCTATCCTATCCTATCTTCTACCCTATCCTATCCTCTATCCTACCCTATCCTCTATCCTATCCTATCCTCTATCCAATCCTCTATCCTATCCCATCCTCTATCCTATCCTATCCTCTATCCTATCCTATCCTCTGTCCTATCCTATCCTCTATCCTATCCTATCCTCTATCCTATCCTATCGTCTATCCTATCCTCTATCCTATCCTATCCTCTATCCTATCCTATCCTCTATCCTATCCTATCCTCTATCATATCCTATCCTCTATCCTATCCTATCCTCTATCCTATCCTATCCTCTATCCTATCCTATCCTCTATCCTATCCTATCCTCTATCCTATCCTATCAAATCCCCTATCCTATCCTCTGTCCTATCCTATCCTCTATCCTTTCCTATCCTCTATCCTATCCTATCCTCTTTCCTATCCTATCCTCTATCCTATCCTATCCTCTATCTTATCCTATCGTCTATCCTATCCTCTATCCTATCCTATCCTCTATCCTATCCTATCCTCTATCCTATCCTATCCTCTATACTATCCTATCCTCTATCCTATCCTATCCTCTATCCAATCCTCTATCCTATCCTATCCTCTATCCTATCCTATCCTCTATCCTATCCTATCTTCTATCCTATAATATCCTCTATCCTATCCTATCCTCTATCCAATCCTCTATCCTATCCTATCCTCTATCCTATCCTATCCTATCTTCTATCCTATCCTATCCTGTATCCTATCAAATTCCCTATCCTATCCTCTACCCTATCCTATCCTCTATCCTATCCTATCCTCTATCCTATCATATCCTCTATCCTATCCTATCCTCTATCCTATCGTATCCTCTATCCTATCCTATCGTCTATCCTGTCCTCCATCCTATCCAATCCTCTATCCTATCCTATCCTCTATCCTATCATATCCTCTATCCTATAATATCCTCTATCCTATCCTATCCTCTATCCAATCCTCTATCCTATTCTATCCTCTATCCTATCCTATCCTCTATCCTCTATCCTCTATCCTCTATCCTATCCTATCCTCTATCCTATCTACCCTCTATACTATCCTATCGTCTATCCTATCCTCTATCCTATCCTATACTCTATCCTATCCTATCCTCCATCCTATCCTATCCTCAATCCTATCCTTTCCTGTATCCTATCCAATCCTGTATCCTATCCTGTCCTCTACTCTATCCTACCCTCTATCCTATCCTGTCCTCTATCCTATCCTATCCTCTATCCTATCCTATGCTCTATCCTATCCTATCGTCTATCCTATCCTCTATCCTATCCTATCAAATCCCCTATCCTATCCTCTGTCCTATCCTATCCTCTATCCTTCCCTATCCTCTATCCTACCCTATCCTCTTTCCTATCCTATCCTCTATCCTATCCTATCCTCTATCCTAACCTCTATCCTATCCTATCCTCTATCCTATCCTATCCTCCATCCTATCCTATCCTCAATCCTATCCTTCCCTGTATCCTATCCAATCCTGTATCCTATCCTGTCCTCTATCCTATCCTATCTTCTATCCTACCCTATCCTCTATCCTATCAAATCCACTATCCTATCCTCTATCCTATCCTATCATCTATCCTCTATCCTATCCAATCCTCTATCCTATCCTATCCTCTATCCTATCAATCCCCTATCCTATCCTCTGTCCTATCCTATCCTCTATCCTATCCTATCCTCTATCCTATCCTATCCTCTACCCTATCAAATCCCCTATCCTATCCTCTGTCCTATCCTATCCTCTATCCTATCCTATCCTCTATCCTATCCTATCCTCTATCCTCTATCCTATCCTATCCTCTATCCTATCCTATCCTCTATCCTATCCTATCCTCTATCCTATCCTATCCTCTATCCTATCCTATCCTCTATCCTATCCTATCCTCTATCCTATCCTCTATCCTATCCTCTATCCTATCCTCTATCCTATCCTCTATCCTATCTTCTATCCTATCCTCTATCCTATCCTCTATCCTATCCTCTATCCTATCCTCTATCCTATCCTATCCTCTATCCTATCCTATCTTCTATCCTATCCTATCCTCTATCCTATCCTATCCTCTATCCTATCAAAACCCCAACCCTATCCTCTGTCCTATCCTATCCTCTATCCTATCCTATCCTCTATCCTATCCTATCCTCTATCCTCTATCCTATCCTATCCTCTATCCTATCCTATCCTCTATCCTATCCTATCCTCTATCCTATCCTCTATCCTATCCTCTATCCTATCCTCTATCCTATCCAATCCTCTATCCTATCCTATCCTCCATCCTATCCTATCCTCAATCCTATCCTTTCCTGTATCCTATCCAATCCTGTATCCTATCCTATCCTCTATCCTATCCTATCCTCTTTCCTATCCTATCCTCTATCCTATCCTATCCTCTATCCTATCCTATCCTCTATCCTATCCTATCCCCTATCCGATCCTCTACCTTATCCTATCATCTTTCCTCTATCATATCCTATCTTCTATCCTATCCTATCCTCTATCCTATCAAATCCCCTATCCTATCCTGTATCCTATCCTATCATCTATCCTCTATTCTATCCAATCCTCTATCCTATCCTTTCCTCTATCCTATCCTATCTTCTATCCTATCCTATCCTCTATCCTATCCTATCCTCTATCCTATCCTATCCTCTATCCAATCCTCTATCCTATCCTATCCTCTATCCTATCCTATCCTCTATCCTATCCTATCTTCTATCCTATCATATCCTCTATCCTATCCTATCCCCTATCCGATACTCTATCTTATCCTATCATCTTTCCTCTATCATATCCTATCTTCTATCCTATCCTATCCTCTATCCTATCAAATGCCCTATCCTATCCTCTATCCTATCCTATCCTCTATCCTATCCTATCCTCTATCCTATCCTATCCTCTATCCTATCTTATCCTCTATCCTATCCTATCCTCTATCCTATCCTATCAAATCCCCTATCCTATCCTCTGTCCTATCCTATCCTCTATCCTTTCCTATCCTCTATCCTATCCTATCCTCTTTCCTATCCTATCCTCTATCCTATCCTATCCTCTATCCTATCCTATCCTCTATCCTATCCTATCCCCTATCCGATCCTCTACCTTATCCTATCATATTTCCTCTATCATATCCTATCTTCTATCCTATCCTATCCTCTATTATATCAAATCCCCTATCATATCCTCTATCCTATCCTATCATCTATCCTCTATTCTATCCAATCCTCTATCCTATCCTATCCTCTATCCTATCCTATCGTCTATCCTATCCTATCCTCTATCCTATCCTATCCTCTATCCTATCCTATCCTCTATCCAATCCTCTATCCTATCCTATCCTCTATCCTATCCTATCCTCTATCCTATCCTATCCTCTATCCTATCCTATCTTCTATCCTATCATATCCTCTATCCTATCCTATCCCCTATCCGATCCTCTACCTTATCCTATCATCTTTCCTCTATCATATCCTATCTTCTATCCTATCCTATCCTCTATCCTATCAAATCCCCTATCCTATCCTGTATCCTATCCTATCATCTATCCTCTATTCTATCCAATCCTCTATCCTATCCTTTCCTCTATCCTATCCTATCTTCTATCCTATCCTATCCTCTATCCTATCCTATCCTCTATCCTATCCTATCCTCTATCCAATCCTCTATCCTATCCTATCCTCTATCCTATCCTATCCTCTATCCTATCCTATCCTCTATCCTATCCTATCTTCTATCCTATCATATCCTCTATCCTATCCTATCCCCTATCCGATACTCTATCTTATCCTATCATCTTTCCTCTATCATATCCTATCTTCTATCCTATCCTATCCTCTATCCTATCAAATGCCCTATCCTATCCTCTATCCTATCCTATCCTCTATCCTATCCTATCCTCTATCCTATCCTATCCTCTATCCTATCTTATCCTCTATCCTATCCTATCCTCTATCCTATCCTATCAAATCCCCTATCCTATCCTCTGTCCTATCCTATCCTCTATCCTTTCCTATCCTCTATCCTATCCTATCCTCTTTCCTATCCTATCCTCTATCCTATCCTATCCTCTATCCTATCCTATCCTCTATCCTATCCTATCCCCTATCCGATCCTCTACCTTATCCTATCATATTTCCTCTATCATATCCTATCTTCTATCCTATCCTATCCTCTATTATATCAAATCCCCTATCATATCCTCTATCCTATCCTATCATCTATCCTCTATTCTATCCAATCCTCTATCCTATCCTATCCTCTATCCTATCCTATCTTCTATCCTATCCTATCCTCTATCCTATCCTATCCTCTATCCTATCCTATCCTCTATCCAATCCTCTATCCTATCCTATCCTCTATCCTATCCTATCCTCTATCCTATCCTATCCTCTATCCTATCCTATCTTCTATCCTATCATATCCTCTATCCTATCCTATCCCCTATCCGATCCTCTATCTTATCCTATCATCTTTCCTCTATCATATCCTATCTTCTATCCTATCCTATCCTCTATCCTATCAAATCCCCTATCCTATCCTCTATCCTATCCTATCATCTATCCTCTATCCTACCCTATCCTCTTTCCTATCCTATCCTCTATCCTACCCTATCCTCTATCCTATCCTATCCTCTATCCTATCCTATCCCCTATCCGATCCTCTATCTTATCCTATCATCTTTCCTCTATCATATCCTATCTTCTATCCTATCCTATCCTCTATCCTATCAAATCCCCTATCCTATCCTCTATCCTATCCTATCATCTATCCTCTATCCTATCCTATCCTCTATCCTATCCTATCTTCTATCCTATCCTATCCTCTATCCTATCCTATCCTCTATCCTATCCTATCCTCTATCCAATCCTCTATCCTATCCTATCCTCTATCCTATCCTATCCTCTATCCTATCCTATCTTCTATCCTATCCTATCCTCTATCCTATCAAATCCCCTACCCTATCCTCTGTCCTATCCTATCCTCTATACTATCCTACCCTCTATCCTATCCTATCCTCTATCCTATCCTATCCTCTATCCTATCCTATCGTCTATCCTATCCTCTATCCTATCCTATCCTCTATCCTATCCTATCCTCCATCCTATCCTATCCTCAATCCTATCCTTTCCTGTATCCTATCCAATCCTGTATCCTATCCTGTCCTCTATCCTATCCTATCCTCTATCCTATCGTATCCTCTATCCTATCCTATCGTCTATCCTGTCCTCTATCCTATCCAATCCTCTATCCTATCCTATCCTCTATCCAATCCTCTATCCTATCCTATCCTCTATCCTATCCTATCCTATCTTCTATCCTATCCTATCCTGTATCCTATCAAATTCCCTATCCTATCCTCTATCCTATCCTATCCTCCATCCTATCCTATCCTCAATCCTATCCTTTCCTGTATCCTATCCAATCCTGTATCCTATCCTGTCCTCTATCCTATCCTATCCTCTATCCTATCGTATCCTCTATCCTATCCTATCGTCTATCCTGTCCTCTATCCTATCCAATCCTCTATCCTATCCTATCCTCTATCCAATCCTCTATCCTATCCTATCCTCTATCCTATCCTATCCTATCTTCTATCCTATCCTATCCTGTATCCTATCAAATTCCCTATCCTATCCTCTATCCTATCCTATCCTCTATCCTATCCTATCCTCTATCCTATCCTATCCTCTATCCTATCATATCCTCTATCCTATCGTATCCTCTATCCTATCCTATCGTCTATCCTGTCCTCTATCCTATCCAATCCTCTATCCTATCCTATCCTCTATCCTATCATATCCTCTATCCTATAATATCCTCTATCCTATCCTATCCTCTATCCAATCCTCTATCCTATCCTATCCTCTATCCTATCCTATCCTCTATCCTCTATCCTCTATCCTCTATCCTCTATCCTATCCTATCCTCTATCCTATCTACCCTCTATACTATCCTATCGTCTATCCTATCCTCTATCCTATCCTATACTCTATCCTATCCTATCCTCCATCCTATCCTATCCTCAATCCTATCCTTTCCTGTATCCTATCCAATCCTGTATCCTATCCTGTCCTCTACTCTATCCTACCCTCTATCCTATCCTGTCCTCTATCCTATCCTATCCTCTATCCTATCCTATGCTCTATCCTATCCTATCGTCTAACCTATCCTCTATCCTATCCTATCAAATCCCCTATCCTATCCTCTGTCCTATCCTATCCTCTATCCTTCCCTATCCTCTATCCTACCCTATCCTCTTTCCTATCCTATCCTCTATCCTATCCTATCCTCTATCCTAACCTCTATCCTATCCTATCCTCTATCCTATCCTATCCTCCATCCTATCCTATCCTCAATCCTATCCTTCCCTGTATCCTATCCAATCCTGTATCCTATCCTGTCCTCTATCCTATCCTATCTTCTATCCTACCCTATCCTCTATCCTATCAAATCCACTATCCTATCCTCTATCCTATCCTATCATCTATCCTCTATCCTATCCAATCCTCTATCCTATCCTATCCTCTATCCTATCAATCCCCTATCCTATCCTCTGTCCTATCCTATCCTCTATCCTATCCTATCCTCTATTATATCCTATCCTCTACCCTATCAAATCCCCTATCCTATCCTCTGTCCTATCCTATCCTCTATCCTATACTATCCTCTATCCTATCCTATCCTCTATCCTATCCTATCCTCTATCCTCTATCCTATCCTATCCTCTATCCTATCCTATCCTCTATCCTATCCTATCCTCTATCCTATCCTATCCTCTATCCTATCCTATCCTCTATCCTATCCTATCCTCTATCCTATCCTATCCTCTATCCTATCCTATCCTCTATCCTATCCTATCCTCTATCCTATCCTATCCTCTATCCTATCCTCTATCCTATCCTATCCTCTATCCTATCCTCTATCCTATCCTCTATCCTATCCTCTATCCTATCCTCTATCCTATCCTCTATCCTATCCTCTATCCTATCCTCTATCCTATCCTCTATCCTATCCTCTATCCTATCCTCTATCCTATCCTCTATCGTATCCTCTATCCTATCCTATCCTCTATCCTATCCTATCCTCCATCCTATCCTATCCTCAATCCTATCCTTTCCTGTATCCTATCCAATCCTGTATCCTATCCTGTCCTCTATCCTATCCTATCCTCTATCCTATCCTATGCTCTATCCTATCCTATCGTCTATCCTATCCTCTATCCTATCCTATCCTCTATCCTATCCTATCCTCTATCCTATCCTATCTTCTATCCTATCCTATCCTCTATCCTCTATCCTATCCTATCTTCTATCCTATCCTATCCTTTATCCTATCCTATCCTTTATCCTATCCTATCCTCTATCCTATCCTATCCTCTATCCAATCCTCTATCCTATCCTATCCTCTATCCTATCCTATCCTCTATCCTATCCTATCTTCTATTCTATCCTATCCTCTATCCTATCCTATCCTCTATCCTATCAAAACCCCAACCCTATCCTGTATCCTATCCTATCCTCTATCCTATCCTATCGTCTATCCTATCCTCTATCCTATCCTATCCTCTATCCTATCCTTTATCCTATCCCCTGTCCTATCCTATCCTCTATAATATCCTATCCTCTATCCTATCCTTTCCTCTATCCTATCCTATCGTCTATCCTATCCTCTATCCTATCCTATCCTCTATCCTATCAAAACCCCTACCCTATCCTCTGTCCTATCCTATCCTCTATCCTATCCTATCCTCTATCCTATCCTATCCTCTATCCTATCCTATCCTCTATCCAATCAAATCCCCTATCCTATCCTCTCTCCTATCCTATCCTCTATCCTATCCTATCCTCCATCCTATCCTATCCTCAATCCTATCCTTCCCTGTATCCTATCCAATCCTGTATCCTATCCTGTCCTCTATCCTATCCTATCCTCTATCCTATCCTATCCTCTATCCTTTCCTATCCTCTATCCTATCCTATCCTCTTTCCTATCCTATCCTCTATCCTATCCTATCCTCTATCCTATCCTATCGTCTATCCTATCCTCTATTCTATCCAATCCTCTATCCTATCCTATCCTCTATCCTAACCTATCGTCTATCCTATCCTATCCTCTATCCTATCCTTTCCTGTATCCTATCCAATCCTGTATCCTATCCTGTCCTCTATTCTATCCTACCCTCTATCCTATCCTGTCCTCTATTCTGTCCTACCCTCTATCCTATCCTGTCCTCTATCCTATCCTATCCTCTATCCTATCCTATGCTCTATCCTATCCTATCGTCTATCCTATCCTCTATCCTATGCTATCAAATCCCCTATCCTATCCTCTGTCCTATCCTATCCTCTATCCTTTCCTATCCTCTATCCTATCCTATCCTCTTTCCTATCCTATCCTCTATCCTCTATCCTATCCTATCCTCTATCCTAACCTCTATCCTATCCTATCCTCTATCCTATCCTATCCTCCATCCTATCCTATCCTCAATCCTATCCTTCCCTGTATCCTATCCAATCCTGTATCCTATCCTGTCCTCTATCCTATCCTATCCTCTATCCTATCCTATCCTCTATCCTTTCCTATCCTCTATCCTATCCTATCCTCTTTCCTATCCTATCCTCTATCCTATCCTATCCTCTATCCTATCCTATCGTCTATAATATCCTCTATTCTATCCAATCCTCTATCCTATCCTATCCTCTATCCTAACCTATCCTCTATCCTATCATATCCTCTATCCTATAATATCCTCTATCCTATCCTATCCTCTATCCAATCCTCTATCCTATCCTATCCTCAATCCTATCTTATCCTCTATCCTATCCTGTCTTCTATCCTATCCTATCCTGTATCCTATCAAATTCCCTATCCTATCCTGTATCCTATCCTATCCTCTATCCTATCCTATCCTCTATCCTATCCTATCCTCTATCCTATCCTATCGTCTATCCTATCCTCTATCCTATCCTATCCTCTATCCTATCCTATCGTCTATCCTATCCTCTATCCTATCCTATCCTCTATCCTATCCTAACCTCCATCCTATCCTATCCTCAATCCTATCCTTTCCTGTATCCTGTCCAATCCTGTATCCTATCCTGTCCTCTATCCTATCCTATCCTCTATCCTATCCTATCCTCTATCCAATCCTCTATCCTATCCTATCCTCTATCCTATCCTATCCTCTATCCTCTATCCTCTATCCTCTATCCTATCCTATCCTCTATCCTATCTACCCTCTATACTATCCTATCGTCTATCCTATCCTCTACCCTTTCCTATCCTCTATCCTATCCTTTCCTCTTTCCTATCCTATCCTCTATCCTATCCTATCTTCTATCCTATCCTATCCTCTATCCTATCAAATCCCCTATCCTATCCTCTATCCTATCCTATCATCTATCCTCTATCCTATCCAATCCTCTATCCTATCCTATCCTCTATCCTATCCTATCCTCTATCCAATCCTCTATCCTATCCTATCCTCAATCCTATCTTATCCTCTATCCTATCCTGTCTTCTATCCTATCCTATCCTGTATCCTATCAAATTCCCTATCCTATCCTCTATCCTATCCTATCCTCTATCCTATCCTATCGTCTATCCTATCCTCTATCCTATCCTATCCTCTATCCTATCCTAACCTCCATCCTATCCTATCCTCAATCCTATCCTTTCCTGTATCCTGTCCAATCCTGTATCCTATCCTGTCCTCTATCCTATCCTATCATCTATCCTATCGTATCCTCTATCCTATCCTATCGTCTATCCTGTCCTCTATCCTATCCAATCCTCTATCCTATCCTATCCTCTATCCTATCATATCCTCTATCCTATAATATCCTCTATCCTATCCTATCCTCTATCCAATCCTCTATCCTATCCTATCCTCTATCCTATCCTATCCTCTATCCAATCCTCTATCCTATCTACCCTCTATACTATCCTATCGTCTATCCTATCCTCTATCCTATCCTATACTCTATCCTATCCTATCCTCCATCCTATCCTATCCCCAATACTATCCTTTCCTGTATCCTATCCAATCCTGTATCCTATCCTGTCCTCTACTCTATCCTACCCTCTATCCTATCCTGTCCTCTATCCTATCCTATCCTCTATCCTATCCTATGCTCTATCCTATCCTATCGTCTATCCTATCCTCTATCCTATCCTATCAAATCCCCTATCCTATCCTCTGTCCTATCCTATCCTCTATCCTTTCCTATCCTCTATCCTACCCTATCCTCTTTCCTATCCTATCCTCTATCCTGTCCTATCCTCTATCCTATCCTATCCTCTATCCTATCCTATCCCCTATCCGATCCTCTATCTTATCCTATCATCTTTCCTCTATCATATCCTATCTTCTATCCTATCCTATCCTCTATCCTATCAAATCCCCTATCCTATCCTCTATCCTATCCTATCATCTATCCTCTATCCTATCCTATCCTCTATCCTATCCTATCTTCTACCCTATCCTATCCTCTATCCTACCCTATCCTCTATCCTATCCTATCCTCTATCCAATCCTCTATCCTATCCCATCCTCTATCCTATCCTATCCTCTATCCTATCCTATCCTCTGTCCTATCCTATCCTCTATCCTATCCTATCCTCTATCCTTTCCTATCGTCTATCCTATCCTCTATCCTATCCTATCCTCTATCCTATCCTATCCCCAATACTATCCTTTCCTGTATCCTATCCAATCCTGTATCCTATCCTGTCCTCTACTCTATCCTACCCTCTATCCTATCCTGTCCTCTATCCTATCCTATCCTCTATCCTATCCTATCCTCTATCCTATCATATCCTCTATCCTATAATATCCTCTATCCTATCCTCTATCCTATCCTATCCTCTATCCTATCCTATCCTCTATACTATCCTACCCTCTATCCTATCCTATCCTCTATCCTATCCTATCCTCTATCCTATCCTATCGTCTATCCTATCCTCTATCCTATCCTATCCTCCATCCTATCCTATCCTCAATCCTATCCTCAATCCTATCCTTTCCTGTATCCTATCCAATCCTGTCCTCTATCCTATCCTATCCTCTATCCTATCGTATCCTCTATCCTATCCTATCGTCTATCCTGTCCTCTATCCTATCCAATCCTCTATCCTATCCTATCCTCTATCCTATCATATCCTCTATCCTATAATATCCTCTATCCTATCCTATCCTCTATCCAATCCTCTATCCTATCCTATCCTCAATCCTATCTTATCCTCTATCCTATCCTGTCTTCTATCCTATCCTATCCTGTATCCTATCAAATTCCCTATCCTATCCTGTATCCTATCCTATCCTCTATCCTATCCTATCCTCTATCCTATCCTATCCTCTATCCTATCCTATCGTCTATCCTATCCTCTATCCTATCCTATCCTCTATCCTATCCTAACCTCCATCCTATCCTATCCTCAATCCTATCCTTTCCTGTATCCTGTCCAATCCTGTATCCTATCCTGTCCTCTATCCTATCCTATCCTCTATCCTATCGTATCCTCTATCCTATCCTATCGTCTATCCTGTCCTCTATCCTATCCAATCCTCTATCCTATCCTATCCTCTATCCTATCATATCCTCTATCCTATAATATCCTCTATCCTATCCTATCCTCTATCCAATCCTCTATCCTATCCTATCCTCTATCCTATCCTATCCTCTATCCAATCCTCTATCCTATCTACCCTCTATACTATCCTATCGTCTATCCTATCCTCTATCCTATCCTATACTCTATCCTATCCTATCCTCCATCCTATCCTATCCCCAATACTATCCTTTCCTGTATCCTATCCAATCCTGTATCCTATCCTGTCCTCTACTCTATCCTACCCTCTATCCTATCCTGTCCTCTATCCTATCCTATCCTCTATCCTATCCTATGCTCTATCCTATCCTATCGTCTATCCTATCCTCTATCCTATCCTATCAAATCCCCTATCCTATCCTCTGTCCTATCCTATCCTCTATCCTTTCCTATCCTCTATCCTACCCTATCCTCTTTCCTATCCTATCCTCTATCCTGTCCTATCCTCTATCCTATCCTATCCTCTATCCTATCCTATCCCCTATCCTATCCTCTATCCTATCCTATCCTCTATCCTATCCTATCCTCTATCATATCCTATCCTCTATCCTATCCTATCCTCTATCCTATCCTATCCTCTATCCTATCCTATCCTCTATCCTATCCTATCCTCTATCCTATCCTATCAAATCCCCTATCCTATCCTCTGTCCTATCCTATCCTCTATCCTTTCCTATCCTCTATCCTATCCTATCCTCTTTCCTATCCTATCCTCTATCCTATCCTATCCTCTATCTTATCCTATCGTCTATCCTATCCTCTATCCTATCCTATCCTCTATCCTATCCTATCCTCTATCCTATCCTATCCTCTATACTATCCTACCCTCTATCCTATCCTATCCTCTATCCTATCCTATCCTCTATCCTATCCTATCGTCTATCCTATCCTCTATCCTATCCTATCCTCTATCCTATCCTATCCTCCATCCTATCCTATCCTCAATCCTATCCTTTCCTGTATCCTATCCAATCCTGTATCCTATCCTGTCCTCTATCCTATCCTATCCTCTACCCTATCGTATCCTCTATCCTATCCTATCGTCTATCCTGTCCTCTATCCTATCCAATCCTCTATCCTATCCTATCCTCTATCCTGTCCTATCCTCTATCCTATCCTATCCTCTATCCTATCCTATCCCCTATCCGATCCTCTATCTTATCCTATCATCTTTCCTCTATCATATCCTATCTTCTATCCTATCCTATCCTCTATCCTATCAAATCCCCTATCCTATCCTCTATCCTATCCTATCATCTATCCTCTATCCTATCCTATCCTCTATCCTATCCTATCCTCTATCCTATCCTATCCTCTATCCTATCCTATCCTCTATCATATCCTATCCTCTATCCTATCCTATCCTCTATCCTATCCTATCCTCTATCCTATCCTATCCTCTATCCTATCCTATCCTCTATCCTATCCTATCAAATCCCCTATCCTATCCTCTGTCCTATCCTATCCTCTATCCTTTCCTATCCTCTATCCTATCCTATCCTCTTTCCTATCCTATCCTCTATCCTATCCTATCCTCTATCTTATCCTATCGTCTATCCTATCCTCTATCCTATCCTATCCTCTATCCTATCCTATCCTCTATCCTATCCTATCCTCTATACTATCCTACCCTCTATCCTATCCTATCCTCTATCCTATCCTATCCTCTATCCTATCCTATCGTCTATCCTATCCTCTATCCTATCCTATCCTCTATCCTATCCTATCCTCCATCCTATCCTATCCTCAATCCTATCCTTTCCTGTATCCTATCCAATCCTGTATCCTATCCTGTCCTCTATCCTATCCTATCCTCTACCCTATCGTATCCTCTATCCTATCCTATCGTCTATCCTGTCCTCTATCCTATCCAATCCTCTATCCTATCCTATCCTCTATCCTGTCCTATCCTCTATCCTATCCTATCCTCTATCCTATCCTATCCCCTATCCGATCCTCTATCTTATCCTATCATCTTTCCTCTATCATATCCTATCTTCTATCCTATCCTATCCTCTATCCTATCAAATCCCCTATCCTATCCTCTATCCTATCCTATCATCTATCCTCTATCCTATCCTATCCTCTATCCTATCCTATCTTCTACCCTATCCTATCCTCTATCCTACCCTATCCTCTATCCTATCCTATCCTCTATCCAATCCTCTATCCTATCCCATCCTCTATCCTATCCTATCCTCTATCCTATCCTATCCTCTGTCCTATCCTATCCTCTATCCTATCCTATCGTCTATCCTATCCTCTATCCTATCCTATCCTCTATCCTATCCTATCCTCTATCCTATCCTATCCTCTATCCTATCCTATCCTCTATCCTATCCTACCCTCTATCCTATCCTATCCTCTATCCTATCCTATCCTCTATCCTATCCTATCCTCTATCCTATCCTATCAAATCCCCTATCCTATCCTCTGTCCTATCCTATCCTCTATCCTTTCCTATCCTCTATCCTATCCTATCCTCTTTCCTATCCTATCCTCTATCCTATCCTATCCTCTATCCTATCCTATCGTCTATCCTATCCTCTATCCTATCCTATCCTCTATCCTATCCTATCCTCTATCCTATCCTATCCTCTATACTATCCTACCCTCTATCCTATCCTATCCTCTATCCTATCCTATCCTCTATCCTATCCTATCGTCTATCCTATCCTCTATCCTATCCTATCCTCTATCCTATCCTATCCTCCATCCTATCCTATCCTCAATCCTATCCTTTCCTGTATCCTATCCAATCCTGTATCCTATCCTGTCCTCTATCCTATCCTATCCTCAATCCTATCCTTTCCTGTATCCTATCCAATCCTGTATCCTATCCTGTCCTCTATCCTATCCTATCCTCTATCCTATCGTATCCTCTATCCTATCCTATCGTCTATCCTGTCCTCTATCCTATCCAATCCTCTATCCTATCCTATCCTCTATCCTGTCCTATCCTCTATCCTATCCTATCCTCTATCCTATCCTATCCCCTATCCGATCCTCTATCTTATCCTATCATCTTTCCTCTATCATATCCTATCTTCTATCCTATCCTATCCTCTATCCTATCAAATCCCCTATCCTATCCTCTATCCTATCCTATCATCTATCCTCTATCCTATCCTATCCTCTATCCTATCCTATCTTCTACCCTATCCTATCCTCTATCCTACCCTATCCTCTATCCTATCCTATCCTCTATCCAATCCTCTATCCTATCCCATCCTCTATCCTATCCTATCCTCTATCCTATCCTATCCTCTGTCCTATCCTATCCTCTATCCTATCCTATCCTCTATCCTATCCTATCGTCTATCCTATCCTCTATCCTATCCTATCCTCTATCCTATCCTATCCTCTATCCTATCCTATCCTCTATCCTATCCTATCCTCTATCCTATCCTATCCTCTATCCTATCCTATCCTATCCTCTATCCTATCCTATCCTCTATCCTATCCTATCCTCTATCCTATCCTATCCTCTATCCTATCCTATCCTCTATCCTATCCTATCCTCTATCCTATCCTATCAAATCCCCTATCCTATCCTCTGTCCTATCCTATCCTCTATCCTTTCCTATCCTCTATCCTATCCTATCCTCTTTCCTATCCTATCCTCTATCCTATCCTATCCTCTATCCTATCCTATCGTCTATCCTATCCTCTATCCTATCCTATCCTATCCTCTATCCTATCCTATCGTCTATCCTATCCTCTATCCTATCCTATCCTCTATCCTATCCTATCCTCTATCCTATCCTATCCTCTATACTATCCTACCCTCTATCCTATCCTATCCTCTATCCTATCCTATCCTCTATCCTATCCTATCGTCTATCCTATCCTCTATCCTATCCTATCCTCTATCCTATCCTATCCTCCATCCTATCCTATCCTCAATCCTATCCTTTCCTGTATCCTATCCAATCCTGTATCCTATCCTGTCCTCTATCCTATCCTATCCTCTATCCTATCGTATCCTCTATCCTATCCTATCGTCTATCCTGTCCTCTATCCTATCCAATCCTCTATCCTATCCTATCCTCTATCCTGTCCTATCCTCTATCCTATCCTATCCTCTATCCTATCCTATCCCCTATCCGATCCTCTATCTTATCCTATCATCTTTCCTCTATCATATCCTATCTTCTATCCTATCCTATCCTCTATCCTATCAAATCCCCTATCCTATCCTCTATCCTATCCTATCATCTATCCTCTACCCTATCCTATCCTCTATCCTACCCTATCCTCTATCCTATCCTATCATCTATCCTCTATCCTATCCAATCCTCTATCCTATCCTATCTTCTATCCTATCAATCCCCTATCCTATCCTCTGTCCTATCTTATCCTCTATCCTATCCTATCCTCTATCCTATCCTATCCTCTATCCTATCCTATCTTCTATCCTATCAATCCCCTATCCTATCCTCTGTCCTATCTTATCCTCTATCCTATCCTATCCTCTATCCTATCCTATCCTCTATCCTATCCTATCGTCCATCCTATCCTCTATCCTATCCTATCAAATCCCCTATCCTATCCTCTGTCCTATCCTATCCTCTATCCTTTCCTATCCTCTATCCTATCCTATCCTCTTTCCTATCCTATCCTCTATCCTATCCTATCCTCTATCCTATCCTATCGTCTATCCTATCCTCTATCCTATCCTATCCTCTATCCTATCCTATCCTCTATCCTATCCTATCCTCTATCCTATCCTATCCTCTATCCTATCCTATCCTCTATCCTATCCTATCTTCTATCCTATCCTATCCTCTATCCTATCCTATCCCCTATCCTATCCTCTATCCTCTATCCTATCCAATCCTCTATCCTATCCTATCCTCTATCCTATCAAATCCCCTATCCCATCCTCTGTCCTATCCTATCCTCTATCCTATCCTATCCTCTATCCTATCAAATCCCCTATCCTATCCTCTGTCCTATCCTATCCTCTATCCTATCCTATCCTCTATCCTATCCTATCCTCTACAATATCCTTTCCTCTATCCTATCCTATCCTCTATCCTATCCTATCGTCTATCCTATCCTCTATCCTATCCTATCCTCTATCCTATCCTATCGTCTATCCTATCCTCTATCCTATCCTATCCTCTATCCTATCCTATCCTCTATCCTATCCTCTATCCTATCCTCTATCCTATCCTCTATCCTATCCTCTATCCTATCCTCTATCCTATCCTCTATCCTATCCTCTATCCTATCCTCTATCCTATCCTATCCTCTATCCTATCCTATCTTCTATCCTATCCTATCCTCTATCCTATCCTATCCTCTATCCTATCAAAACCCCAACCCTATCCTCTGTCCTATCCTATCCTCTATCCTATCCTATCCTCTATCCTATCCTATCCTCTATCCTCTATCCTATCCTATCCTCTATCCTATCCTATCCTCTATCCTATCCTATCCTCTATCCTATCCTCTATCCTATCCTCTATCCTATCCTCTATCCTATCCTATCCTCTATCCTATCCTATCCTCCATCCTATCCTATCCTCAATCCTATCCTTTCCTGTATCCTATCCAATCCTGTATCCTATCCTGTCCTCTATCCTATCCTATCCTCTATCCTACCCTATGCTCTATCCTATCCTATCGTCTATCCTATCCTCTATCCTATCCTATCCTCTATCCTATCCTATCCTCTATCCTATCCTATCCTCTATCCTATCCTATCCTCTATCCTATCAAAACCCCAACCCTATCCTCTGTCCTATCCTATCCTCTATCCTATCCTATCCTCTATCCTATCCTATCCTCTATCCTCTATCCTATCCTATCCTCTATCCTATCCTATCCTCTATCCTATCCTATCCTCTATCCTATCCTATCCTCTATCCTATCCTCTATCCTATCCTCTATCCTATCCTCTATCCTATCCTATCCTCTATCCTATCCTATCCTCCATCCTATCCTATCCTCAATCCTATCCTTTCCTGTATCCTATCCAATCCTGTATCCTATCCTGTCCTCTATCCTATCCTATCCTCTATCCTATCCTATCCTCTATCCTATCCTATCTTCTATCCTATCCTATCCTCTATCCTATCAAATCCCCTATCCTATCCTCTATCCTATCCTATCCTCCATCCTATCCTATCCTCAATCCTATCCAATCCTGTATCCTATCCTGTCCTCTATCCTATCCTATCCTGTATCCTATCCTATCCTCTATCCTATCCTATCTTCTATCCTATCCTATCCTCTATCCTATCAAATCCCCTATCCTATCCTCTATCCTATCCTATCGTCCATCCTATCCTCTATCCTATCCTATCAAATCCCCTATCCTATCCTCTGTCCTATCCTATCCTCTATCCTTTCCTATCCTCTATCCTATCCTATCCTCTTTCCTATCCTATCCTCTATCCTATCCTATCCTCTATCCTATCCTATCGTCTATCATATCCCCTATCCTATCCTATCCTCTATCCTATCCTATCCTCTATCCTATCCTATCCTCTATCCTATCCTATCCTCTATCCTATCCTATCCTCTATCCTATCCTATCTTCTATCCTATCCTATCCTCTATCCTATCCTATCCCCTATCCTATCCTCTATCCTCTATCCTATCCAATCCTCTATCCTATCCTATCCTCTATCCTATCAAATCCCCTATCCCATCCTCTGTCCTATCCTATCCTCTATCCTATCCTATCCTCTATCCTATCAAATCCCCTATCCTATCCTCTGTCCTATCCTATCCTCTATCCTATCCTATCCTCTATCCTATCCTATCCTCTATAATATCCTTTCCTCTATCCTATCCTATCCTCTATCCTATCCTATCGTCTATCCTATCCTCTATCCTATCCTATCCTCTATCCTATCCTATCCTCTATCCTATCCTATCCTCTATCCTATCCTCTATCCTATCCTCTATCCTATCCTCTATCCTATCCTCTATCCTATCCTCTATCCTATCCTCTATCCTATCCTCTATCCTATCCTCTATCCTATCCTCTATCCTATCCTCTATCCTATCCTCTATCCTATCCTATCCTCTATCCTATCCTATCCTCTATCCTCTATCCTATCCTATCCTCTATCCTATCCTATCCTCTATCCTATCCTATCCTCTATCCTATCCTCTATCCTATCCTCTATCCTATCCTATCCTCTATCCTATCCTATCCTCCATCCTATCCTATCCTCAATCCTATCCTTTCCTGTATCCTATCCAATCCTGTATCCTATCCTGTCCTCTATCCTATCCTATCCTCTATCCTATCCTATGCTCTATCCTATCCTATCGTCTATCCTATCCTCTATCCTATCCTATCCTCTATCCTATCCTATCCTCTATCCTATCCTATACTCTATCCTATCCTATCTTCTATCCTATCCTATCCTCTATCCTCTATCCTATCCTATCTTCTATCCTATCCTATCCTCTATCCTCTATCCTATCCTATCTTCTATCCTATCCTATCCTCTATCCTATCCTATCCTTTATCCTATCCTATCCTCTATCCTATCCTATCCTCTATCCAATCCTCTATCCTATCCTATCCTCTATCCTATCCTATGCTCTATCCTATCCTATCGTCTATCCTATCCTCTATCCTATCCTATCCTCTATCCTATCCTATCCTCTATCCTATCCTATCCTCTATCCTATCCTATCCTCTATCCTATCCTATCCTCTATCCTATCAAAACCCCAACCCTATCCTCTGTCCTATCCTATCCTCTATCCTATCCTATCCTCTATCCTATCCTATCCTCTATCCTCTATCCTATCCTATCCTCTATCCTATCCTATCCTCTATCCTATCCTATCCTCTATCCTATCCTATCCTCTATACTATCCTATCCTCTATCCTATCCTATCCTCTATCCTATCCTATCCTCTATCCTATCCTATCCTCTATCCTATCCTATCAAATCCCCTATCCTATCCTCTGTCCTATCCTATCCTCTATCCTTTCCTATCCTCTATCCTATCCTATCCTCTTTCCTATCCTATCCTCTATCCTATCCTATCCTCTATCCTATCCTATCGTCTATCCTATCCTCTATCCTATCCTATCCTCTATCCTATCCTATCCTCTATCCTATCCTATCCTCTATACTATCCTACCCTCTATCCTATCCTATCCTCTATCCTATCCTATCCTCTATCCTATCCTATCCTCTATCCTCTATCCTATCCTATCTTCTATCCTATCCTATCCTCTATCCTATCCTATCCTCTATCCTATCAAAACCCCAACCCTATCCTCTATCCTATCCTATCCTCTATCCTATCCTATCCTCTATCCTATCCTATCCTCTATCCTATCCTATCCTCTATCCTATCCTCTATCCTATCCTCTATCCTATCCTCTATCCTATCCTCTATCCTATCCTCTATCCTATCCTCTATCCTATCCTATCCTCTATCCTATCCTATCTTCTATCCTATCCTATCATCTATCCTATTCTATCCTCTATCCTATCAAAACCCCAACCCTATCCTCTGTCCTATCCTATCCTCTATCCTATCCTATCCTCTATCCTATCCTATCCTCTATCCTCTATCCTATCCTATCCTCTATCCTATCCTATCCTCTATCCTATCCTATCCTCTATCCTATCCTCTATCCTATCCTCTATCCTATCCTCTATCCTATCCTATCCTCTATCCTATCCTATCCTCTATCCTATCCTATCCTCTATCCTATCCTCTATCCTATCCTCTATCCTATCCTCTATCCTATCCTATCCTCTATCCTATCCTATCCTCCATCCTATCCTATCCTCAATCCTATCCTTTCCTGTATCCTATCCAATCCTGTATCCTATCCTGTCCTCTATCCTATCCTATCCTCTATCCTACCCTATGCTCTATCCTATCCTATCGTCTATCCTATCCTCTATCCTATCCTATCCTCTATCCTATCCTATCCTCTATCCTATCCTATCCTCTATCCTATCCTATCCTCTATCCTATCCTATCCTCTATCCTATCAAAACCCCAACCCTATCCTCTGTCCTATCCTATCCTCTATCCTATCCTATCCTCTATCCTATCCTATCCTCTATCCTCTATCCTATCCTATCCTCTATCCTATCCTATCCTCTATCCTATCCTATCCTCTATCCTATCCTATCCTCTATCCTATCCTCTATCCTATCCTCTATCCTATCCTCTATCCTATCCTATCCTCTATCCTATCCTATCCTCCATCCTATCCTATCCTCAATCCTATCCTTTCCTGTATCCTATCCAATCCTGTATCCTATCCTGTCCTCTATCCTATCCTATCCTCTATCCTATCCTATCCTCTATCCTATCCTATCTTCTATCCTATCCTATCCTCTATCCTATCAAATCCCCTATCCTATCCTCTATCCTATCCTATCCTCCATCCTATCCTATCCTCAATCCTATCCAATCCTGTATCCTATCCTGTCCTCTATCCTATCCTATCCTGTATCCTATCCTATCCTCTATCCTATCCTATCTTCTATCCTATCCTATCCTCTATCCTATCAAATCCCCTATCCTATCCTCTATCCTATCCTATCGTCCATCCTATCCTCTATCCTATCCTATCAAATCCCCTATCCTATCCTCTGTCCTATCCTATCCTCTATCCTTTCCTATCCTCTATCCTATCCTATCCTCTTTCCTATCCTATCCTCTATCCTATCCTATCCTCTATCCTATCCTATCGTCTATCCTATCCCCTATCCTATCCTATCCTCTATCCTATCCTATCCTCTATCCTATCCTATCCTCTATCCTATCCTATCCTCTATCCTATCCTATCCTCTATCCTATCCTATCCTCTATCCTATCCTATCTTCTATCCTATCCTATCCTCTATCCTATCCTATCCCCTATCCTATCCTCTATCCTCTATCCTATCCAATCCTCTATCCTATCCTATCCTCTATCCTATCAAATCCCCTATCCCATCCTCTGTCCTATCCTATCCTCTATCCTATCCTATCCTCTATCCTATCAAATCCCCTATCCTATCCTCTGTCCTATCCTATCCTCTATCCTATCCTATCCTCTATCCTATCCTATCCTCTATAATATCCTTTCCTCTATCCTATCCTATCCTCTATCCTATCCTATCGTCTATCCTATCCTCTATCCTATCCTATCCTCTATCCTATCCTATCCTCTATCCTATCCTATCCTCTATCCTATCCTCTATCCTATCCTCTATCCTATCCTCTATCCTATCCTCTATCCTATCCTCTATCCTATCCTCTATCCTATCCTCTATCCTATCCTCTATCCTATCCTCTATCCTATCCTCTATCCTATCCTATCCTCTATCCTATCCTATCCTCTATCCTCTATCCTATCCTATCCTCTATCCTATCCTATCCTCTATCCTATCCTATCCTCTATCCTATCCTCTATCCTATCCTCTATCCTATCCTATCCTCTATCCTATCCTATCCTCCATCCTATCCTATCCTCAATCCTATCCTTTCCTGTATCCTATCCAATCCTGTATCCTATCCTGTCCTCTATCCTATCCTATCCTCTATCCTATCCTATGCTCTATCCTATCCTATCGTCTATCCTATCCTCTATCGTATCCTATCCTCTATCCAATCCTCTATCCTATCCTATCCTCTATCCTATCCTATCCTCTATCCTATCCTATCTTCTATCCTATCCTATCCTCTATCCTATGCTATCCTCTATCCTATCAAAACCCCAACCCTATCCTCTATCCTTTCCTATCCTCTATCCTATCCTATCCTCTTTCCTATCCTATCCTCTATCCAATCCTCTATCCTATCCTATCATTTATCCTATCCTATCCTCTATCCTATCCTATCCTCTATCCAATCCTCTATCCTATCCTATCCTTTATCCTATCCTATCCTCTATCCTATCCTATCCTCTATCCTATCCTATCCTCTATCCTATCCTCTATCCTATCCTCTATACTATCCTATCCTCTATCCTATCCTATCCTCTATCCTATCCTATCTTCTATCGTATCCTATCCTCTATCCTCTATCCTATCCTATCTTCTATCCTATCCTATCCTCTATCCTCTATCCTATCCTATCTTCTATCCTATCCTATCCTCTATCCTATCCTATCCTTTATCCTATCCTATCCTCTATCGTATCCTATCCTCTATCCAATCCTCTATCCTATCCTATCCTCTATCCTATCCTATCCTCTATCCTATCCTATCTTCTATCCTATCCTATCCTCTATTCTATGCTATTCTCTACCCTATCAAAACCCCAACCCTATCCTCTATCCTTTCCTATCCTCTATCCTATCCTATCCTCTTTCCTATCCTATCCTCTATCCAATCCTCTATCCTATCCTATCCTTTATCCTATCCTATCCTCTATCCTATCCTATCCTCTATCCAATCCTCTATCCTATCCTATCCTTTATCCTATCCTATCCTCTATCCTATCCTATCCTCTATCCTATCCTATCCTCTATCCAATCCTCTATCCTATCCTATCCTCTATCCTATCCTATCCTCTATCCTATCCTATCTTCTATTCTATCCTATCCTCTATCCTATCCTATCCTCTATCCTATCAAAACCCCAACCCTATCCTCTATCCTTTCCTATCCTCTATCCTATCCTATCCTCTTTCCTATCCTATCCTCTATCCTATCCTATCCTCTATCCTATCCTATCGTCTATCCTATCCTCTATCCTATCCTATCCTCTATCCTATCCTATCGTCTATCCTATCCTCTGTCCTATCCTATCCTCTATCCTTTCCTATCCTCTATCCTATCCTATCCTCTTTCCTATCCTATCCTCTATCCTATCCTATCCTCTATCCTATCCTATCGTCTATCCTATCCCCTATCCTATCCTATCCTCTATCCTATCCTATCCTCTATCCTATCCTATCCTCTATCCTATCCTATCCTCTATCCTATCCTATCCTCTATCCTATCCTATCTTCTATCCTATCCTATCCTCTATCCTATCCTATCCCCTATCCTATCCTATCCTCTATCCTATCCTATCCTCTATCCGATCCTCTATCCTATCCTAGCCTCTATTTTATCCTATCCTCTATCCTATCCTATCCTCTATCCTATCCTATCCTCTATCCTATCCTATCCTCTATCCTATCCTATCCTCTATCCTATCCTATCCTCTATCCTATCCTATCCTCTATCCGATCCTCTATCCTATAATATCCTCTATCCTATCCTATCCTCTATCCCATCCTATCCTCTATCCTATCCTATCCTCTATCCTATCCTATCCTCTATGCTATCCTATCCTCTATCCTATCCTATCCTCTATCCTATCCTATCCTCTATCCTATCCTATCCTCTATCCTATTCTGTCCTCTATCCTATCCTATCCTCTATCCCATCCTATCCTCTATCCTATCCTACCCTCTATCCTATCCATTCCTCTATCCTATCCTCTATCCTATCCTCTATCCTATCCTAACCTCCATCCGATCCTCTATCCTATCCTATCATCTATCCTATCCTATCCTCTATCCTATCCTATCCTCTATCCTATCCTATCCTCTATCCCATCCTATCCTATCGTATCCTATCCTCTATCCTAGCCTATCCTCTATCCGATCCTCTATCCTATCCTTTCCTCTATTATAACCTATCCTCTATCCTATCCTATCCTCTATCCTATCCTATCCTATCCTCTATCCTATCCTATCCTCTATCCTATCTTATCGTCTATCCTATCCTATCCTATCCTCTATACTACCCTATCCTCTATCCTATCCTATCCTCTATCCTATCCTATCCTCTATCCTATCCTATCCTCTATCCTATCCTATCCTCTATCCTATCCTATCCTCTATCCTACACTATCCTCTACCTTATCCTATCCTCTATCCTATCCAATTACCTATCCTATCCTCTATAATATCCTTTCCTCTATCCTATCCTATCCTCTATCCGATCCTATCCTCTATCCGATTCTCTATCCTATCCTATCCTCTATCCGATTCTCTATCCTATCCTATCCTCTATCCTATCCTATCCTGTATCAGATCCTCTATCCTATCCTATCATCTATCCTATCCTTTATCGTATCCTATCCTATCCTCTATCCTATCCTATCCTCTACCCTATCCTATCCTCTATCCTATCCTTTCCACAATCCTATTATATCCTCTATCCTATTATATCCTCTATCCTATCCTATATTATCCTCTATTCTATCCTATCCTCTATCCTATCCTATCCTCTTTCCTATCCTATCCTCTATCCCATCCTATCCTCTATCCTATCCTACCCTCTATCCTATCCGATCCTCTATCCTATCCTCTATCCTATCCTCTATCCTATCCTAACCTCCATCCGATCCTCTATCCTATCCTATCATCTATCCTATTCTATCCTCTATCCTATGCTATCCTCTATCGTATCCTATATCCTATCCTATCCTCTATCCTATCCTATCCTCTATCCTATCCTATCCTCTATCCTATCCTATCCTCTATCCTATCCTCTCCTCTATCCTATCCTACCCTCTTTCCAATCCTATCCTCTATCCTATCCTATCCTCTATCCTATCCTATCCTCTATCCGATCCTCTATCCTATCCTAGCCTCTATTTTATCCTATCCTCTATCCTATCCTATCCTCTATCCTATCCTATCCTCTATCCTATCCTATCCTCTATCCTATCCTATCCTCTATCCGATCCTCTATCCTATCCTATCCTCTATCCTATCCTATCCTATCCTCTATCCTATCCTATCCTCTATCCTATAATATCATCTATCCTATCCTATCCTCTATCCTATCCTATCCTCTATCCTATCCTATCCTCTATCCCATCCTATCCTATCGTATCCTATCCTCTATCCTAGCCTATCCTCTATCCGATCCTCTATCCTATCCTTTCCTCTATTATAACCTATCCTCTATCCTATCCTATCCTCTATCCTATCCTATCCTCTATCCTATCCTATCCTATCCTCTATCCTATCCTATCCTCTATCCTATCCTATCCTCTATCCTATCCTATCCTCTATCCTATCCTATCCTCTATCCTATCCTATCCTGTATCAGATCCTCTATCCTATCCTATCATCTATCCTATCCTTTATCGTATCCTATCCTATCCTCTATCCTATCCTATCCTCTACCCTATCCTATCCTCTATCCTATCCTTTCCACAATCCTATTATATCCTCTATCCTATTATATCCTCTATCCTATCCTATATTATCCTCTATTCTATCCTATCCTCTATCCTATCCTATCCTCTTTCCTATCCTATCCTCTATCCCATCCTATCCTCTATCCTATCCTACCCTCTATCCTATCCGATCCTCTATCCTATCCTCTATCCTATCCTCTATCCTATCCTAACCTCCATCCGATCCTCTATCCTATCCTATCATCTATCCTATTCTATCCTCTATCCTATGCTATCCTCTATCGTATCCTATATCCTATCCTATCCTCTATCCTATCCTATCCTCTATCCTATCCTATCCTCTATCCTATCCTATCCTCTATCTTATCCTCTCCTCTATCCTATCCTACCCTCTTTCCAATCCTATCCTCTATCCTATCCTATCCTCTATCCTATCCTATCCTCTATCCGATCCTCTATCCTATCCTAGCCTCTATTTTATCCTATCCTCTATCCTATCCTATCCTCTATCCTATCCTATCCTCTATCCTATCCTATCCTCTATCCTATCCTATCCTCTATCCGATCCTCTATCCTATCCTATCCTCTATCCTATCCTATCCTATCCTCTATCCTATCCTATCCTCTATCCTATAATATCATCTATCCTATCCTATCCTCTATCCTATCCTATCCTCTATCCTATCCTATCCTCTATCCCATCCTATCCTATCGTATCCTATCCTCTATCCTAGCCTATCCTCTATCCGATCCTCTATCCTATCCTTTCCTCTATTATAACCTATCCTCTATCCTATCCTATCCTCTATCCTATCCTATCCTCTATCCTATCCTATCCTATCCTCTATCCTATCCTATCCTCTATCCTATCCTATCCTCTATCCTATCCTATCCTCTATCCTACACTATCCTCTACCTTATCCTATCCTCTATCCTATCCAATTACCTATCCTATCCTCTATAATATCCTTTCCTCTATCCTATCCTATCCTCTATCCTATCCTATCCTCTATCCGATTCTCTATCCTATCCTATCCTCTAACCGATTCTCTATCCTATCCTATCCTCTATCCTATCCTATCCTGTATCAGATCCTCTATCCTATCCTATCATCTATCCTATCCTTTATCGTATCCTATCCTATCCTCTATCCTATCCTATCCTCTACCCTATCCTATCCTCTATCCTATCCTTTCCACAATCCTATTATATCCTCTATCCTATTATATCCTCTATCCTATCCTATATTATCCTCTATTCTATCCTATCCTCTATCCTATCCTATCCTCTTTCCTATCCTATCCTCTATCCCATCCTATCCTCTATCCTATCCTACCCTCTATCCTATCCGATCCTCTATCCTATCCTCTATCCTATCCTCTATCCTATCCTAACCTCCATCCGATCCTCTATCCTATCCTATCATCTATCCTATTCTATCCTCTATCCTATGCTATCCTCTATCCTATCCTATCCTATATCCTATCCTATCCTCTATCCTATCCTATCCTCTATCCTATCCTATCCTCTATCCTATCCTATCCTCTATCCTATCCTCTCCTCTATCCTATCCTACCCTCTTTCCAATCCTATCCTCTATCCTATCCTATCCTCTATCCTATCCTATCCTCTATCCGATCCTCTATCCTATCCTAGCCTCTATTTTATCCTATCCTCTATCCTATCCTATCCTCTATCCTATCCTATCCTCTATCCTATCCTATCCTCTATCCTATCCTATCCTCTATCCGATCCTCTATCCTATCCTATCCTCTATCCGATCCTCTATCCTATCCTATCCTCTATCCTATCCTATCCTATCCTCTATCCTATCCTATCCTCTATCCTATAATATCATCTATCCTATCCTATCCTCTATCCTATCCTATCCTCTATCCTATCCTATCCTCTATCCCATCCTATCCTATCGTATCCTATCCTCTATCCTAGCCTATCCTCTATCCGATCCTCTATCCTATCCTTTCCTCTATTATAACCTATCCTCTATCCTATCCTATCCTCTATCCTATCCTATCCTCTATCCTATCCTATCCTATCCTCTATCCTATCCTATCCTCTATCCTATCCTATCCTCTATCCAATCCTATCCTCTATCCTATCCTATCCTCTATCCTACACTATCCTCTACCTTATCCTATCCTCTATCCTATCCAATTACCTATCCTATCCTCTATAATATCCTTTCCTCTATCCTATCCTATCCTCTATCCTATCCTATCCTCTATCCGATTCTCTATCCTATCCTATCCTCTATCCTATCCTATCCTGTATCAGATCCTCTATCCTATCCTATCATCTATCCTATCCTTTATCTTATCCTATCCTATCCTCTATCCTATCCTATCCTCTACCCTATCCTATCCTCTATCCTATCCTTTCCACAATCCTATTATATCCTCTATCCTATCCTATCCTCTATCCTATCCTATATTATCCTCTATTCTATCCTATCCTCTATCCTATCCTATCCTCTTTCCTATCCTATCCTCTATCCTATCCTCTATACCATCCTCTATCCTATCCTATTCTCTATCCGATCCTCTATCCTATCCTATGCTCTATCCTATCTTATCCTCTATCCTATCCTCTATCCTATCCTCTATCCTATCCTATCCTATCCTCTATCCTATCCTATCCTCTATCCTATCCTATCCTCTATCCCATCCTATCCTTTCGTATCCTGTCCTCTAACCTAGCCTATCCTCTATCCGATCCTCTATCCTATCCTATCCTCTATTATAACCTATCCTCTATCCTATCCTATACTCTATCCTATCCTATCCTATCCTCTATCCTATCCTATCCTCTATCCTATCCTATCCTCTATCCAATCCTATCCTCTATCCTATCCTATCCTCTATCCTACACTATCCTCTACCTTATCCTATCCTCTATCCTATCCAATTACCTATCCTATCCTCTATAATATCCTTTCCTCTATCCTATCCTATCCTCTATCCTATCCTATCCTCTATCCGATTCTCTATCCTATCCTATCCTCTATCCTATCCTATCCTGTATCAGATCCTCTATCCTATCCTATCATCTATCCTATCCTTTATCTTATCCTATCCTATCCTCTATCCTATCCTATCCTCTACCCTATCCTATCCTCTATCCTATCCTTTCCACAATCCTATTATATCCTCTATCCTATCCTATCCTCTATCCTATCCTATATTATCCTCTATTCTATCCTATCCTCTATCCTATCCTATCCTCTTTCCTATCCTATCCTCTATCCTATCCTCTATACCATCCTCTATCCTATCCTATTCTCTATCCGATCCTCTATCCTATCCTATGCTCTATCCTATCTTATCCTCTATCCTATCCTCTATCCTATCCTCTATCCTATCCTATCCTATCCTCTATCCTATCCTATCCTCTATCCTATCCTATCCTCTATCCCATCCTATCCTTTCGTATCCTGTCCTCTAACCTAGCCTATCCTCTATCCGATCCTCTATCCTATCCTATCCTCTATTATAACCTATCCTCTATCCTATCCTATACTCTATCCTATCCTATCCTCTATCCTATCCTCTATCCTATCCTATCCTCTATCCTATCCTATCCTCTATACTATCCTATCCTCTATCCTATCCTATCCTCTAACCTATCCTATCCTCTATCCTATCCTATCCTCTATCCTATCCTATCCTCTATCCTATCCTATCCTCTATCCTATCCTATCCTCTATCCTATCATCTCCTCTATCCCATCCTATCCTCTATCCTATCCTATCCTCTATCCTATCCTATCCTCTATCCCATCCTATCCTCTATCCTATCCTATCCTCTATCCTATCCTATCCTCTATGCTATCCTATCCTCTATCCTATCCTATCCTCTATCCTATCCTATCCTCTATCCTATCCTATCCTCTATCCTATTCTGTCCTCTATCCTATCCTATCCTCTATCCCATCCTATCCTCTATCCTATCCTACCCTCTATCCTATCCATTCCTCTATCCTATCCTCTATCCTATCCTCTATCCTATCCTAACCTCCATCCGATCCTCTATCCTATCCTATCATCTATCCTATCCTATCCTCTATCCTATCCTATCCTCTATCCCATTCTATCCTCTATCCTATCCTATCCTCTATCCTATCCTATCCTCTATGCTATCCTATCCTGTATCCTATCCTATCCTCCATCCTATCCTATCCTCTATACTATTCTATCCTCTATCCTATCCTATCCTCTATCCCATCCTATCCTCTATCCTATCCGACCCTCTATCCTATCCAATCCTCTATCCTATCCTCTATCCTATCCTCTATCCTATCCTAACCTCCATCCGATCCTCTATCCTATCCTATCATCTATCCTATTCTATCCTCTATCCTATGCTATCCTCTATCCTATCCTATCCTATATCCTATCCTATCCTCTATCCTATCCTATCCTCTATCCTATCCTATCCTCTATCCTATCCTATCCTCTATCTTATCCTCTCCTCTATCCTATCCTACCCTCTTTCCAATCCTATCCTCTATCCTATCCTATCCTCTATCCTATCCTATCCTCTATCCGATCCTCTATCCTATCCTAGCCTCTATTTTATCCTATCCTCTATCCTATCCTATCCTCTATCCTATCCTATCCTCTATCCTATCCTATCCTCTATCCGATCCTCTATCCTATCCTATCCTCTATCCTATCCTATCCTCTATCCTATCCTATCCTATCGTATCCTATCCTCTATCCTAGCCTATCCTCTATCCGATCCTCTATCCTATCCTTTCCTCTATTATAACCTATCCTCTATCCTATCCTATCCTCTATCCTATCCTATCCTCTATCCCATCCTATCCTATCGTATCCTATCCTCTATCCTAGCCTATCCTCTATCCGATCCTCTATCCTATCCTTTCCTCTATTATAACCTATCCTCTATCCTATCCTATCCTCTATCCTATCCTATCCTCTATCCTATCCTATCCTATCCTCTATCCTATCCTATCCTCTATCCTATCCTATCCTCTATCCAATCCTATCCTCTATCCTATCCTATCCTCTATCCTACACTATCCTCTACCTTATCCTATCCTCTATCCTATCCAATTACCTATCCTATCCTCTATAATATCCTTTCCTCTATCCTATCCTATCCTCTATCCTATCCTATCCTCTATCCGATTCTCTATCCTATCCTATCCTCTATCCTATCCTATCCTGTATCAGATCCTCTATCCTATCCTATCATCTATCCTATCCTTTATCTTATCCTATCCTATCCTCTATCCTATCCTATCCTCTACCCTATCCTATCCTCTATCCTATCCTTTCCACAATCCTATTATATCCTCTATCCTATCCTATCCTCTATCCTATCCTATATTATCCTCTATTCTATCCTATCCTCTATCCTATCCTATCCTCTTTCCTATCCTATCCTCTATCCTATCCTCTATACCATCCTCTATCCTATCCTATTCTCTATCCGATCCTCTATCCTATCCTATGCTCTATCCTATCTTATCCTCTATCCTATCCTCTATCCTATCCTCTATCCTATCCTCTATCCTATCCTATCCTATCCTCTATCCTATCCTATCCTCTATCCTATCCTATCCTCTATCCCATCCTATCCTTTCGTATCCTGTCCTCTAACCTAGCCTATCCTCTATCCGATCCTCTATCCTATCCTATCCTCTATTATAACCTATCCTCTATCCTATCCTATACTCTATCCTATCCTATCCTCTATCCTATCCTCTATCCTATCCTATCCTCTATCCTATCCTATCCTCTATACTATCCTATCCTCTATCCTATCCTATCCTCTAACCTATCCTATCCTCTATCCTATCCTATCCTCTATCCTATCCTATCCTCTATCCTATCCTATCCTCTATCCTATCCTATCCTCTATCCTATCATCTCCTCTATCCCATCCTATCCTCTATCCTATCCTATCCTCTATCCTATCCTATCCTCTATCCCATCCTATCCTCTATCCTATCCTATCCTCTATCCTATCCTATCCTCTATGCTATCCTATCCTCTATCCTATCCTATCCTCTATCCTATCCTATCCTCTATCCTATCCTATCCTCTATCCTATTCTGTCCTCTATCCTATCCTATCCTCTATCCCATCCTATCCTCTATCCTATCCTACCCTCTATCCTATCCATTCCTCTATCCTATCCTCTATCCTATCCTCTATCCTATCCTAACCTCCATCCGATCCTCTATCCTATCCTATCATCTATCCTATCCTATCCTCTATCCTATCCTATCCTCTATCCCATTCTATCCTCTATCCTATCCTATCCTCTATCCTATCCTATCCTCTATGCTATCCTATCCTGTATCCTATCCTATCCTCCATCCTATCCTATCCTCTATACTATTCTATCCTCTATCCTATCCTATCCTCTATCCCATCCTATCCTCTATCCTATCCTACCCTCTATCCTATCCAATCCTCTATCCTATCCTCTATCCTATCCTCTATCCTATCCTAACCTCCATCCGATCCTCTATCCTATCCTATCATCTATCCTATTCTATCCTCTATCCTATGCTATCCTCTATCCTATCCTATCCTATATCCTATCCTATCCTCTATCCTATCCTATCCTCTATCCTATCCTATCCTCTATCCTATCCTATCCTCTATCTTATCCTCTCCTCTATCCTATCCTACCCTCTTTCCAATCCTATCCTCTATCCTATCCTATCCTCTATCCTATCCTATCCTCTATCCGATCCTCTATCCTATCCTAGCCTCTATTTTATCCTATCCTCTATCCTATCCTATCCTCTATCCTATCCTATCCTCTATCCTATCCTATCCTCTATCCGATCCTCTATCCTATCCTATCCTCTATCCTATCCTATCCTCTATCCTATCCTATCCTATCCTCTATCCTATCCTATCCTATCCTCTATCCCATCCTATCCTATCGTATCCTATCCTCTATCCTAGCCTATCCTCTATCCGATCCTCTATCCTATCCTATCCTCTATTATAACCTATCCTCTATCCTATCCTATACTCAATCCTATCCTATCCTCTATCCTATCCTATCCTCTATCCTATCCTATCCTCTATACTATCCTATCCTCTATCCTATCCTATCCTCTATCCTATCCTATCCTCTATCCTATCCTCTCCTCTATCGAATCCTACCCTCTTTCCTATCCTATCCTCTATCCTATCCTATCCTCTATCCTATCCTATCCTCTTTCCTATCCTATACTCTATCCTATCCTCTATACCATCCTCTATCCTATCCTATCCTCTATCCTATCCTATCCTCTATCCGATTCTGTATCCTATCCTATCCTCTATCCTATCCTATCCTGTATCAGATCCTCTATCCTATCCTTTATCGTATCCTATCCTATCCTCTATCCTATCCTATCCTCTACCCTATCCTATCCTCTATCCTATCCTCTATCCTATCCTCTATCCTATCCTATCCTGTATCCTATCCTCTATAATATCGTTTACTCTATCATATCCTATCCTCTATCCTATACTATCATCTATCCTATTCTATCCTCTATCCTATCCTCTACCATATCCAATCCTCTATCCTATCCTCTATCCTATCCTATCCTCTATCCCATTCTATCCTCTATCCTATCCTATCCTCTATCCTATCCTATCCTCTATGCTATCCTATCCTCTATCCTATCCTATACTCTATCCTATCCTATCCTCTATACTATTCTATCCTCTATCCTATCCTATCCTCTATCCCATCCTATCCTCTATCCTATCCTACCCTCTATCCTATCCAATCCTCTATCCTATCCTCTATCCTATCCTCTATCCTATCCTAACCTCCATCCGATCCTCTATCCTATCCTATCATCTATCCTATTCTATCCTCTATCCTATGCTATCCTCTATCCTATCCTATCCTATATCCTATCCTATCCTCTATCCTATCCTATCCTCTATCCTATCCTATCCTCTATCCTATCCTATCCTCTATCCTATCCTCTCCCCTATCCTATCCTACCCTCTTTCCAATCCTATCCTCTATCCTATCCTATCCTCTATCCTATCCTATCCTCTATCCGATCCTCTATCCTAACCTAGCCTCTATTTTATCCTATCCTCTATCCTATCCTATCCTCTATCCTATCCTATCCTCTATGCTATCCTATCCTCTATCCTATCCTATACTCTATCCTATCCTATCCTCTATACTATTCTATCCTCTATCCTATCCTATCCTCTATCCCATCCTATCCTCTATCCTATCCTACCCTCTATCCTATCCAATCCTCTATCCTATCCTCTATCCTATCCTCTATCCTATCCTAACCTCCATCCGATCCTCTATCCTATCCTATCATCTATCCTATCATCTCCTCTATCCCATCCTATCCTCTATCCTATCCTATCCTCTATCCTATCCTATCCTCTATCCCATCCTATCCTCTATCCTATCCTATCCTCTATCCTATCCTATCCTCTATGCTATCCTATCCTCTATCCTATCCTATCCTCTATCCTATCCTATCCTCTATCCTATCCTATCCTCTATCCTATTCTGTCCTCTATCCTATCCTATCCTCTATCCCATCCTATCCTCTATCCTATCCTACCCTCTATCCTATCCATTCCTCTATCCTATCCTCTATCCTATCCTCTATCCTATCCTAACCTCCATCCGATCCTCTATCCTATCCTATCATCTATCCTATCCTATCCTCTATCCTATCCTATCCTCTATCCCATTCTATCCTCTATCCTATCCTATCCTCTATCCTATCCTATCCTCTATGCTATCCTATCCTGTATCCTATCCTATCCTCCATCCTATCCTATCCTCTATACTATTCTATCCTCTATCCTATCCTATCCTCTATCCCATCCTATCCTCTATCCTATCCTACCCTCTATCCTATCCAATCCTCTATCCTATCCTCTATCCTATCCTCTATCCTATCCTAACCTCCATCCGATCCTCTATCCTATCCTATCATCTATCCTATTCTATCCTCTATCCTATGCTATCCTCTATCCTATCCTATCCTATATCCTATCCTATCCTCTATCCTATCCTATCCTCTATCCTATCCTATCCTCTATCCTATCCTATCCTCTATCTTATCCTCTCCTCTATCCTATCCTACCCTCTTTCCAATCCTATCCTCTATCCTATCCTATCCTCTATCCTATCCTATCCTCTATCCGATCCTCTATCCTATCCTAGCCTCTATTTTATCCTATCCTCTATCCTATCCTATCCTCTATCCTATCCTATCCTCTATCCTATCCTATCCTCTATCCGATCCTCTATCCTATCCTATCCTCTATCCTATCCTATCCTCTATCCTATCCTATCCTATCCTCTATGCTATCCTATCCTCTATCCTATCCTATACTCTATCCTATCCTATCCTCTATACTATTCTATCCTCTACCCTATCCTATCCTCTATCCCATCCTATCCTCTATCCTATCCTACCCTCTATCCTATCCAATCCTCTATCCTATCCTCTATCCTATCCTCTATCCTATCCTAACCTCCATCCGATCCTCTATCCTATCCTATCATCTATCCTATTCTATCCTCTATCCTATGCTATCCTCTATCCTATCCTATCCTATATCCTATCCTATCCTCTATCCTATCCTATCCTCTATCCTATCCTATCCTCTATCCTATCCTATCCTCTATCCGATCCTCTATCCTATCCTATCCTATCCTCTATCCTATCCTATCCTCTATCCTATAATATCATCTATCCTATCCTATCCTCTATCCTATCCTATCCTCTATCCTATCCTATCCTCTATCCCATCCTATCCTATCGTATCCTATCCTCTATCCGATCCTCTATCCTATCCTTTCCTCTATTATAACCTATCCTCTATCCTATCCTATCCTCTATCCTACCCTATCCTATCCTCTATACTACCCTATCCTCTATCCTATCCTATCCTCTATCCTGTCCTATCCTCTATCCTATCCTATCATCTATCCTATACTATCCTCTACCTTATCCTATCCTCTATCCTATCCAATTACCTATCCTATCCTCTATAATATCCTTTCCTCTATCCTATCCTATCCTCTATCCTATCCTATCCTCTATCCGATTCTCTATCCTATCCTATCCTCTATCCTATCCTATCCTGTATCAGATCCTCTATCCTATCCTATCATCTATCCTATCCTTTATCGTATCCTATCCTATCCTCTATCCTATCCTATCCTCTACCCTATCCTATCCTCTATCCTATCCTTTCCACAATCCTATTATATCCTCTATCCTATCCTATCCTCTATCCTATCCTATATTATCCTCTATTCTATCCTATCCTCTATCCTATTATATCCTCTTTCCTATCCTATCCACTATCCTATCCTCTATACCATCCTCTATCCTATCCTATTCTCTATCCGATCCTCTATCCTATCCTATGCTCTATCCTATCTTATCCTCTATCCTATCCTCTATCCTATCCTCTATCCTATCCTATCCTGTATCCTATCCTCTACCCTATCCTCTCCTCTATCCTATCCATTCCTCAATCCTATTATATCCTCTATCCTATCCTATCCTCTATCCTATCCTATCCTATCCTCTATCCTATCCTATCCTCTATCCTATCCTATCCTCTATCCTATCCTATCCTCTATCCTATTCTATCCTCTATCCTATCCTATCCTCTATCCTATCCTATCCTATCCTCTATCCTATCCTATCCTATCCTCTATCCCATCCTATCCTATCGTATCCTATCCTCTATCCTAGCCTATCCTCTATCCGATCCTCTATCCTATCCTATCCTCTATTATAACCTATCCTCTATCCTATCCTATACTCAATCCTATCCTATCCTCTATCCTATCCTATCCTCTATCCTATCCTATCCTCTATACTATCCTATCCTCTATCCTATCCTATCCTCTATCCTATCCTATCCTCTATCCTATCCTCTCCTCTATCCTATCCTACCCTCTTTCCTATCCTATCCTCTATGCTATCCTATCCTCTATCCTATCCTATACTCTATCCTATCCTATCCTCTATACTATTCTATCCTCTATCCTATCCTATCCTCTATCCCATCCTATCCTCTATCCTATCCTACCCTCTATCCTATCCAATCCTCTATCCTATCCTCTATCCTATCCTCTATCCTATCCTAACCTCCATCCGATCCTCTATCCTATCCTATCATCTATCCTATTCTATCCTCTATCCTATGCTATCCTCTATCCTATCCTATCCTATATCCTATCCTATCCTCTATCCTATCCTATCCTCTATCCTATCCTATCCTCTATCCTATCCTATCCTCTATCCTATCCTCTCCCCTATCCTATCCTACCCTCTTTCCAATCCTATCCTCTATCCTATCCTATCCTCTATCCTATCCTATCCTCTATCCGATCCTCTATCCTAACCTAGCCTCTATTTTATCCTATCCTCTATCCTATCCTATCCTCTATCCTATCCTATCCTCTATGCTATCCTATCCTCTATCCTATCCTATACTCTATCCTATCCTATCCTCTATACTATTCTATCCTCTATCCTATCCTATCCTCTATCCCATCCTATCCTCTATCCTATCCTACCCTCTATCCTATCCAATCCTCTATCCTATCCTCTATCCTATCCTCTATCCTATCCTAACCTCCATCCGATCCTCTATCCTATCCTATCATCTATCCTATCATCTCCTCTATCCCATCCTATCCTCTATCCTATCCTATCCTCTATCCTATCCTATCCTCTATCCCATCCTATCCTCTATCCTATCCTATCCTCTATCCTATCCTATCCTCTATGCTATCCTATCCTCTATCCTATCCTATCCTCTATCCTATCCTATCCTCTATCCTATCCTATCCTCTATCCTATTCTGTCCTCTATCCTATCCTATCCTCTATCCCATCCTATCCTCTATCCTATCCTACCCTCTATCCTATCCATTCCTCTATCCTATCCTCTATCCTATCCTCTATCCTATCCTAACCTCCATCCGATCCTCTATCCTATCCTATCATCTATCCTATCCTATCCTCTATCCTATCCTATCCTCTATCCCATTCTATCCTCTATCCTATCCTATCCTCTATCCTATCCTATCCTCTATGCTATCCTATCCTGTATCCTATCCTATCCTCCATCCTATCCTATCCTCTATACTATTCTATCCTCTATCCTATCCTATCCTCTATCCCATCCTATCCTCTATCCTATCCTACCCTCTATCCTATCCAATCCTCTATCCTATCCTCTATCCTATCCTCTATCCTATCCTAACCTCCATCCGATCCTCTATCCTATCCTATCATCTATCCTATTCTATCCTCTATCCTATGCTATCCTCTATCCTATCCTATCCTATATCCTATCCTATCCTCTATCCTATCCTATCCTCTATCCTATCCTATCCTCTATCCTATCCTATCCTCTATCTTATCCTCTCCTCTATCCTATCCTACCCTCTTTCCAATCCTATCCTCTATCCTATCCTATCCTCTATCCTATCCTATCCTCTATCCGATCCTCTATCCTATCCTAGCCTCTATTTTATCCTATCCTCTATCCTATCCTATCCTCTATCCTATCCTATCCTCTATCCTATCCTATCCTCTATCCGATCCTCTATCCTATCCTATCCTCTATCCTATCCTATCCTCTATCCTATCCTATCCTATCCTCTATCCTATCCTATCCTATCCTCTATCCCATCCTATCCTATCGTATCCTATCCTCTATCCTAGCCTATCCTCTATCCGATCCTCTATCCTATCCTATCCTCTATTATAACCTATCCTCTATCCTATCCTATACTCAATCCTATCCTATCCTCTATCCTATCCTATCCTCTATCCTATCCTATCCTCTATACTATCCTATCCTCTATCCTATCCTATCCTCTATCCTATCCTATCCTCTATCCTATCCTCTCCTCTATCGAATCCTACCCTCTTTCCTATCCTATCCTCTATCCTATCCTATCCTCTATCCTATCCTATCCTCTTTCCTATCCTATACTCTATCCTATCCTCTATACCATCCTCTATCCTATCCTATCCTCTATCCTATCCTATCCTCTATCCGATTCTGTATCCTATCCTATCCTCTATCCTATCCTATCCTGTATCAGATCCTCTATCCTATCCTTTATCGTATCCTATCCTATCCTCTATCCTATCCTATCCTCTACCCTATCCTATCCTCTATCCTATCCTCTATCCTATCCTCTATCCTATCCTATCCTGTATCCTATCCTCTATAATATCGTTTACTCTATCATATCCTATCCTCTATCCTATACTATCATCTATCCTATTCTATCCTCTATCCTATCCTCTACCATATCCAATCCTCTATCCTATCCTCTATCCTATCCTATCCTCTATCCCATTCTATCCTCTATCCTATCCTATCCTCTATCCTATCCTATCCTCTATGCTATCCTATCCTCTATCCTATCCTATACTCTATCCTATCCTATCCTCTATACTATTCTATCCTCTATCCTATCCTATCCTCTATCCCATCCTATCCTCTATCCTATCCTACCCTCTATCCTATCCAATCCTCTATCCTATCCTCTATCCTATCCTCTATCCTATCCTAACCTCCATCCGATCCTCTATCCTATCCTATCATCTATCCTATTCTATCCTCTATCCTATGCTATCCTCTATCCTATCCTATCCTATATCCTATCCTATCCTCTATCCTATCCTATCCTCTATCCTATCCTATCCTCTATCCTATCCTATCCTCTATCCTATCCTCTCCTCTATCCTATCCTACCCTCTTTCCAATCCTATCCTCTATCCTATCCTATCCTCTATCCTATCCTATCCTCTATCCGATCCTCTATCCTAACCTAGCCTCTATTTTATCCTATCCTCTATCCTATCCTATCCTCTATCCTATCCTATCCTCTATGCTATCCTATCCTCTATCCTATCCTATACTCTATCCTATCCTATCCTCTATACTATTCTATCCTCTACCCTATCCTATCCTCTATCCCATCCTATCCTCTATCCTATCCTACCCTCTATCCTATCCAATCCTCTATCCTATCCTCTATCCTATCCTCTATCCTATCCTAACCTCCATCCGATCCTCTATCCTATCCTATCATCTATCCTATTCTATCCTCTATCCTATGCTATCCTCTATCCTATCCTATCCTATATCCTATCCTATCCTCTATCCTATCCTATCCTCTATCCTATCCTATCCTCTATCCTATCCTATCCTCTATCCGATCCTCTATCCTATCCTATCCTATCCTCTATCCTATCCTATCCTCTATCCTATAATATCATCTATCCTATCCTATCCTCTATCCTATCCTATCCTCTATCCTATCCTATCCTCTATCCCATCCTATCCTATCGTATCCTATCCTCTATCCGATCCTCTATCCTATCCTTTCCTCTATTATAACCTATCCTCTATCCTATCCTATCCTCTATCCTACCCTATCCTATCCTCTATACTACCCTATCCTCTATCCTATCCTATCCTCTATCCTGTCCTATCCTCTATCCTATCCTATCATCTATCCTATACTATCCTCTACCTTATCCTATCCTCTATCCTATCCAATTACCTATCCTATCCTCTATAATATCCTTTCCTCTATCCTATCCTATCCTCTATCCTATCCTATCCTCTATCCGATTCTCTATCCTATCCTATCCTCTATCCTATCCTATCCTGTATCAGATCCTCTATCCTATCCTATCATCTATCCTATCCTTTATCGTATCCTATCCTATCCTCTATCCTATCCTATCCTCTACCCTATCCTATCCTCTATCCTATCCTTTCCACAATCCTATTATATCCTCTATCCTATCCTATCCTCTATCCTATCCTATATTATCCTCTATTCTATCCTATCCTCTATCCTATTATATCCTCTTTCCTATCCTATCCACTATCCTATCCTCTATACCATCCTCTATCCTATCCTATTCTCTATCCGATCCTCTATCCTATCCTATGCTCTATCCTATCTTATCCTCTATCCTATCCTCTATCCTATCCTCTATCCTATCCTATCCTGTATCCTATCCTCTACCCTATCCTCTCCTCTATCCTATCCATTCCTCAATCCTATTATATCCTCTATCCTATCCTATCCTCTATCCTATCCTATCCTATCCTCTATCCTATCCTATCCTCTATCCTATCCTATCCTCTATCCTATCCTATCCTCTATCCTATTCTATCCTCTATCCTATCCTATCCTCTATCCTATCCTATCCTATCCTCTATCCTATCCTATCCTATCCTCTATCCCATCCTATCCTATCGTATCCTATCCTCTATCCTAGCCTATCCTCTATCCGATCCTCTATCCTATCCTATCCTCTATTATAACCTATCCTCTATCCTATCCTATACTCAATCCTATCCTATCCTCTATCCTATCCTATCCTCTATCCTATCCTATCCTCTATACTATCCTATCCTCTATCCTATCCTATCCTCTATCCTATCCTATCCTCTATCCTATCCTCTCCTCTATCCTATCCTACCCTCTTTCCTATCCTATCCTCTATCCTATCCTATCCTCTATCCTATCCTATCCTCTTTCCTATCCTATACTCTATCCTATCCTCTATACCATCCTCTATCCTATCCTATCCTCTATCCTATCCTATCCTCTATCCGATTCTGTATCCTATCCTATCCTCTATCCTATCCTATCCTGTATCAGATCCTCTATCCTATCCTATCATCTATCCTATCCTTTATCGTATCCTATCCTATCCTCTATCCTATCCTATCCTCTACCCTATCCTATCCTCTATCCTATCCTCTATCCTATCCTCTATCCTATCCTATCCTGTATCCTATCCTCTACCCTATCCTATCCTCTATCGTATCCTCTATCGTATCCTATCCTATCCTCTACCCTATCCTATCCTCTATCCTATCCTTTCCTCAATCCTATTATATCCTCTATCCTATCCTATCCTCTATCCTATCCTTTCCTATCCTCTATCCTATCCTATCCTCTATCCTATCCTATCCTCTATCCTATTCTATCCTCTATCCTATCCTATCCTCTATCCTATCCTATCCTATCCTCTATCCCATCCTATCCTATTGTATCCTATCCTCTATCCTAGCCTATCCTCTATCCGATCCTCTATCCTATCCTATCCTCTATTATAACCTATCCTCTATCCTATCCTATACTCAATCCTATCCTATCCTCTATCCTATCCTATCCTCTATCCTATCCTATCCTCTATACTATCCTATCCTATCCTCTATCCTATCCTATCCTCTATCCTATCCTATCCTCTATCCTATCCTATCCTCTATCCTACCCTATCCTCTATCCTATCCTATCCTCTATCCCATCCTATCCTCTATCCTATCCTATCCTCTATCCTATCCTATCCTCTATGCTATCCTATCCTCTATCCTATCCTATCCTCTATCCTATCCTATCCTATCCTCTATACTATTCTATCCTCTATCCTATCCTATCCTCTATCCCATCCTATCCTCTATCCTATCCTACCCTCTATCCTATCCAATCCTCTATCCTATCCTCTATCCTATCCTCTATCATATCCTAACCTCCATCCGATCCTCTATCCTATCCTCTATCATATCCTAACCTCCATCCGATCCTCTATCCTATCCTATCATCTATCCTATTCTATCCTCTATCCTATGCTATCCTCTATCCTATCCTATCCTATATCCTATCCTATCCTCTATCCTATCCTATCCTATCCTCTATACTATTCTATCCTCTATCCTATCCTATCCTCTATCCCATCCTATCCTCTATCCTATCCTACCCTCTATCCTATCCAATCCTCTATCCTATCCTCTATCCTATCCTCTATCATATCCTAACCTCCATCCGATCCTCTATCCTATCCTCTATCATATCCTAACCTCCATCCGATCCTCTATCCTATCCTATCATCTATCCTATTCTATCCTCTATCCTATGCTATCCTCTATCCTATCCTATCCTATGTCCTATCCTATCCTCTATCCTATCCTATCCTCTGTCCTATCCTATCCTCTATCCTATCCTCTCCTCTATCCTATCCTACCCTCTTTCCAATCCTATCGTCTATCCTATCCTATCCTCTATCCTATCCTATCCTCTATCCGATCCTCTATCCTATCCTAGCCTCTATTTTATCCTATCCTCTATCCTATCCTATCCTCTATCCTATCCTATCCTCTATCCGATCCTCTATCCTATCCTATCCTCTATCCTATCCTATCCTATCCTCTATCCTATCCTATCCTATCCTCTATCCCATCCTATACTATTGTATCCTATCCTCTATCCTAGCCTATCCTCTATACGATCCTCTATCCTATCCTATCCTCTATTATAACCTATCCTCTATCCTATCCTATACTCAATCCTATCCTATCCTCTATCCTATCCTCTATCCTATCTTTTCCTTTATCCTATCCTATCCTCTATCCTATCCTATCCTCTATCCTATACTATCCTCTACCTTATCCTATCCTCTATCCTATCCAATCCTCTATCCTATCCTCTATCCTATCCTCTATCCTATCCTCTATCCTATCCTAACCTCCATCCGATCCTCTATCCTATCCTATCATCTATCCTATCCTATCCTCTATCCTATCCTATCCTCTATCCTATCCTATCCTCTATACTATTCTATCCTCTATCCTATCCTATCCTCTATCCCATCCTATCCTCTATCCTATCCTACCCTCTATCCTATCCAATCCTCTATCCTATCCTCTATCCTATCCTATCTTCTATCCTATCCTATCCTCTATCCTATCCTATATTCTATCCTATCCTATCCTCTATCCTATCCTATCCTCTATCCTGTCCTATCCTCTATTCTATCCTATCCTCTATCCTATCCTCTATCCTATTCTATCCTCTATCCTATCCTATCCTCTATCCTATCCTATCTTCTATCCTATCTTCTCCTCTATCCTATCCTATCCTCTTTCCTATCCTATACTCTATCCTATCCTCTATACCATCCTCTATCCTCTCCTATCCTCTATCCGATCCTCTATCCTATCCTATCCTCTATCCTATCCTATCCTCTATCCTATCCTCTATCCTATCCTCTATCCTATCCTCTATCCTATCCTATCCTGTATCCTATACTCTACCCTATCCTATCCTCTATAATATCGTTTACTCTATCTTATCCTATCCTCTATCCTATACTATCATCTATCCTATTCTATCCTCTATCCTATCCTCTATCATATCCAATCCTCTTTCGTATCCTCTATCCTATCCTATCCTCTATCCTATCCTATCCTCTATCCTAACCTATCCTCTATCCTATCCTTTCCTCAATTATATTATATCCTCTATCATATCCTATCCTCTATACTATCCTATCCTCTATCCTATCCTATCCTCTATCCTATCCTATCCTCTATCCTATTCTATCCTCTATCCTATCCTATCCTCTATCCCATCCTATCCTCTATCCTATCCTATCCTCTATCCTATCCTCTATCCTATTATCTATCCTATCCTCTATCGTATCCTACCCTATCCTCTATCCAATCCTATCCTCTATCCTATCCTATCCTCTATCCTATCCTATCCTCTATCCAATCCTATCCTCTATCCTATCCTATCCTCTATCCTATCCTATCCTCTATCCTATACTATCCTCTACCTTATCCTATCCTCTATCCTATCCTATCCTCTATCCCAACCTATCCTCTATCCTATCCTATCCTCTATCCTATTCTATCCTCTATCCTATCCTATCCTCTATCCTATCCTATCCTATCCTCTATCCTATCCTATCCTATCCTCTATCCCATCCTATCCTATCGTATCCTATCCTCTATCCTAGCCTATCCTCTATCCGATCCTCTATCCTATCCTATCCTCTATTATAACCTATCCTCTATCCTACCCTATACTCAATCCTATCCTATCCTCTATCCTATCCTATCCTCTATCCTATCCTATCCTCTATCCTATCCTATCCTCTGTCCTATCCTATCCTCTATCCTATCCTCTCCTCTATCCTATCCTACCCTCTATCCTATCCTATCCTCTATTCTATCCTATCCTCTATCCTATCCTCTATCCTATTCTATCCTCTATCCTATCCTATCCTCTATCCTATCCTATCTTCTATCCTATCTTCTCCTCTATCCTATCCTATCCTCTTTCCTATCCTATACTCTATCCTATCCTCTATACCATCCTCTATCCTCTCCTATCCTCTATCCGATCCTCTATCCTATCCTATCCTCTATCCTATCCTATCCTCTATCCTATCCTCTATCCTATCCTCTATCCTATCCTCTATCCTATCCTATCCTGTATCCTATACTCTACCCTATCCTATCCTCTATAATATCGTTTACTCTATCTTATCCTATCCTCTATCCTATACTATCATCTATCCTATTCTATCCTCTATCCTATCCTCTATCATATCCAATCCTCTTTCGTATCCTCTATCCTATCCTATCCTCTATCCTATCCTATCCTCTATCCTAACCTATCCTCTATCCTATCCTTTCCTCAATTATATTATATCCTCTATCATATCCTATCCTCTATACTATCCTATCCTCTATCCTATCCTATCCTCTATCCTATCCTATCCTCTATCCTATTCTATCCTCTATCCTATCCTATCCTCTATCCCATCCTATCCTATATCCTATCCTATCCTCTATCCTATCCTCTATCCTATTATCTATCCTATCCTCTATCGTATCCTACCCTATCCTCTATCCAATCCTATCCTCTATCCTATCCTATCCTCTATCCTATCCTATCCTCTATCCAATCCTATCCTCTATCCTATCCTATCCTCTATCCTATCCTATCCTCTATCCTATACTATCCTCTACCTTATCCTATCCTCTATCCTATCCTATCCTCTATCCCAACCTATCCTCTATCCTATCCTATCCTCTATCCTATTCTATCCTCTATCCTATCCTATCCTCTATCCTATCCTATCCTATCCTCTATCCTATCCTATCCTATCCTCTATCCCATCCTATCCTATCGTATCCTATCCTCTATCCTAGCCTATCCTCTATCCGATCCTCTATCCTATCCTATCCTCTATTATAACCTATCCTCTATCCTACCCTATACTCAATCCTATCCTATCCTCTATCCTATCCTATCCTCTATCCTATCCTATCCTCTATCCTATCCTATCCTCTGTCCTATCCTATCCTCTATCCTATCCTCTCCTCTATCCTATCCTACCCTCTTTCCAATCCTATCCTCTATCCTATACTATCCTCTACCTTATCCTATCCTATCCTATCCTCTATCCTATCCTATCCTCTATCCTATCCTATCCTCTATCCTATCCTATCCTCTATCCTATCCTATCCTCTATCCTATCCTATCCTCTATCCTATCCTATCCTATCCTCTATCCTATCCTATCCTATCCTCTATCCTATCCTATCCTCTATCCTATCCTATTCTCTATCCTAACCTATCCTCTATCCTATTCTATCCTCTATCCTATCCTATCCTCTATCCCATCCTATCCTCTATCCTATCCTATCCTCTATTCTATCCTATCCTCTATCCTATCCGGTATCCTATCCTCTATCCTATGCTATCCTCTATCCTATCCTATCCTATATCCTATCCTATCCTATCCTATCCTCTATCCCATCCTATCCTATCGTATCCTATCCTCTATCCTAGCCTATCCTCTATCCGATCCTCTATCCTATCCTATCCTCTATTATAACCTATCCTCTATCCTACCCTATACTCAATCCTATCCTATCCTCTATCCTATCCTATCCTCTATCCTATCCTATCCTCTATCCTATCCTATCCTCTGTCCTATCCTATCCTCTATCCTATCCTCTCCTCTATCCTATCCTACCCTCTATCCTATCCTATCCTCTATTCTATCCTATCCTCTATCCTATCCTCTATCCTATTCTATCCTCTATCCTATCCTATCCTCTATCCTATCCTATCTTCTATCCTATCTTCTCCTCTATCCTATCCTATCCTCTTTCCTATCCTATACTCTATCCTATCCTCTATACCATCCTCTATCCTCTCCTATCCTCTATCCGATCCTCTATCCTATCCTATCCTCTATCCTATCCTATCCTCTATCCTATCCTCTATCCTATCCTCTATCCTATCCTCTATCCTATCCTATCCTGTATCCTATACTCTACCCTATCCTATCCTCTATAATATCGTTTACTCTATCTTATCCTATCCTCTATCCTATACTATCATCTATCCTATTCTATCCTCTATCCTATCCTCTATCATATCCAATCCTCTTTCGTATCCTCTATCCTATCCTATCCTCTATCCTATCCTATCCTCTATCCTAACCTATCCTCTATCCTATCCTTTCCTCAATTATATTATATCCTCTATCATATCCTATCCTCTATACTATCCTATCCTCTATCCTATCCTATCCTCTATCCTATCCTATCCTCTATCCTATTCTATCCTCTATCCTATCCTATCCTCTATCCCATCCTATCCTCTATCCTATCCTATCCTCTATCCTATCCTCTATCCTATTATCTATCCTATCCTCTATCGTATCCTACCCTATCCTCTATCCAATCCTATCCTCTATCCTATCCTATCCTCTATCCTATCCTATCCTCTATCCAATCCTATCCTCTATCCTATCCTATCCTCTATCCTATCCTATCCTCTATCCTATACTATCCTCTACCTTATCCTATCCTCTATCCTATCCTATCCTCTATCCCAACCTATCCTCTATCCTATCCTATCCTCTATCCTATTCTATCCTCTATCCTATCCTATCCTCTATCCTATCCTATCCTATCCTCTATCCTATCCTATCCTATCCTCTATCCCATCCTATCCTATCGTATCCTATCCTCTATCCTAGCCTATCCTCTATCCGATCCTCTATCCTATCCTATCCTCTATTATAACCTATCCTCTATCCTACCCTATACTCAATCCTATCCTATCCTCTATCCTATCCTATCCTCTATCCTATCCTATCCTCTATCCTATCCTATCCTCTGTCCTATCCTATCCTCTATCCTATCCTCTCCTCTATCCTATCCTACCCTCTTTCCAATCCTATCCTCTATCCTATACTATCCTCTACCTTATCCTATCCTATCCTATCCTCTATCCTATCCTATCCTCTATCCTATCCTATCCTCTATCCTATCCTATCCTCTATCCTATCCTATCCTCTATCCTATCCTATCCTCTATCCTATCCTATCCTATCCTCTATCCTATCCTATCCTATCCTCTATCCTATCCTATCCTCTATCCTATCCTATTCTCTATCCTAACCTATCCTCTATCCTATTCTATCCTCTATCCTATCCTATCCTCTATCCCATCCTATCCTCTATCCTATCCTATCCTCTATTCTATCCTATCCTCTATCCTATCCGGTATCCTATCCTCTATCCTATGCTATCCTCTATCCTATCCTATCCTATATCCTATCCTATCCTCTATCCTATCCTTTCCTCAATCCTATTATATCCTCTATCCTATCCTATCCTCTATCCTATCCTATATTATCCTCTATTCTATCGTATCCTCTATCCTATCCTATCCTCTTTCCTATCCTATACTCTATCCTATCCTCTATATCATCCTCTATCCTATCCTATCCTCTATCCTATCCTATCCTCTATCCTATCCTATCCTCTATCCTATCCTATCCTCTATACTATCCTACCCTCTATCCTATCCTATCCTCTATCCTATCCTATCCTCTATCCTATTCTATCCTCTATCCTATCCTATCCTCTATCCTATCCTATCCTATCCTCTATCCTATCCTATCCTATCCTCTATCCCATCCTATCCTATCGTATCCTATCCTCTATCCTAGCCTATCCTCTATCCGATCCTCTATCCTATCCTATCCTCTATTATAACCTATCCTCTATCCTATCCTATACTCAATCCTATCCTATCCTCTATCCTATCCTATCCTCTATCCTATCCTATCCTCTATACTATCCTACCCTCTTTCCTATCCTATCCTCTATCCTATCCTATCCTCTATCCTATCCTATCCTCTACCCTATCCTATCCTCTATCCTATCCTTTCCTCAATCCTATTATATCCTCTATCCTATCCTATCCTCTATCCTATCCTATATTATCCTCTATTCTATCGAATCCTCTATCCTATCCTATCCTCTTTCCTATCCTATACTCTATCCTATCCTCTATATCATCCTCTATCCTATCCTATCCTCTATCCTATCCTATCCTCTATCCTATCCTCTATCCTATCCTATCCTCTATTATAACCTATCCTCTATCCTACCCTACACTCAATCCTATCCTATCCTCTATCCTATCCTATCCTCTATCCTATCCTATCCTCTATCCTATCCTATCCTCTATCCTATCCTATCCTCTATCCTATCCTCTATCATATCCAATCCTCTTTCGTATCCTCTATCCTATCCTATCCTCTATGATATCCTATCCTCTATCCTAACCTATCCTCTATCCTATCCTTTCCTCAATTATATTATATCCTCTATCATATCCTATCCTCTATCCTATCATCTCCTCTATCCCATCCTATCCTCTATCCTATCCTATCCTCTATCCTATCCTATCCTCTATCCCATCCTATCCTCTATCCTATCCTATCCTCTATCCTATCCTATCCTCTATGCTATCCTATCCTCTATCCTATCCTATCCTCTATCCTATCCTATCCTCTATCCTATCCTATCCTCTATCCTATTCTGTCCTCTATCCTATCCTATCCTCTATCCCATCCTATCCTCTATCCTATCCTACCCTCTATCCTATCCATTCCTCTATCCTATCCTCTATCCTATCCTCTATCCTATCCTAACCTCCATCCGATCCTCTATCCTATCCTATCATCTATCCTATCCTATCCTCTATCCTATCCTATCCTCTATCCCATTCTATCCTCTATCCTATCCTATCCTCTATCCTATCCTATCCTCTATGCTATCCTATCCTGTATCCTATCCTATCCTCCATCCTATCCTATCCTCTATACTATTCTATCCTCTATCCTATCCTATCCTCTATCCCATCCTATCCTCTATCCTATCCTACCCTCTATCCTATCCAATCCTCTATCCTATCCTCTATCCTATCCTCTATCCTATCCTAACCTCCATCCGATCCTCTATCCTATCCTATCATCTATCCTATTCTATCCTCTATCCTATGCTATCCTATATCCTATCCTATCCTCTATCCTATCCTATCCTCTATCCTATCCTATCCTCTATCCTATCCTATCCTCTATCCTATCCTATCCTCTATCTTATCCTCTCCTCTATCCTATCCTACCCTCTTTCCAATCCTATCCTCTATCCGATCCTCTATCCTAACCTAGCCTCTATTTTATCCTATCCTCTATCCTATCCTATCCTCTATCCTATCCTATCCTCTATGCTATCCTATCCTCTATCCTATCCTATACTCTATCCTATCCTATCCTCTATACTATTCTATCCTCTATCCTATCCTATCCTCTATCCCATCCTATCCTCTATCCTATCCTACCCTCTATCCTATCCAATCCTCTATCCTATCCTCTATCCTATCCTCTATCCTATCCTATCCTCTATCCCATCCTATCCTCTATCCTATCCTATCCTCTATCCTATCCTATCCTCTATGCTATCCTATCCTCTATCCTATCCTATCCTCTATCCTATCCTATCCTCTATCCTATCCTATCCTCTATCCTATTCTGTCCTCTATCCTATCCTATCCTCTATCCCATCCTATCCTCTATCCTATCCTACCCTCTATCCTATCCATTCCTCTATCCTATCCTCTATCCTATCCTCTATCCTATCCTAACCTCCATCCGATCCTCTATCCTATCCTATCATCTATCCTATCCTATCCTCTATCCTATCCTATCCTCTATCCCATTCTATCCTCTATCCTATCCTATCCTCTATCCTATCCTATCCTCTATGCTATCCTATCCTGTATCCTATCCTATCCTCCATCCTATCCTATCCTCTATACTATTCTATCCTCTATCCTATCCTATCCTCTATCCCATCCTATCCTCTATCCTATCCTACCCTCTATCCTATCCAATCCTCTATCCTATCCTCTATCCTATCCTCTATCCTATCCTAACCTCCATCCGATCCTCTATCCTATCCTATCATCTATCCTATTCTATCCTCTATCCTATGCTATCCTCTATCCTATCCTATCCTATATCCTATCCTATCCTCTATCCTATCCTATCCTCTATCCTATCCTATCCTCTATCCTATCCTATCCTCTATCTTATCCTCTCCTCTATCCTATCCTACCCTCTTTCCAATCCTATCCTCTATCCTATCCTATCCTCTATCCTATCCTATCCTCTATCCGATCCTCTATCCTATCCTAGCCTCTATTTTATCCTATCCTCTATCCTATCCTATCCTCTATCCTATCCTATCCTCTATCCTATCCTATCCTCTATCCGATCCTCTATCCTATCCTATCCTCTATCCTATCCTATCCTCTATCCTATCCTATCCTATCCTCTATCCTATCCTATCCTATCCTCTATCCCATCCTATCCTATCGTATCCTATCCTCTATCCTAGCCTATCCTCTATCCGATCCTCTATCCTATCCTATCCTCTATTATAACCTATCCTCTATCCTATCCTATACTCAATCCTATCCTATCCTCTATCCTATCCTATCCTCTATCCTATCCTATCCTCTATACTATCCTATCCTCTATCCTATCCTATCCTCTATCCTATCCTATCCTCTATCCTATCCTCTCCTCTATCGAATCCTACCCTCTTTCCTATCCTATCCTCTATCCTATCCTATCCTCTATCCTATCCTATCCTCTTTCCTATCCTATACTCTATCCTATCCTCTATACCATCCTCTATCCTATCCTATCCTCTATCCTATCCTATCCTCTATCCGATTCTGTATCCTATCCTATCCTCTATCCTATCCTATCCTGTATCAGATCCTCTATCCTATCCTTTATCGTATCCTATCCTATCCTCTATCCTATCCTATCCTCTACCCTATCCTATCCTCTATCCTATCCTCTATCCTATCCTCTATCCTATCCTATCCTGTATCCTATCCTCTATAATATCGTTTACTCTATCATATCCTATCCTCTATCCTATACTATCATCTATCCTATTCTATCCTCTATTCTATCCTCTACCATATCCAATCCTCTATCCTATCCTCTATCCTATCCTATCCTCTATCCCATTCTATCCTCTATCCTATCCTATCCTCTATCCTATCCTATCCTCTATGCTATCCTATCCTCTATCCTATCCTATACTCTATCCTATCCTATCCTCTATACTATTCTATCCTCTATCCTATCCTATCCTCTATCCCATCCTATCCTCTATCCTATCCTACCCTCTATCCTATCCAATCCTCTATCCTATCCTCTATCCTATCCTCTATCCTATCCTAACCTCCATCCGATCCTCTATCCTATCCTATCATCTATCCTATTCTATCCTCTATCCTATGCTATCCTCTATCCTATCCTATCCTATATCCTATCCTATCCTCTATCCTATCCTATCCTCTATCCTATCCTATCCTCTATCCTATCCTATCCTCTATCCTATCCTCTCCTCTATCCTATCCTACCCTCTTTCCAATCCTATCCTCTATCCTATCCTATCCTCTATCCTATCCTATCCTCTATCCGATCCTCTATCCTAACCTAGCCTCTATTTTATCCTATCCTCTATCCTATCCTATCCTCTATCCTATCCTATCCTCTATGCTATCCTATCCTCTATCCTATCCTATACTCTATCCTATCCTATCCTCTATACTATTCTATCCTCTATCCTATCCTATCCTCTATCCCATCCTATCCTCTATCCTATCCTACCCTCTATCCTATCCAATCCTCTATCCTATCCTCTATCCTATCCTCTATCCTATCCTAACCTCCATCCGATCCTCTATCCTATCCTATCATCTATCCTATTCTATCCTCTATCCTATGCTATCCTCTATCCTATCCTATCCTATATCCTATCCTATCCTCTATCCTATCCTATCCTCTATCCTATCCTATCCTCTATCCTATCCTATCCTCTATCCGATCCTCTATCCTATCCTATCCTATCCTCTATCCTATCCTATCCTCTATCCTATAATATCATCTATCCTATCCTATCCTCTATCCTATCCTATCCTCTATCCTATCCTATCCTCTATCCCATCCTATCCTATCGTATCCTATCCTCTATCCGATCCTCTATCCTATCCTTTCCTCTATTATAACCTATCCTCTATCCTATCCTATCCTCTATCCTACCCTATCCTATCCTCTATACTACCCTATCCTCTATCCTATCCTATCCTCTATCCTGTCCTATCCTCTATCCTATCCTATCATCTATCCTATACTATCCTCTACCTTATCCTATCCTCTATCCTATCCAATTACCTATCCTATCCTCTATAATATCCTTTCCTCTATCCTATCCTATCCTCTATCCTATCCTATCCTCTATCCGATTCTCTATCCTATCCTATCCTCTATCCTATCCTATCCTGTATCAGATCCTCTATCCTATCCTATCATCTATCCTATCCTTTATCGTATCCTATCCTATCCTCTATCCTATCCTATCCTCTACCCTATCCTATCCTCTATCCTATCCTTTCCACAATCCTATTATATCCTCTATCCTATCCTATCCTCTATCCTATCCTATATTATCCTCTATTCTATCCTATCCTCTATCCTATTATATCCTCTTTCCTATCCTATCCACTATCCTATCCTCTATACCATCCTCTATCCTATCCTATTCTCTATCCGATCCTCTATCCTATCCTATGCTCTATCCTATCTTATCCTCTATCCTATCCTCTATCCTATCCTCTATCCTATCCTATCCTGTATCCTATCCTCTACCCTATCCTCTCCTCTATCCTATCCATTCCTCAATCCTATTATATCCTCTATCCTATCCTATCCTCTATCCTATCCTATCCTATCCTCTATCCTATCCTATCCTCTATCCTATCCTATCCTCTATCCTATCCTATCCTCTATCCTATTCTATCCTCTATCCTATCCTATCCTCTATCCTATCCTATCCTATCCTCTATCCTATCCTATCCTATCCTCTATCCCATCCTATCCTATCGTATCCTATCCTCTATCCTAGCCTATCCTCTATCCGATCCTCTATCCTATCCTATCCTCTATTATAACCTATCCTCTATCCTATCCTATACTCAATCCTATCCTATCCTCTATCCTATCCTACCCTCTTTCCTATCCTATCCTCTATCCTATCCTATCCTCTATCCTATCCTATCCTCTTTCCTATCCTATACTCTATCCTATCCTCTATACCATCCTCTATCCTATCCTATCCTCTATCCTATCCTATCCTCTATACTATCCTATCCTCTATCCTATCCTATCCTCTATCCTATCCTATCCTCTATCCTATCCTCTCCTCTATCCTATCCTACCCTCTTTCCTATCCTATCCTCTATCCTATCCTATCCTCTATCCTATCCTATCCTCTTTCCTATCCTATACTCTATCCTATCCTCTATACCATCCTCTATCCTATCCTATCCTCTATCCTATCCTATCCTCTATCCGATTCTGTATCCTATCCTATCCTCTATCCTATCCTATCCTGTATCAGATCCTCTATCCTATCCTATCATCTATCCTATCCTTTATCGTATCCTATCCTATCCTCTATCCTATCCTATCCTCTACCCTATCCTATCCTCTATCCTATCCTCTATCCTATCCTCTATCCTATCCTATCCTGTATCCTATCCTCTACCCTATCCTATCCTCTATCCTATCCTTTCCTCAATCCTATTATATCCTCTATCCTATCCTATCCTCTATCCTATCCTTTCCTATCCTCTATCCTATCCTATCCTCTATCCTATCCTATCCTCTATCCTATTCTATCCTCTATCCTATCCTATCCTCTATCCTATCCTATCCTATCCTCTATCCCATCCTATCCTATTGTATCCTATCCTCTATCCTAGCCTATCCTCTATCCGATCCTCTATCCTATCCTATCCTCTATTATAACCTATCCTCTATCCTATCCTATACTCAATCCTATCCTATCCTCTATCCTATCCTATCCTCTATCCTATCCTATCCTCTATACTATCCTATCCTATCCTCTATCCTATCCTATCCTCTATCCTATCCTATCCTCTATCCTATCCTATCCTCTATCCTACCCTATCCTCTATCCTATCCTATCCTCTATCCCATCCTATCCTCTATCCTATCCTCTATCCTATCCTCTATCCTATCCTATCCTGTATCCTATCCTCTACCCTATCCTCTCCTCTATCCTATCCATTCCTCAATCCTATTATATCCTCTATCCTATCCTATCCTCTATCCTATCCTATCCTATCCTCTATCCTATCCTATCCTCTATCCTATCCTATCCTCTATCCTATCCTATCCTCTATCCTATTCTATCCTCTATCCTATCCTATCCTCTATCCTATCCTATCCTATCCTCTATCCTATCCTATCCTATCCTCTATCCCATCCTATCCTATCGTATCCTATCCTCTATCCTAGCCTATCCTCTATCCGATCCTCTATCCTATCCTATCCTCTATTATAACCTATCCTCTATCCTATCCTATACTCAATCCTATCCTATCCTCTATCCTATCCTATCCTCTATCCTATCCTATCCTCTATACTATCCTATCCTCTATCCTATCCTATCCTCTATCCTATCCTATCCTCTATCCTATCCTCTCCTCTATCCTATCCTACCCTCTTTCCTATCCTATCCTCTATCCTATCCTATCCTCTATCCTATCCTATCCTCTTTCCTATCCTATACTCTATCCTATCCTCTATACCATCCTCTATCCTATCCTATCCTCTATCCTATCCTATCCTCTATCCGATTCTGTATCCTATCCTATCCTCTATCCTATCCTATCCTGTATCAGATCCTCTATCCTATCCTATCATCTATCCTATCCTTTATCGTATCCTATCCTATCCTCTATCCTATCCTATCCTCTACCCTATCCTATCCTCTATCCTATCCTCTATCCTATCCTCTATCCTATCCTATCCTGTATCCTATCCTCTACCCTATCCTATCCTCTATCGTATCCTCTATCGTATCCTATCCTATCCTCTACCCTATCCTATCCTCTATCCTATCCTTTCCTCAATCCTATTATATCCTCTATCCTATCCTATCCTCTATCCTATCCTTTCCTATCCTCTATCCTATCCTATCCTCTATCCTATCCTATCCTCTATCCTATTCTATCCTCTATCCTATCCTATCCTCTATCCTATCCTATCCTATCCTCTATCCCATCCTATCCTATTGTATCCTATCCTCTATCCTAGCCTATCCTCTATCCGATCCTCTATCCTATCCTATCCTCTATTATAACCTATCCTCTATCCTATCCTATACTCAATCCTATCCTATCCTCTATCCTATCCTATCCTCTATCCTATCCTATCCTCTATACTATCCTATCCTATCCTCTATCCTATCCTATCCTCTATCCTATCCTATCCTCTATCCTATCCTATCCTCTATCCTACCCTATCCTCTATCCTATCCTATCCTCTATCCCATCCTATCCTCTATCCTATCCTATCCTCTATCCTATCCTATCCTCTATGCTATCCTATCCTCTATCCTATCCTATCCTCTATCCTATCCTATCCTATCCTCTATACTATTCTATCCTCTATCCTATCCTATCCTCTATCCCATCCTATCCTCTATCCTATCCTACCCTCTATCCTATCCAATCCTCTATCCTATCCTCTATCCTATCCTCTATCATATCCTAACCTCCATCCGATCCTCTATCCTATCCTCTATCATATCCTAACCTCCATCCGATCCTCTATCCTATCCTATCATCTATCCTATTCTATCCTCTATCCTATGCTATCCTCTATCCTATCCTATCCTATATCCTATCCTATCCTCTATCCTATCCTATCCTATCCTCTATACTATTCTATCCTCTATCCTATCCTATCCTCTATCCCATCCTATCCTCTATCCTATCCTACCCTCTATCCTATCCAATCCTCTATCCTATCCTCTATCCTATCCTCTATCATATCCTAACCTCCATCCGATCCTCTATCCTATCCTCTATCATATCCTAACCTCCATCCGATCCTCTATCCTATCCTATCATCTATCCTATTCTATCCTCTATCCTATGCTATCCTCTATCCTATCCTATCCTATATCCTATCCTATCCTCTATCCTATCCTATCCTCTGTCCTATCCTATCCTCTATCCTATCCTCTCCTCTATCCTATCCTACCCTCTTTCCAATCCTATCGTCTATCCTATCCTATCCTCTATCCTATCCTATCCTCTATCCGATCCTCTATCCTATCCTAGCCTCTATTTTATCCTATCCTCTATCCTATCCTATCCTCTATCCTATCCTATCCTCTATCCGATCCTCTATCCTATCCTATCCTCTATCCTATCCTATCCTATCCTCTATCCTATCCTATCCTATCCTCTATCCCATCCTATACTATTGTATCCTATCCTCTATCCTAGCCTATCCTCTATACGATCCTCTATCCTATCCTATCCTCTATTATAACCTATCCTCTATCCTATCCTATACTCAATCCTATCCTATCCTCTATCCTATCCTCTATCCTATCTTTTCCTTTATCCTATCCTATCCTCTATCCTATCCTATCCTCTATCCTATACTATCCTCTACCTTATCCTATCCTCTATCCTATCCAATCCTCTATCCTATCCTCTATCCTATCCTCTATCCTATCCTCTATCCTATCCTAACCTCCATCCGATCCTCTATCCTATCCTATCATCTATCCTATCCTATCCTCTATCCTATCCTATCCTCTATCCTATCCTATCCTCTATACTATTCTATCCTCTATCCTATCCTATCCTCTATCCCATCCTATCCTCTATCCTATCCTACCCTCTATCCTATCCAATCCTCTATCCTATCCTCTATCCTATCCTATCTTCTATCCTATCCTATCCTCTATCCTATCCTATATTCTATCCTATCCTATCCTCTATCCTATCCTATCCTCTATCCTATCCTATCCTCTATTCTATCCTATCCTCTATCCTATCCTCTATCCTATTCTATCCTCTATCCTATCCTATCCTCTATCCTATCCTATCTTCTATCCTATCTTCTCCTCTATCCTATCCTATCCTCTTTCCTATCCTATACTCTATCCTATCCTCTATACCATCCTCTATCCTCTCCTATCCTCTATCCGATCCTCTATCCTATCCTATCCTCTATCCTATCCTATCCTCTATCCTATCCTCTATCCTATCCTCTATCCTATCCTCTATCCTATCCTATCCTGTATCCTATACTCTACCCTATCCTATCCTCTATAATATCGTTTACTCTATCTTATCCTATCCTCTATCCTATACTATCATCTATCCTATTCTATCCTCTATCCTATCCTCTATCATATCCAATCCTCTTTCGTATCCTCTATCCTATCCTATCCTCTATCCTATCCTATCCTCTATCCTAACCTATCCTCTATCCTATCCTTTCCTCAATTATATTATATCCTCTATCATATCCTATCCTCTATACTATCCTATCCTCTATCCTATCCTATCCTCTATCCTATCCTATCCTCTATCCTATCCTATCCTCTATCCTATCTTAACCTCTATCCTATCCTATCCTATCCTCTATCCTATTCTATCCTCTATCCTATCCTATCCTCTATCCCATCCTATCCTCTATCCTATCCTATCCTCTACCCTATCCTCTATCCTATTATCTATCCTATCCTCTATCGTATCCTACCCTATCCTCTATCCAATCCTATCCTCTATCCTATCCTATCCTCTATCCTATCCTATCCTCTATCCTATACTATCCTCTACCTTATCCTATCCTCTATCCTATCCTATCCTCTATCCCAACCTATCCTCTATCCTATCCTATCCTCTATCCTATTCTATCCTCTATCCTATCCTATCCTCTATCCTATCCTATCCTATCCTCTATCCTATCCTATCCTATCCTCTATCCTATCCTATCCTATCCTCTATCCCATCCTATCCTATCGTATCCTATCCTCTATCCTAGCCTATCCTCTATCCGATCCTCTATCCTATCCTATCCTCTATTATAACCTATCCTCTATCCTACCCTATACTCAATCCTATCCTATCCTCTATCCTATCCTATCCTCTATCCTATCCTATCCTCTATCCTATCCTATCCTCTGTCCTATCCTATCCTCTATCCTATCCTCTCCTCTATCCTATCCTACCCTCTTTCCAATCCTATCCTCTATCCTATACTATCCTCTACCTTATCCTATCCTATCCTATCCTCTATCCTATCCTATCCTCTATCCTATCCTATCCTCTATCCTATCCTATCCTCTATCCTATCCTATCCTCTATCCTATCCTATCCTCTATCCTATCCTATCCTATCCTCTATCCTATCCTATCCTATCCTCTATCCTATCCTATCCTCTATCCTATCCTATTCTCTATCCTAACCTATCCTCTATCCTATTCTATCCTCTATCCTATCCTATCCTCTATCCCATCCTATCCTCTATCCTATCCTATCCTCTATTCTATCCTATCCTCTATCCTATCCGGTATCCTATCCTCTATCCTATGCTATCCTCTATCCTATCCTATCCTATATCCTATCCTATCCTCTATCCTATCCTTTCCTCAATCCTATTATATCCTCTATCCTATCCTATCCTCTATCCTATCCTATATTATCCTCTATTCTATCGTATCATCTATCCTATCCTATCCTCTTTCCTATCCTATACTCTATCCTATCCTCTATATCATCCTCTATCCTATCCTATCCTCTATCCTATCCTATCCTCTATCCTATCCTATCCTCTATCCTATCCTATCCTCTATACTATCCTACCCTCTATCCTATCCTATCCTCTATCCTATCCTATCCTCTATCCTATTCTATCCTCTATCCTATCCTATCCTCTATCCTATCCTATCCTATCCTCTATCCTATCCTATCCTATCCTCTATCCCATCCTATCCTATCGTATCCTATCCTCTATCCTAGCCTATCCTCTATCCGATCCTCTATCCTATCCTATCCTCTATTATAACCTATCCTCTATCCTATCCTATACTCAATCCTATCCTATCCTCTATCCTATCCTATCCTCTATCCTATCCTATCCTCTATACTATCCTATCCTCTATCCTATCCTATCCTCTATCCTATCCTATCCTCTATCCTATCCTCTCCTCTATCCTATCCTACCCTCTTTCCTATCCTATCCTCTATCCTATCCTATCCTCTATCCTATCCTATCCTCTACCCTATCCTATCCTCTATCCTATCCTTTCCTCAATCCTATTATATCCTCTATCCTATCCTATCCTCTATCCTATCCTATATTATCCTCTATTCTATCGAATCCTCTATCCTATCCTATCCTCTTTCCTATCCTATACTCTATCCTATCCTCTATATCATCCTCTATCCTATCCTATCCTCTATCCTATCCTATCCTCTATCCTATCCTCTATCCTATCCTATCCTCTATTATAACCTATCCTCTATCCTACCCTACACTCAATCCTATCCTATCCTCTATCCTATCCTATCCTCTATCCTATCCTATCCTCTATCCTATCCTATCCTCTATCCTATCCTATCCTCTATCCTATCCTATCCTCTATCCTATCCTCTATCATATCCAATCCTCTTTCGTATCCTCTATCCTATCCTATCCTCTATGATATCCTATCCTCTATCCTAACCTATCCTCTATCCTATCCTTTCCTCAATTATATTATATCCTCTATCATATCCTATCCTCTATACTATCCTATCCTCTATCCTATCCTATCCTCTATCCTATCCTATCCTCTATCCTATCCTATCCTATCCTCTATCCTATCCTATCCTCTATCCTATCTTATCCTCTATCCTATCCTATCCTATCCTCTATCCTATTCTATCCTCTATCCTATCCTATCCTCTATCCCATCCTATCCTCTATCCTATCCTATCTTCTATCCTATCCTCTATCCTATTATCTATCCTATCCTCTATCGTATCCTACCCTATCCTCTATCCAATCCTATCCTCTATCCAATCCTATCCTCTATCCTATCCTATCCTCTATCCTATCCTATCCTCTATCCTATACTATCCTCTACCTTATCCTATCCTCTATCCTATCCTATCCTCTATCCCATCCTATCCTCTATCCTATCCTATCCTCTATCCTATTCTATCCTCTATCCTATCCTATCCTCTATCCTATCCTATCCTATCCTCTATCCTATCCTATCCTATCCTCTATCCCATCCTATCCTATCGTATCCTATCCTCTATCCTAGCCTATCCTCTATCCGATCCTCTATCCTATCCTATCCTCTATTATAACCTATCCTCTATCCTACCCTATACTCAATCCTATCCTATCCTGTATCCTATCCTATCCTCTATCCTATTATATCCTCTATCCTATCCTACCCTCTATCCTATCCTATCCTATCCTCTATCCTATCCTATCCTCTATCCTATCCTATCCTCTATCCTATCCTATCCTCTATCCTATTCTATCCTCTATCCTATCCTATCCTCTATCCTATCCTATCCTATCCTCTATCCTATCCTATCCTATCCTCTATCCTATCCTATCCTATCCTCTATCCTATCCTATCCTCTATCCTATCCTATCCTCTATCCTAACCTATCCTCTATCCTATTCTATCCTCTATCCTATCCTATCCTCTATCCCACCTATCCTCTATCCTATCCTATCCTCTATTCTATCCTATCCTCTATCCTATCCTGTATCCTATCCTCTATCCTATCCTATCCTCTATCCTATCCTATCCTGTATCCCATCCTATCCTCTATCCTATCCTATCCTCTATCCTATCCAATTACATATCCTATCCTCTATCCTATCCTATCCTCTATACTATCCTATCCTCTATCCTCTCCTATCCTCTATCCTATCCTATCCTCTATCCTATCCTATCTTCTATCCTATCTTCTCCTTTATCCTATCCTATCCTCTATCCTATCCTATCATCTATCCTATCCTCTATCCTATCCTATCCTCTACCCTATCCTATCCTCTATCCTATCCTTTCCTCAATCCTATTATATCCTCTATCCTATCCTATCCTCTATCCTATCCTATATTATCCTCTATTCTATCGTATCCTCTATCCTATCCTATCCTCTTTCCTATCCTATACTCTATCCTATCCTCTATACCATCATCTATCCTATCCTATCCTCTATCCTATCCTATCCACTGCCTTATCCTATCCTCTATCCTATCCAATTACATATCCTATCCTCTATCCTATCCTTTCCTCTATCCTATCCTATCCTCTATCCTATCCTATCCTCTATCCGATCCTCTATCCTATCCTATCCTGTATCCTATCCTATCCTCTATCAGATCCTCTATCCTATCCTATCATATATCCTATCCTCTACCGTATCCTATCCTACCCTCTTTCCTATCCTATCCTCTATCCTATCCTATCCTCTATCCTATCCTATCCTCTATCCTATCCTCTATCCTATAATATCCTCTATACTATCCTATCCTCTATCCTATCCTGTCCTCTATCCTATCCTATCCTCTATCCTATCCTATCCTCTATCCTATCCTACCCTCTTTCCTATCCTATCCTCTATGATATCCTATCCTCTATCCTAACCTATCCTCTATCCTATCCTTTCCTCAATTATATTATATCCTCTATCATATCCTATCCTCTATACTATCCTATCCTCTATCCTATCCTATCCTCTATCCTATCCTATCCTCTATCCTATCCTATCCTATCCTCTATCCTATCCTATCCTCTATCCTATCTTATCCTCTATCCTATCCTATCCTATCCTCTATCCTATTCTATCCTCTATCCTATCCTATCCTCTATCCCATCCTATCCTCTATCCTATCCTATCTTCTATCCTATCCTCTATCCTATTATCTATCCTATCCTCTATCGTATCCTACCCTATCCTCTATCCAATCCTATCCTCTATCCAATCCTATCCTCTATCCTATCCTATCCTCTATCCTATCCTATCCTCTATCCTATACTATCCTCTACCTTATCCTATCCTCTATCCTATCCTATCCTCTATCCCATCCTATCCTCTATCCTATCCTATCCTCTATCCTATTCTATCCTCTATCCTATCCTATCCTCTATCCTATCCTATCCTATCCTCTATCCTATCCTATCCTATCCTCTATCCCATCCTATCCTATCGTATCCTATCCTCTATCCTAGCCTATCCTCTATCCGATCCTCTATCCTATCCTATCCTCTATTATAACCTATCCTCTATCCTACCCTATACTCAATCCTATCCTATCCTCTATCCTATCCTATCCTCTATCCTATCCTATCCTCTATACTATCCTACCCTCTATCCTATCCTATCCTGTATCCTATCCTATCCTCTATCCTATTATATCCTCTATCCTATCCTACCCTCTATCCTATCCTATCCTATCCTCTATCCTATCCTATCCTCTATCCTATCCTATCCTCTATCCTATCCTATCCTCTATCCTATTCTATCCTCTATCCTATCCTATCCTCTATCCTATCCTATCCTATCCTCTATCCTATCCTATCCTATCCTCTATCCTATCCTATCCTATCCTCTATCCTATCCTATCCTCTATCCTATCCTATCCTCTATCCTAACCTATCCTCTATCCTATTCTATCCTCTATCCTATCCTATCCTCTATCCCATCCTATCCTCTATCCTATCCTATCCTCTATTCTATCCTATCCTCTATCCTATCCTGTATCCTATCCTCTATCCTATCCTATCCTCTATCCTATCCTATCCTGTATCCCATCCTATCCTCTATCCTATCCTATCCTCTATCCTATCCAATTACATATCCTATCCTCTATCCTATCCTATCCTCTATACTATCCTATCCTCTATCCTCTCCTATCCTCTATCCTATCCTATCCTCTATCCTATCCTATCTTCTATCCTATCTTCTCCTTTATCCTATCCTATCCTCTATCCTATCCTATCATCTATCCTATCCTCTATCCTATCCTATCCTCTACCCTATCCTATCCTCTATCCTATCCTTTCCTCAATCCTATTATATCCTCTATCCTATCCTATCCTCTATCCTATCCTATATTATCCTCTATTCTATCGTATCCTCTATCCTATCCTATCCTCTTTCCTATCCTATACTCTATCCTATCCTCTATACCATCATCTATCCTATCCTATCCTCTATCCTATCCTATCCACTGCCTTATCCTATCCTCTATCCTATCCAATTACATATCCTATCCTCTATCCTATCCTTTCCTCTATCCTATCCTATCCTCTATCCTATCCTATCCTCTATCCGATCCTCTATCCTATCCTATCCTGTATCCTATCCTATCCTCTATCAGATCCTCTATCCTATCCTATCATATATCCTATCCTCTACCGTATCCTATCCTACCCTCTTTCCTATCCTATCCTCTATCCTATCCTATCCTCTATCCTATCCTATCCTCTATCCTATCCTCTATCCTATCCTATCCTCTATACTATCCTATCCTCTATCCTATCCTGTCCTCTATCCTATCCTATCCTCTATCCTATCCTCTCCTCTATCCTATCCTACCCTCTTTCCTATCCTATCCTCTATCCTATCCTATCCTCTATCCTATCCTATCCTCTATCCGATCCTCTATCCTATCCTTTCCTCTATCCTACCCTATCCTCTATCCTATCCTATACACTATCCTATCCTATCCTAGCCTCTATCCCATCCTATCCTCTATCCTATCCTATCCTCTATCCTATGCTATCCTCCATCCTATCCTATCCTCTATCCTATCCTATCCTCTATCCTATCCTACCCTCTTCCCTACCCTATCCTCTATCCTATCCTATCCTCTATCCTATCCTATCCTCTCTCCTATCCTATCCTATCCTATCCTCTATTATATCCTATCCTCTATCCTATCCTATCCCCTATCCTATCCTATCCTCTATCCTATCCTCTATCCTATCCTCTATCCTATCCTCTATCCTATCCTATCCTCTATCCTATCCTTTCCTCAATCCTATTATATCCTCAATCCTATTATATCCTCTATCCTATCCTATCCTCTATCCTATCCTATCCTTCATCCTATTCTATCCTCTATCCTATTCTATCCTCTATCCTATACTATCCTCTTCCTTATCCTATCATCTATCCTATCCTCTACCCTATCCTATCATCTATCCTATCCTATCCTCTATCCTATCCTACCCTCTTTCCTATCCTATCCCCTAGCCTATCCTATCCTCTATCCTATCCTATCCTCCATCCTATCCTATCCTCTATTAGATCCTCTATCCTATCCTATCCTCTATCCTATCCTATCCTCTATCCTATCCTATCCTCTATCCTATCCTCTATCCTATCCTGTCCTCTATCCTATCCTATCCTCTATCCTATCCTATCCTCTATCCTATCCTATCCTCTATCCTATCCTATCCTCTATGCTATCCTCTATCCTATCCTATCATCTATCCTATTCTATCCTCTATCCTATGCTATCCTCTATCCTATCCTATCCTCTATCCTATCCTATCCTCTATCCTATCCTCTCCTCTATTCTATCCTACCCTCTTTCCTATCCTATCCTCTATCCTATCCTATGCTCTATCCTATCCTATCCTCTACCCTATCCTATCCTCTATCCTATCCTTTCCTCAATCCTATTATATCCTCTATCCTATCCTATCCTCTATCCTATCCTATATTATCCTCTATTCTATCGTATCCTCTATCCTATCCTATCCTCTTTCCTATCCTATACTCTATCCTATCCTCTATACCATCATCTATCCTATCCTATCCTCTATCCTATCCTATCCACTGCCTTATCCTATCCTCTATCCTATCCAATTACATATCCTATCCTCTATCCTATCCTTTCCTCTATCCTATCCTATCCTCTATCCTATCCTATCCTCTATCCGATCCTCTATCCTATCCTATCCTGTATCCTATCCTATCCTCTATCAGATCCTCTATCCTATCCTATCATATATCCTATCCTCTACCGTATCCTATCCTACCCTCTTTCCTATCCTATCCTCTATCCTATCCTATCCTCTATCCTATCCTATCCTCTATCCTATCCTCTATCCTATCCTATCCTCTATACTATCCTATCCTCTATCCTATCCTGTCCTCTATCCTATCCTATCCTCTATCCTATCCTCTCCTCTATCCTATCCTACCCTCTTTCCTATCCTATCCTCTATGATATCCTATCCTCTATCCTAACCTATCCTCTATCCTATCCTTTCCTCAATTATATTATATCCTCTATCATATCCTATCCTCTATACTATCCTATCCTCTATCCTATCCTATCCTCTATCCTATCCTATCCTCTATCCTATCCTATCCTATCCTCTATCCTATCCTATCCTCTATCCTATCTTATCCTCTATCCTATCCTATCCTATCCTCTATCCTATTCTATCCTCTATCCTATCCTATCCTCTATCCCATCCTATCCTCTATCCTATCCTATCTTCTATCCTATCCTCTATCCTATTATCTATCCTATCCTCTATCGTATCCTACCCTATCCTCTATCCAATCCTATCCTCTATCCAATCCTATCCTCTATCCTATCCTATCCTCTATCCTATCCTATCCTCTATCCTATACTATCCTCTACCTTATCCTATCCTCTATCCTATCCTATCCTCTATCCCATCCTATCCTCTATCCTATCCTATCCTCTATCCTATTCTATCCTCTATCCTATCCTATCCTCTATCCTATCCTATCCTATCCTCTATCCTATCCTATCCTATCCTCTATCCCATCCTATCCTATCGTATCCTATCCTCTATCCTAGCCTATCCTCTATCCGATCCTCTATCCTATCCTATCCTCTATTATAACCTATCCTCTATCCTACCCTATACTCAATCCTATCCTATCCTCTATCCTATCCTATCCTCTATCCTATCCTATCCTCTATACTATCCTACCCTCTATCCTATCCTATCCTGTATCCTATCCTATCCTCTATCCTATTATATCCTCTATCCTATCCTACCCTCTATCCTATCCTATCCTATCCTCTATCCTATCCTATTCTCTATCCTATCCTATCCTCTATCCTATCCTATCCTCTATCCTATTCTATCCTCTATCCTATCCTATCCTCTATCCTATCCTATCCTATCCTCTATCCTATCCTATCCTATCCTCTATCCTATCCTATCCTATCCTCTATCCTATCCTATCCTCTATCCTATCCTATCCTCTATCCTAACCTATCCTCTATCCTATTCTATCCTCTATCCTATCCTATCCTCTATCCCATCCTATCCTCTATCCTATCCTATCCTCTATTCTATCCTATCCTTTATCCTATCCTGTATCCTATCCTCTATCCTATCCTATCCTCTATCCTATCCTATCCTGTATCCCATCCTATCCTCTATCCTATCCTATCCTCTATCCTATCCAATTACATATCCTATCCTCTATCCTATCCTATCCTCTATACTATCCTATCCTCTATCCTCTCCTATCCTCTATCCTATCCTATCCTCTATCCTATCCTATCTTCTATCCTATCTTCTCCTTTATCCTATCCTATCCTCTATCCTATCCTATCATCTATCCTATCCTCTATCCTATCCTATCCTCTACCCTATCCTATCCTCTATCCTATCCTTTCCTCAATCCTATTATATCCTCTATCCTATCCTATCCTCTATCCTATCCTATATTATCCTCTATTCTATCGTATCCTCTATCCTATCCTATCCTCTTTCCTATCCTATACTCTATCCTATCCTCTATACCATCATCTATCCTATCCTATCCTCTATCCTATCCTATCCACTGCCTTATCCTATCCTCTATCCTATCCAATTACATATCCTATCCTCTATCCTATCCTTTCCTCTATCCTATCCTATCCTCTATCCTATCCTATCCTCTATCCGATCCTCTATCCTATCCTATCCTGTATCCTATCCTATCCTCTATCAGATCCTCTATCCTATCCTATCATATATCCTATCCTCTACCGTATCCTATCCTACCCTCTTTCCTATCCTATCCTCTATCCTATCCTATCCTCTATCCTATCCTATCCTCTATCCTATCCTCTATCCTATCCTATCCTCTATACTATCCTATCCTCTATCCTATCCTGTCCTCTATCCTATCCTATCCTCTATCCTATCCTCTCCTCTATCCTATCCTACCCTCTTTCCTATCCTATCCTCTATCCTATCCTATCCTCTATCCTATCCTATCCTCTATCCGATCCTCTATCCTATCCTTTCCTCTATCCTATCCTATCCTCTATCCTATCCTATACACTATCCTATCCTATCCTAGCCTCTATCCCATCCTATCCTCTATCCTATCCTATCCTCTATCCTATCCTCTATCCTATCCTGTCCTCTATCCTATCCTATCCTCTATCCTATCCTATCCTCTATCCTATCCTATCCTCTATCCTATCCTATCCTCTATGCTATCCTCTATCCTATCCTATCATCTATCCTATTCTATCCTCTATCCTATGCTATCCTCTATCCTATCCTATCCTCTATCCTATCCTATCCTCTATCCTATCCTCTCCTCTATTCTATCCTACCCTCTTTCCTATCCTATCCTCTATCCTATCCTATGCTCTATCCTATCCTATCCTCTACCCTATCCTCTATCCTATCCTATCCTCTATACTATCCTATCCTCTATCCTATCCTATCCTCTATCCCATCCTATCCTCTATCCTATCCTATCCTCTATCCTATCCTCTCCTCTATCCTATCCTACCCTCTTTCCTATCCTATCCTCTATCCTATCCTATCCTCTATCCTATCCTATCCTCTACCCTATCCTATCCTCTATCCTATCCTTTCCTCAATCCTATTATATCCTCTATCCTATCCTATCCTCTATCCTATCCTATATTATCCTCTATTCTATCGTATCCTCTATCCTATCCTATCCTCTTTCCTATCCTATACTCTATCCTATCCTCTATACCATCCTCTATCCTATCCTATCCTCTATCCTATCCTATCCTCTATCCTATCCTCTATCCTATCCTATCCTCTATTATAACCTATCCTCTATCCTACCCTATACTCAATCCTATCCTATCCTCTATCCTATCCTATCCTCTATCCTATCCTATCCTCTATCCTATCCTATCCTCTATCCTATCCTCTATCATATCCAATCCTCTTTCGTATCCTCTATCCTATCCTATCCTCTATCCTATCCTATCCTCTATCCTAACCTATCCTCTATCCTATCCTTTCCTCAATTATATTATATCCTCTATCATATCCTATCCTCTATACTATCCTATCCTCTATCCTATCCTATCCTATCCTCTATCCTATCCTATCCTCTATCCTATCCTATCCTCTATCCTATCCTATCCTATCCTCTATCCTATCCTATCCTCTATCCTATCTTATCCTCTATCCTATCCTATCCTATCCTCTATCCTATTCTATCCTCTATCCTATCCTATCCTCTATCCCATCCTATCCTCTATCCTATCCTATCTTCTATCCTATCCTCTATCCTATTATCTATCCTATCCTCTATCGTATCCTACCCTATCCTCTATCCAATCCTATCCTCTATCCAATCCTATCCTCTATCCTATCCTATCCTCTATCCTATCCTATCCTCTATCCTATACTATCCTCTACCTTATCCTATCCTCTATCCTATCCTATCCTCTATCCCATCCTATCCTCTATCCTATCCTCTATCCTATCCTATCCTCTATAATATTCTATCCTCTATCCTATCCTATCCTCTATCCTATCCTATCCTATCCTCTATCCTATCCTATCCTATCCTCTATCCCATCCTATCCTATCGTATCCTATCCTCTATCCTAGCCTATCCTCTACCCGATCCTCTATCCTATCCTATCCTCTATTATAACCTATCCTCTATCCTACCCTATACTCAATCCTATCCTATCCTCTATCCTATCCTATCCTCTATCCTATCCTATCCTCTATACTATCCTACCCTCTATCCTATCCTATCCTGTATCCTATCCTATCCTCTATCCTATTATATCCTCTATCCTATCCTACCCTCTATCCTATCCTATCCTATCCTCTATCCTATCCTATCCTCTATCCTATCCTATCCTCTATCCTATCCTATCCTCTATCCTATTCTATCCTCTATCCTATCCTATCCTCTATCCTATCCTATCCTATCCTCTATCCTATCCTATCCTATCCTCTATCCTATCCTATCCTATCCTCTATCCTATCCTATCCTCTATCCTATCCTATCCTCTATCCTAACCTATCCTCTATCCTATTCTATCCTCTATCCTATCCTATCCTCTATCCCATCCTATCCTCTATCCTATCCTATCCTCTATTCTATCCTATCCTCTATCCTATCCTGTATCCTATCCTCTATCCTATCCTATCCTCTATCCTATCCTATCCTGTATCCCATCCTATCCTCTATCCTATCCTATCCTCTATCCTATCCTATCCTCTATCCTATCCTATCCTCTATCCTATCCTATCCTCTATCCTATCCTCTCCTCTATCCTATCCTACCCTCTTTCCTATCCTATAATCTATCCTATCCTATCCTCTATCCTATCCTATCCTCTATCCTATCCTATCCTCTATCCTATCCTATCCTCTATACTATCCTATCCTCTATCCTATCCTATCCTCTATCCTATCCTATCCGCTATCCTATCCTCTCCTCTATCCTATCCTACCCTCTTTCCTATCCTATCCTCTATCCTATCCTATCCTCTAACCTATCCTATCCTCTATCCTATCCTATCCTCTATCCTATCCTATCCTCTATCCTATCCTCTATCCTATCCTGTCCTCTATCCTATCCTATCCTCTATCCTATCCTATCCTCTATCCTATCCTATCCTCTATGCTATCCTCTATCCTATCCTATCATCTATCCTATTCTATCCTCTATCCTATGCTATCCTCTATCCTATCCTATCCTCTATCCTATCCTAGCCTCTATCCCATCCTATCCTCTATCCTATCCTATCCTCTATCCTATGCTATCCTCCATCCTATCCTATCCTCTATCCTATCCTGTCCTCTCTCCTATCCTATCCTCTATCCGATCCTCTATCCTATCCTATCCTCTATTATATCCTATCCTCTATCCTATCCTATCCCCTATCCTATCCTATCCTCTATCTTATCCTCTATCCTATCCTCTATCCTATCCTCTATCCTATCCTATCCTCTATCCTATACTTTCCTCAATCCTATTATATCCTCAATCCTATTATATCCTCTATCCTATCGTATCCTCTATCCTATCCTATCCTTCATCCTATTCTATCCTCTATCCTATACTATCCTCTTCCTTATCCTATCCTCTATCCTATCCTCTACCCTATCCTATCATCTATCCTATCCTATCCTCTATCCTATCCTACCCTCTTTCCTATCCTATCCCCTAGCCTATCCTATCCTCTATCCTATCCTATCCTCTATCCTGTCCTCTATCCTATCCTATCCTCTATCGTATCCTATGCTCTATCCTATCCTATCCTCTATCCTATCCTATCCTCTATCCTATTCTATCCTCTATCCTATCCGATCCTCTATCCTATCCTATCCTCTATCCTATCCTCTCCTCTATCCTATCCTATCCTCTTTCCTATCCTATCCTCTATCCTATCCTATCCTCTAACCTATCCTATCCTCTATCCGATCCTCTATCCTATCCTTTCCTCTATCCTATCCTATCCTCTATCCTATCCTATCCACTATCCTATCCTATCCTCTATCCGATCCTCTATCCTATCCTAGCCTCTATCCCATCCTATCCTCTATCCTATCCTATCCTCTATCCTATCCTATCCTCCATCCTATCCTATCCTCTATCCTATCCTATCCTCTATCCTATCCTACCCTCTTCCCTACCCTATCCTCTATCCTATCCTATCCTCTATCCTATCCTATCCTCTCTCCTATCCTATCCTCTATCCGATCCTCTATCCTATCCTATCCTCTATTATATCCTATCCTCTATCCTATCCTATCTCCTATCCTATCCTATCCTCTATCCTATCCTCTATCCTATCCTCTATCCTATCCTATCCTCTATCCTATCCTTTCCTCAATCCTATTATATCCTCAATCCTATTATGTCCTCTATCCTATCCTATCCTGTATCCTATCCTATCCTTTATCCTATTCTATCCTCTATCCTATTCTATCCTCTATCCTATACTATCCTCTTCCATATCCTATCCTCTATCCTACCCTCTACCCTATCCTATCCTCTATCCTATCCTATCCTCTATCCTATCCTATCCTCTATCCTATCCTACCCTCTTTCCTATCCTATCCCCTAGCCTATCCTATCCTCTATCCTATCCTATCCTATCCTCTATCCGATACTCTATCCTATCCTTTCCTCTATCCTATCCTATCCTCTATCCTATCCTATACACTATCCTATCCTATCCTCTATCCGATCCTCTATCCTATCCTAGCCTCTATCCCATCCTATCCTCTATCCTATCCTATCCTCTATCCTATGCTATCCTCTATCCTATCCTATCCTCTATACTATCCTATCCTCTATCCTATCCTATCCTCTATCCTATCCTATCCTCTATCCTATCCTCTCCTCTATCCTATCCTACCCTCTTTCCTATCCTATCCTCTATCCTATCCTATCCTCTATCCTATCCTATCCTCTATCCGATCCTCTATCCTATCCTTTCCTCTATCCTATCCTATCCTCTATCCTATCCTATACACTATCCTATCCTATCCTCTATCCGATCCTCTATCCTATCCTAGCCTCTATCCCATCCTATCCTCTATCCTATCCTATGCTCTATCCTATGCTATCCTCCATCCTATCCTATCCTCTATCCTATCCTATCCTCTATCCTATCCTACCCTCTTCCCTACCCTATCCTCTATCCTATCCTATCCTCTATCCTATCCTATCCTCTCTCCTATCCTATCCTATCCTATCCTCTATTATATCCTATCCTCTATCCTATCCTATCCCCTATCCTATCCTATCCTCTATCCTATCCTCTATCCTATCCTATCCTCTATCCTATCCTTTCCTCAATCCTATTATATCCTCAATCCTATTATATCCTCTATCCTATCCTATCCTCTATCCTATCCTATCCTTCATCCTATTCTATCCTCTATCCTATTCTATCCTCTATCCTATTCTATCCTCTATCCTATACTATCCTCTTCCTTATCCTATCCTCTATCCTATCCTCTACCCTATCCTATCATCTATCCTATCCTATCCTCTATCCTATCCTACCCTCTTTCCTATCCTATCCCCTAGCCTATCCTATCCTCTATCCTATCCTATCCTCCATCCTATCCTATCCTCTATCAGATCCTCTATCCTATCCTATCCTCTAACCTATCCTATACTCTATCCTATCCTATCCTCTATCCTATCCTATCCTCTATCCTATCCTCTATCCTATCCTGTCCTCTATCCTATCCTATCCTCTATCCTATCCTATCCTCTATCCTATCCTATCCTCTATGCTATCCACTATCCTATCCTATCATCTATCCTATTCTATCCTCTATCCTATGCTATCCTCTATCCTATCCTATCCTCTATCCTATCCTATCCTCTATCCGATACTCTATCCTATCCTTTCCTCTATCCTATCCTATCCTCTATCCTATCCTATACACTATCCTATCCTATCCTCTATCCGATCCTCTATCCTATCCTAGCCTCTATCCCATCCTATCCTCTATCCTATCCTATCCTCTATCCTATGCTATCCTCTATCCTATCCTATCCTCTATCCTATCCTATCCTTCATCCTATTCTATCCTCTATATTATTCTATCCTCTATCCTATTCTATCCTCTATCCTATACTATCCTCTTCCTTATCCTATCCTCTATCCTATCCTCTACCCTATCCTATCATCTATCCTATCCTATCCTCTATCCTATCCTACCCTCTTTCCTATCCTATCCCCTAGCCTATCCTATCCTCTATCCTATCCTATCCTCCATCCTATCCTATCCTCTATCAGATCCTCTATCCTATCCTATCCTCTAACCTATCCTATCCTCTATCCTATCCTATCCTCTATCCTATCCTATCCTCTATCCTATCCTCTATCCTATCCTGTCCTCTATCCTATCCTATCCTCTATCCTATCCTATCCTCTATCCTATCCTATCCTCTATGCTATCCTCTATCCTATCCTATCATCTATCCTATTCTATCCTCTATCCTATGCTATCCTCTATCCTATCCTATCCTCTATCCTATCCTAGCCTCTATCCCATCCTATCCTCTATCCTATCCTATCCTCTATCCTATGCTATCCTCCATCCTATCCTATCCTCTATCCTATCCTATCCTCTATCCTATCCTATCCTCTCTCCTATCCTATCCTATCCTATTCTATCCTCTATCCTATGCTATCCTCTATCCTATCCTATCCTCTATCCTATCCTAGCCTCTATCCCATCCTATCCTCTATCCTATCCTATCCTCTATCCTATGCTATCCTCCATCCTATCCTATCCTCTATCCTATCCTTTCCTCTATCCTATCCTATCCTCTATCCTATCCTATCCTCTATCCTATCCTATCCTCTATCCTGTCCTCTATCCTATCCTATCCTCTATCCTATCCTATCCTCTATCCTATCCTATCCTCTATGCTATCCTCTATCCTATCCTATCATCTATCCTATTCTATCCTCTATCCTATGCTATCCTCTATCCTATCCTATCCTCTATCCTATCCTATCCTCTATCCGATCCTATATCCTATCCTATCATCTATCCTATTCTATCCTCTATCCTATCCTATCCTCTATCCTATCCTATCCTCTATCCTATCCTATCCTCTATCGTATCCTATGCTCTATCCTATCCTATCCTCTATCCTATCCTATCCTCTATCCTATTCTATCCTCAATCCTATTATATCCTCAATCCTATTATATCCTCTATCCTATCCTATCCTCTATCCTATCCTATCCTTCATCCTATTCTATCCTCTATCCTATTCTATCCTCTATCCTATTCTATCCTCTATCCTATCCTCTATCCTATCCTATCCTCCATCCTATCCTATCCTCTATCAGATCCTCTATCCTATCCTATCCTCTATCCTATCCTATCCTCTATCCTATCCTATCCTCTCTCCTATCCTATCCTATCCTATCCTCTATTATATCCTATCCTCTATCCTATCCTATCCCCTATCCTATCCTATCCTCTATCCTATCCTCTATCCTATCCTATCCTCTATCCTATCCTTTCCTCAATCCTATTATATCCTCAATCCTATTATATCCTCTATCCTATCCTATCCTCTATCCTATCCTATCCTTCATCCTATTCTATCCTCTATCCTATTCTATCCTCTATCCTATTCTATCCTCTATCCTATACTATCCTCTTCCTTATCCTATCCTCTATCCTATCCTCTACCCTATCCTATCATCTATCCTATCCTATCCTCTATCCTATCCTACCCTCTTTCCTATCCTATCCCCTAGCCTATCCTATCCTCTATCCTATCCTATCCTATCCTCTATCAGATCCTCTATCCTATCCTATCCTCTAACCTATCCTATCCTCTATCCTATCCTATCCTCTATCCTATCCTATCCTCTATCCTATCCTCTATCCTATCCTGTCCTCTATCCTATCCTATCCTCTATCCTATCCTATCCTCTATCCTATCCTATCCTCTATGCTATCCTCTATCCTATCCTATCATCTATCCTATTCTATCCTCTATCCTATGCTATCCTCTATCCTATCCTATCCTCTATCCTATCCTATCCTCTATCCGATCCTCTATCCTATCCTTTCCTCTATCCTATCCTATCCTCTATCCTATCCTATACATTATCCTATCCTATCCTCTATCCGATCCTCTATCCTATCCTAGCCTCTATCCCATCCTATCCTCTATCCTATCCTATCCTCTATCCTATGCTATCCTCCATCCTATCCGATCCTCTATCCTATCCTATCCTCTATCCTATCCTACCCTCTTCCCTACCCTATCCTCTATCCTATCCTATCCTCTATCCGATCCTCTATCCTATCCTATCCTCTATTATATCCTATCCTCTATCCTATCCTATCCCCTATCCTATCCTATCCTCTATCCTATCCTCTATCCTATCCTCTATCCTATCCTCTATCCTATCCTCTATCCTATCCTATCCTCTATCCTATCCTTTCCTCAATCCTATTATATCCTCAATCCTATTATATCCTCTATCCTATCCTATCCTCTATCCTATCCTATCCTCTATCCTATCCTATCCTCTATCCGATCCTCTATCCTATCCTTTCCTCTATCCTATCCTATCCTCTATCCTATCCTATCCACTATCCTATCCTATTCTCTATCCGATCCTCTATCCTATCCTAGCCTCTATCCCATCCTATCCTCTATCCTATCCTATCCTCTATCCTACCCTATCCTCTATCCTATCCTATCCTCTATCCTATCCTATCCTCTCTCCTATCCTATCCTCTATCCGATCCTCTATCCTATCCTATCCTCTATTATATCCTATCCTCTATCCTATCCTATCCCCTATCCTATCCTATCCTCTATCCTATCCTCTATCCTATCCTCTATCCTATCCTCTATCCTATCCTCTATCCTATCCTCTATCCTATCCTATCCTCTATCCTATCCTTTCCTCAATCCTATTATATCCTCAATCCTATTATATCCTCTATCCTATCCTATCCTCTATCCTATCCTATCCTTCATCCTATTCTATCCTCTATCCTATTCTATCCTCTATCCTATACTATCCTCTTCCTTATCCTATCCTCTATCCTATCCTCTACCCTATCCTATCATCTATCCTATCCTATCCTCTATCCTATCCTGTCCTCTATCCTATCCTATCCTCTATCCTATCCTATCCTCTATCCTATCCTATCCTCTATGCTATCCTCTATCCTATCCTATCATCTATCCTATTCTATCCTCTATCCTATGCTATCCTCTATCCTATCCTATCCTCTATCCTATCCTATCCTCTATCCGATCCTATCCTCTACCCTATCCTCTATCCTATCCTATCCTCTATCCTATCCTATCCTCTCTCCTATCCTATCCTCTATCCGATCCTCTATCCTATCCTATCCTCTATTATATCCTATCCTCTATCCTATCCTATCCCCTATCCTATCCTATCCTCTATCCTATCCTCTATCCTATCCTCTATCCTATCCTCTATCCTATCCTCTATCCTATCCTATCCTCTATCCTATCCTTTCCTCAATCCTATTATATCCTCAATCCTATTATATCCTCTATCCTATCCTATCCTCTATCCTATCCTATCCTTCATCCTATTCTATCCTCTATCCTATTCTATCCTCTATCCTATACTATCCTCTTCCTTATCCTATCCTCTATCCTATCCTCTACCCTATCCTATCATCTATCCTATCCTATCCTCTATCCTATCCTGTCCTCTATCCTATCCTAACCTCTATCCTATCCTATCCTCTATCCTATCCTATCCTCTATCCTATCCTATCCTCTATGCTATCCTCTATCCTATCCTATCATCTATCCTATTCTATCCTCTATCCTATGCTATCCTCTATCCTATCCTATCATCTATCCTATCCTATCCTCTATCCTATCCTATCCTCTATCCTATCCTATCCTCTATCCTATCCTATCCTCTATCCTATCCTATCCTATCCTCTATCCTATCCTATGCTCTATCCTATCCTATCCTATCCTCCATCCTATCCTATCCTCTATCCTATCCTCTCCTCTATTATATCCTACCCTCTTTCCAATCCTATCCTCTATCCTATCCTATCCTCTATCCGATCCTCTATCCTATCCTAGCCTCTATTTTACCCTATCCTCTATCCTATCCTATCCTCTATCCTATCCTCTATCCTATCCTACCCTCCATCCTACCCTCTATCCTATAATATCCTCTATCCTATCCTATCCTATCCTCTATCCTATCCTATCCTCTATCCTATCCTCTCCTCTATCCTATCCTACCCTCTTTCCAATCCTATCCTCTATCCTATCCTATCCTCTATCCGATCCTCTATCCTATCCTCTATCCTATCCTATCCTCTATCCTATCCTCTACCCTATCTTATCCTGTATAATATCGTTTACTCTATCATATCCTATCCTCTATCCTATAGTATCATCTATCCTATTCTATCCTCTATCCTATCCTCTATCATATCCAATCCTCTATCGTATCCTCCATCCTATCCTATCCTCTATCCTATCCTCTATCCGATCCTCTATCCTATCCTATCCTCTATTATATCCTATCCTCTATCCTATCCTATCCTCTATCCTATCCTTTCCTCAATCCTATTATATCCTCAATCCTATTATGTCCTCTATCCCATCCTATCCTCTATCCTATCCTATCCTCTATCCTATCCTATCCTCTATCCGATCCTATCCTCTACCCTATCCTCTATCCTATCCTATCCTCTATCCTATCCTATCCTCTCTCCTATCCTATCCTCTATCCGATCCTCTATCCTATCCTATCCTCTATTATATACTATCCTCTATCCTATCCTATCCCCTATCCTATCCTATCCTCTATCCTATCCTCTATCCTATCCTCTATCCTATCCTCTATCCTATCCTCTATCCTATCCTCTATCCTATCCTCTATCCTATCCTCTATCCTATCCTCTATCCTATCCTATCCTCTATCCTATCCTTTCCTCAATCCTATTATATCCTCAATCCTATTATATCCTCTATCCTATCCTATCCTCTATCCTATCCTATCCTTCATCCTATTCTATCCTCTATCCTATTCTATCCTCTATCCTATACTATCCTCTTCCTTATCCTATCCTCTATCCTATCCTCTACCCTATCCTATCATCTATCCTATCCTATCCTCTATCCTATCCTGTCCTCTATCCTATCCTAACCTCTATCCTATCCTATCCTCTATCCTATCCTATCCTCTATCCTATCCTATCCTCTATGCTATCCTCTATCCTATCCTATCATCTATCCTATTCTATCCTCTATCCTATGCTATCCTCTATCCTATCCTATCCACTATCCTATCCTATTCTCTATCCGATCCTCTATCCTATCCTAGCCTCTATCCCATCCTATCCTCTATCCTATCCTATCCTCTATCCTACCCTATCCTCTATCCTATCCTATCCTCTATCCTATCCTATCCTCTCTCCTATCCTATCCTCTATCCGATCCTCTATCCTATCCTATCCTCTATTATATCCTATCCTCTATCCTATCCTATCCCCTATCCTATCCTATCCTCTATCCTATCCTCTATCCTATCCTCTATCCTATCCTCTATCCTATCCTCTATCCTATCCTCTATCCTATCCTATCCTCTATCCTATCCTTTCCTCAATCCTATTATATCCTCAATCCTATTATATCCTCTATCCTATCCTATCCTCTATCCTATCCTATCCTTCATCCTATTCTATCCTCTATCCTATTCTATCCTCTATCCTATACTATCCTCTTCCTTATCCTATCCTCTATCCTATCCTCTACCCTATCCTATCATCTATCCTATCCTATCCTCTATCCTATCCTGTCCTCTATCCTATCCTATCCTCTATCCTATCCTATCCTCTATCCTATCCTATCCTCTATGCTATCCTCTATCCTATCCTATCATCTATCCTATTCTATCCTCTATCCTATGCTATCCTCTATCCTATCCTATCCTCTATCCTATCCTATCCTCTATCCGATCCTATCCTCTACCCTATCCTCTATCCTATCCTATCCTCTATCCTATCCTATCCTCTCTCCTATCCTATCCTCTATCCGATCCTCTATCCTATCCTATCCTCTATTATATCCTATCCTCTATCCTATCCTATCCCCTATCCTATCCTATCCTCTATCCTATCCTCTATCCTATCCTCTATCCTATCCTCTATCCTATCCTCTATCCTATCCTATCCTCTATCCTATCCTTTCCTCAATCCTATTATATCCTCAATCCTATTATATCCTCTATCCTATCCTATCCTCTATCCTATCCTATCCTTCATCCTATTCTATCCTCTATCCTATTCTATCCTCTATCCTATACTATCCTCTTCCTTATCCTATCCTCTATCCTATCCTCTACCCTATCCTATCATCTATCCTATCCTATCCTCTATCCTATCCTGTCCTCTATCCTATCCTAACCTCTATCCTATCCTATCCTCTATCCTATCCTATCCTCTATCCTATCCTATCCTCTATGCTATCCTCTATCCTATCCTATCATCTATCCTATTCTATCCTCTATCCTATGCTATCCTCTATCCTATCCTATCATCTATCCTATCCTATCCTCTATCCTATCCTATCCTCTATCCTATCCTATCCTCTATCCTATCCTATCCTCTATCCTATCCTATCCTATCCTCTATCCTATCCTATGCTCTATCCTATCCTATCCTATCCTCCATCCTATCCTATCCTCTATCCTATCCTCTCCTCTATTATATCCTACCCTCTTTCCAATCCTATCCTCTATCCTATCCTATCCTCTATCCGATCCTCTATCCTATCCTAGCCTCTATTTTACCCTATCCTCTATCCTATCCTATCCTCTATCCTATCCTCTATCCTATCCTACCCTCCATCCTACCCTCTATCCTATAATATCCTCTATCCTATCCTATCCTATCCTCTATCCTATCCTATCCTCTATCCTATCCTCTCCTCTATCCTATCCTACCCTCTTTCCAATCCTATCCTCTATCCTATCCTATCCTCTATCCGATCCTCTATCCTATCCTCTATCCTATCCTATCCTCTATCCTATCCTCTACCCTATCTTATCCTGTATAATATCGTTTACTCTATCATATCCTATCCTCTATCCTATAGTATCATCTATCCTATTCTATCCTCTATCCTATCCTCTATCATATCCAATCCTCTATCGTATCCTCCATCCTATCCTATCCTCTATCCTATCCTCTATCCGATCCTCTATCCTATCCTATCCTCTATTATATCCTATCCTCTATCCTATCCTATCCTCTATCCTATCCTTTCCTCAATCCTATTATATCCTCAATCCTATTATGTCCTCTATCCCATCCTATCCTCTATCCTATCCTATCCTCTATCCTATCCTATCCTCTATCCGATCCTATCCTCTACCCTATCCTCTATCCTATCCTATCCTCTATCCTATCCTATCCTCTCTCCTATCCTATCCTCTATCCGATCCTCTATCCTATCCTATCCTCTATTATATACTATCCTCTATCCTATCCTATCCCCTATCCTATCCTATCCTCTATCCTATCCTCTATCCTATCCTCTATCCTATCCTCTATCCTATCCTCTATCCTATCCTCTATCCTATCCTCTATCCTATCCTCTATCCTATCCTCTATCCTATCCTATCCTCTATCCTATCCTTTCCTCAATCCTATTATATCCTCAATCCTATTATATCCTCTATCCTATCCTATCCTCTATCCTATCCTATCCTTCATCCTATTCTATCCTCTATCCTATTCTATCCTCTATCCTATACTATCCTCTTCCTTATCCTATCCTCTATCCTATCCTCTACCCTATCCTATCATCTATCCTATCCTATCCTCTATCCTATCCTGTCCTCTATCCTATCCTAACCTCTATCCTATCCTATCCTCTATCCTATCCTATCCTCTATCCTATCCTATCCTCTATGCTATCCTCTATCCTATCCTATCATCTATCCTATTCTATCCTCTATCCTATGCTATCCTCTATCCTATCCTATCCTCTATCCTATCCTATCCTCTATCCGATCCTCTATCCTATCCTAGCCTCTATCCCATCCTATCCTCTATCCTATCCTATCCTCTATCCTATGCTATCCTCCATCCTATCCGATCCTCTATCCTATCCTATCCTCTATCCTATCCTACCCTCTTCCCTACCCTATCCTCTATCCTATCCTATCCTCTATCCGATCCTCTATCCTATCCTATCCTCTATTATATCCTATCCTCTATCCTATCCTATCCCCTATCCTATCCTATCCTCTATCCTATCCTCTATCCTATCCTCTATCCTATCCTCTATCCTATCCTCTATCCTATCCTATCCTCTATCCTATCCTTTCCTCAATCCTATTATATCCTCAATCCTATTATATCCTCTATCCTATCCTATCCTCTATCCTATCCTATCCTCTATCCTATCCTATCCTCTATCCGATCCTCTATCCTATCCTTTCCTCTATCCTATCCTATCCTCTATCCTATCCTATCCACTATCCTATCCTATTCTCTATCCGATCCTCTATCCTATCCTAGCCTCTATCCCATCCTATCCTCTATCCTATCCTATCCTCTATCCTACCCTATCCTCTATCCTATCCTATCCTCTATCCTATCCTATCCTCTCTCCTATCCTATCCTCTATCCGATCCTCTATCCTATCCTATCCTCTATTATATCCTATCCTCTATCCTATCCTATCCCCTATCCTATCCTATCCTCTATCCTATCCTCTATCCTATCCTCTATCCTATCCTCTATCCTATCCTCTATCCTATCCTCTATCCTATCCTCTATCCTATCCTATCCTCTATCCTATCCTTTCCTCAATCCTATTATATCCTCAATCCTATTATATCCTCTATCCTATCCTATCCTCTATCCTATCCTATCCTTCATCCTATTCTATCCTCTATCCTATTCTATCCTCTATCCTATACTATCCTCTTCCTTATCCTATCCTCTATCCTATCCTCTACCCTATCCTATCATCTATCCTATCCTATCATCTATCCTATCCTATCCTCTATCCTATCCTGTCCTCTATCCTATCCTAACCTCTATCCTATCCTATCCTCTATCCTATCCTATCCTCTATCCTATCCTATCCTCTATGCTATCCTCTATCCTATCCTATCATCTATCCTATTCTATCCTCTATCCTATGCTATCCTCTATCCTATCCTATCATCTATCCTATCCTATCCTCTATCCTATCCTATCCTCTATCCTATCCTATCCTCTATCCTATCCTATCCTCTATCCTATCCTATCCTATCCTCTATCCTATCCTATGCTCTATCCTATCCTATCCTATCCTCCATCCTATCCTATCCTCTATCCTATCCTCTCCTCTATTATATCCTACCCTCTTTCCAATCCTATCCTCTATCCTATCCTATCCTCTATCCGATCCTCTATCCTATCCTAGCCTCTATTTTACCCTATCCTCTATCCTATCCTATCCTCTATCCTATCCTCTATCCTATCCTACCCTCCATCCTATCCTCTATCCTATAATATCCTCTATCCTATCCTATCCTATCCTCTATCCTATCCTATCCTCTATCCTATCCTCTCCTCTATCCTATCCTACCCTCTTTCCAATCCTATCCTCTATCCTATCCTATCCTCTATCCGATCCTCTATCCTATCCTCTATCCTATCCTATCCTCTATCCTATCCTCTACCCTATCTTATCCTGTATAATATCGTTTACTCTATCATATCCTATCCTCTATCCTATAGTATCATCTATCCTATTCTATCCTCTATCCTATCCTCTATCATATCCAATCCTCTATCGTATCCTCCATCCTATCCTATCCTCTATCCTATCCTCTATCCGATCCTCTATCCTATCCTATCCTCTATTATATCCTATCCTCTATCCTATCCTATCCTCTATCCTATCCTTTCCTCAATCCTATTATATCCTCAATCCTATTATGTCCTCTATCCCATCCTATCCTCTATCCTATCCTATCCTCTATCCTATCCTATCCTCTATCCGATCCTATCCTCTACCCTATCCTCTATCCTATCCTATCCTCTATCCTATCCTATCCTCTCTCCTATCCTATCCTCTATCCGATCCTCTATCCTATCCTATCCTCTATTATATACTATCCTCTATCCTATCCTATCCCCTATCCTATCCTATCCTCTATCCTATCCTCTATCCTATCCTCTATCCTATCCTCTATCCTATCCTCTATCCTATCCTCTATCCTATCCTCTATCCTATCCTCTATCCTATCCTCTATCCTATCCTATCCTCTATCCTATCCTTTCCTCAATCCTATTATATCCTCAATCCTATTATATCCTCTATCCTATCCTATCCTCTATCCTATCCTATCCTTCATCCTATTCTATCCTCTATCCTATTCTATCCTCTATCCTATACTATCCTCTTCCTTATCCTATCCTCTATCCTATCCTCTACCCTATCCTATCATCTATCCTATCCTATCCTCTATCCTATCCTGTCCTCTATCCTATCCTAACCTCTATCCTATCCTATCCTCTATCCTATCCTATCCTCTATCCTATCCTATCCTCTATGCTATCCTCTATCCTATCCTATCATCTATCCTATTCTATCCTCTATCCTATGCTATCCTCTATCCTATCCTATCCTCTATCCTATCCTATCCTCTATCCGATCCTCTATCCTATCCTAGCCTCTATCCCATCCTATCCTCTATCCTATCCTATCCTCTATCCTATGCTATCCTCCATCCTATCCGATCCTCTATCCTATCCTATCCTCTATCCTATCCTACCCTCTTCCCTACCCTATCCTCTATCCTATCCTATCCTCTATCCGATCCTCTATCCTATCCTATCCTCTATTATATCCTATCCTCTATCCTATCCTATCCCCTATCCTATCCTATCCTCTATCCTATCCTCTATCCTATCCTCTATCCTATCCTCTATCCTATCCTCTATCCTATCCTATCCTCTATCCTATCCTTTCCTCAATCCTATTATATCCTCAATCCTATTATATCCTCTATCCTATCCTATCCTCTATCCTATCCTATCCTCTATCCTATCCTATCCTCTATCCGATCCTCTATCCTATCCTTTCCTCTATCCTATCCTATCCTCTATCCTATCCTATCCACTATCCTATCCTATTCTCTATCCGATCCTCTATCCTATCCTAGCCTCTATCCCATCCTATCCTCTATCCTATCCTATCCTCTATCCTACCCTATCCTCTATCCTATCCTATCCTCTATCCTATCCTATCCTCTCTCCTATCCTATCCTCTATCCGATCCTCTATCCTATCCTATCCTCTATTATATCCTATCCTCTATCCTATCCTATCCCCTATCCTATCCTATCCTCTATCCTATCCTCTATCCTATCCTCTATCCTATCCTCTATCCTATCCTCTATCCTATCCTCTATCCTATCCTATCCTCTATCCTATCCTTTCCTCAATCCTATTATATCCTCAATCCTATTATATCCTCTATCCTATCCTATCCTCTATCCTATCCTATCCTTCATCCTATTCTATCCTCTATCCTATTCTATCCTCTATCCTATACTATCCTCTTCCTTATCCTATCCTCTATCCTATCCTCTACCCTATCCTATCATCTATCCTATCCTATCCTCTATCCTATCCTGTCCTCTATCCTATCCTATCCTCTATCCTATCCTATCCTCTATCCTATCCTATCCTCTATGCTATCCTCTATCCTATCCTATCATCTATCCTATTCTATCCTCTATCCTATGCTATCCTCTATCCTATCCTATCCTCTATCCTATCCTATCCTCTATCCGATCCTATCCTCTACCCTATCCTCTATCCTATCCTATCCTCTATCCTATCCTATCCTCTCTCCTATCCTATCCTCTATCCGATCCTCTATCCTATCCTATCCTCTATTATATCCTATCCTCTATCCTATCCTATCCCCTATCCTATCCTATCCTCTATCCTATCCTCTATCCTATCCTCTATCCTATCCTCTATCCTATCCTCTATCCTATCCTATCCTCTATCCTATCCTTTCCTCAATCCTATTATATCCTCAATCCTATTATATCCTCTATCCTATCCTATCCTCTATCCTATCCTATCCTTCATCCTATTCTATCCTCTATCCTATTCTATCCTCTATCCTATACTATCCTCTTCCTTATCCTATCCTCTATCCTATCCTCTACCCTATCCTATCATCTATCCTATCCTATCCTCTATCCTATCCTGTCCTCTATCCTATCCTAACCTCTATCCTATCCTATCCTCTATCCTATCCTATCCTCTATCCTATCCTATCCTCTATGCTATCCTCTATCCTATCCTATCATCTATCCTATTCTATCCTCTATCCTATGCTATCCTCTATCCTATCCTATCATCTATCCTATCCTATCCTCTATCCTATCCTATCCTCTATCCTATCCTATCCTCTATCCTATCCTATCCTCTATCCTATCCTATCCTATCCTCTATCCTATCCTATGCTCTATCCTATCCTATCCTATCCTCCATCCTATCCTATCCTCTATCCTATCCTCTCCTCTATTATATCCTACCCTCTTTCCAATCCTATCCTCTATCCTATCCTATCCTCTATCCGATCCTCTATCCTATCCTAGCCTCTATTTTACCCTATCCTCTATCCTATCCTATCCTCTATCCTATCCTCTATCCTATCCTACCCTCCATCCTATCCTCTATCCTATAATATCCTCTATCCTATCCTATCCTATCCTCTATCCTATCCTATCCTCTATCCTATCCTCTCCTCTATCCTATCCTACCCTCTTTCCAATCCTATCCTCTATCCTATCCTATCCTCTATCCGATCCTCTATCCTATCCTCTATCCTATCCTATCCTCTATCCTATCCTCTACCCTATCTTATCCTGTATAATATCGTTTACTCTATCATATCCTATCCTCTATCCTATAGTATCATCTATCCTATTCTATCCTCTATCCTATCCTCTATCATATCCAATCCTCTATCGTATCCTCCATCCTATCCTATCCTCTATCCTATCCTCTATCCGATCCTCTATCCTATCCTATCCTCTATTATATCCTATCCTCTATCCTATCCTATCCTCTATCCTATCCTTTCCTCAATCCTATTATATCCTCAATCCTATTATGTCCTCTATCCCATCCTATCCTCTATCCTATCCTATCCTCTATCCTATCCTATCCTCTATCCGATCCTATCCTCTACCCTATCCTCTATCCTATCCTATCCTCTATCCTATCCTATCCTCTCTCCTATCCTATCCTCTATCCGATCCTCTATCCTATCCTATCCTCTATTATATACTATCCTCTATCCTATCCTATCCCCTATCCTATCCTATCCTCTATCCTATCCTCTATCCTATCCTCTATCCTATCCTCTATCCTATCCTCTATCCTATCCTCTATCCTATCCTCTATCCTATCCTCTATCCTATCCTCTATCCTATCCTATCCTCTATCCTATCCTTTCCTCAATCCTATTATATCCTCAATCCTATTATATCCTCTATCCTATCCTATCCTCTATCCTATCCTATCCTTCATCCTATTCTATCCTCTATCCTATTCTATCCTCTATCCTATACTATCCTCTTCCTTATCCTATCCTCTATCCTATCCTCTACCCTATCCTATCATCTATCCTATCCTATCCTCTATCCTATCCTGTCCTCTATCCTATCCTAACCTCTATCCTATCCTATCCTCTATCCTATCCTATCCTCTATCCTATCCTATCCTCTATGCTATCCTCTATCCTATCCTATCATCTATCCTATTCTATCCTCTATCCTATGCTATCCTCTATCCTATCCTATCCTCTATCCTATCCTATCCTCTATCCGATCCTCTATCCTATCCTATCATCTATCCTATTCTATCCTCTATCCTATCCTATCCTCTATCCTATCCTATCCTCTATCCTATCCTATCCTCTATCGTATCCTATGCTCTATCCTATCCTATCCTCTATCCTATCCTATCCTCTATCCTATTCTATCCTCTATCCTATCCTATCCTCTATCCTATCCTATCCTCTATCCTACCCTATCCTCTATCCTATCCTATGCTCTATCCTATCCTATCATCTATCCTATCCTATCCTCTATCCCATCCTATCCTCTATCCTATCCTATCCTCTATCCTACCCTATCCTCTATCCTATCCTATCCTCTATCCTATCCTATCCTCTCTCCTATCCTATCCTCTATCCGATCCTCTATCCTATCCTATCCTCTATTATATCCTATCCTCTATCCTATCCTATCCCCTATCCTATCCTATCCTCTATCCTATCCTCTATCCTATCCTCTATCCTATCCTCTATCCTATCCTCTATCCTATCCTCTATCCTATCCTATCCTCTATCCTATCCTTTCCTCAATCCTATTATATCCTCAATCCTATTATATCCTCTATCCTATCCTATCCTCTATCCTATCCTATCCTTCATCCTATTCTATCCTCTATCCTATTCTATCCTCTATCCTATACTATCCTCTTCCTTATCCTATCCTCTATCCTATCCTCTACCCTATCCTATCATCTATCCTATCCTATCCTCTATCCTATCCTGTCCTCTATCCTATCCTATCCTCTATCCTATCCTATCCTCTATCCTATCCTATCCTCTATGCTATCCTCTATCCTATCCTATCATCTATCCTATTCTATCCTCTATCCTATGCTATCCTCTATCCTATCCTATCCTCTATCCTATCCTATCCTCTATCCGATCCTATCCTCTACCCTATCCTCTATCCTATCCTATCCTCTATCCTATCCTATCCTCTCTCCTATCCTATCCTCTATCCGATCCTCTATCCTATCCTATCCTCTATTATATCCTATCCTCTATCCTATCCTATCCCCTATCCTATCCTATCCTCTATCCTATCCTCTATCCTATCCTCTATCCTATCCTCTATCCTATCCTCTATCCTATCCTATCCTCTATCCTATCCTTTCCTCAATCCTATTATATCCTCAATCCTATTATATCCTCTATCCTATCCTATCCTCTATCCTATCCTATCCTTCATCCTATTCTATCCTCTATCCTATTCTATCCTCTATCCTATACTATCCTCTTCCTTATCCTATCCTCTATCCTATCCTCTACCCTATCCTATCATCTATCCTATCCTATCCTCTATCCTATCCTGTCCTCTATCCTATCCTAACCTCTATCCTATCCTATCCTCTATCCTATCCTATCCTCTATCCTATCCTATCCTCTATGCTATCCTCTATCCTATCCTATCATCTATCCTATTCTATCCTCTATCCTATGCTATCCTCTATCCTATCCTATCATCTATCCTATCCTATCCTCTATCCTATCCTATCCTCTATCCTATCCTATCCTCTATCCTATCCTATCCTCTATCCTATCCTATCCTATCCTCTATCCTATCCTATGCTCTATCCTATCCTATCCTATCCTCCATCCTATCCTATCCTCTATCCTATCCTCTCCTCTATTATATCCTACCCTCTTTCCAATCCTATCCTCTATCCTATCCTATCCTCTATCCGATCCTCTATCCTATCCTAGCCTCTATTTTACCCTATCCTCTATCCTATCCTATCCTCTATCCTATCCTCTATCCTATCCTACCCTCCATCCTATCCTCTATCCTATAATATCCTCTATCCTATCCTATCCTATCCTCTATCCTATCCTATCCTCTATCCTATCCTCTCCTCTATCCTATCCTACCCTCTTTCCAATCCTATCCTCTATCCTATCCTATCCTCTATCCGATCCTCTATCCTATCCTCTATCCTATCCTATCCTCTATCCTATCCTCTACCCTATCTTATCCTGTATAATATCGTTTACTCTATCATATCCTATCCTCTATCCTATAGTATCATCTATCCTATTCTATCCTCTATCCTATCCTCTATCATATCCAATCCTCTATCGTATCCTCCATCCTATCCTATCCTCTATCCTATCCTCTATCCGATCCTCTATCCTATCCTATCCTCTATTATATCCTATCCTCTATCCTATCCTATCCTCTATCCTATCCTTTCCTCAATCCTATTATATCCTCAATCCTATTATGTCCTCTATCCCATCCTATCCTCTATCCTATCCTATCCTCTATCCTATCCTATCCTCTATCCGATCCTATCCTCTACCCTATCCTCTATCCTATCCTATCCTCTATCCTATCCTATCCTCTCTCCTATCCTATCCTCTATCCGATCCTCTATCCTATCCTATCCTCTATTATATACTATCCTCTATCCTATCCTATCCCCTATCCTATCCTATCCTCTATCCTATCCTCTATCCTATCCTCTATCCTATCCTCTATCCTATCCTCTATCCTATCCTCTATCCTATCCTCTATCCTATCCTCTATCCTATCCTCTATCCTATCCTATCCTCTATCCTATCCTTTCCTCAATCCTATTATATCCTCAATCCTATTATATCCTCTATCCTATCCTATCCTCTATCCTATCCTATCCTTCATCCTATTCTATCCTCTATCCTATTCTATCCTCTATCCTATACTATCCTCTTCCTTATCCTATCCTCTATCCTATCCTCTACCCTATCCTATCATCTATCCTATCCTATCCTCTATCCTATCCTGTCCTCTATCCTATCCTAACCTCTATCCTATCCTATCCTCTATCCTATCCTATCCTCTATCCTATCCTATCCTCTATGCTATCCTCTATCCTATCCTATCATCTATCCTATTCTATCCTCTATCCTATGCTATCCTCTATCCTATCCTATCCTCTATCCTATCCTATCCTCTATCCGATCCTCTATCCTATCCTATCATCTATCCTATTCTATCCTCTATCCTATCCTATCCTCTATCCTATCCTATCCTCTATCCTATCCTATCCTCTATCGTATCCTATGCTCTATCCTATCCTATCCTCTATCCTATCCTATCCTCTATCCTATTCTATCCTCTATCCTATCCTATCCTCTATCCTATCCTATCCTCTATCCTATCCTATCCTCTATCCTATCCTATGCTCTATCCTATCCTATCATCTATCCTATCCTATCCTCTATCCTATCCTATCCTCTATCCTATCCTATCCTCTATCCTATCCTATCCTCTATCCTATCCTATCCTATCCTCTATCCTATCCTATGCTCTATCCTATCCTATCCTATCCTCCATCCTATCCTATCCTCTATCCTATCCTCTCCTCTATTATATCCTACCCTCTTTCCAATCCTATCCTCTATCCTATCCTATCCTCTATCCGATCCTCTATCCTATCCTAGCCTCTATTTTACCCTATCCTCTATCCTATCCTATCCTCTATCCTATCCTCTATCCTATCCTACCCTCCATCCTATCCTCTATCCTATAATATCCTCTATCTTATCCTATCCTATCCTCTATCCTATCCTATCCTCTATCCTATCCTCTCCTCTATCCTATCCTACCCTCTTTCCAATCCTATCCTCTATCCTATCCTATCCTCTATCCGATCCTCTATCCTATCCTCTATCCTATCCTATCCTCTATCCTATCCTCTACCCTATCTTATCCTGTATAATATCGTTTACTCTATCATATCCTATCCTCTATCCTATAGTATCATCTATCCTATTCTATCCTCTATCCTATCCTCTATCATATCCAATCCTCTATCGTATCCTCTATCCTATCCTATCCTCTATCCTATCCTATCCTCCATCCTATCCTATCCTCTATCCTATCCTATCCTCTATCCTATCCTATATCCTATCCTCTATCCTATTCTATGCTCCATCCTATCCTATCCTCTATCCTATCCTCTATCCGATCCTCTATCCTATCCTATCCTCTATTATATCCTATCCTCTATCCTATCCTATCCTCTATCCTATCCTTTCCTCAATCCTATTATATCCTCAATCCTATTATGTCCTCTATCCCATCCTATCCTCTATCCTATCCTATCCTTTATCCTATTCTATCCTCTATCCTATCCTATCCTCTATCCTATACTATCCTCTTCCTTATCCTATCCTCTATCCTATCCTCTATCCTATCCTATCCTCTATCCTATCCTATCCTCTATCCTATCCTATCCTCTATCCTATCCTATCCTCTATCCTATCCTATCCTCTATCCTATCCTATCCTCTATCCTATCCTACCCTGTTTCCTATCCTATCCTCTAGCCTATCCTATCCTCTATCCTATCCTATCCTCCATCCTATCCTATCCTCTATAAGATCCTCTATCCTATCCTATCCTCTATCCTTTCCTCTATCCTATCCTCTATCCTATCCTACCCTCCATCCGATCCACTATCCTATCCTATCATCTATCCTATCCTACCCTCTTTCCAATCCTATCCTCTATCCTATCCTATCGTCTATCCTATCCTATCCTCTATCCTATCCTATCCTCTATGCTATCCTCTATCCTATCCTATCATCTATCCTATTCTATCCTCTATCCTATGCTATCCTCTATCCTATCCTATCCTCTATCCGATCCTGTATCCTATCCTATCATCTATCCTATTCTATCCTCTATCCTATCCTATCCTCTATCCTATCCTATCCTCTATCCTATCCTATCCTCTATCCTATCCTATGCTCTATCCTACCCTATCCTCTATCCTATCCTATCCTCTATCCTATCCTATCGTCTATCCTATCCTATCCTCTATCCTATCCTATCCTCTATGCTATCCTCTATCCTATCCTATCATCTATCCTATTCTATCCTCTATCCTATGCTATCCTCTATCCTATCCTATCCTCTATCCGATCCTGTATCCTATCCTATCATCTATCCTATCCTATCCTCTATCCTATCCTATCCTCTATCCTATCCTATCCTCTATCCTATCCTATTCTCTATCCTATCCTATCCTCTATCCTATCCTATCCTATCCTATCCTCTATCCTATCTTATCCTCTATCCTATCCTCTCCTCTATCCTATCCTACCCTCTTTCCAATCCTATCCTCTATCCTATCCTCTATCCTATCCTCTATCCTATCCTATCCTCTATCCGATTCTCTATCCTATCCTATTCTCTATACTATCCTATCCTCTATCCTATCCTATCCTCTATCCTATCCTATCCTCTATCCTATCCTCTCCTCTATCCTATCCTACCCTCTTTCCTATCCTATCCTCTATCCTATCCTATCCTCTATCCGATCCTGTATCCTATCCTATCCTCTATCCTATCCTCTATCCTATCCTACCCTCTTTCCAATCCTATCCTCTATCCTATCCTATCTTTATCCGATCCTCTATCCTATCCTAGCCTCTATCCTATCCTATCCTCTATCCTATCCTCTATCCTATCCTCTATCCTATCCTATCCTCTATCCGATTCTCTATCCTATCCTATCCTCTATACTCTCCTATCCTCTATCCTATCCTATCCTCTATCCTATCCTATCCTCTATCCTATCCTCTCCTCTATCCTATCCTACCCTCTTTCCTATCCTATCCTCTATCCTATCCTATCCTCTATCTTATCCTCTATCCGATCCTCTATCCTATCCTAGCCTCTATTTCATCCTATCCTCTATCCTATCCTACCCTCTTTCCTATCCTATCCTCTAGCCTATCCTATCCTCTATCCTATCCAATCCTCCATCCTATCCTATCCTCTATCAGATCCTCTATCCTATCCTATCTTCTATCCTATCCTCTATCCTATCCTGTCCTCTATCCTATCCTATCCTCTATCCTATCCTATCGTCTATCCTATCCTATCCTCTATCCTATCCTATCCTCCATCCTATCCTATCCTCTATCAGATCCTCTATCCTATCCTATCTTCTATCCTATCCTCTATCCTATCCTGTCCTCTATCCTATCCTACCCTCTATCCTATCCTATCGTCTATCCTATCCTATCCTCTATCCTATCCTATCCTCTATCCTATCCTATCGTCTATCCTATCCTATCCTCTATCCTATCCTATTCTCTATCCTATCCTATCCTCTATGCTATCCTCTATCCTATCCTATCATCTATCCTATTCTATCCTCTATCCTATGCTATCCTCTACCCTATCCTATCCTCTATCCTATCCTATCCTCTATCCGATCCTGTATCCTATCCTATCATCTATCCTATTCTATCCTCTATCCTATCCTATACTCTATCCTATCCTATCCTCTATGATATCCTATAATCTATCCTATACTATGCTCTATCCTACCCTATCCTCTATCCTATCCTATCCTCTATCCTATCCTATCCTCTATCCTATGCTCTCCTCTATCCTATCCTACCCTCTTTCCAATCCTATCCTCTATCCTATCCTATCCTCTATCCGATCCTCTATCCTATCCTAGCCTCTATGTTATCCTATCCTCTATCCTATCCTCTATACCATCCTCTATCCTATCCTATCCTCTATCGGATCCTCTATCCTATCCTATCCTCTATCCTATCCTCTATCCTATCCTCTATCCTATCCTATCCTCTATCCGATTCTCTATCCTATCCTATCCTCTATACTATCCTATCCTCTATCCTATCCTATCCTCTATCCTATCCTATCCTCTATCCTATCCTACCCTGTTTCCTATCCTATCCTCTAGCCTATCCTATCCTCTATCCTATCCTATCCTCCATCCTATCCTATCCTCTATAAGATCCTCTATCCTATCCTTTCCTCAATCCTATTATATCCTCAATCCTATTATGTCCTCTATCCCATCCTATCCTCTATCCTATCCTATCCTTTATCCTATTCTATCCTCTATCCTATCCTATCCTCTATCCTATACTATCCTCTTCCTTATCCTATCCTCTCTCCTATCCTCTACCCTATCCTATCCTCTATCCTATCCTATCCTCTATCCTATCCTACCCTCTTTCCTATCCTATCCTCTAGCCTATCCTATCCTCTATCCTATCCTATCCTCCATCCTATCCTATCCTCCATCCTATCCTATCCTCTATCCTATCCTATCCTCTATCCTATCCTACCCTCTTTCCTATCCTATCCTCTATCCTATCCTATCCTCTATCCTATCCTCTATCCTATCCTATGCTCTATCCTATCCTATCCTCTATCCTATCCTCTATCCGATCCTCTATCCTATCCTATCCTCTATTATATCCTATCCTCTATCCTATCCTATCCTCTATCTTATCCTTTCCTCAATCCTATTATATCCTCAATCCTATTATGTCCTCTATCCTATCCTATCCTCTATCCTATCCTATCCTTTATCCTCTTCCTTATCCTCCATCCTATCCTATCCTCTACAAGATCCTCTACCCTATCCTATCCTCTATCCTATCCTCTATCCTATCCTGTCCTCTATCCTATCCTATCCTCTATCCTATCCTATCCTCTATCCTATAATATCCTCTATCCTATCCTATCCTCTTTCCTATCCTATCTTCTATCCTATCCTATCCTCTATCCTATCCTATCCTCTATCCTATCCTATCCTCTATAGTATCCTATCCTCTATCCTATCCTATCCTCTATCCTATCCTATCCTCTATCCTATCCTATCCTCTATCCTATCCTATCCTCTATCCTATCCTATCCTCTATCCTATAATATCCTCTATCCTATCCTATCCTCTATCCTATCCTATCCTCTATCCTATCCTATCCTCTATCCTATCCTATCCTCTATCCTATCCTATCCTCTACCCTATCCTCTATCCTATCCTCTATCCTATCCTCTATCCTATCATCTATCCTATCGTATCCTCTATCCTATCCTCTATAATATCGTTTACTCTATCATATCCAATCCTCTATCCTATAATATCATCTATCCTATTCTATCCTCTATCCTATCCTCTATCCTATCCTACCCTCTTTCCTATCCTATCCTCTATCCTATCCTATCCTCTATCCTATCCTCTATCCTATCCTCTATCCTATCCTATCCTCTATTATATCCTATCCTCTATCCTATCCTATCCCCTATGCTATCCTATCCCCTATCCTATCCTCTATCCTATCCTCTATCCTATCCTCTATCCTATCCTCTATCCTATCCTATCCTCTATCCTATCCTATCCTCTATCCTATCCTATCCTCTATCCTATCCTCTACCCTATCTTATCCTGTATAATATCGTTTACTCTATCCTATCCTATCCTCTATCCTATCCTATCCTCTATCCTATCCTATCCTCTATCCCATCCTATCCTCTATCCTATCCTATCCTCTATCCTATCCTATCCTCTATCCTATCCTATCCTCTATCCTATCCTATCCTATCCTCTATCCTATTCTATCCTCTATCCTATCCTATCCTCTATCCCATCCTATCCTCTATCCTATCCTATCCTCTATCCTATCCTCTATCCTATCATCTATCCTATCCTCTATCGTATCCTATCCTATCCTCTATCGTATCCTATCCTCTATCCTATCCTATCCTCTATCCTATCCTCTCCTCTATCCTATCCTACCCTCTTTCCTATCCTATCCTCTATCCTATCCTATCCTTTATCCTATTCTATCCTCTATCCTATCCTATCCTCTATCCTATACTATCCTCTTCCTTATCCTATCCTCTATCCTATCCTCCACCCTATCCTATCCTCTATCCTATCCTATCCTCTATCCTATCCTACCCTCTTTCCTATCCTATCCTCTAGCCTATCCTATCCTCTATCCTATCCTATCCTCCATCATATCCTATCCTCTACAAGATACTCTACCCTATCCTATCCTCTATCCTATCCTCTATCCTATCCTGTCCTCTATCCTATCCTATCCTCTATCCTATCCTATCGTCTATCCTATCCTATCCTCTATCCTATCCTATCCTCTATCCTATCCTATCCTCTATCCTATCCTATCCTCTATCCTATCCTATCCTCTATCCTATCCTATCCTCTATCCTATCCTATCCTCTATCCTATCCTATCCTCTATCCTATCCTATCCTCTATCCTATCCTATCCTCTATCCGATCCTCTATCCTATCCTATCCTCTATCCTATCCTCTATCCTATCCTATCCTCTTTCATATCCTATCCTCTACAAGATACTCTACCCTATCCTATCCTCTATCCTATCCTCTATCCTATCCTGTCCTCTATCCTATCCTATCCTCTATCCTATCCTATCGTCTATCCTATCCTATCCTCTATCCTATCCTATCCTCTATCCTATCCTATCCTCTATCCTATCCTATCCTCTATCCTATCCTATCCTCTATCCTATCCTATCCTCTATCCTATCCTATCCTCTATCCTATCCTATCCTCTATCCTATCCTATCCTCTATCCTATCCTCTATCCTATCCTCTATCCTATCCTATCCTCTATTATATCCTATCCTCTATCCTATCCTATCCCCTATCCTATCCTATCCCCTATCCTATCCTCTATCCTATCCTCTATCCTATCCTCTATCCTATCCTATCCTCTATCCTATCCTATCCTCTATCCTATCCTATCCTCTATCCTATCCTCTACCCTATCTTATCCTGTATAATATCGTTTACTCTATCCTATCCTATCCTCTATCCTATCCTATCCTCTATCCTATCCTATCCTCTATCCCATCCTATCCTCTATCCTATCCTATCCTCTATCCTATCCTATCCTCTATCCTATCCTATCCTCTATCCTATCCTATCCTATCCTCTATCCTATTCTATCCTCTATCCTATCCTATCCTCTATCCCATCCTATCCTCTATCCTATCCTATCCTCTATCCTATCCTCTATCCTATCATCTATCCTATCCTCTATCGTATCCTATCCTATCCTCTATCCAATCCTATCCTCTATCCTATCCTATCCTCTATCCTATCCTTTCCTCAATCCTATTATATCCTCAATCCTATTATGTCCTCTATCCTATCCTATCCTCTATCCTATCCTATCCTCTATCCGATCCTCTATCCTATCCTATCCTCTATCCTATCCTCTATCCTATCCTATCCTCTTTCATATCCTATCTTCTATCCTATCCTATCCTCCATCCTATCCTATCCTCTATCATATCCTATCCTCTATCCTATCCTACCCTCTATCCTATCCTATCCTCTATCCTATAGTATCATCTATCCTATCCTATCCTCTATCCTATCCTATCCTCTATCCTATCCTATCCTCTATCCTATCCTATCCTCTATCCTATCCTATCGTCTATCCTATCCTATCCTCTATCCTATCCTATCCTCTATCCTATCCTATCCTCTATCCTATCCTATCCTCTATCCTATCCTATCCTCTATCCTATCCTATCCTCTATCCTATCCTATCCTCTATCCTATCCTATCCTCTATCCTATCCTATCCTCTATCCGATCCTCTATCCTATCCTATCCTCTATCCTATCCTCTATCCTATCCTATCCTCTTTCATATCCTATCTTCTATCCTATCCTATCCTCCATCCTATCCTATCCTCTATCATATCCTATCCTCTATCCTATCCTACCCTCTTTCCTATCCTATCCTCTATCCTATCCTATCCTCTATCCTATAGTATCATCTATCCTATTCTATCCTCTATCCTATCCTCTATCATATCCAACCCTCTATCGTATCCTCTATCCTATCCTATCCTCTATCCTATCCTATCCTCTATCCGATCCTCTATCCTATCCTATCCTCTATCCTATCCTATCCTCTATCCTATCCTCTATCCTATCCTATCCTCTTTCCTATCCTATCTTCTATCCTATCCTATCCTCTATCCTATCCTATCCTCTATCCTAACCTAGCCTCTATTTTATCCTATCCTCTATCCTATCCTCTATACCATCCTCTATCCTATCCTATCCTCTATCGGATCCTCTATCCTATCCTATCCTCTATCCTATAGTATCATCTATCCTATTCTATCCTCTATCCTATCCTCTATCATATCCAACCCTCTATCGTATCCTCTATCCTATCCTATCCTCTATCCTATCCTATCCTCCATCCTATCCTATCCTCTATCATATCCTATCCTCTATCCTATCCTATCCTCCATCCTATCCTATCCTCTATCCTATCCTATCCTCTATCCTATCCTATATCCTATCCTCTATCCTATTCTATGCTCCATCCTATCCTATCCTCTATCCTATCCTCTATCCGATCCTCTATCCTATCCTATCCTCTATTATATCCTATCCTCTATCCTATCCTATCCTCTATCCTATCCTTTCCTCAATCCTATTATATCCTCAATCCTATTATGTCCTCTATCCCATCCTATCCTCTATCCTATCCTATCCTTTATCCTATTCTATCCTCTATCCTATCCTATCCTCTATCCTATACTATCCTCTTCCTTATCCTATCCTCTATCCTATCCTCTATCCTATCCTATCCTCTATCCTATCCTATCCTCTATCCTATCCTATCCTCTATCCTATCCTATCCTCTATCCTATCCTATCCTCTATCCTATCCTATCCTCTATCCTATCCTACCCTGTTTCCTATCCTATCCTCTAGCCTATCCTATCCTCTATCCTATCCTATCCTCCATCCTATCCTATCCTCTATAAGATCCTCTATCCTATCCTATCCTCTATCCTTTCCTCTATCCTATCCTCTATCCTATCCTACCCTCCATCCGATCCACTATCCTATCCTATCATCTATCCTATCCTACCCTCTTTCCAATCCTATCCTCTATCCTATCCTATCGTCTATCCTATCCTATCCTCTATCCTATCCTATCCTCTATGCTATCCTCTATCCTATCCTATCATCTATCCTATTCTATCCTCTATCCTATGCTATCCTCTATCCTATCCTATCCTCTATCCGATCCTGTATCCTATCCTATCATCTATCCTATTCTATCCTCTATCCTATCCTATCCTCTATCCTATCCTATCCTCTATCCTATCCTATCCTCTATCCTATCCTATGCTCTATCCTACCCTATCCTCTATCCTATCCTATCCTCTATCCTATCCTATCGTCTATCCTATCCTATCCTCTATCCTATCCTATCCTCTATGCTATCCTCTATCCTATCCTATCATCTATCCTATTCTATCCTCTATCCTATGCTATCCTCTATCCTATCCTATCCTCTATCCGATCCTGTATCCTATCCTATCATCTATCCTATCCTATCCTCTATCCTATCCTATCCTCTATCCTATCCTATCCTCTATCCTATCCTATTCTCTATCCTATCCTATCCTCTATCCTATCCTATCCTATCCTATCCTCTATCCTATCTTATCCTCTATCCTATCCTCTCCTCTATCCTATCCTACCCTCTTTCCAATCCTATCCTCTATCCTATCCTCTATCCTATCCTCTATCCTATCCTATCCTCTATCCGATTCTCTATCCTATCCTATTCTCTATACTATCCTATCCTCTATCCTATCCTATCCTCTATCCTATCCTATCCTCTATCCTATCCTATGCTCTATCCTACCCTATCCTCTATCCTATCCTATCCTCTATCCTATCCTATCGTCTATCCTATCCTATCCTCTATCCTATCCTATCCTCTATGCTATCCTCTATCCTATCCTATCATCTATCCTATTCTATCCTCTATCCTATGCTATCCTCTATCCTATCCTATCCTCTATCCGATCCTGTATCCTATCCTATCATCTATCCTATCCTATCCTCTATCCTATCCTATCCTCTATCCTATCCTATCCTCTATCCTATCCTATTCTCTATCCTATCCTATCCTCTATCCTATCCTATCCTATCCTATCCTCTATCCTATCTTATCCTCTATCCTATCCTCTCCTCTATCCTATCCTACCCTCTTTCCAATCCTATCCTCTATCCTATCCTCTATCCTATCCTCTATCCTATCCTATCCTCTATCCGATTCTCTATCCTATCCTATTCTCTATACTATCCTATCCTCTATCCTATCCTATCCTCTATCCTATCCTATCCTCTATCCTATCCTCTCCTCTATCCTATCCTACCCTCTTTCCTATCCTATCCTCTATCCTATCCTATCCTCTATCCGATCCTGTATCCTATCCTATCCTCTATCCTATCCTCTATCCTATCCTACCCTCTTTCCAATCCTATCCTCTATCCTATCCTATCTTTATCCGATCCTCTATCCTATCCTAGCCTCTATCCTATCCTATCCTCTATCCTATCCTCTATCCTATCCTCTATCCTATCCTATCCTCTATCCGATTCTCTATCCTATCCTATCCTCTATACTCTCCTATCCTCTATCCTATCCTATCCTCTATCCTATCCTATCCTCTATCCTATCCTCTCCTCTATCCTATCCTACCCTCTTTCCTATCCTATCCTCTATCCTATCCTATCCTCTATCTTATCCTCTATCCGATCCTCTATCCTATCCTAGCCTCTATTTCATCCTATCCTCTATCCTATCCTACCCTCTTTCCTATCCTATCCTCTAGCCTATCCTATCCTCTATCCTATCCAATCCTCCATCCTATCCTATCCTCTATCAGATCCTCTATCCTATCCTATCTTCTATCCTATCCTCTATCCTATCCTGTCCTCTATCCTATCCTATCCTCTATCCTATCCTATCGTCTATCCTATCCTATCCTCTATCCTATCCTATCCTCCATCCTATCCTATCCTCTATCAGATCCTCTATCCTATCCTATCTTCTATCCTATCCTCTATCCTATCCTGTCCTCTATCCTATCCTATCCTCTATCCTATCCTATCGTCTATCCTATCCTATCCTCTATCCTATCCTATCCTCTATCCTATCCTATCGTCTATCCTATCCTATCCTCTATCCTATCCTATTCTCTATCCTATCCTATCCTCTATGCTATCCTCTATCCTATCCTATCATCTATCCTATTCTATCCTCTATCCTATGCTATCCTCTACCCTATCCTATCCTCTATCCTATCCTATCCTCTATCCGATCCTGTATCCTATCCTATCATCTATCCTATTCTATCCTCTATCCTATCCTATACTCTATCCTATCCTATCCTCTATGATATCCTATAATCTATCCTATACTATGCTCTATCCTACCCTATCCTCTATCCTATCCTATCCTCTATCCTATCCTATCCTCTATCCTATGCTCTCCTCTATCCTATCCTACCCTCTTTCCAATCCTATCCTCTATCCTATCCTATCCTCTATCCGATCCTCTATCCTATCCTAGCCTCTATGTTATCCTATCCTCTATCCTATCCTCTATACCATCCTCTATCCTATCCTATCCTCTATCGGATCCTCTATCCTATCCTATCCTCTATCCTATCCTCTATCCTATCCTCTATCCTATCCTATCCTCTATCCGATTCTCTATCCTATCCTATCCTCTATACTATCCTATCCTCTATCCTATCCTATCCTCTATCCTATCCTATCCTCTATCCTATCCTACCCTGTTTCCTATCCTATCCTCTAGCCTATCCTATCCTCTATCCTATCCTATCCTCCATCCTATCCTATCCTCTATAAGATCCTCTATCCTATCCTTTCCTCAATCCTATTATATCCTCAATCCTATTATGTCCTCTATCCCATCCTATCCTCTATCCTATCCTATCCTTTATCCTATTCTATCCTCTATCCTATCCTATCCTCTATCCTATACTATCCTCTTCCTTATCCTATCCTCTCTCCTATCCTCTACCCTATCCTATCCTCTATCCTATCCTATCCTCTATCCTATCCTACCCTCTTTCCTATCCTATCCTCTAGCCTATCCTATCCTCTATCCTATCCTATCCTCCATCCTATCCTATCCTCCATCCTATCCTATCCTCTATCCTATCCTATCCTCTATCCTATCCTACCCTCTTTCCTATCCTATCCTCTATCCTATCCTATCCTCTATCCTATCCTCTATCCTATCCTATGCTCTATCCTATCCTATCCTCTATCCTATCCTCTATCCGATCCTCTATCCTATCCTATCCTCTATTATATCCTATCCTCTATCCTATCCTATCCTCTATCTTATCCTTTCCTCAATCCTATTATATCCTCAATCCTATTATGTCCTCTATCCTATCCTATCCTCTATCCTATCCTATCCTTTATCCTCTTCCTTATCCTCCATCCTATCCTATCCTCTACAAGATCCTCTACCCTATCCTATCCTCTATCCTATCCTCTATCCTATCCTGTCCTCTATCCTATCCTATCCTCTATCCTATCCTATCCTCTATCCTATAATATCCTCTATCCTATCCTATCCTCTTTCCTATCCTATCTTCTATCCTATCCTATCCTCTATCCTATCCTATCCTCTATCCTATCCTATCCTCTATAGTATCCTATCCTCTATCCTATCCTATCCTCTATCCTATCCTATCCTCTATCCTATCCTATCCTCTATCCTATCCTATCCTCTATCCTATCCTATCCTCTATCCTATAATATCCTCTATCCTATCCTATCCTCTATCCTATCCTATCCTCTATCCTATCCTATCCTCTATCCTATCCTATCCTCTATCCTATCCTATCCTCTACCCTATCCTCTATCCTATCCTCTATCCTATCCTCTATCCTATCATCTATCCTATCGTATCCTCTATCCTATCCTCTATAATATCGTTTACTCTATCATATCCAATCCTCTATCCTATAATATCATCTATCCTATTCTATCCTCTATCCTATCCTCTATCCTATCCTACCCTCTTTCCTATCCTATCCTCTATCCTATCCTATCCTCTATCCTATCCTCTATCCTATCCTCTATCCTATCCTATCCTCTATTATATCCTATCCTCTATCCTATCCTATCCCCTATCCTATCCTATCCCCTATCCTATCCTCTATCCTATCCTCTATCCTATCCTCTATCCTATCCTCTATCCTATCCTATCCTCTATCCTATCCTATCCTCTATCCTATCCTATCCTCTATCCTATCCTCTACCCTATCTTATCCTGTATAATATCGTTTACTCTATCCTATCCTATCCTCTATCCTATCCTATCCTCTATCCTATCCTATCCTCTATCCCATCCTATCCTCTATCCTATCCTATCCTCTATCCTATCCTATCCTCTATCCTATCCTATCCTCTATCCTATCCTATCCTATCCTCTATCCTATTCTATCCTCTATCCTATCCTATCCTCTATCCCATCCTATCCTCTATCCTATCCTATCCTCTATCCTATCCTCTATCCTATCATCTATCCTATCCTCTATCGTATCCTATCCTATCCTCTATCGTATCCTATCCTCTATCCTATCCTATCCTCTATCCTATCCTCTCCTCTATCCTATCCTACCCTCTTTCCTATCCTATCCTCTATCCTATCCTATCCTTTATCCTATTCTATCCTCTATCCTATCCTATCCTCTATCCTATACTATCCTCTTCCTTATCCTATCCTCTATCCTATCCTCCACCCTATCCTATCCTCTATCCTATCCTATCCTCTATCCTATCCTACCCTCTTTCCTATCCTATCCTCTAGCCTATCCTATCCTCTATCCTATCCTATCCTCCATCATATCCTATCCTCTACAAGATACTCTACCCTATCCTATCCTCTATCCTATCCTCTATCCTATCCTGTCCTCTATCCTATCCTATCCTCTATCCTATCCTATCGTCTATCCTATCCTATCCTCTATCCTATCCTATCCTCTATCCTATCCTATCCTCTATCCTATCCTATCCTCTATCCTATCCTATCCTCTATCCTATCCTATCCTCTATCCTATCCTATCCTCTATCCTATCCTATCCTCTATCCTATCCTATCCTCTATCCTATCCTATCCTCTATCCGATCCTCTATCCTATCCTATCCTCTATCCTATCCTCTATCCTATCCTATCCTCTTTCATATCCTATCCTCTACAAGATACTCTACCCTATCCTATCCTCTATCCTATCCTCTATCCTATCCTGTCCTCTATCCTATCCTATCCTCTATCCTATCCTATCGTCTATCCTATCCTATCCTCTATCCTATCCTATCCTCTATCCTATCCTATCCTCTATCCTATCCTATCCTCTATCCTATCCTATCCTCTATCCTATCCTATCCTCTATCCTATCCTATCCTCTATCCTATCCTATCCTCTATCCTATCCTATCCTCTATCCTATCCTCTATCCTATCCTCTATCCTATCCTATCCTCTATTATATCCTATCCTCTATCCTATCCTATCCCCTATCCTATCCTATCCCCTATCCTATCCTCTATCCTATCCTCTATCCTATCCTCTATCCTATCCTATCCTCTATCCTATCCTATCCTCTATCCTATCCTATCCTCTATCCTATCCTCTACCCTATCTTATCCTGTATAATATCGTTTACTCTATCCTATCCTATCCTCTATCCTATCCTATCCTCTATCCTATCCTATCCTCTATCCCATCCTATCCTCTATCCTATCCTATCCTCTATCCTATCCTATCCTCTATCCTATCCTATCCTCTATCCTATCCTATCCTATCCTCTATCCTATTCTATCCTCTATCCTATCCTATCCTCTATCCCATCCTATCCTCTATCCTATCCTATCCTCTATCCTATCCTCTATCCTATCATCTATCCTATCCTCTATCGTATCCTATCCTATCCTCTATCCAATCCTATCCTCTATCCTATCCTATCCTCTATCCTATCCTTTCCTCAATCCTATTATATCCTCAATCCTATTATGTCCTCTATCCTATCCTATCCTCTATCCTATCCTATCCTCTATCCGATCCTCTATCCTATCCTATCCTCTATCCTATCCTCTATCCTATCCTATCCTCTTTCATATCCTATCTTCTATCCTATCCTATCCTCCATCCTATCCTATCCTCTATCATATCCTATCCTCTATCCTATCCTACCCTCTTTCCTATCCTATCCTCTATCCTATCCTATCCTCTATCCTATAGTATCATCTATCCTATCCTATCCTCTATCCTATCCTATCCTCTATCCTATCCTATCCTCTATCCTATCCTATCCTCTATCCTATCCTATCGTCTATCCTATCCTATCCTCTATCCTATCCTATCCTCTATCCTATCCTATCCTCTATCCTATCCTATCCTCTATCCTATCCTATCCTCTATCCTATCCTATCCTCTATCCTATCCTATCCTCTATCCTATCCTATCCTCTATCCTATCCTATCCTCTATCCGATCCTCTATCCTATCCTATCCTCTATCCTATCCTCTATCCTATCCTATCCTCTTTCATATCCTATCTTCTATCCTATCCTATCCTCCATCCTATCCTATCCTCTATCATATCCTATCCTCTATCCTATCCTACCCTCTTTCCTATCCTATCCTCTATCCTATCCTATCCTCTATCCTATAGTATCATCTATCCTATTCTATCCTCTATCCTATCCTCTATCATATCCAACCCTCTATCGTATCCTCTATCCTATCCTATCCTCTATCCTATCCTATCCTCTATCCGATCCTCTATCCTATCCTATCCTCTATCCTATCCTATCCTCTATCCTATCCTCTATCCTATCCTATCCTCTTTCCTATCCTATCTTCTATCCTATCCTATCCTCTATCCTATCCTATCCTCTATCCTAACCTAGCCTCTATTTTATCCTATCCTCTATCCTATCCTCTATACCATCCTCTATCCTATCCTATCCTCTATCGGATCCTCTATCCTATCCTATCCTCTATCCTATAGTATCATCTATCCTATTCTATCCTCTATCCTATCCTCTATCATATCCAACCCTCTATCGTATCCTCTATCCTATCCTATCCTCTATCCTATCCTATCCTCCATCCTATCCTATCCTCTATCATATCCTATCCTCTATCCTATCCTATCCTCCATCCTATCCTATCCTCTATCCTATCCTATCCTCTATCCTATCCTATATCCTATCCTCTATCCTATTCTATGCTCCATCCTATCCTATCCTCTATCCTATCCTCTATCCGATCCTCTATCCTATCCTATCCTCTATTATATCCTATCCTCTATCCTATCCTATCCTCTATCCTATCCTTTCCTCAATCCTATTATATCCTCAATCCTATTATGTCCTCTATCCCATCCTATCCTCTATCCTATCCTATCCTTTATCCTATTCTATCCTCTATCCTATCCTATCCTCTATCCTATACTATCCTCTTCCTTATCCTATCCTCTATCCTATCCTCTATCCTATCCTATCCTCTACCCTATCCTATCCTCTATCCTATCCTATCCTCTATCCTATCCTATCCTCTATCCTATCCTATCCTCTATCCTATCCTATCCTCTATCCTATCCTACCCTGTTTCCTATCCTATCCTCTAGCCTATCCTATCCTCTATCCTATCCTATCCTCCATCCTATACTATCCTCTATAAGATCCTCTATCCTATCCTATCCTCTATCCTTTCCTCTATCCTATCCTCTATCCTATCCTACCCTCCATCCGATCCACTATCCTATCCTATCATCTATCCTATCCTACCCTCTTTCCAATCCTATCCTCTATCCTATCCTATCGTCTATCCTATCCTATCCTCTATCCTATCCTATCCTCTATGCTATCCTCTATCCTATCCTATCATCTATCCTATTCTATCCTCTATCCTATGCTATCCTCTATCCTATCCTATCCTCTATCCGATCCTGTATCCTATCCTATCATCTATCCTATTCTATCCTCTATCCTATCCTATCCTCTATCCTATCCTATCCTCTATCCTATCCTATCCTCTATCCTATCCTATGCTCTATCCTACCCTATCCTCTATCCTATCCTATCCTCTATCCTATCCTATCGTCTATCCTATCCTATCCTCTATCCTATCCTATCCTCTATGCTATCCTCTATCCTATCCTATCATCTATCCTATTCTATCCTCTATCCTATGCTATCCTCTATCCTATCCTATCCTCTATCCGATCCTGTATCCTATCCTATCATCTATCCTATCCTATCCTCTATCCTATCCTATCCTCTATCCTATCCTATCCTCTATCCTATCCTATTCTCTATCCTATCCTATCCTCTATCCTATCCTATCCTATCCTATCCTCTATCCTATCTTATCCTCTATCCTATCCTCTCCTCTATCCTATCCTACCCTCTTTCCAATCCTATCCTCTATCCTATCCTCTATCCTATCCTCTATCCTATCCTATCCTCTATCCGATTCTCTATCCTATCCTATTCTCTATACTATCCTATCCTCTATCCTATCCTATCCTCTATCCTATCCTATCCTCTATCCTATCCTCTCCTCTATCCTATCCTACCCTCTTTCCTATCCTATCCTCTATCCTATCCTATCCTCTATCCGATCCTGTATCCTATCCTATCCTCTATCCTATCCTCTATCCTATCCTACCCTCTTTCCAATCCTATCCTCTATCCTATCCTATCTTTATCCGATCCTCTATCCTATCCTAGCCTCTATCCTATCCTATCCTCTATCCTATCCTCTATCCTATCCTCTATCCTATCCTATCCTCTATCCGATTCTCTATCCTATCCTATCCTCTATACTCTCCTATCCTCTATCCTATCCTATCCTCTATCCTATCCTATCCTCTATCCTATCCTCTCCTCTATCCTATCCTACCCTCTTTCCTATCCTATCCTCTATCCTATCCTATCCTCTATCTTATCCTCTATCCGATCCTCTATCCTATCCTAGCCTCTATTTCATCCTATCCTCTATCCTATCCTACCCTCTTTCCTATCCTATCCTCTAGCCTATCCTATCCTCTATCCTATCCAATCCTCCATCCTATCCTATCCTCTATCAGATCCTCTATCCTATCCTATCTTCTATCCTATCCTCTATCCTATCCTGTCCTCTATCCTATCCTATCCTCTATCCTATCCTATCGTCTATCCTATCCTATCCTCTATCCTATCCTATCCTCCATCCTATCCTATCCTCTATCAGATCCTCTATCCTATCCTATCTTCTATCCTATCCTCTATCCTATCCTGTCCTCTATCCTATCCTATCCTCTATCCTATCCTATCGTCTATCCTATCCTATCCTCTATCCTATCCTATCCTCTATCCTATCCTATCGTCTATCCTATCCTATCCTCTATCCTATCCTATTCTCTATCCTATCCTATCCTCTATGCTATCCTCTATCCTATCCTATCATCTATCCTATTCTATCCTCTATCCTATGCTATCCTCTACCCTATCCTATCCTCTATCCTATCCTATCCTCTATCCGATCCTGTATCCTATCCTATCATCTATCCTATTCTATCCTCTATCCTATCCTATACTCTATCCTATCCTATCCTCTATGATATCCTATAATCTATCCTATACTATGCTCTATCCTACCCTATCCTCTATCCTATCCTATCCTCTATCCTATCCTATCCTCTATCCTATGCTCTCCTCTATCCTATCCTACCCTCTTTCCAATCCTATCCTCTATCCTATCCTATCCTCTATCCGATCCTCTATCCTATCCTAGCCTCTATGTTATCCTATCCTCTATCCTATCCTCTATACCATCCTCTATCCTATCCTATCCTCTATCGGATCCTCTATCCTATCCTATCCTCTATCCTATCCTCTATCCTATCCTCTATCCTATCCTATCCTCTATCCGATTCTCTATCCTATCCTATCCTCTATACTATCCTATCCTCTATCCTATCCTATCCTCTATCCTATCCTATCCTCTATCCTATCCTACCCTGTTTCCTATCCTATCCTCTAGCCTATCCTATCCTCTATCCTATCCTATCCTCCATCCTATCCTATCCTCTATAAGATCCTCTATCCTATCCTTTCCTCAATCCTATTATATCCTCAATCCTATTATGTCCTCTATCCCATCCTATCCTCTATCCTATCCTATCCTTTATCCTATTCTATCCTCTATCCTATCCTATCCTCTATCCTATACTATCCTCTTCCTTATCCTATCCTCTCTCCTATCCTCTACCCTATCCTATCCTCTATCCTATCCTATCCTCTATCCTATCCTACCCTCTTTCCTATCCTATCCTCTAGCCTATCCTATCCTCTATCCTATCCTATCCTCCATCCTATCCTATCCTCCATCCTATCCTATCCTCTATCCTATCCTATCCTCTATCCTATCCTACCCTCTTTCCTATCCTATCCTCTATCCTATCCTATCCTCTATCCTATCCTCTATCCTATCCTATGCTCTATCCTATCCTATCCTCTATCCTATCCTCTATCCGATCCTCTATCCTATCCTATCCTCTATTATATCCTATCCTCTATCCTATCCTATCCTCTATCTTATCCTTTCCTCAATCCTATTATATCCTCAATCCTATTATGTCCTCTATCCTATCCTATCCTCTATCCTATCCTATCCTTTATCCTCTTCCTTATCCTCCATCCTATCCTATCCTCTACAAGATCCTCTACCCTATCCTATCCTCTATCCTATCCTCTATCCTATCCTGTCCTCTATCCTATCCTATCCTCTATCCTATCCTATCCTCTATCCTATAATATCCTCTATCCTATCCTATCCTCTTTCCTATCCTATCTTCTATCCTATCCTATCCTCTATCCTATCCTATCCTCTATCCTATCCTATCCTCTATAGTATCCTATCCTCTATCCTATCCTATCCTCTATCCTATCCTATCCTCTATCCTATCCTATCCTCTATCCTATCCTATCCTCTATCCTATCCTATCCTCTATCCTATAATATCCTCTATCCTATCCTATCCTCTATCCTATCCTATCCTCTATCCTATCCTATCCTCTATCCTATCCTATCCTCTATCCTATCCTATCCTCTATCCTATCCTATCCTCTACCCTATCCTCTATCCTATCCTCTATCCTATCCTCTATCCTATCATCTATCCTATCGTATCCTCTATCCTATCCTCTATAATATCGTTTACTCTATCATATCCAATCCTCTATCCTATAATATCATCTATCCTATTCTATCCTCTATCCTATCCTCTATCCTATCCTACCCTCTTTCCTATCCTATCCTCTATCCTATCCTCTATCCTATCCTCTATCCTATCCTATCCTCTATTATATCCTATCCTCTATCCTATCCTATCCCCTATCCTATCCTATCCCCTATCCTATCCTCTATCCTATCCTCTATCCTATCCTCTATCCTATCCTCTATCCTATCCTATCCTCTATCCTATCCTATCCTCTATCCTATCCTATCCTCTATCCTATCCTCTACCCTATCTTATCCTGTATAATATCGTTTACTCTATCCTATCCTATCCTCTATCCTATCCTATCCTCTATCCTATCCTATCCTCTATCCCATCCTATCCTCTATCCTATCCTATCCTCTATCCTATCCTATCCTCTATCCTATCCTATCCTCTATCCTATCCTATCCTATCCTCTATCCTATTCTATCCTCTATCCTATCCTATCCTCTATCCCATCCTATCCTCTATCCTATCCTATCCTCTATCCTATCCTCTATCCTATCATCTATCCTATCCTCTATCGTATCCTATCCTATCCTCTATCGTATCCTATCCTCTATCCTATCCTATCCTCTATCCTATCCTCTCCTCTATCCTATCCTACCCTCTTTCCTATCCTATCCTCTATCCTATCCTATCCTTTATCCTATTCTATCCTCTATCCTATCCTATCCTCTATCCTATACTATCCTCTTCCTTATCCTATCCTCTATCCTATCCTCCACCCTATCCTATCCTCTATCCTATCCTATCCTCTATCCTATCCTACCCTCTTTCCTATCCTATCCTCTAGCCTATCCTATCCTCTATCCTATCCTATCCTCCATCATATCCTATCCTCTACAAGATACTCTACCCTATCCTATCCTCTATCCTATCCTCTATCCTATCCTGTCCTCTATCCTATCCTATCCTCTATCCTATCCTATCGTCTATCCTATCCTATCCTCTATCCTATCCTATCCTCTATCCTATCCTATCCTCTATCCTATCCTATCCTCTATCCTATCCTATCCTCTATCCTATCCTATCCTCTATCCTATCCTATCCTCTATCCTATCCTATCCTCTATCCTATCCTATCCTCTATCCTATCCTATCCTCTATCCGATCCTCTATCCTATCCTATCCTCTATCCTATCCTCTATCCTATCCTATCCTCTTTCATATCCTATCCTCTACAAGATACTCTACCCTATCCTATCCTCTATCCTATCCTCTATCCTATCCTGTCCTCTATCCTATCCTATCCTCTATCCTATCCTATCGTCTATCCTATCCTATCCTCTATCCTATCCTATCCTCTATCCTATCCTATCCTCTATCCTATCCTATCCTCTATCCTATCCTATCCTCTATCCTATCCTATCCTCTATCCTATCCTATCCTCTATCCTATCCTATCCTCTATCCTATCCTATCCTCTATCCTATCCTCTATCCTATCCTCTATCCTATCCTATCCTCTATTATATCCTATCCTCTATCCTATCCTATCCCCTATCCTATCCTATCCCCTATCCTATCCTCTATCCTATCATCTATCCTATCCTCTATCCTATCCTATCCTCTATCCTATCCTATCCTCTATCCTATCCTATCCTCTATCCTATCCTATCCTCTATCCTATCCTCTACCCTATCTTATCCTGTATAATATCGTTTACTCTATCCTATCCTATCCTCTATCCTATTCTATCCTCTATCCTATCCTATCCTCTATCCCATCCTATCCTCTATCCTATCCTATCCTCTATCCTATCCTATCCTCTATCCTATCCTATCCTCTATCCTATCCTATCCTATCCTCTATCCTATTCTATCCTCTATCCTATCCTATCCTCTATCCCATCCTATCCTCTATCCTATCCTATCCTCTATCCTATCCTCTATCCTATCATCTATCCTATCCTCTATCGTATCCTATCCTATCCTCTATCCAATCCTATCCTCTATCCTATCCTATCCTCTATCCTATCCTTTCCTCAATCCTATTATATCCTCAATCCTATTATGTCCTCTATCCTATCCTATCCTCTATCCTATCCTATCCTCTATCCGATCCTCTATCCTATCCTATCCTCTATCCTATCCTCTATCCTATCCTATCCTCTTTCATATCCTATCTTCTATCCTATCCTATCCTCCATCCTATCCTATCCTCTATCATATCCTATCCTCTATCCTATCCTACCCTCTTTCCTATCCTATCCTCTATCCTATCCTATCCTCTATCCTATAGTATCATCTATCCTATCCTATCCTCTATCCTATCCTATCCTCTATCCTATCCTATCCTCTATCCTATCCTATCCTCTATCCTATCCTATCGTCTATCCTATCCTATCCTCTATCCTATCCTATCCTCTATCCTATCCTATCCTCTATCCTATCCTATCCTCTATCCTATCCTATCCTCTATCCTATCCTATCCTCTATCCTATCCTATCCTCTATCCTATCCTATCCTCTATCCTATCCTATCCTCTATCCTATCCTATCCTCTATCCGATCCTCTATCCTATCCTATCCTCTATCCTATCCTCTATCCTATCCTATCCTCTTTCATATCCTATCTTCTATCCTATCCTATCCTCCATCCTATCCTATCCTCTATCATATCCTATCCTCTATCCTATCCTACCCTCTTTCCTATCCTATCCTCTATCCTATCCTATCCTCTATCCTATAGTATCATCTATCCTATTCTATCCTCTATCCTATCCTCTATCATATCCAACCCTCTATCGTATCCTCTATCCTATCCTATCCTCTATCCTATCCTATCCTCTATCCGATCCTCTATCCTATCCTATCCTCTATCCTATCCTATCCTCTATCCTATCCTCTATCCTATCCTATCCTCTTTCCTATCCTATCTTCTATCCTATCCTATCCTCTATCCTATCCTATCCTCTATCCTAACCTAGCCTCTATTTTATCCTATCCTCTATCCTATCCTCTATACCATCCTCTATCCTATCCTATCCTCTATCGGATCCTCTATCCTATCCTATCCTCTATCCTATAGTATCATCTATCCTATTCTATCCTCTATCCTATCCTCTATCATATCCAACCCTCTATCGTATCCTCTATCCTATCCTATCCTCTATCCTATCCTATCCTCCATCCTATCCTATCCTCTATCATATCCTATCCTCTATCCTATCCTACCCTCTTTCCTATCCTATCCTCTATCCTATCCTATCCTCTATCCTATAGTATCATCTATCCTATCCTATCCTCTATCCTATAGTATCATCTATCCTATTGTATCCTCTATCCTATCCTCTATCATATCCAACCCTCTATCGTATCCTCTATCCTATTCTATCCTCTATCCTATCCTATCCTCCATCCTATCCTATCCTCTATCCTATCCTATCCTCTATCCTATCCTATCCTCTATCCTATCCTATCCTCTACCCTATCCTCTATCCTATCCTCTATCCTATCCTCTATCCTATCATCTATCCTATCGTATCCTCTATCCTATCCTCTATAATATCGTTTACTCTATCATATCCAATCCTCTATCCTATAATATCATCTATCCTATTCTATCCTCTATCCTATCCTCTATCCTATCCTACCCTCTTTCCTATCCTATCCTCTATCCTATCCTATCCTCTATCCTATCCTCTATCCTATCCTATCCCCTATCCTATCCTATCCCCTATCCTATCCTCTATCCTATCCTCTATCCTATCCTCTATCCTATCCTATCCTCTATCCTATCCTATCCTCTACCCTATCCTCTATCCTATCTTATCCTGTATAATATCGTTTACTCTATCCTATCCTATCCTCTATCCTATCCTATCCTCTATCCTATCCTATCCTCTATCCCATCCTATCCTCTATCCTATCCTATCCTCTATCCTATCCTATCCTCTATCCTATCCTATCCTCTATCCTATCCTATCCTATCCTCTATCCTATTCTATCCTCTATCCTATCCTATCCTCTATCCCATCCTATCCTCTATCCTATCCTATCCTCTATCCTATCCTCTATCCTATCATCTATCCTATCCTCTATCGTATCCTATCCTATTCTCTATCCTATCCTATCCTCTATCCTATCCTATCCTCTATGCTATCCTCTATCCTATCCTATACTCTATCCGATTCTCTATCCTATCCTATCCTCTATCAGATCCTCTATCCTACCCTATCATCTATCCTATCCTCTATCGTATCCTATCCTATCCTCTATCCTATCCTATCCTCTATCCTATCCTATCCTCTATCCTATCCTATCCCCTATCCGATCCTCTATCCTATCCTATCCTCTATCCTATCCTATCCTCTTTCCTATCCTATCTTCTATCCTATCCTATCCTCTATCCTATCCTATCCTCTATCCTATCCTATCCTCTATAGTATCCTATCCTCTATCCTATCCTATCCTCTATCCTATCCTGTCCTCTATCCTATCCTATCCTCTATAGTATCCTATCCTCTATCCTATCCTATCCTCTATCCTATCCTATCCTCTATCCGATCCTCTATCCTATCCTATCCTCTATCCTATCCTATCCTCTTTCCTATCCTATCTTCTATCCTATCCTATCCTCTATCCTATCCTATCCTCTATCCTATCCTATCCTCTATAGTATCCTATCCTCTATCCTATCCTATCCTCTATCCTATCCTATCCTCTATCCTATCCTATCCTCTATCCTATCCTATCCTCTATCCTATCCTATCCTCTATCCTATAACATCCTCTATCCTATCCTATCCTCTATCCTATCCTATCCTCTATCCTATCCTATCCTCTATCCTATCCTATCCTCTATCCTATCCTATCCTCTACCCTATCCTCTATCCTATCCTCTATCCTATCCTCTATCCTATCATCTATCCTATCCTATCCTCTATCCTATCCTCTATCCTATCCTCTATCCTATCCTATCCTCTATTATATCCTATCCTCTATCCTATCCTATCCCCTATCCTATCCTATCCCCTATCCTATCCTCTATCCTATCCTCTATCCTATCCTCTATCCTATCCTATCCTCTATCCTATCCTATCCTCTATCCTATCCTCTACCCTATCTTATCCTGTATAATATCGTTTACTCTATCCTATCCTATCCTCTATCCTATCCTATCCTCTATCCTATCCTATCCTCTATCCCATCCTATCCTCTATCCTATCCTATCCTCTATCCTATCCTATCCTCTATCCTATCCTATCCTCTATCCTATCCTATCCTATCCTCTATCCTATTCTATCCTCTATCCTATCCTATCCTCTATCCCATCCTATCCTCTATCCTATCCTATCCTCTATCCTATCCTCTATCCTATCATCTATCCTATCCTCGATCGTATCCTATCCTATCCTCTATCCAATCCTATCCTCTATCCTATCCTATCCTCTATCCTATCCTTTCCTCAATCCTATTATATCCTCAATCCTATTATGTCCTCTATCCTATCCTATCCTCTATCCTATCCTATCCTTTATCCTATTCTATCCTCTATCCTATCCTATCCTCTATCCTATACTATCCACTTCCTTATCCTATCCTCTATCCTATCCTCTACCCTATCCTATCCTCTATCCTATCCTGTCCTCTATCCTATCCTATCCTCTATCCTATCCTATCGTCTATCCTATCCTGTCCTCTATACTATCCTATCCTCTATCGTATCCTATCCTCTATCCTATTCTATCCTCTATCCTATCCTCTCCTCTATCCTATCCTACCCTCTTTCCTATCCTATCCTATCCTTTATCCTATTCTATCCTCTATCCTATCCTATCCTCTATCCTATCCTATCCTCTATCCTATACTATCCTCTTCCTTATCCTATCCTCTATCCTATCCTCCACCCTATCCTATCCTCTATCCTATCCTATCCTCTATCCTATCCTACCCTCTTTCCTATCCTATCCTCTAGCCTATCCTATCCTTTATCCTATTCTATCCTCTATCCTATCCTATCCTCTATCCTATACTATCCTCTTCCTTATCCTATCCTCTATCCTATCCTCCACCCTATCCTATCCTCTATCCTATCCTATCCTCTATCCTATCCTACCCTCTTTCCTATCCTATCCTCTAGCCTATCCTATCCTCTATCCTATCCTATCCTCCATCATATCCTATCCTCTACAAGATACTCTACCCTATCCTATCCTCTATCCTATCCTCTATCCTATCCTGTCCTCTATCCTATCCTATCCTCTATCCTATCCTATCGTCTATCCTATCCTATGCTCTATCCTATCCTATCCTCTATCCTATCCTATCCTCTATCCTATCCTATCCTTTATCCTATTCTATCCTCTATCCTATCCTATCCTCTATCCTATACTATCCTCTTCCTTATCCTATCCTCTATCCTATCCTCCACCCTATCCTATCCTCTATCCTATCCTATCCTCTATCCTATCCTACCCTCTTTCCTATCCTATCCTCTAGCCTATCCTATCCTCTATCCTATCCTATCCTCCATCATATCCTATCCTCTACAAGATACTCTACCCTATCCTATCCTCTATCCTATCCTCTATCCTATCCTGTCCTCTATCCTATCCTATCCTCTATCCTATCCTATCGTCTATCCTATCCTATGCTCTATCCTATCCTATCCTCTATCCTATCCTATCCTCTATGCTATCCTCTATCCTATCCTATACTCTATCCGATTCTCTATCCTATCCTATCCTCTATCAGATCCTCTATCCTACCCTATCATCTATCCTATCCTCTATCGTATCCTATCCTCTATCCTATCCTATCCTCTATCCTATCCTATCCTCTATCCTATCCTATCCTCTATCCTATCCTATCCTCTATCCTATCCTATCCTCTATCCTATCCTATCCTCTATCCTATCCTATCCTCTATCCGATCCTCTATCCTATCCTATCCTCTATCCTATCCTCTATCCTATCCTATCCTCTTTCCTATCCTATCTTCTATCCTATCCTATCCTCCATCCTATCCTATCCTCTATCATATCCTATCCTCTATCCTATCCTACCCTCTTTCCTATCCTATCTTCTATCCTATCCTATCCTCTATCCTATAGTATCATCTATCCTATTCTATCCTCTATCCTATCCTCTATCATATCCAACCCTCTATCGTATCCTCTATCCTATCCTATCCTCTATCCTATCCTATCCTCTATCCTATCCTATCCTCTATCCTATCCTATCCTCTGTCCTATCCTATCCTCTATCCTATCCTATCCTCTATCCTATCCTATCCTCTATCCTATCCTATCCTCTATCCTATCCTATCCTCTATCCTATCCTATCCTCTATCCGATCCTCTATCCTATCCTATCCTCTATCCTATCCTCTATCCTATCATCTATCCTATCCTCTATCGTATCCTATCCTATCCTCTATCCAATCCTATCCTCTATCCTATCCTATCCTCTATCCTATCCTTTCCTCAATCCTATTATATCCTCAATCCTATTATGTCCTCTATCCTATCCTATCCTCTATCCTATCCTATCCTTTATCCTATTCTATCCTCTATCCTATCCTATCCTCTATCCTATACTATCCTCTTCCTTATCCTATCCTCTCTCCTATCCTCTACCCTATCCTATCCTCTATCCTATCCTATCCTCTATCCTATCCTACCCTCTTTCCTATCCTATCCTCTAGCCTATCCTATCCTCTATCCTATCCTATCCTCCATCCTATCCTATCCTCCATCCTATCCTATCCTCTATCCTATCCTATCCTCTATCCTATCCTACCCTCTTTCCTATCCTATCCTCTATCCTATCCTATCCTCTATCCTATCCTCTATCCTATCCTATGCTCTATCCTATCCTATCCTCTATCCTATCCTCTATCCGATCCTCTATCCTATCCTATCCTCTATTATATCCTATCCTCTATCCTATCCTATCCTCTATCTTATCCTTTCCTCAATCCTATTATATCCTCAATCCTATTATGTCCTCTATCCTATCCTATCCACTATCCTATCCTATCCTTTATCCTCTTCCTTATCCTATCCTCTATCCTATCCTCTACCCTATCCTATCCTCTATCCTATCCTATCCTCTATCCTATCCTACCCTCTTTCCTATCCTATCCTCTAGCCTATCCTATCCTCTAGCCTATCCTATCCTCTATCCTATCCTATCCTCCATCCTATCCTATCCTCTACAAGATCCTCTACCCTATCCTATCCTCTATCCTATCCTCTATCCTATCCTGTCCTCTATCCTATCCTATCCTCTATCCTATCCTATCCTCTATCCTATAATATCCTCTATCCTATCCTATCCTCTTTCCTATCCTATCTTCTATCCTATCCTATCCTCTATCCTATCCTATCCTCTATCCTATCCTATCCTCTATAGTATCCTATCCTCTATCCTATCCTATCCTCTATCCTATCCTATCCTCTATCCTATCCTATCCTCTATCCTATAATATCCTCTATCCTATCCTATCCTCTATCCTATCCTATCCTCTATCCTATCCTATCCTCTATCCTATCCTATCCTCTATCCTATCCTATCCTCTACCCTATCCTCTATCCTATCCTCTATCCTATCCTCTATCCTATCATCTATCCTATCGTATCCTCTATCCTATCCTCTATAATATCGTTTACTCTATCATATCCAATCCTCTATCCTATAATATCATCTATCCTATTCTATCCTCTATCCTATCCTCTATCCTATCCTACCCTCTTTCCTATCCTATCCTCTATCCTATCCTCTATCCTATCCTCTATCCTATCCTATCCTCTATTATATCCTATCCTCTATCCTATCCTATCCCCTATCCTATCCTATCCCCTATCCTATCCTCTATCCTATCCTCTATCCTATCCTCTATCCTATCCTATCCTCTATCCTATCCTATCCTCTATCCTATCCTCTACCCTATCTTATCCTGTATAATATCGTTTACTCTATCCTATTATATCCTCTATCCTATCCTATCCTCTATCCTATCCTATCCTCTATCCCATCCTATCCTCTATCCTATCCTATCCTCTGTCCTATCCTATCCTCTATCCTATCCTATCCTCTATCCTATCCTATCCTATCCTCTATCCTATTCTATCCTCTATCCTATCCTATCCTCTATCCCATCCTATCCTCTATCCTATCCTATCCTCTATCCTATCCTCTATCCTATCATCTATCCTATCCTCTATCGTATCCTATCCTATCCTCTATCCAATCCTATCCTCTATCCTATCCTATCCTCTATCCTATCCTTTCCTCAATCCTATTATATCCTCAATCCTATTATGTCCTCTATCCTATCCTATCCTCTATCCTATCCTATCCTTTATCCTATTCTATCCTCTATCCTATCCTATCCTCTATCCTATACTATCCTCTTCCTTATCCTATCCTCTATCCTATCCTCTACCCTATCCAATCCTCTATCCTATCCTATCCTCTATCCTATCCTACCCTCTTTCCTATCCTATCCTCTAGCCTATCCTATCCTCTATCCTATCCTATCCTCCATCCTATCCTATCCTCCATCCTATCCTATCCTCTATCCTATCCTATCCTCTATCCTATCCTACCCTCTTTCCTATCCTATCCTCTATCCTATCCTATCCTCTATCCTATCCTCTATCCTATCCTATGCTCTATCCTATCCTATCCTCTATCCTATCCTCTATCCGATCCTCTATCCTATCCTATCCTCTATTATATCCTATCCTCTATCCTATCCTATCCCCTATCCTATCCTATCCCCTATCCTATCCTCTATCCTATCCTCTATCCTATCCTCTATCCTATCCTATCCTCTATCCTATCCTATCCTCTATCCTATCCTCTACCCTATCTTATCCTGTATAATATCGTTTACTCTATCCTATCCTATCCTCTATCCTATCCTATCCTCTATCCTATCCTATCCTCTATCCCATCCTATCCTCTATCCTATCCTATCCTCTGTCCTATCCTATCCTCTATCCTATCCTATCCTCTATCCTATCCTATCCTAACCTATCCTCTATCCTATTCTATCCTCTATCCTATCCTATCCTCTATCCCATCCTATCCTCTATCCTATCCTATCCTCTATCCTATCCTCTACCCTATCCAATCCTCTATCCTATCCTATCCTCTATCCTATCCTACCCTCTTTCCTATCCTATCCTCTAGCCTATCCTATCCACTATCCTATCCTATCCTCCATCCTATCCTATCCTCTACAAGATCCTCTACCCTATCCTATCCTCTATCCTATCCTCTATCCTATCCTGTCCTCTATCCTATCCTATCCTCTATCCTATCCTATCGTCTATCCTATCCTATCCTCTATACTATCCTATCCTCTATCGTATCCTATCCTCTATCCTATCCTATCCTCTATCCTATCCTCTCCTCTATCCTATCCTACCCTCTTTCCTATCCTATCCTCTATCCTATCCTATCCTTTATCCTATTCTATCCTCTATCCTATCCTATCCTCTATCCTATACTATCCTCTTCCTTATCCTATCCTCTATCCTATCCTCCACCCTATCCTATCCTCTATCCTATCCTATCCTCTATCCTATCCTACCCTCTTTCCTATCCTATCCTCTAGCCTATCCTATCCTCTATCCTATCCTATCCTCCATCATATCCTATCCTCTACAAGATACTCTACCCTATCCTATCCTCTATCCTATCCTCTATCCTATCCTGTCCTCTATCCTATCCTATCCTCTATCCTATCCTATCGTCTATCCTATCCTATCCTCTATCCTATCCTATCCTCTATCCTATCCTATCCTCTATCCTATCCTATCCTCTATCCTATCCTATCCTCTATCCTATCCTATCCTCTATCCTATCCTATCCTCTATCCTATCCTATCCTCTATCCTATCCTATCCTCTATCCGATCCTCTATCCTATCCTATCCTCTATCCTATCCTCTATCCTATCCTATCCTCTTTCATATCCTATCCTCTACAAGATACTCTACCCTATCCTATCCTCTATCCTATCCTCTATCCTATCCTGTCCTCTATCCTATCCTATCCTCTATCCTATCCTATCGTCTATCCTATCCTATCCTCTATCCTATCCTATCCTCTATCCTATCCTATCCTCTATCCTATCCTATCCTCTATCCTATCCTATCCTCTATCCTATCCTATCCTCTATCCTATCCTATATTCTATCCTATCCTATCCTCTATCCTATCCTATCCTCTATCCTATCCTCAATCCTATCCTCTATCCTATCCTATCCTCTATTATATCCTATCCTCTATCCTATCCTATCCCCTATCCTATCCTATCCCCTATCCTATCCTCTATCCTATCCTCTATCCTATCCTCTATCCTATCCTATCCTCTATCCTATCCTATCCTCTATCCTATCCTGTACCCTATCTTATCCTGTATAATATCGTTTACTCTATCCTATCCTATCCCCTATCCTATCCTATCCCCTATCCTATCCTCTATCCTATCCTCTATCCTATCCTCTATCCTATCCTATCCTCTATCCTATCCTATCCTCTATCCTATCCTCTACCCTATCTTATCCTGTATAATATCGTTTACTCTATCCTATCCTATCCTCTATCCTATCCTATCCTCTATCCTATCCTATCCTCTATCCCATCCTATCCTCTATCCAATCCTATCCTCTAACCTATCCTATCCTCTATCCTATCCTATCCTCTTTCCTATCCTATCTTCTATCCTATCCTATCCTCTATCCTATCCTATCCTCTATCCTATCCTATCCTCTATAGTATCCTATCCTCTATCCTATCCTATCCTCTATCCTATCCTATCCTCTATCCTATCCTATCCTCTATCCGATCCTCTATCCTATCCTATCCTCTATCCTATCCTATCCTCTTTCCTATCCTATCTTCTATCCTATCCTATCCTCTATCCTATCCTATCCTCTATCCTATCCTATCCTCTATAGTATCCTATCCTCTATCCTATCCTATCCTCTATCCTATCCTATCCTCTATCCTATCCTATCCTCTATCCTATCCTATCCTCTATCCTATCCTATCCTCTATCCTATAATATCCTCTATCCTATCCTATCCTCTATCCTATCCTATCCTCTATCCTATCCTATCCTCTTTCCTATCCTATCCTCTATCCTATCCTATCCTCTACCCTATCCTCTATCCTATCCTCTATCCTATCCTCTATCCTATCATCTATCCTATCGTATCCTCTATCCTATCCTCTATAATATCGTTTACTCTATCATATCCAATCCTCTATCCTATAATATCATCTATCCTATTCTATCCTCTATTATATCCTCTATCCTATCCTACCCTCTTTCCTATCCTATCCTCTATCCTATCCTATCCTCTATCCTATCCTCTATCCTATCCTCTATCCTATCCTATCCTCTATTATATCCTATCCTCTATCCTATCCTATCCCCTATCCTATCCTATCCCCTATCCTATCCTCTATCCTATCCTCTATCCTATCCTCTATCCTATCCTCTATCCTATCCTATCCTCTATCCTATCCTATCCTCTATCCTATCCTATCCTCTATCCCATCCTATCCTCTATCCAATCCTATCCTCTATCCTATCCTATCCTCTATCCTATCCTATCCTCTTTCCTATCCTATCTTCTATCCTATCCTATCCTCTATCCTATCCTATCCTCTATCCTATCCTATCCTCTATCCTATCCTATCCTCTATCCTATCCTCTACCCTATCTTATCCTGTATAATATCGTTTACTCTATCCTACCCTATCCTCTATCCTATCCTATCCTCTATCCTATCCTATCCTCTATCCCATCCTATCCTCTATCCTATCCTATCCTCTATCCTATCCTATCCTCTATCCTATCCTATCCTCTATCCTATCCTATCCTATCCTCTATCCTATTCTATCCTCTATCCTATCCTATCCTCTATCCCATCCTATCCTCTATCCTATCCTATCCTCTATACTATCCTCTATCCTATCCTCTATCCTATCATCTATCCTATCCTCTATCGTATCCTATCCTATTCTCTATCCTATCCTATCCTCTATCCTATCCTATCCTCTATGCTATCCTCTATCCTATCCTATACTCTATCCGATTCTCTATCCTATCCTATCCTCTATCAGATCCTCTATCCTACTATATCATCTATCCTATCCTCTATCGTATCCTATCCTATCCTCTATCCTATCCTATCCTCTATCCTATCCTATCCTCTATCCTATCCTATCCCCTATCCGATCCTCTATCCTATCCTATCCTCTATCCTATCCTATCCTCTTTCCTATCCTATCTTCTATCCTATCCTATCCTCTATCCTATCCTATCCTCTATCCTATCCTATCCTCTATAGTATCCTATCCTCTATCCTATCCTATCCTCTATCCTATCCTATCCTCTATCCTATCCTATCCTCTATCCTATCCTATCCTCTATCCTATAATATCCTCTATCCTATCCTATCCTCTATCCTATCCTATCCTCTATCCTATCCTATCCTCTATCCTATCCTATCCTCTATCCTATCCTATCCTCTATCCTATCCTATCCTCTACCCTATCCTCTATCCTATCCTCTATCCTATCCTCTATCCTATCATCTATCCTATCGTATCCTCTATCCTATCCTCTATAATATCGTTTACTCTATCATATCCAATCCTCTATCCTATAATATCATCTATCCTATTCTATCCTCTATTATATCCTCTATCCTATCCTACCCTCTTTCCTATCCTATCCTCTATCCTATCCTATCCTCTATCCTATCCTCTATCCTATCCTCTATCCTATCCTCTATCCTATCCTATCCTCTATTATATCCTATCCTCTATCCTATCCTATCCCCTATCCTATCCTATCCCCTATCCTATCCTCTATCCTATCCTCTATCCTATCCTCTATCCTATCCTATCCTCTATCCTATCCTATCCTCTATCCTATCCTCTACCCTATCTTATCCTGTATAATATCGTTTACTCTATCCTATCCTATCCTCTATCCTATCCTATCCTCTATCCTATCCTATCCTCTATCCCATCCTATCCTCTATCCAATCCTATCCTCTATCCTATCCTATCCTCTATCCTATCCTATCCTCTTTCCTATCCTATCCTCTATTATATCCTATCCTCTATCCTATCCTATCCTCTATCTTATCCTTTCCTCAATCCTATTATATCCTCAATCCTATTATGTCCTCTATCCTATCCTATCCTCTATCCTATCCTATCCTTTATCCTCTTCCTTATCCTATCCTCTATCCTATCCTCTACCCTATCCTATCCTCTATCCTATCCTATCCTCTATCCTATCCTACCCTCTTTCCTATCCTATCCTCTAGCCTATCCTATCCTCTAGCCTATCCTATCCTCTATCCTATCCTATCCTCCATCCTATCCTATCCTCTACAAGATCCTCTACCCTATCCTATCCTCTATCCTATCCTCTATCCTATCCTGTCCTCTATCCTATCCTATCCTCTATCCTATCCTATCCTCTATCCTATAATATCCTCTATCCTATCCTATCCTCTTTCCTATCCTATCTTCTATCCTATCCTATCCTCTATCCTATCCTATCCTCTATCCTATCCTATCCTCTATAGTATCCTATCCTCTATCCTATCCTATCCTCTATCCTATCCTATCCTCTATCCTATCCTATCCTCTATCCTATCCTCTCCTCTATCCTATCCTACCCTCTTTCCTATCCTATCCTCTATCCTATCCTATCCTTTATCCTATTCTATCCTCTATCCTATCCTATCCTCTATCCTATACTATCCTCTTCCTTATCCTATCCTCTATCCTATCCTCCACCCTATCCTATCCTCTATCCTATCCTATCCTCTATCCTATCCTACCCTCTTTCCTATCCTATCCTCTAGCCTATCCTATCCTCTATCCTATCCTATCCTCCATCATATCCTATCCTCTACAAGATACTCTACCCTATCCTATCCTCTATCCTATCCTCTATCCTATCCTGTCCTCTATCCTATCCTATCCTCTATCCTATCCTATCCTCTATCCTATCCTGTCCTCTATCCTATCCTATCCTCTATCCTATCCTATCCTCTATCCTATCCTATCCTCTATCCTATCCTATCCTCTATCCTATCCTATCCTCTATCCTATCCTATCCTCTATCCTATCCTATCCTCTATCCTATCCTATCCTCTATCCTATCCTATATTCTATCCTATCCTATCCTCTATCCTATCCTATCCTCTATCCTATCCTCTATCCTATCCTCTATCCTATCCTATCCTCTATTATATCCTATCCTCTATCCTATCCTATCCCCTATCCTATCCTATCCCCTATCCTATCCTCTATCCTATCCTCTATCCTATCCTCTATCCTATCCTATCCTCTATCCTATCCTATCCTCTATCCTATCCTGTACCCTATCTTATCCTGTATAATATCGTTTACTCTATCCTATCCTATCCCCTATCCTATCCTATCCCCTATCCTATCCTCTATCCTATCCTCTATCCTATCCTCTATCCTATCCTATCCTCTATCCTATCCTATCCTCTATCCTATCCTCTACCCTATCTTATCCTGTATAATATCGTTTACTCTATCCTATCCTATCCTCTATCCTATCCTATCCTCTATCCTATCCTATCCTCTATCCCATCCTATCCTCTATCCAATCCTATCCTCTATCCTATCCTATCCTCTATCCTATCCTATCCTCTTTCCTATCCTATCTTCTATCCTATCCTATCCTCTATCCTATCCTATCCTCTATCCTATCCTATCCTCTATAGTATCCTATCCTCTATCCTATCCTATCCTCTATCCTATCCTATCCTCTATCCTATCCTATCCTCTATCCGATCCTCTATCCTATCCTATCCTCTATCCTATCCTATCCTCTTTCCTATCCTATCTTCTATCCTATCCTATCCTCTATCCTATCCTATCCTCTATCCTATCCTATCCTCTATAGTATCCTATCCTCTATCCTATCCTATCCTCTATCCTATCCTATCCTCTATCCTATCCTATCCTCTATCCTATCCTATCCTCTATCCTATAATATCCTCTATCCTATCCTATCCTCTATCCTATCCTATCCTCTATCCTATCCTATCCTCTTTCCTATCCTATCCTCTATCCTATCCTATCCTCTACCCTATCCTCTATCCTATCCTCTATCCTATCCTCTATCCTATCATCTATCCTATCGTATCCTCTATCCTATCCTCTATAATATCGTTTACTCTATCATATCCAATCCTCTATCCTATAATATCATCTATCCTATTCTATCCTCTATTATATCCTCTATCCTATCCTACCCTCTTTCCTATCCTATCCTCTATCCTATCCTATCCTCTATCCTATCCTCTATCCTATCCTCTATCCTATCCTATCCTCTATTATATCCTATCCTCTATCCTATCCTATCCCCTATCCTATCCTATCCCCTATCCTATCCTCTATCCTATCCTCTATCCTATCCTCTATCCTATCCTCTATCCTATCCTATCCTCTATCCTATCCTCTACCCTATCTTATCCTGTATAATATCGTTTACTCTATCCTATCCTATCCTCTATCCTATCCTATCCTCTATCCTATCCTATCCTCTATCCCATCCTATCCTCTATCCAATCCTATCCTCTATCCTATCCTATCCTCTATCCTATCCTATCCTCTTTCCTATCCTATCTTCTATCCTATCCTATCCTCTATCCTATCCTATCCTCTATCCTATCCTATCCTCTATCCTATCCTATCCTCTATCCTATCCTCTACCCTATCTTATCCTGTATAATATCGTTTACTCTATCCTATCCTATCCTCTATCCTATCCTATCCTCTATCCTATCCTATCCTCTATCCCATCCTATCCTCTATCCTATCCTATCCTCTATCCTATCCTATCCTCTATCCTATCCTATCCTCTATCCTATCCTATCCTATCCTCTATCCTATTCTATCCTCTATCCTATCCTATCCTCTATCCCATCCTCTATCCTATCATCTATCCTATCCTCTATCGTATCCTATCCTATTCTCTATCCTATCCTATCCTCTATCCTATCCTATCCTCTATGCTATCCTCTATCCTATCCTATACTCTATCCGATTCTCTATCCTATCCTATCCTCTATCAGATCCTCTATCCTACTATATCATCTATCCTATCCTCTATCGTATCCTATCCTATCCTCTATCCTATCCTATCCTCTATCCTATCCTATCCTCTATCCTATCCTATCCCCTATCCGATCCTCTATCCTATCCTATCCTCTATCCTATCCTATCCTCTTTCCTATCCTATCTTCTATCCTATCCTATCCTCTATCCTATCCTATCCTCTATCCTATCCTATCCTCTATAGTATCCTATCCTCTATCCTATCCTATCCTCTATCCTATCCTATCCTCTATCCTATCCTATCCTCTATCCTATCCTATCCTCTATCCTATAATATCCTCTATCCTATCCTATCCTCTATCCTATCCTATCCTCTATCCTATCCTATCCTCTATCCTATCCTATCCTCTATCCTATCCTATCCTCTACCCTATCCTCTATCCTATCCTCTATCCTATCCTCTATCCTATCATCTATCCTATCGTATCCTCTATCCTATCCTCTATAATATCGTTTACTCTATCATATCCAATCCTCTATCCTATAATATCATCTATCCTATTCTATCCTCTATTATATCCTCTATCCTATCCTACCCTCTTTCCTATCCTATCCTCTATCCTATCCTATCCTCTATCCTATCCTCTATCCTATCCTCTATCCTATCCTATCCTCTATTATATCCTATCCTCTATCCTATCCTATCCCCTATCCTATCCTATCCCCTATCCTATCCTCTATCCTATCCTCTATCCTATCCTCTATCCTATCCTATCCTCTATCCTATCCTATCCTCTATCCTATCCTCTACCCTATCTTATCCTGTATAATATCGTTTACTCTATCCTATCCTATCCTCTATCCTATCCTATCCTCTATCCTATCCTATCCTCTATCCCATCCTATCCTCTATCCAATCCTATCCTCTATCCTATCCTATCCTCTATCCTATCCTATCCTCTTTCCTATCCTATCTTCTATCCTATCCTATCCTCTATCCTATCCTATCCTCTATCCTATCCTATCCTCTATAGTATCCTATCCTCTATCCTATCCTATCCTCTATCCTATCCTATCCTCTATCCTATCCTATCCTCTATCCGATCCTCTATCCTATCCTATCCTCTATCCTATCCTATCCTCTTTCCTATCCTATCTTCTATCCTATCCTATCCTCTATCCTATCCTATCCTCTATCCTATCCTATCCTCTATAGTATCCTATCCTCTATCCTATCCTATCCTCTATATTATCCTATCCTCTATCCTATCCTATCCTCTATCCTATCCTATCCTCTATCCTATCCTATCCTCTATCCTATAATATCCTCTATCCTATCCTATCCTCTATCCTATCCTATCCTCTATCCTATCCTATCCTCTATCCTATCCTATCCTCTATCCTATCCTATCCTCTATCCTATCCTATCCTCTACCCTATCCTCTATCCTATCCTCTATCCTATCCTCTATCCTATCATCTATCCTATCGTATCCTCTATCCTATCCTCTATAATATCGTTTACTCTATCATATCCAATCCTCTATCCTATAATATCATCTATCCTATTCTATCCTCTATTATATCCTCTATCCTATCCTACCCTCTTTCCTATCCTATCCTCTATCCTATCCTATCCTCTATCCTATCCTCTATCCTATCCTCTATCCTATCCTATCCTCTATTATATCCTATCCTCTATCCTATCCTATCCCCTATCCTATCCTATCCCCTATCCTATCCTCTATCCTATCCTCTATCCTATCCTCTATCCTATCCTATCCTCTATCCTATCCTATCCTCTATCCTATCCTCTACCCTATCTTATCCTGTATAATATCGTTTACTCTATCCTATCCTATCCTCTATCCTATCCTATCCTCTATCCTATCCTATCCTCTATCCCATCCTATCCTCTATCCTATCCTATCCTCTATCCTATCCTATCCTATCCTCTATCCTATCCTATCCTCTATCCTATCCTATCCTATCCTCTATCCTATTCTATCCTCTATCCTATCCTATCCTCTATCCCATCCTATCCTCTATCCTATCCTATCCTCTACCCTATCCTCTATCCTATCATCTATCCTATCCTCTATCGTATCCTATCCTATCCTCTATCCAATCCTATCCTCTATCCTATCCTATCCTCTATCCTATCCTTTCCTCAATCCTATTATATCCTCAATCCTATTATGTCCTCTATCCTATCCTATCCTCTATCCTATCCTATTCTTTATTCTATTCTATCCTCTATCCTATCCTATCCTCTATCCTATACTATCCTCTTCCTTATCCTATCCTCTATCCTATCCTCTACCCTATCCTATCCTCTATCCTATCCTGTCCTCTATCCTATCCTATCCTCTATCCTATCCTATCGTCTATCCTATCCTATCCTCTATACTATCCTATCCTCTATCCTATCCTATCCTCTATCCTATCCTATCCTCTATCCTATCCTCTACCCTATCTTATCCTGTATAATATCGTTTACTCTATCCTATCCTATCCTCTATCCTATCCTATCCTCTATCCTATCCTATCCTCTATCCCATCCTATCCTCTATCCTATCCTATCCTCTATCCTATCCTCTATCCTATCATCTATCCTATCCTCTATCGTATCCTATCCTATTCTCTATCCTATCCTATCCTCTATCCTATCCTATCCTCTTTCCTATCCTATCTTCTATCCTATCCTATCCTCTATCCTATCCTGTCCTCTATCCTATCCTATCCTCTATAGTATCCTATCCTCTATCCTATCCTATCCTCTATCCTATCCTATCCTCTATCCTATCCTATCCTCTATCCGATCCTCTATCCTATCCTATCCTCTATCCTATCCTATCCTCTTTCCTATCCTATCTTCTATCCTATCCTATGATCTATCCTATCCTATCCTCTATCCTATCCTATCCTCTATAGTATCCTATCCTCTATCCTATCCTATCCTCTATCCTATCCTATCCTCTATCCTATCCTATCATCTATCCTATCCTCTATCGTATCCTATCCTATCCTCTATCCAATCCTATCCTCTATCCTATCCTATCCTCTATCCTATCCTTTCCTCAATCCTATTATATCCTCAATCCTATTATGTCCTCTATCCTATCCTATCCTCTATCCTATCCTATCCTTTATCCTATTCTATCCTCTATCCTATCCTATCCTCTATCCTATACTATCCTCTTCCTTATCCTATCCTCTATCCTATCCTCTACCCTATCCTATCCTCTATCCTATCCTGTCCTCTATCCTATCCTATCCTCTATCCTATCCTATCGTCTATCCTATCCTATCCTCTATACTATCCTATCCTCTATCGTATCCTATCCTCTATCCTATCCTATCCTCTATCCTATCCTCTCCTCTATCCTATCCTACCCTCTTTCCTATCCTATCCTCTATCCTATCCTATCCTTTATCCTATTCTATCCTCTATCCTATCCTATCCTCTATCCTATACTATCCTCTTCCTTATCCTATCCTCTATCCTATCCTCCACCCTATCCTATCCTCTATCCTATCCTATCCTCTATCCTATCCTACCCTCTTTCCTGTCCTATCCTCTAGCCTATCCTATCCTCTATCCTATCCTATCCTCCATCATATCCTATCCTCTACAAGATACTCTACCCTATCCTATCCTCTATCCTATCATCTATCCTATCCTGTCCTCTATCCTATCCTATCCTCTATCCTATCCTATCGTCTATCCTATCCTATGCTCTATCCTATCCTATCCTCTATCCTATCCTATCCTCTATGCTATCCTCTATCCTATCCTATACTCTATCCGATTCTCTATCCTATCCTATCCTCTATCAGATCCTCTATCCTACCCTATCATCTATCCTATCCTCTATCGTATCCTATCCTCTATCCTATCCTATCCTCTATCCTATCCTATCCTCTATCCTATCCTATCCTCTATCCTATCCTATCCTCTATCCTATCCTATCCTCTATCCTATCCTATCCTCTATCCGATCCTCTATCCTATCCTATCCTCTATCCTATCCTCTATCCTATCCTATCCTCTTTCCTATCCTATCTTCTATCCTATCCTATCCTCCATCCTATCCTATCCTCTATCATATCCTATCCTCTATCCTATCCTACCCTCTTTCCTATCCTATCCTCTATCCTATCCTATCCTCTATCCTATAGTATCATCTATCCTATTCTATCCTCTATCCTATCCTCTATCATATCCAACCCTCTATCGTATCCTCTATCCTATCCTATCCTCTATCCTATCCTATCCTCTATCCTATCCTATCCTCTATCCTATCCTATCCTCTGTCCTATCCTATCCTCTATCCTATCCTATCCTCTATCCTATCCTATCCTCTATCCTATCCTATCCTCTATCCTATCCTATCCTCTATCCTATCCTATCCTCTATCCGATCCTCTATCCTATCCTATCCTCTATCCTATCCTCTATCCTATCCTATCCTCTTTCCTATCCTATCTTCTATCCTATCCTATCCTCTATCCTATCCTATCCTCTATCCTATCCTAGCCTCTATTTTATCCTATCCTCTATCCTATAGTATCATCTATCCTATTCTATCCTCTATCCTATCCTCTATCATATCCAACCCTCTATCGTATCCTCTATCCTATCCTATCCTCTATCCTATCCTATCCTCCATCCTATCCTATCCTCTATCATATCCTATCCTCTATCCTATCCTACCCTCTTTCCTATCCTATCCTCTATCCTATCCTATCCTCTATCCTATAGTATCATCTATCCTATTGTATCCTCTATCCTATCCTCTATCATATCCAACCCTCTATCGTATCCTCTATCCTATTCTATCCTCTATCCTATCCTATCCTCCATCCTATCCTATCCTCTATCCTATCCTATCCTCTATCCTATCCTATCCTCTATCCTATCCTATCCTCTACCCTATCCTCTATCCTATCCTCTATCCGATCCTCTATCCTATCATCTATCCTATCGTATCCTCTATCCTATCCTCTATAATATCGTTTACTCTATCATATCCAATCCTCTATCCTATAATATCATCTATCCTATTCTATCCTCTATCCTATCCTCTATCCTATCCTCTATCCATTCCTATCCTCTATCCTATCCTCTACCCTATCTTATCCTGTATAATATCGTTTACTCTATCCTATCCTATCCTCTATCCTATCCTATCCTCTATCCTATCCTATCCTCTATCCCATCCTATCCTCTATCCTATCCTATCCTCTATCCTATCCTATCCTCTATCCTATCCTATCCTCTATCCTATCCTATCCTCTATCCTATCCTATCCTATCCTCTATCCTATTCTATCCTCTATCCTATCCTATCCTCTATCCCATCCTATCCTCTATCCTATCCTATCCTCTATCCTATCCTCTATCCTATCATCTATCCTATCCTCTATCGTATCCTATCCTATCCTCTATCCAATCCTATCCTCTATCCTATCCTATCCTCTATCCTATCCTTTCCTCAATCCTATTATATCCTCAATCCTATTATGTCCTCTATCCTATCCTATCCTCTATCCTATCCTATCCTTTATCCTATTCTATCCTCTATCCTATCCTATCCTCTATCCTATACTATCCTCTTCCTTATCCTATCCTCTATCCTATCCTCTACCCTATCCTATCCTCTATCCTATCCTATCCTCTATCCTATCCTACCCTCTTTCCTATCCTATCCTCTAGCCTATCCTATCCTCTATCCTATCCTATCCTCCATCCTATCCTATCCTCTACAAGATCCTCTACCCTATCCTATCCTCTATCCTATCCTCTATCCTATTATGTCCTCTATCCTATCCTATCCTCTATCCTATCCTATCGTCTATCCTATCCTATCCTCTATACTATCCTATCCTCTATCCTATCCTATCCTCTATCCTATCCTCTATCCTATCCTATGCTCTATCCTATCCTATCCTCTATCCTATAGTATCATCTATCCTATTCTATCCACTATCATATCCAACCCTCTATCGTATCCTCTATCCTATCCTATCCTCTATCCTATCCTATCCTCCATCCTATCCTATCCTCTATCATATCCTATCCTCTATCCTATCCTACCCTCTTTCCTATCCTATCCTCTATCCTATCCTATCCTCTATCCTATAGTATCATCTATCCTATTGTATCCTCTATCCTATCCTCTATCATATCCAACCCTCTATCGTATCCTCTATCCTATTCTATCCTCTATCCTATCCTATCCTCCATCCTATCCTATCCTCTATCCTATCCTATCCTCTATCCTATCCTACCCTCTATCCTATCCTACCCTCTTTCCTATCCTATCCTCTATCCTATCCTATCCTCTATCCTATCCTCTATCCTATCCTATGCTCTATCCTATCCTATCCTCTATCCTATCCTCTATCCGATCCTATCCTCTATCAGATCCTCTATCCTATCCTATCATATATCCTATCCTCTACCGTATCCTATCCTATCCTCTATCCTATCCTATCCTATCCTATCCTCTATCCTATCATATCCAACCCTCTATCGTATCCTCTATCCTATCCTATCCTCTAACCTATCCTATCCTCCATCCTATCCTATCCTCTATCCTATCCTATCCTCTATCCTATCCTACCCTCTTTCCTATCCTATCCTCTATCCTATCCTATCCTCTATCCTATCCTATCCTCTATCCTATCCTATAATCTATCCTGTCCTACCCTCTTTCCAATCCTATCCTCTATCCTATCCTATCCTCTATCCGATCCTCTATCCTATCCTAGCCTCTATTTTATCCTATCCTCTATCCTATCCTCTATACCATCCTCTATCCTATCCTATCCTCTATCGGATCCTCTATCCTATCCTATCCTCTATCCTATAGTATCATCTATCCTATTCTATCCTCTATCCTATCCTCTATCATATCCAACCTCTATCGTATCCTATCCTCTATCCTATCCTATCCTCTATCCTATCCTATCCTCTATCCTATCCTATCCTCTATCCTATCCTTTCCTCTATCCTATCCTATCCTCTATCCGATTCTCTATCCTATCCTATCTTCTATCCTCTCCTATCCTATCCTCTATCCTATCCTATCCTCTATCCTATCCTATCCTCTATGCTAACCTATCCTCTATCCTATCCTATCATCTATCCTATTATATCCTCTATCCTATGCTATCCTCTATCCTATCCTATCCTCTATCCTATCCTATGCTCTATCCTATCCTATCCTCTATCCTATCCTACCCTCTATCCTATCCTATCCTCTATCCTATCCTATCCTCTATCCTATCCTATCCTCTATCCTATCCTATCCTCTATCCTATCCTATCCTCTATCCTATCCTATCCTCTATCCTATCCTATCCTCTATCCTATCCTATCCTATCCTCTATCCTATCCTATCCTCTATCCTATCCTCTCCTCTATCCTATCCTACCCTCATTCCAATCCTATCCTCTATCCTATCCTATCCTCTATCGGATCCTCTATCCTATCCTATCCTCTATCCTATCCTCTATCCTATCCTCTATCCTATCCTCTATCCTATCCTATCCTCTATCCGATTCTCTATCCTATCCTATCCTCTATACTATCCTATCCTCTATCCTATCCTATCCTCCATCCTATCCTATCCTCTATCCTATCCTCTCCTCTATCCTATCCTACCCTCTTTCCTATCCTATCCTCTATCCTATCCTATCCTCTATCCTATCCTCTATCCTATCCTCTATCCTCTCCTATCCTCTATTATATCCTATCCTCTATCCTATCCTATCCCCTATCCTATCCTATCCTCTATCCTATCCTCTATCCTATCCTCTATCCTATCCTCTATCCTATCCTATCCTCTATCCTATCCTCTACCCTATCTTATCCTGTATAATATCGTTTACTCTATCATATCCTATCCTCTATCCTATAGTATCATCTATCCTATTCTATCCTCTATCCTATCCTCTATCATATCCAATCCTCTATCGTATCCTCTATCCTATCCTATCCTCTATCCTATCCTATCCTCCATCCTATCCTATCCTCTATCCTATCCTATCCTCTATCCGATCCTCTATCCTATCCTATCCTCTATTATATCCTATCCTCTATCCTATCCTATCCTGTATCCTATCCTTTCCTCAATCCTATTATATCAACAATCCTATTATGTCCTCTATCCCATCCTATACTCTATCCTATCCTATCCTTTATCCTATTCTATCCTCTATCCTATCCTATCCTCTATCCTATACTATCCTCTTCCTTATCCTATCCTCTATCCTATCCTCTACCCTATCCTATCCTCTATCCTATCCTATCCCCTATCCTATCGTACCCTCTTTCCTATCCTATCCTCTAGCCTATCCTATCCTCTATCCTATCCTATCCTCCATCCTATCCTATCCTCTATAAGATCCTCTATCCTATCCTATCCTCTATCCTATCCTCTATCCTATCCTCTATCCTATCCTCTATCCTATCCTCTATACTATCCTGTCCTCTATCCTATCCTATCCTCTATCCTATCATATCCTCTATCCTATCCTATCCTCTATCCTATCCTATCCTCTATCCTATCCTCTATCCTATCCAATTACCTATCCTATCCTCTATCCTATCCTTTCCTCTATCCTATCCTATCCTCTATCCTATCCTATACTCTATCCGATTCTCTATCCTATCCTATCCTCTATCAGATCCTCTATCCTACCCTATCATCTATCCTATCCTCTATCGTATCCTATCCTATCCTCTACCCTATCCTATCCTCTATCCTATCCTATCCTCTATCCTATCCTACCCTCTTTCCTATCCTATCCTCTAGCCTATCCTATCCTCTATCCTATCCTATCCTCCATCCTATCCTATCCTCTACAAGATCCTCTACCCTATCCTATCCTCTATCCTATCCTCTATCCTATCCTGTCCTCTATCCTATCCTATCCTCTATCCTATCCTATCGTCTATCCTATCCTATCCTCTATACTATCCTATCCTCTATCCTATCCTATCCCCTATCCTATCCTATCCTCTATCCTATCCTCTCCTCTATCCTATCCTACCCTCTTTCCTATCCTATCCTCTATCCTATCCTATCCTCTATCCTATCCTCTATCCTATCCTCTATCCTATCTTATCCTCTATTATATCCTATCCTCTATCCTATCCTATTCCCTATCCTATCCTATCCTCTATCCTATCCTCTATCCTATCCTCTATCCTATCCTATCCTCTATCCTATCCTCTATCCTATCCTCTATCCTATCCTCTATCCTATCCTCTATCCTATCCTATCCTCTATCCTATCCTCTATCCTATCCTATGCTCTATCCTATCCTATCCTCTATCCTATCCTCTATCCGATCCACTATCCTATCCTATCCTCTATTATATCCTATCCTCTATCCTATCCTATCCTCTATCCTATCCTTTCCTCAATCCTATTATATCCTCAATCCTATTATGTCCTCTATCCTATCCTATCCTCTATCCTATCCCATCCTTTATCCTATTCTATCCTCTATCCTATCCTATCCTCTATCCTATACTATCCTCTTCCTTATCCTATCCTCTATCCTATCCTCTACCCTATCCTATCCTCTATCCTATCCTATCCTCTATCCTATCCTACCCTCTTTCCTATCCTATCCTCTATCCTATCCTATCCTCTATCCTATCCTCTATCCTATCCTATGCTCTATCCTATCCTATCCTCTATCCTATCCTCTATCCGATCCTCTATCCTATCCTATCCTCTATTATATGCTATCCTTTATCCTATCCTATCCTCTATCCTATCCTTTCCTCAATCCTATTATATCCTCAATCCTATTATGTCCTCTATCCTATCCTATCCTCTATCCTATCCTATCCTTTATCCTATTCTATCCTCTATCCTATCCTATCCTCTATCCTATCCTCTATCCTATCATCTATCCTATCCTCTATCGTATCCTATCCTATCCTCTATCCAATCCTATCCTCTATCCTATCCTATCCTCTATCCTATCCTTTCCTGTATCCTATCCTATCCTCTATCCTATCCTATCCTCTATCCGATCCTCTATCCTATCCTATCCTGTATCCTATCCTATCCTCTATCAGATCCTCTATCCTATCCTATCATATATCCTATCCTCTACCGTATCCTATCCTATCCTCTATCCTATCCTATCCTATCCTATCCTCTATCCTATCCTATCCTATCCTCTATCCTATCCTATCCTATCCTATCCTCTATCCTATCCTATCCTCTATCCTATCCTCTCCTCTATCCTATCCTACCCTCTTTCCAATCCTATCCTCTATCCTATCCTATCTTCTATCCGATCCTCTATCCTATCCTAGCCTCTATTTTATCCTATCCTCTATCCTATCCTCTATACCATCCTCTATCCTATCCTATCCTCTATCGGATCCTCTATCCTATCCTATCCTCTATCGGATCCTCTATCCTATCCTATCCTCTATCCTATAGTATCATCTATCCTATTCTATCCTCTATCATATCCAACCCTCTATCGTATCCTCTATCCTATCCTATCCTCTATCCTATCCTATCCTCCATCCTATCCTATCCTCTATCATATCCTATCCTCTATCCTATCCTACCCTCTTTCCTATCCTATCCTCTATCCTATCCTATCCTCTATCCTATAGTATCATCTATCCTATTGTATCCTCTATCCTATCCTCTATCATATCCAACCCTCTATCGTATCCTCTATCCTATTCTATCCTCTATCCTATCCTATCCTCCATCCTATCCTATCCTCTATCCTATCCTATCCTCTATCCTATCCTACCCTCTTTCCTATCCTATCCTCTATCCTATCCTATCCTCTATCCTATCCTCTATCCTATCCTATGCTCTATCCTATCCTATCCTCTATCCTATCCTCTATCCGATCCTATCCTCTATCAGATCCTCTATCCTATCCTATCATATATCCTATCCTCTACCGTATCCTATCCTATCCTCTATCCTATCCTATCCTATCCTATCCTCTATCCTATCCTATCCTATCCTCTATCCTATCCTATCCTATCCTATCCTCTATCCTATCCTATCCTCTATCCTATCCTCTCCTCTATCCTATCCTACCCTCTTTCCAATCCTATCCTCTATCCTATCCTATCTTCTATCCGATCCTCTATCCTATCCTATCCTCTATCCTATAGTATCATCTATCCTATTCTATCCTCTATCCTATCCTCTATCATATCCAACCCTCTATCGTATCCTCTATCCTATCCTATCCTCTAACCTATCCTATCCTCCATCCTATCCTATCCTCTATCCTATCCTATCCTCTATCCTATCCTACCCTCTTTCCTATCCTATCCTCTATCCTATTATATCCTCTATCCTATCCTCTATCCTATCCTCTATCCTATCCTATGCTCTATCCTATCCTATCCTCTATCCTATCCTCTATCCGATCCTCTATCCTATCCTATCCTCTATTATATCCTATCCTCTATCCTATCCTATCCTCTATCCTATCCTATCCTCTATCCTATCCTCTATCCTATCCTATGCTCTATCCTATCCTATCCTCTATCCTATCCTCTATCCGATCCACTATCCTATCCTATCCTCTATTATATCCTATCCTCTATCCTATCCTATCCTCTATCCTATCCTTTCCTCAATCCTATTATATCCTCAATCCTATTATGTCCTCTATCCTATCCTATCCTCTATCCTATCCTATCCTCTACAAGATCCTCTACCCTATCCTATCCTCTATCCTATCCTCTATCCTATCCTGTCCTCTATCCTATCCTATCCTCTATCCTATCCTATCGTCTATCCTATCCTATCCTCTATCCTATCCTACCCTCTTTCCAATCCTATCCTCTATCCTATCCTATCCTCTATCCGATCCTCTATCCTATCCTCTATACCATCCTCTATCCTATCCTATCCTCTATCGGATCCTCTATCCTATCCTATCCTCTATCCTATCCTCTATCCTATCCTCTATCCTATCCTCTATCCTATCCTCTATCCTATCCTCTATCCTATCCTATCCTCTATCCGATTCTCTATCCTATCCTATCCTCTATACTATCCTATCCTCTATCCTATCCTATCCTCTATCCTATCCTATCCTCTATCCTATCCTCTCCTGTATCCTATCCTACCCTCTTTCCTATCCTATCCTCTATCCTATCCTATCCTCTATCCTATCCTCTCCTGTATCCTATCCTACCCTCTTTCCTATCCTATCCTCTATCCTATCCTATCCTCTATCCTATCCTCTATCCTATCCTCTATCCTATCCTCTATCCTATCTTATCCTCTATTATATCCTATCCTCTATCCTATCCTATTCCCTATCCTATCCTATCCTCTATCCTATCCTCTATCCTATCCTCTATCCTATCCTCTATCCTATCCTATCCTCTATCCTATACTCTATCCTATCCTCTATCCTATCCTCTATCCTATCCTATGCTCTATCCTATCCTATCCTCTATCCTATCCTCTATCCGATCCTCTATCCTATCCTATCCTCTATCCTATCCTATCCTTTATCCTATTCTATCAGCTATCCTATCCTTTCCTCAATCCTATTATATCCTCAATCCTATTATGTCCTCTATCCTATCCTATCCTCTATCCTATCCTATCCTTTATCCTATTCTATCCTCTATCCTATCCTATCCTCTATCCTATCCTATCCTCTATCCTATCCTATCATCTATCCGATCCTCTATCCTATCCTATCCTCTATCCTATCCTCTATCCTATCCTATCCTCTTTCCTATCCTATCTTCTATCCTATCCTATCCTCTATCCTATCCTATCCTCTATCCTATCCTATCCTCTATAGTATCCTATCCTCTATCCTATCCTATCCTCTATCCTATCCTATCCTCTATCCTATCCTATCCTCTATCCTATCCTACCCTCTTTCCAATCCTATCCTCTATCCTATCCTATCCTCTATCCGATCCTCTTCTTTCCAATCCTATCCTCTATCCTATCCTATCCTCTATCCGATCCTCTATCCTATCCTAGCCTCTATTTTATCCTATCCTCTATCCTATCCTCTATACCATCCTCTATCCTATCCTATCCTCTATCGGATCCTCTATCCTATCCTATCCTCTATCCTATAGTATCATCTATCCTATTCTATCCTCTATCCTATCCTCTATCATATCCAACCTCTCTATCCTATCCTATCCTCTATCCTATCCTTTCCTCTATCCTATCCTATCCTCTATCCGATTCTCTATCCTATCCTATCTTCTATCCTCTCCTATCCTATCCTCTATCCTATCCTATCCTCTATCCTATCCTATCCTCTATGCTAACCTATCCTCTATCCTATCATATCATCTATCCTATTATATCCTCTATCCTATGCTATCCTCTATCCTATCCTATCCTCTATCCTATCCTATCCTCTATCCTATCCTATCCTCTATCCTATCCTATCCTCTATCCTATCCTATCCTCTATCCTATCCTATCCTCTATCCTATCCTATCCTCTATCCTATCCTATCCTCTATCCTATCCTATCCTCTATCCTATCCTATCCTCTATCCTATCCTATCCTATCCTCTATCCTATCCTATCCTCTATCCTATCCTCTCCTCTATCCTATCCTACCCTCTTTCCAATCCTATCCTCTATCCTATCCTATCCTCTATCGGATCCTCTATCCTATCCTATCCTCTATCCTATCCTCTATCCTATCCTCTATCCTATCCTCTATCCTATCCTATCCTCTATCCGATTCTCTATCCTATCCTATCCTCTATACTATCCTATCCTCTATCCTATCCTATCCTCCATCCTATCCTATCCTCTATCCTATCCTCTCCTCTATCCTATCCTACCCTCTTTCCTATCCTATCCTCTATCCTATCCTATCCTCTATCCTATCCTCTATCCTATCCTCTATCCTCTCCTATCCTCTATTATATCCTATCCTCTATCCTATCCTATCCCCTATCCTATCCTATCCTCTATCCTATCCTCTATCCTATCCTCTATCCTATCCTCTATCCTATCCTATCCTCTATCCTATCCTCTACCCTATCTTATCCTGTATAATATCGTTTACTCTATCATATCCTATCCTCTATCCTATAGTATCATCTATCCTATTCTATCCTCTATCCTATCCTCTATCATATCCAATCCTCTATCGTATCCTCTATCCTATCCTATCCTCTATCCTATCCTATCCTCCATCCTATCCTATCCTCTATCCTATCCTATCCTCTATCCGATCCTGTATCCTATCCTATCCTCTATTATATCCTATCCTCTATCCTATCCTATCCTGTATCCTATCCTTTCCTCAATCCTATTATATCAACAATCCTATTATGTCCTCTATCCCATCCTATACTCTATCCTATCCTATCCTATCCTCTATAAGATCCTCTATCCTATCCTATCCTCTATCCTATCCTCTATCCTATCCTCTATCCTATCCTCTATCCTATCCTCTATACTATCCTGTCCTCTATCCTATCCTATCCTCTATCCTATCATATCCTCTATCCTATCCTATCCTCTATCCTATCCTATCCTCTATCCTATCCTCTATCCTATCCAATTACCTATCCTATCCTCTATCCTATCCTTTCCTCTATCCTATCCTATCCTCTATCCTATCCTATACTCTATCCGATTCTCTATCCTATCCTATCCTCTATCAGATCCTCTATCCTACCCTATCATCTATCCTATCCTCTATCGTATCCTATCCTATCCTCTACCCTATCCTATCCTCTATCCTATCCTATCCTCTATCCTATCCTACCCTCTTTCCTATCCTATCCTCTAGCCTATCCTATCCTCTATCCTATCCTATCCTCCATCCTATCCTATCCTCTACAAGATCCTCTACCCTATCCTATCCTCTATCCTATCCTCTATCCTATCCTGTCCTCTATCCTATCCTATCCTCTATCCTATCCTATCGTCTATCCTATCCTATCCTCTATACTATCCTATCCTCTATCCTATCCTATCCCCTATCCTATCCTATCCTCTATCCTATCCTCTCCTCTATCCTATCCTACCCTCTTTCCTATCCTATCCTCTATCCTATCCTATCCTCTATCCTATCCTCTATCCTATCCTCTATCCTATCTTATCCTCTATTATATCCTATCCTCTATCCTATCCTATTCCCTATCCTATCCTATCCTCTATCCTATCCTCTATCCTATCCTCTATCCTATCCTATCCTCTATCCTATCCTCTATCCTATCCTCTATCCTATCCTCTATCCTATCCTCTATCCTATCCTATCCTCTATCCTATCCTCTATCCTATCCTATGCTCTATCCTATCCTATCCTCTATCCTATCCTCTATCCGATCCACTATCCTATCCTATCCTCTATTATATCCTATCCTCTATCCTATCCTATCCTCTATCCTATCCTTTCCTCAATCCTATTATATCCTCAATCCTATTATGTCCTCTATCCTATCCTATCCTCTATCCTATCCCATCCTTTATCCTATTCTATCCTCTATCCTATCCTATCCTCTATCCTATACTATCCTCTTCCTTATCCTATCCTCTATCCTATCCTCTACCCTATCCTATCCTCTATCCTATCCTATCCTCTATCCTATCCTACCCTCTTTCCTATCCTATCCTCTATCCTATCCTATCCTCTATCCTATCCTCTATCCTATCCTATGCTCTATCCTATCCTATCCTCTATCCTATCCTCTATCCGATCCTCTATCCTATCCTATCCTCTATTATATGCTATCCTTTATCCTATCCTATCCTCTATCCTATCCTTTCCTCAATCCTATTATATCCTCAATCCTATTATGTCCTCTATCCTATCCTATCCTCTATCCTATCCTATCCTTTATCCTATTCTATCCTCTATCCTATCCTATCCTCTATCCTATCCTCTATCCTATCATCTATCCTATCCTCTATCGTATCCTATCCTATCCTCTATCCAATCCTATCCTCTATCCTATCCTATCCTCTATCCTATCCTTTCCTGTATCCTATCCTATCCTCTATCCTATCCTATCCTCTATCCGATCCTCTATCCTATCCTATCCTGTATCCTATCCTATCCTCTATCAGATCCTCTATCCTATCCTATCATATATCCTATCCTCTACCGTATCCTATCCTATCCTCTATCCTATCCTATCCTATCCTATCCTCTATCCTATCCTATCCTATCCTCTATCCTATCCTATCCTATCCTATCCTCTATCCTATCCTATCCTCTATCCTATCCTCTCCTCTATCCTATCCTACCCTCTTTCCAATCCTATCCTCTATCCTATCCTATCTTCTATCCGATCCTCTATCCTATCCTAGCCTCTATTTTATCCTATCCTCTATCCTATCCTCTATACCATCCTCTATCCTATCCAATCCTCTATCGGATCCTCTATCCTATCCTATCCTCTATCGGATCCTCTATCCTATCCTATCCTCTATCCTATAGTATCATCTATCCTATTCTATCCTCTATCATATCCAACCCTCTATCGTATCCTCTATCCTATCCTATCCTCTATCCTATCCTATCCTCCATCCTATCCTATCCTCTATCATATCCTATCCTCTATCCTATCCTACCCTCTTTCCTATCCTATCCTCTATCCTATCCTATCCTCTATCCTATAGTATCATCTATCCTATTGTATCCTCTATCCTATCCTCTATCATATCCAACCCTCTATCGTATCCTCTATCCTATTCTATCCTCTATCCTATCCTATCCTCCATCCTATCCTATCCTCTATCCTATCCTATCCTCTATCCTATCCTACCCTCTTTCCTATCCTATCCTCTATCCTATCCTATCCTCTATCCTATCCTCTATCCTATCCTATGCTCTATCCTATCCTATCCTCTATCCTATCCTCTATCCGATCCTATCCTCTATCAGATCCTCTATCCTATCCTATCATATATCCTATCCTCTACCGTATCCTATCCTATCCTCTATCCTATCCTATCCTATCCTATCCTCTATCCTATCCTATCCTATCCTCTATCCTATCCTATCCTATCCTATCCTCTATCCTATCCTATCCTCTATCCTATCCTCTCCTCTATCCTATCCTACCCTCTTTCCAATCCTATCCTCTATCCTATCCTATCTTCTATCCGATCCTCTATCCTATCCTATCCTCTATCCTATAGTATCATCTATCCTATTCTATCCTCTATCCTATCCTCTATCATATCCAACCCTCTATCGTATCCTCTATCCTATCCTATCCTCTAACCTATCCTATCCTCCATCCTATCCTATCCTCTATCCTATCCTATCCTCTATCCTATCCTACCCTCTTTCCTATCCTATCCTCTATCCTATCCTATCCTCTATCCTATCCTCTATCCTATCCTCTATCCTATCCTATGCTCTATCCTATCCTATCCTCTATCCTATCCTCTATCCGATCCTCTATCCTATCCTATCCTCTATTATATCCTATCCTCTATCCTATCCTATCCTCTATCCTATCCTATCCTCTATCCTATCCTCTATCCTATCCTATGCTCTATCCTATCCTATCCTCTATCCTATCCTCTATCCGATCCACTATCCTATCCTATCCTCTATTATATCCTATCCTCTATCCTATCCTATCCTCTATCCTATCCTTTCCTCAATCCTATTATATCCTCAATCCTATTATGTCCTCTATCCTATCCTATCCTCTATCCTATCCTATCCTCTACAAGATCCTCTACCCTATCCTATCCTCTATCCTATCCTCTATCCTATCCTGTCCTCTATCCTATCCTATCCTCTATCCTATCCTATCGTCTATCCTATCCTATCCTCTATCCTATCCTACCCTCTTTCCAATCCTATCCTCTATCCTATCCTATCCTCTATCCGATCCTCTATCCTATCCTCTATACCATCCTCTATCCTATCCTATCCTCTATCGGATCCTCTATCCTATCCTATCCTCTATCCTATCCTCTATCCTATCCTCTATCCTATCCTCTATCCTATCCTCTATCCTATCCTCTATCCTATCCTATCCTCTATCCGATTCTCTATCCTATCCTATCCTCTATACTATCCTATCCTCTATCCTATCCTATCCTCTATCCTATCCTATCCTCTATCCTATCCTCTCCTGTATCCTATCCTACCCTCTTTCCTATCCTATCCTCTATCCTATCCTATCCTCTATCCTATCCTCTCCTGTATCCTATCCTACCCTCTTTCCTATCCTATCCTCTATCCTATACTATCCTCTATCCTATCCTCTATCCTATCCTCTATCCTATCCTCTATCCTATCTTATCCTCTATTATATCCTATCCTCTATCCTATCCTATTCCCTATCCTATCCTATCCTCTATCCTATCCTCTATCCTATCCTCTATCCTATCCTCTATCCTATCCTATCCTCTATCCTATACTCTATCCTATCCTCTATCCTATCCTCTATCCTATCCTATGCTCTATCCTATCCTATCCTCTATCCTATCCTCTATCCGATCCTCTATCCTATCCTATCCTCTATCCTATCCTATCCTTTATCCTATTCTATCCTCTATCCTATCCTTTCCTCAATCCTATTATATCCTCAATCCTATTATGTCCTCTATCCTATCCTATCCTCTATCCTATCCTATCCTTTATCCTATTCTATCCTCTATCCTATCCTATCCTCTATCCTATCCTATCCTCTATCCTATCCTATCATCTATCCGATCCTCTATCCTATCCTATCCTCTATCCTATCCTCTATCCTATCCTATCCTCTTTCCTATCCTATCTTCTATCCTATCCTATCCTCTATCCTATCCTATCCTCTATCCTATCCTATCCTCTATAGTATCCTATCCTCTATCCTATCCTATCCTCTATCCTATCCTATCCTCTATCCTATCCTATCCTCTATCCTATCCTACCCTCTTTCCAATCCTATCCTCTATCCTATCCTATCCTCTATCCGATCCTCTATCCTATCCTAGCCTCTATTTTATCCTATCCTCTATCCTATCCTCTATACCATCCTCTATCCTATCCTATCCTCTATCGGATCCTCTATCCTATCCTATCCTCTATCCTATAGTATCATCTATCCTATTCTATCCTCTATCCTATCCTCTATCATATCCAACCTCTATCGTATCCTATCCTCTATCCTATCCTATCCTCTATCCTATCCTATCCTCTATCCTATCCTATCCTCTATCCTATCCTTTCCTCTATCCTATCCTATCCTCTATCCGATTCTCTATCCTATCCTATCTTCTATCCTCTCCTATCCTATCCTCTATCCTATCCTATCCTCTATCCTATCCTATCCTCTATGCTAACCTATCCTCTATCCTATCATATCATCTATCCTATTATATCCTCTATCCTATGCTATCCTCTATCCTATCCTATCCTCTATCCTATCCTATCCTCTATCCTATCCTATCCTCTATCCTATCCTATCCTCTATCCTATCCTATCCTCTATCCTATCCTATCCTCTATCCTATCCTATCCTCTATCCTATCCTATCCTCTATCCTATCCTATCCTCTATCCTATCCTATCCTATCCTCTATCCTATCCTATCCTCTATCCTATCCTCTCCTCTATCCTATCCTACCCTCTTTCCAATCCTATCCTCTATCCTATCCTATCCTCTATCGGATCCTCTATCCTATCCTATCCTCTATCCTATCCTCTATCCTATCCTCTATCCTATCCTCTATCCTATCCTATCCTCTATCCGATTCTCTATCCTATCCTATCCTCTATACTATCCTATCCTCTATCCTATCCTATCCTCCATCCTATCCTATCCTCTATCCTATCCTCTCCTCTATCCTATCCTACCCTCTTTCCTATCCTATCCTCTATCCTATCCTATCCTCTATCCTATCCTCTATCCTATCCTCTATCCTCTCCTATCCTCTATTATATCCTATCCTCTATCCTATCCTATCCCCTATCCTATCCTATCCTCTATCCTATCCTCTATCCTATCCTCTATCCTATCCTCTATCCTATCCTATCCTCTATCCTATCCTCTACCCTATCTTATCCTGTATAATATCGTTTACTCTATCATATCCTATCCTCTATCCTATAGTATCATCTATCCTATTCTATCCTCTATCCTATCCTCTATCATATCCAATCCTCTATCGTATCCTCTATCCTATCCTATCCTCTATCCTATCCTATCCTCCATCCTATCCTATCCTCTATCCTATCCTATCCTCTATCCGATCCTGTATCCTATCCTATCCTCTATTATATCCTATCCTCTATCCTATCCTATCCTGTATCCTATCCTTTCCTCAATCCTATTATATCAACAATCCTATTATGTCCTCTATCCCATCCTATACTCTATCCTATCCTATCCTTTATCCTATTCTATCCTCTATCCTATCCTATCCTCTATCCTATACTATCCTCTTCCTTATCCTATCCTCTATCCTATCCTCTACCCTATCCTATCCTCTATCCTATCCTTTCCTGTATCCTATCCTATCCTCTATCCTATCCTATCCTCTATCCGATCCTCTATCCTATCCTATCCTGTATCCTATCCTATCCTCTATCAGATCCTCTATCCTATCCTATCATATATCCTATCCTCTACCGTATCCTATCCTATCCTCTATCCTATCCTATCCTATCCTATCCTCTATCCTATCCTATCCTATCCTCTATCCTATCCTATCCTATCCTATCCTCTATCCTATCCTATCCTCTATCCTATCCTCTCCTCTATCCTATCCTACCCTCTTTCCAATCCTATCCTCTATCCTATCCTATCTTCTATCCGATCCTCTATCCTATCCTAGCCTCTATTTTATCCTATCCTCTATCCTATCCTCTATACCATCCTCTATCCTATCCTATCCTCTATCGGATCCTCTATCCTATCCTATCCTCTATCGGATCCTCTATCCTATCCTATCCTCTATCCTATAGTATCATCTATCCTATTCTATCCTCTATCATATCCAACCCTCTATCGTATCCTCTATCCTATCCTATCCTCTATCCTATCCTATCCTCCATCCTATCCTATCCTCTATCATATCCTATCCTCTATCCTATCCTACCCTCTTTCCTATCCTATCCTCTATCCTATCCTATCCTCTATCCTATAGTATCATCTATCCTATTGTATCCTCTATCCTATCCTCTATCATATCCAACCCTCTATCGTATCCTCTATCCTATTCTATCCTCTATCCTATCCTATCCTCCATCCTATCCTATCCTCTATCCTATCCTATCCTCTATCCTATCCTACCCTCTTTCCTATCCTATCCTCTATCCTATCCTATCCTCTATCCTATCCTCTATCCTATCCTATGCTCTATCCTATCCTATCCTCTATCCTATCCTCTATCCGATCCTATCCTCTATCAGATCCTCTATCCTATCCTATCATATATCCTATCCTCTACCGTATCCTATCCTATCCTCTATCCTATCCTATCCTATCCTATCCTCTATCCTATCCTATCCTATCCTCTATCCTATCCTATCCTATCCTATCCTCTATCCTATCCTATCCTCTATCCTATCCTCTCCTCTATCCTATCCTACCCTCTTTCCAATCCTATCCTCTATCCTATCCTATCTTCTATCCGATCCTCTATCCTATCCTATCCTCTATCCTATAGTATCATCTATCCTATTCTATCCTCTATCCTATCCTCTATCATATCCAACCCTCTATCGTATCCTCTATCCTATCCTATCCTCTAACCTATCCTATCCTCCATCCTATCCTATCCTCTATCCTATCCTATCCTCTATCCTATCCTACCCTCTTTCCTATCCTATCCTCTATCCTATCCTATCCTCTATCCTATCCTCTATCCTATCCTCTATCCTATCCTATGCTCTATCCTATCCTATCCTCTATCCTATCCTCTATCCGATCCTCTATCCTATCCTATCCTCTATTATATCCTATCCTCTATCCTATCCTATCCTCTATCCTATCCTCCCCTCTTTCCTATCCTATCCTCTATCCTATCCTATCCTCTATCCTATCCTCTATCCTATCCTCTATCCTATCCTATGCTCTATCCTATCCTATCCTCTATCCTATCCTCTATACCATCCTCTATCCTATCCTATCCTCTATCGGATCCTCTATCCTATCCTATCCTCTATCCTATCCTCTATCCTATCCTCTATCCTATCCTCTATCCTATCCTCTATCCTATCCTCTATCCTATCCTATCCTCTATCCGATTCTCTATCCTATCCTATCCTCTATACTATCCTATCCTCTATCCTATCCTATCCTCTATCCTATCCTATCCTCTATCCTATCCTCTCCTGTATCCTATCCTACCCTCTTTCCTATCCTATCCTCTATCCTATCCTATCCTCTATCCTATCCTCTCCTGTATCCTATCCTACCCTCTTTCCTATCCTATCCTCTATCCTATCCTATCCTCTATCCTATCCTCTATCCTATCCTCTATCCTATCCTCTATCCTATCTTATCCTCTATTATATCCTATCCTCTATCCTATCCTATTCCCTATCCTATCCTATCCTCTATCCTATCCTCTATCCTATCCTCTATCCTATCCTCTATCCTATCCTATCCTCTATCCTATACTCTATCCTATCTTCTATCCTATCCTCTATCCTATCCTATGCTCTATCCTATCCTATCCTCTATCCTATCCTCTATCCGATCCTCTATCCTATCCTATCCTCTATCCTATCCTATCCTTTATCCTATTCTATCCTCTATCCTATCCTTTCCTCAATCCTATTATATCCTCAATCCTATTATGTCCTCTATCCTATCCTATCCTCTATCCTATCCTATCCTTTATCCTATTCTATCCTCTATCCTATCCTATCCTCTATCCTATCCTATCCTCTATCCTATCCTATCATCTATCCGATCCTCTATCCTATCCTATCCTCTATCCTATCCTCTATCCTATCCTATCCTCTTTCCTATCCTATCTTCTATCCTATCCTATCCTCTATCCTATCCTATCCTCTATCCTATCCTATCCTCTATAGTATCCTATCCTCTATCCTATCCTATCCTCTATCCTATCCTATCCTCTATCCTATCCTATCCTCTATCCTATCCTACCCTCTTTCCAATCCTATCCTCTATCCTATCCTATCCTCTATCCGATCCTCTATCCTATCCTAGCCTCTATTTTATCCTATCCTCTATCCTATCCTCTATACCATCCTCTATCCTATCCTATCCTCTATCGGATCCTCTATCCTATCCTATCCTCTATCCTATAGTATCATCTATCCTATTCTATCCTCTATCCTATCCTCTATCATATCCAACCTCTATCGTATCCTATCCTCTATCCTATCCTATCCTCTATCCTATCCTATCCTCTATCCTATCCTATCCTCTATCCTATCCTTTCCTCTATCCTATCCTATCCTCTATCCGATTCTCTATCCTATCCTATCTTCTATCCTCTCCTATCCTATCCTCTATCCTATCCTATCCTCTATCCTATCCTATCCTCTATGCTAACCTATCCTCTATCCTATCATATCATCTATCCTATTATATCCTCTATCCTATGCTATCCTCTATCCTATCCTATCCTCTATCCTATCCTATCCTCTATCCTATCCTATCCTCTATCCTATCCTATCCTCTATCCTATCCTATCCTCTATCCTATCCTATCCTCTATCCTATCCTATCCTCTATCCTATCCTATCCTCTATCCTATCCTATCCTCTATCCTATCCTATCCTATCCTCTATCCTATCCTATCCTCTATCCTATCCTCTCCTCTATCCTATCCTACCCTCTTTCCAATCCTATCCTCTATCCTATCCTATCCTCTATCGGATCCTCTATCCTATCCTATCCTCTATCCTATCCTCTATCCTATCCTCTATCCTATCCTCTATCCTATCCTATCCTCTATCCGATTCTCTATCCTATCCTATCCTCTATACTATCCTATCCTCTATCCTATCCTATCCTCCATCCTATCCTATCCTCTATCCTATCCTCTCCTCTATCCTATCCTACCCTCTTTCCTATCCTATCCTCTATCCTATCCTATCCTCTATCCTATCCTCTATCCTATCCTCTATCCTCTATTATATCCTATCCTCTATCCTATCCTATCCCCTATCCTATCCATTCCTCTATCCTATCCTCTATCCTATCCTCTATCCTATCCTCTATCCTATCCTATCCTCTATCCTATCCTCTACCCTATCTTATCCTGTATAATATCGTTTACTCTATCATATCCTATCCTCTATCCTATAGTATCATCTATCCTATTCTATCCTCTATCCTATCCTCTATCATATCCAATCCTCTATCGTATCCTCTATCCTATCCTATCCTCTATCCTATCCTATCCTCCATCCTATCCTATCCTCTATCCTATCCTATCCTCTATCCGATCCTGTATCCTATCCTATCCTCTATTATATCCTATCCTCTATCCTATCCTATCCTGTATCCTATCCTTTCCTCAATCCTATTATATCAACAATCCTATTATGTCCTCTATCCCATCCTATACTCTATCCTATCCTATCCTTTATCCTATTCTATCCTCTATCCTATCCTATCCTCTATCCTATACTATCCTCTTCCTTATCCTATCCTCTATCCTATCCTCTACCCTATCCTATCCTCTATCCTATCCTATCCTCTATCCTATCGTACCCTCTTTCCTATCCTATCCTCTAGCCTATCCTATCCTCTATCCTATCCTATCCTCCATCCTATCCTATCCTCTATAAGATCCTCTATCCTATCCTATCCTCTATCCTATCCTCTATCCTATCCTCTATCCTATCCTCTATCCTATCCTCTATCCTATCCTCTATACTATCCTGTCCTCTATCCTATCCTATCCTCTATCCTATCATATCCTCTATCCTATCCTATCCTCTATCCTATCCTATCCTCTATACTATCCTATCCTCTATCCTATCCTATCCTCTATCCTATCCTATCCTCTATCCTATCCTATCCTCCATCCTATCCTATCCTCTATCATATCCAATCCTCTATCGTATCCTCTATCCTATCCTATCCTCTATCCTATCCTCTATCCTATCCAATTACCTATCCTATCCTCTATCCTATCCTTTCCTCTATCCTATCCTATCCTCTATCCTATCCTATACTCTATCCGATTCTCTATCCTATCCTATCCTCTATCAGATCCTCTATCCTACCCTATCATCTATCCTATCCTCTATCGTATCCTATCCTATCCTCTATCCTATCCTATCCTCTATCCTATCCTATCCTCTATCCTATCCTATCCTCTATCCGATCCTCTATCCTATCCTATCCTCTATCCTATCCTCTATCCTATCCTATCCTCTTTCCTATCCTATCTTCTATCCTATCCTATCCTCTATCCTATCCTATCCTCTATCCTATCCTATCCTCTATAGTATCCTATCCTCTATCCTATCCTATCCTCTATCCTATCCTATCCTCTATCCGATCCTCTATCCTATCCTCTATACCATCCTCTATCCTATCCTATCCTCTATCGGATCCTCTATCCTATCCTATCCTCTATCCTATCCTCTATCCTATCCTCTATCCTATCCTCTATCCTATCCTCTATCCTATCCTCTATCCTATCCTATCCTCTATCCTATCCTATCCTCCATCCTATCCTATCCTCTATCCTATCCTATCCTCTATCCTATCCTACCCTCTTTCCTATCCTATCCTCTATCCTATCCTATCCTCTATCCTATCCTCTATCCTATCCTATGCTCTATCCTATCCTATCCTCTATCCTATCCTCTATCCGATCCTATCCTCTATCAGATCCTCTATCCTATCCTATCATATATCCTATCCTCTACCGTATCCTATCCTATCCTCTATCCTATCCTATCCTATCCTTTCCTCTATCCTATCCTATCCTATCCTCTATCCTATCCTATCCTATCCTATCCTCTATCCTATCCTATCCTCTATCCTATCCTCTCCTCTATCCTATCCTACCCTCTTTCCAATCCTATCCTCTATCCTATCCTATCTTCTATCCGATCCTCTATCCTATCCTATCCTCTATCCTATAGTATCATCTATCCTATTCTATCCTCTATCCAATCCTCTATCATATCCAACCCTCTATCGTATCCTCTATCCTATCCTATCCTCTAACCTATCCTATCCTCCATCCTATCCTATCCTCTATCCTATCCTATCCTCTATCCTATCCTACCCTCTTTCCTATCCTATCCTCTATCCTATCCTATCCTCTATCCTATCCTCTATCCTATCATCTATCCTATCATATGCTCTATCCTATCCTATCCTCTATCCTATCCTCTATCCGATCCTCTATCCTATCCCATCCTCTATTATATCCTATCCTCTATCCTATCCTATCCTCTATCCTATCCTATCCTCTATCCTATCCTCTATCCTATCCTATGCTCTATCCTATCCTATCCTCTATCCTATCCTCTATCCGATCCACTATCCTATCCTATCCTCTATTATATCCTATCCTCTATCCTATCCTATCCTCTATCCTATCCTTTCCTCAATCCTATTATATCCTCAATCCTATTATGTCCTCTATCCTATCCTATCCTGTATCCTATCCTATCCTCTACAAGATCCTCTACCCTATCCTATCCTCTATCCTATCCTCTATCCTATCCTGTCCTCTATCCTATCCTATCCTCTATCCTATCCTATCGTCTATCCTATCCTATCCTCTATCCTATCCTACCCTCTTTCCAATCCTATCCTCTATCCTATCCTATCCTCTATCCGATCCTCTATCCTATCCTCTATACCATCCTCTATCCTATCCTATCCTCTATCGGATCCTCTATCCTATCCTATCCTCTATCCTATCCTCTATCCTATCCTCTATCCTATCCTCTATCCTATCCTATCCTCTATCCGATTCTCTATCCTATCCTATCCTCTATACTATCCTATCCTCTATCCTATCCTATCCTCTATCCTATCCTATCCTCTATCCTATCCTATCCTCTATGCTAACCTATCCTCTATCCTATCCTATCATCTATCCTATTATATCCTCTATCCTATGCTATCCTCTATCCTATCCTATCCTCTATCCTATCCTATCCTCTATCCTATCCTATCCTCTATCCTATCCTATCCTCTATCCTATCCTATCCTCTATCCTATCCTATCCTCTATCCTATCCTATCCTCTATCCTATCCTATCCTCTATCCTATCCTATCCTCTATCCTATCCTATCCTATCCTCTATCCTATCCTATCCTCTATCCTATCCTCTCCTCTATCCTATCCTACCCTCTTTCCAATCCTATCCTCTATCCTATCCTATCCTCTATCGGATCCTCTATCCTATCCTATCCTCTATCCTATCCTCTATCCTATCCTCTATCCTATCCTATCCTCTATCCGATTCTCTATCCTATCCTATCCTCTATACTATCCTATCCTCTATCCTATCCTATCCTCCATCCTATCCTATCCTCTATCCTATCCTCTCCTCTATCCTATCCTACCCTCTTTCCTATCCTATCCTCTATCCTATCCTATCCTCTATCCTATCCTCTATCCTATCCTCTATCCTCTCCTATCCTCTATTATATCCTATCCTCTATCCTATCCTATCCCCTATCCTATCCTATCCTCTATCCTATCCTCTATCCAATCCTCTATCCTATCCTCTATCCTATCCTATCCTCTATCCTATCCTCTACCCTATCTTATCCTGTATAATATCGTTTACTCTATCATATCCTATCCTCTATCCTATAGTATCATCTATCCTATTCTATCCTCTATCCTATCCTCTATCATATCCAATCCTCTATCGTATCCTCTATCCTATCCTATCCTCTATCCTATCCTATCCTCCATCCTATCCTATCCTCTATCCTATCCTATCCTCTATCCGATCCTCTATCCTATCCTATCCTCTATTATATCCTATCCTCTATCCTATCCTATCCTGTATCCTATCCTTTCCTCAATCCTATTATATCAACAATCCTATTATGTCCTCTATCCCATCCTATACTCTATCCTATCCTATCCTTTATCCTATTCTATCCTCTATCCTATCCTATCCTCTATCCTATACTATCCTCTTCCTTATCCTATCCTCTATCCTATCCTCTACCCTATCCTATCCTCTATCCTATCCTATCCTCTATCCTATCGTACCCTCTTTCCTATCCTATCCTCTAGCCTATCCTATCCTCTATCCTATCCTATCCTCCATCCTATCCTATCCTCTATAAGATCCTCTATCCTATCCTATCCTCTATCCTATCCTCTATCCTATCCTCTATCCTATCCTCTATCCTATCCTCTATCCTATCCTCTATACTATCCTGTCCTCTATCCTATCCTATCCTCTATCCTATCATATCCTCTATCCTATCCTATCCTCTATCCTATCCTATCCTCTATACTATCCTATCCTCTATCCTATCCTATCCTCTATCCTATCCTATCCTCTATCCTATCCTATCCTCCATCCTATCCTATCCTCTATCATATCCAATCCTCTATCGTATCCTCTATCCTATCCTATCCTCTATCCTATCCTCTATCCTATCCAATTACCTATCCTATCCTCTATCCTATCCTTTCCTCTATCCTATCCTATCCTCTATCCTATCCTATACTCTATCCGATTCTCTATCCTATCCTATCCTCTATCAGATCCTCTATCCTACCCTATCATCTATCCTATCCTCTATCGTATCCTATCCTATCCTCTATCCTATCCTATCCTCTATCCTATCCTATCCTCTATCCTATCCTATCCTCTATCCTATCCTATCCTCTATCCGATCCTCTATCCTATCCTATCCTCTATCCTATCCTCTATCCTATCCTATCCTCTTTCCTATCCTATCTTCTATCCTATCCTATCCTCTATCCTATCCTATCCTCTATCCTATCCTATCCTCTATAGTATCCTATCCTCTATCCTATCCTATCCTCTATCCTATCCTATCCTCTATCCTATCCTATCCTCTATCCGATCCTCTATCCTATCCTCTATACCATCCTCTATCCTATCCTATCCTCTATCGGATCCTCTATCCTATCCTATCCTCTATCCTATCCTCTATCCTATCCTCTATCCTATCCTCTATCCTATCCTCTATCCTATCCTATCCTCTATCCGATTCTCTATCCTATCCTATCCTTTATCCTATTCTATCCTCTATCCTATCCTATCCTCTATCCTATCCTATCCTCTATCCTATCCTATCCTCTATCCGATCCTCTATCCTATCCTATCCTCTATCCTATCCTATCCTCTTTCCTATCCTATCTTCTATCCTATCCTATCCTCTATCCTATCCTATCCGCTATCCTATCCTATCCTCTATAGTATCCTATCCTCTATCCTATCCTATCCTCTATCCTATCCTATCCTCTATCCTATCCTATCCTCTATCCTATCCTATCCTCTATCCTATCCTCTATCCTCTCCTATCCTCTATTATATCCTATCCTCTATCCTATCCTATCCCCTATCCTATCCTATCCTCTATCCTATCCTCTATCCTATCCTCTATCCTATCCTCTATCCTATCCTATCCTCTATCCTATCCTCTACCCTATCTTATCCTGTATAATATCGTTTACTCTATCATATCCTATCCTCTATCCTATAGTATCATCTATCCTATTCTATCCTCTATCCTATCCTCTATCATATCCAATCCTCTATCGTATCCTCTATCCTATCCTATCCTCTATCCTATCCTATCCTCCATCCTATCCTATCCTCTATCCTATCCTATCCTCTATCCGATCCTCTATCCTATCCTATCCTCTATTATATCCTATCCTCTATCCTATCCTATCCTGTATCCTATCCTTTCCTCAATCCTATTATATCAACAATCCTATTATGTCCTCTATCCCATCCTATACTCTATCCTATCCTATCCTTTATCCTATTCTATCCTCTATCCTATCCTATCCTCTATCCTATACTATCCTCTTCCTTATCCTATCCTCTATCCTATCCTCTACCCTATCCTATCCTCTATCCTATCCTATCCTCTATCCTATCGTACCCTCTTTCCTATCCTATCCTCTAGCCTATCCTATCCTCTATCCTATCCTATCCTCCATCCTATCCTATCCTCTATAAGATCCTCTATCCTATCCTATCCTCTATCCTATCCTCTATCCTATCCTCTATCCTATCCTCTATACTATCCTGTCCTCTATCCTATCCTATCCTCTATCCTATCATATCCTCTATCCTATCCTATCCTCTATCCTATCCTATCCTCTATACTATCCTATCCTCTATCCTATCCTATCCTCTATCCTATCCTATCCTCTATCCTATCCTATCCTCCATCCTATCCTATCCTCTATCATATCCAATCCTCTATCGTATCCTCTATCCTATCCTATCCTCTATCCTATCCTCTATCCTATCCAATTACCTATCCTATCCTCTATCCTATCCTTTCCTCTATCCTATCCTATCCTCTATCCTATCCTATACTCTATCCGATTCTCTATCCTATCCTATCCTCTATCAGATCCTCTATCCTACCCTATCATCTATCCTATCCTCTATCGTATCCTATCCTATCCTCTATCCTATCCTATCCTCTATCCTATCCTATCCTCTATCCTATCCTATCCTCTATCCTATCCTATCCTCTATCCGATCCTCTATCCTATCCTATCCTCTATCCTATCCTCTATCCTATCCTATCCTCTTTCCTATCCTATCTTCTATCCTATCCTATCCTCTATCCTATCCTATCCTCTATCCTATCCTATCCTCTATAGTATCCTATCCTCTATCCTATCCTATCCTCTATCCTATCCTATCCTCTATCCGATCCTCTATCCTATCCTCTATACCATCCTCTATCCTATCCTATCCTCTATCGGATCCTCTATCCTATCCTATCCTCTATCCTATCCTCTATCCTATCCTCTATCCTATCCTCTATCCTATCCTCTATCCTATCCTATCCTCTATCCGATTCTCTATCCTATCCTATCCTTTATCCTATTCTATCCTCTATCCTATCCTATCCTCTATCCTATCCTATCCTCTATCCTATCCTATCCTCTATCCGATCCTCTATCCTATCCTATCCTCTATCCTATCCTATCCTCTTTCCTATCCTATCTTCTATCCTATCCTATCCTCTATCCTATCCTATCCTCTATCCTATCCTATCCTCTATAGTATCCTATCCTCTATCCTATCCTATCCTCTATCCTATCCTATCCTCTATCCTATCCTATCCTCTATCCTATCCTACCCTCTTTCCAATCCTATCCTCTATCCTATCCTATCCTCTATCCGATCCTCTATCCTATCCTAGCCTCTATCAGATCCAATTACCTATCCTATCCTCTATCCTATCCTTTCCTCTATCCTATCCTATCCTCTATCCTATCCTATACTCTATCCGATTCTCTATCCTATCCTATCCTCTATCAGATCCTCTATCCTACCCTATCATCTATCCTATCCTCTATCGTATCCTAGCCTATCCTCTATCCTATCCTATCCTCTATCCTATCCTATCCTCTATCCGATCCTCTATCCTATCCTATCCTCTATCCTATCCTCTATCCTATCCTATCCTCTTTCCTATCCTATCTTCTATCCTATCCTATCCTCTATCCTATCCTATCCTCTATCCTATCCTATCCTCTATAGTATCCTATCCTCTATCCTATCCTATCCTCTATCCTATCCTATCCTCTATCCGATCCTCTATCCTATCCTCTATACCATCCTCTATCCTATCCTATCCTCTATCGGATCCTCTATCCTATCCTATCCTCTATCCTATCCTCTATCCTATCCTCTATCCTATCCTCTATCCTATCCTCTATCCTATCCTATCCTCTATCCGATTCTCTATCCTATCCTATCCTCTATACTATCCCATCCTCTATCCTATCCTATCCTCTATCCTATCCTATCCTCTATCCTATCCTCTCCTGTATCCTATCCTACCCTCTTTCCTATCCTATCCTCTATCCTATCCTATCCTCTATCCTATCCTCTATCCTATCCTATCCTCTATCCTATCCTCTCCTGTATCCTATCCTACCCTCTTTCCTATCCTATCCTCTATCCTATCCTATCCTCTATCCTATCCTATCCTCTATCCTATCCTATCCTCTATCCTATCCTCTATCCTATCCTCTATCCTATCTTATCCTCTATTATATCCTATCCTCTATCCTATCCTATTCCCTATCCTATCCTATCCTCTATCCTATCCTCTATCCTATCCTCTATCCTATCCTATCCTCTATCCTATCCTCTATCCTATCCTATCCTCTATCCTATCCTCTATCCTATCCTCTATCCTATCCTCTATCCTATCCTATGCTCTATCCTATCCTATCCTCTATCCTATCCTCTATCCGATCCTCTATCCTATCCTATCCTCTATCCTATCCTATCCTTTATCCTATTCTATCCTCTATCCTATCCTTTCCTCAATCCTATTATATCCTCAATCCTATTATGTCCTCTATCCTATCCTATCCTCTATCCTATCCTATCCTTTATCCTATTCTATCCTCTATCCTATCCTATCCTCTATCCTATCCTATCCTCTATCCTATCCTATCCTCTATCCGATCCTCTATCCTATCCTATCCTCTATCCTATCCTATCCTCTTTCCTATCCTATCTTCTATCCTATCCTATCCTCTATCCTATCCTATCCTCTATCCTATCCTATCCTCTATAGTATCCTATCCTCTATCCTATCCTATCCTCTATCCTATCCTATCCTCTATCCTATCCTATCCTCTATCCTATCCTACCCTCTTTCCAATCCTATCCTCTATCCTATCCTATCCTCTATCCGATCCTCTATCCTATCCTAGCCTCTATCAGATCCAATTACCTATCCTATCCTCCATCCTATCCTTTCCTCTATCCTATCCTATCCTCTATCCTATCCTATACTCTATCCGATTCTCTATCCTATCCTATCCTCTATCAGATCCTCTATCCTACCCTATCATCTATCCTATCCTCTATCGTATCCTATCCTATCCTCTATCCTATCCTATCCTCTATCCGATCCTCTATCCTATCCTATCCTCTATCCTATCCTCTATCCTATCCTATCCTCTTTCCTATCCTATCTTCTATCCTATCCTATCCTCTATCCTATCCTATCCTCTATCCTATCCTATCCTCTATAGTATCCTATCCTCTATCCTATCCTATCCTCTATCCTATCCTATCCTCTATCCGATCCTCTATCCTATCCTCTATACCATCCTCTATCCTATCCTATCCTCTATCGGATCCTCTATCCTATCCTATCCTCTATCCTATCCTCTATCCTATCCTCTATCCTATCCTCTATCCTATCCTCTATCCTATCCTCTATCCTATCCTCTATCCTATCCTCTATCCTATCCTATCCTCTATCCGATTCTCTATCCTATCCTATCCTCTATACTATCCTATCCTCTATCCTAACCTATCCTCTATCCTATCCTCTCCTGTATCCTATCCTACCCTCTTTCCTATCCTATCCTCTATCCTATCCTATCCTCTATCCTATCCTCTATCCTATCCTATCCTCTATCCTATCCTCTCCTGTATCCTATCCTACCCTCTTTCCTATCCTATCCTCTATCCTATCCTATCCTCTATCCTATCCTATCCTCTATCCTATCCTCTATCCTATCCTCTATCCTATCTTATCCTCTATTATATCCTATCCTCTATCCTATCCTATTCCCTATCCTATCCTATCCTCTATCCTATCCTCTATCCTATCCTCTATCCTATCCTCTATCCTATCCTATCCTCTATCCTATCCTCTATCCTATCCTATCCTCTATCCTATCCTCTATCCTATCCTCTATCCTATCCTCTATCCTATCCTATGCTCTATCCTATCCTATCCTCTATCCTATCCTCTATCCTATCCTATCCTCTATCCGATTCTCTATCCTATCCTATCCTCTATACTATCCTATCCTCTATCCTATCCTATCCTCTATCCTATCCTATCCTCTATCCTATCCTATCCTCTATCCTATCCTCTCCTGTATCCTATCCTACCCTCTTTCCTATCCTATCCTCTATCCTATCCTATCCTCTGTCCTATCCTCTATCCTATCCTATCCTCTATCCTATCCTCTCCTGTATCCTATCCTACCCTCTTTCCTATCCTATCCTCTATCCTATCCTATCCTCTATCCTATCCTCTATCCTATCCTCTATCCTATCTTATCCTCTATTATATCCTATCCTCTATCCTATCCTATTCCCTATCCTATCCTATCCTCTATCCTATCCTCTATCCTATCCTCTATCCTATCCTATCCTCTATCCTATCCTCTATCCTATCCTATCCTCTATCCTATCCTCTATCCTATCCTCTATCCTATCCTCTATCCTATCCTATGCTCTATCCTATCCTATCCTCTATCCTATCCTCTATCCGATCCTCTATCCTATCCTATCCTCTATCCTATCCTATCCTTTATCCTATTCTATCCTCTATCCTATCCTTTCCTCAATCCTATTATATCCTCAATCCTATTATGTCCTCTATCCTATCCTATCCTCTATCCTATCCTATCCTTTATCCTATTCTATCCTCTATCCTATCCTATCCTCTATCCTATCCTATCCTCTATCCTATCCTATCCTCTATCCGATCCTCTATCCTATCCTATCCTCTATCCTATCCTATCCTCTTTCCTATCCTATCTTCTATCCTATCCTATCCTCTATCCTATCCTATCCTCTATCCTATCCTATCCTCTATAGTATCCTATCCTCTATCCTATCCTATCCTCTATCCTATCCTCTATCCTATCCTATCCTCTTTCCTATCCTATCTTCTATCCTATCCTATCCTCTATCCTATCCTATCCTCTATCCTATCCTATCCTCTATAGTATCCTATCCTCTATCCTATCCTATCCTCTATCCTATCCTATCCTCTATCCGATCCTCTATCCTATCCTCTATACCATCCTCTATCCTATCCTATCCTCTATCGGATCCTCTATCCTATCCTATCCTCTATCCTATCCTCTATCCTATCCTCTATCCTATCCTCTATCCTATCCTCTATCCTATCCTATCCTCTATCCGATTCTCTATCCTATCCTATCCTTTATCCTATTCTATCCTCTATCCTATCCTATCCTCTATCCTATCCTATCCTCTATCCTATCCTATCCTCTATCCGATCCTCTATCCTATCCTATCCTCTATCCTATCCTATCCTCTTTCCTATCCTATCTTCTATCCTATCCTATCCTCTATCCTATCCTATCCTCTATCCTATCCTATCCTCTATAGTATCCTATCCTCTATCCTATCCTATCCTCTATCCTATCCTATCCTCTATCCTATCCTATCCTCTATCCTATCCTACCCTCTTTCCAATCCTATCCTCTATCCTATCCTATCCTCTATCCGATCCTCTATCCTATCCTAGCCTCTATCAGATCCAATTACCTATCCTATCCTCTATCCTATCCTTTCCTCTATCCTATCCTATCCTCTATCCTATCCTATACTCTATCCGATTCTCTATCCTATCCTATCCTCTATCAGATCCTCTATCCTACCCTATCATCTATCCTATCCTCTATCGTATCCTATCCTATCCTCTATCCTATCCTATCCTCTATCCTATCCTATCCTCTATCCGATCCTCTATCCTATCCTATCCTCTATCCTATCCTCTATCCTATCCTATCCTCTTTCCTATCCTATCTTCTATCCTATCCTATCCTCTATCCTATCCTATCCTCTATCCTATCCTATCCTCTATAGTATCCTATCCTCTATCCTATCCTATCCTCTATCCTATCCTATCCTCTATCCGATCCTCTATCCTATCCTCTATACCATCCTCTATCCTATCCTATCCTCTATCGGATCCTCTATCCTATCCTATCCTCTATCCTATCCTCTATCCTATCCTCTATCCTATCCTCTATCCTATCCTCTATCCTATCCTATCCTCTATCCGATTCTCTATCCTATCCTATCCTCTATACTATCCTATCCTCTATCCTATCCTATCCTCTATCCTATCCTATCCTCTATCCTATCCTCTCCTGTATCCTATCCTACCCTCTTTCCTATCCTATCCTCTATCCTATCCTATCCTCTATCCTATCCTCTATCCTATCCTATCCTCTATCCTATCCTCTCCTGTATCCTATCCTACCCTCTTTCCTATCCTATCCTCTATCCTATCCTATCCTCTATCCTATCCTATCCTCTATCCTATCCTATCCTCTATCCTATCCTCTATCCTATCCTCTATCCTATCTTATCCTCTATTATATCCTATCCTCTATCCTATCCTATTCCCTATCCTATCCTATCCTCTATCCTATCCTCTATCCTATCCTCTATCCTATCCTATCCTCTATCCTATCCTCTATCCTATCCTATCCTCTATCCTATCCTCTATCCTATCCTCTATCCTATCCTCTATCCTATCCTATGCTCTATCCTATCCTATCCTCTATCCTATCCTCTATCCGATCCTCTATCCTATCCTATCCTCTATCCTATCCTATCCTTAATCCTATTCTATCCTCTATCCTATCCTTTCCTCAATCCTATTATATCCTCAATCCTATTATGTCCTCTATCCTATCCTATCCTCTATCCTATCCTATCCTTTATCCTATTCTATCCTCTATCCTATCCTATCCTCTATCCTATCCTATCCTCTATCCTATCCTATCCTCTATCCGATCCTCTATCCTATCCTATCCTCTATCCTATCCTATCCTCTTTCCTATCCTATCTTCTATCCTATCCTATCCTCTATCCTATCCTATCCTCTATCCTATCCTATCCTCTATAGTATCCTATCCTCTATCCTATCCTATCCTCTATCCTATCCTATCCTCTATCCTATCCTATCCTCTATCCTATCCTACCCTCTTTCCAATCCTATCCTCTATCCTATCCTATCCTCTATCCGATCCTCTATCCTATCCTAGCCTCTATCAGATCCAATTACCTATCCTATCCTCTATCCTATCCTTTCCTCTATCCTATCCTATCCTCTATCCTATCCTATACTCTATCCGATTCTCTATCCTATCCTATCCTCTATCAGATCCTCTATCCTACCCTATCATCTATCCTATCCTCTATCGTATCCTATCCTATCCTCTATCCTATCCTATCCTCTATCCTATCCTATCCTTTATCCTATTCTATCCTCTATCCTATCCTTTCCTCAATCCTATTATATCCTCAATCCTATTATGTCCTCTATCCTATCCTATCCTCTATCCTATCCTATCCTTTATCCTATTCTATCCTCTATCCTATCCTATCCTCTATCCTATCCTATCCTCTATCCTATCCTATCCTCTATCCGATCCTCTATCCTATCCTATCCTCTATCCTATCCTATCCTCTTTCCTATCCTATCTTCTATCCTATCCTATCCTCTATCCTATCCTATCCTCTATCCTATCCTATCCTCTATAGTATCCTATCCTCTATCCTATCCTATCCTCTATCCTATCCTCTATCCTATCCTATCCTCTTTCCTATCCTATCTTCTATCCTATCCTATCCTCTATCCTATCCTATCCTCTATCCTATCCTATCCTCTATAGTATCCTATCCTCTATCCTATCCTATCCTCTATCCTATCCTATCCTCTATCCGATCCCCTATCCTATCCTCTATACCATCCTCTATCCTATCCTATCCTCTATCGGATCCTCTATCCTATCCTATCCTCTATCCTATCCTCTATCCTATCCTCTATCCTATCCTCTATCCTATCCTCTATCCTATCCTATCCTCTATCCGATTCTCTATCCTATCCTATCCTTTATCCTATTCTATCCTCTATCCTATCCTATCCTCTATCCTATCCTATCCTCTATCCTATCCTATCCTCTATCCGATCCTCTATCCTATCCTATCCTCTATCCTATCCTATCCTCTTTCCTATCCTATCTTCTATCCTATCCTATCCTCTATCCTATCCTATCCTCTATCCTATCCTATCCTCTATAGTATCCTATCCTCTATCCTATCCTATCCTCTATCCTATCCTATCCTCTATCCTATCCTATCCTCTATCCTATCCTACCCTCTTTCCAATCCTATCCTCTATCCTATCCTATCCTCTATCCGATCCTCTATCCTATCCTAGCCTCTATCAGATCCAATTACCTATCCTATCCTCTATCCTATCCTTTCCTCTATCCTATCCTATCCTCTATCCTATCCTATACTCTATCCGATTCTCTATCCTATCCTATCCTCTATCAGATCCTCTATCCTACCCTATCATCTATCCTATCCTCTATCGTATCCTATCCTATCCTCTATCCTATCCTATCCTCTATCCTATCCTATCCTCTATCCGATCCTCTATCCTATCCTATCCTCTATCCTATCCTCTATCCTATCCTATCCTCTTTCCTATCCTATCTTCTATCCTATCCTATCCTCTATCCTATCCTATCCTCTATCCTATCCTATCCTCTATAGTATCCTATCCTCTATCCTATCCTATCCTCTATCCTATCCTATCCTCTATCCGATCCTCTATCCTATCCTCTATACCATCCTCTATCCTATCCTATCCTCTATCGGATCCTCTATCCTATCCTATCCTCTATCCTATCCTCTATCCTATCCTCTATCCTATCCTCTATCCTATCCTCTATCCTATCCTATCCTCTATCCGATTCTCTATCCTATCCTATCCTCTATACTATCCTATCCTCTATCCTATCCTATCCTCTATCCTATCCTATCCTCTATCCTATCCTCTCCTGTATCCTATCCTACCCTCTTTCCTATCCTATCCTCTATCCTATCCTATCCTCTATCCTATCCTCTATCCTATCCTATCCTCTATCCTATCCTCTCCTGTATCCTATCCTACCCTCTTTCCTATCCTATCCTCTATCCTATCCTATCCTCTATCCTATCCTATCCTCTATCCTATCCTATCCTCTATCCTATCCTCTATCCTATCCTCTATCCTATCTTATCCTCTATTATATCCTATCCTCTATCCTATCCTATTCCCTATCCTATCCTATCCTCTATCCTATCCTCTATCCTATCCTCTATCCTATCCTATCCTCTATCCTATCCTCTATCCTATCCTATCCTCTATCCTATCCTCTATCCTATCCTCTATCCTATCCTCTATCCTATCCTATGCTCTATCCTATCCTATCCTCTATCCTATCCTCTATCCGATCCTCTATCCTATCCTATCCTCTATCCTATCCTATCCTTAATCCTATTCTATCCTCTATCCTATCCTTTCCTCAATCCTATTATATCCTCAATCCTATTATGTCCTCTATCCTATCCTATCCTCTATCCTATCCTATCCTTTATCCTATTCTATCCTCTATCCTATCCTATCCTCTATCCTATCCTATCCTCTATCCTATCCTATCCTCTATCCGATCCTCTATCCTATCCTATCCTCTATCCTATCCTATCCTCTTTCCTATCCTATCTTCTATCCTATCCTATCCTCTATCCTATCCTATCCTCTATCCTATCCTATCCTCTATAGTATCCTATCCTCTATCCTATCCTATCCTCTATCCTATCCTATCCTCTATCCTATCCTATCCTCTATCCTATCCTACCCTCTTTCCAATCCTATCCTCTATCCTATCCTATCCTCTATCCGATCCTCTATCCTATCCTAGCCTCTATCAGATCCAATTACCTATCCTATCCTCTATCCTATCCTTTCCTCTATCCTATCCTATCCTCTATCCTATCCTATACTCTATCCGATTCTCTATCCTATCCTATCCTCTATCAGATCCTCTATCCTACCCTATCATCTATCCTATCCTCTATCGTATCCTATCCTATCCTCTATCCTATCCTATCCTCTATCCTATCCTATCCTCTATCCGATCCTCTATCCTATCCTATCCTCTATCCTATCCTCTATCCTATCCTATCCTCTTTCCTATCCTATCTTCTATCCTATCCTATCCTCTATCCTATCCTATCCTCTATCCTATCCTATAATCTATAGTATCCTATCCTCTATCCTATCCTATCCTCTATCCTATCCTATCCTCTATCCGATCCTCTATCCTATCCTCTATACCATCCTCTATCCTATCCTATCCTCTATCGGATCCTCTATCCTATCCTATCCTCTATCCTATCCTCTATCCTATCCTCTATCCTATCCTCTATCCTATCCTCTATCCTATCCTCTATCCTATCCTCTATCCTATCCTATCCTCTATCCGATTCTCTATCCTATCCTATCCTCTATACTATCCTATCCTCTATCCTATCCTATCCTCTATCCTATCCTCTCCTGTATCCTATCCTACCCTCTTTCCTATCCTATCCTCTATCCTATCCTATCCTCTATCCTATCCTCTATCCTATCCTATCCTCTATCCTATCCTCTCCTGTATCCTATCCTACCCTCTTTCCTATCCTATCCTCTATCCTATCCTATCCTCTATCCTATCCTATCCTCTATCCTATCCTCTATCCTATCCTCTATCCTATCTTATCCTCTATTATATCCTATCCTCTATCCTATCCTATTCCCTATCCTATCCTATCCTGTATCCTATCCTCTATCCTATCCTCTATCCTATCCTCTATCCTATCCTATCCTCTATCCTATCCTCTATCCTATCCTATCCTCTATCCTATCCTCTATCCTATCCTTTATCCTATCCTCTATCCTATCCTATGCTCTATCCTATCCTATCCTCTATCCTATCCTCTATCCTATCCTATCCTCTATCCGATTCTCTATCCTATCCTATCCTCTATACTATCCTATCCTCTATCCTATCCTATCCTCTATCCTATCCTATCCTCTATCCTATCCTATCCTCTATCCTATCCTCTCCTGTATCCTATCCTACCCTCTTTCCTATCCTATCCTCTATCCTATCCTATCCTCTATCCTATCCTCTATCCTATCCTATCCTCTATCCTATCCTCTCCTGTATCCTATCCTACCCTCTTTCCTATCCTATCCTCTATCCTATCCTATCCTCTATCCTATCCTCTATCCTATCCTCTATCCTATCTTATCCTCTATTATATCCTATCCTCTATCCTATCCTATTCCCTATCCTATCCTATCCTCTATCCTATCCTCTATCCTATCCTCTATCCTATCCTATCCTCTATCCTATCCTCTATCCTATCCTCTATCCTATCTTATCCTCTATTATATCCTATCCTCTATCCTATCCTATTCCCTATCCTATCCTATCCTCTATCCTATCCTCTATCCTATCCTCTATCCTATCCTATCCTCTATCCTATCCTCTATCCTATCCTATCCTCTATCCTATCCTCTATCCTATCCTCTATCCTATCCTCTATCCTATCCTATGCTCTATCCTATCCTATCCTCTATCCTATCCTCTATCCGATCCTCTATCCTATCCTATCCTCTATCCTATCCTATCCTTTATCCTATTCTATCCTCTATCCTATCCTTTCCTCAATCCTATTATATCCTCAATCCTATTATGTCCTCTATCCTATCCTATCCTCTATCCTATCCTATCCTTTATCCTATTCTATCCTCTATCCTATCCTATCCTCTATCCTATCCTATCCTCTATCCTATCCTATCCTCTATCCGATCCTCTATCCTATCCTATCCTCTATCCTATCCTATCCTCTTTCCTATCCTATCTTCTATCCTATCCTATCCTCTATCCTATCCTATCCTCTATCCTATCCTATCCTCTATAGTATCCTATCCTCTATCCTATCCTATCCTCTATCCTATCCTATCCTCTATCCTATCCTATCCTCTATCCTATCCTACCCTCTTTCCAATCCTATCCTCTATCCTATCCTATCCTCTATCCGATCCTCTATCCTATCCTAGCCTCTATCAGATCCAATTACCTATCCTATCCTCTATCCTATCCTTTCCTCTATCCTATCCTATCCTCTATCCTATCCTATACTCTATCCGATTCTCTATCCTATCCTATCCTCTATCAGATCCTCTATCCTACCCTATCATCTATCCTATCCTCTATCGTATCCTATCCTATCCTCTATCCTCTATCCTATCCTCTATCCTATCCTATCCTCTATCCGATCCTCTATCCTATCCTATCCTCTATCCTATCCTCTATCCTATCCTATCCTCTTTCCTATCCTATCCTCTATCCTATCCTATCCTCTATCCTATCCTATCCTCTATCCTATCCTCTCCTGTATCCTATCCTACCCTCTTTCCTATCCTATCCTCTATCCTATCCTATCCTCTATCCTATCCTCTATCCTATCCTATCCTCTATCCTATCCTCTCCTGTATCCTATCCTACCCTCTTTCCTATCCTATCCTCTATCCTATCCTATCCTCTATCCTATCCTCTATCCTATCCTCTATCCTATCTTATCCTCTATTATATCCTATCCTCTATCCTATCCTATTCCCTATCCTATCCTATCCTCTATCCTATCCTCTATCCTATCCTCTATCCTATCCTCTATCCTATCCTATCCTCTATCCTATCCTCTATCCTATCCTATCCTCTATCCTATCCTCTATCCTATCCTCTATCCTATCCTCTATCCTATCCTATGCTCTATCCTATCCTATCCTCTATCCTATCCTCTATCCGATCCTCTATCCTATCCTATCCTCTATCCTATCCTATCCTTTATCCTATTCTATCCTCTATCCTATCCTTTCCTCAATCCTATTATATCCTCAATCCTATTATGTCCTCTATCCTATCCTATCCTCTATCCTATCCTATCCTTTATCCTATTCTATCCTCTATCCTATCCTATCCTCTATCCTATCCTATCCTCTATCCTATCCTATCCTCTATCCGATCCTCTATCCTATCCTATCCTCTATCCTATCCTATCCTCTTTCCTATCCTATCTTCTATCCTATCCTATCCTCTATCCTATCCTATCCTCTATCCTATCCTATCCTCTATAGTATCCTATCCTCTATCCTATCCTATCCTCTATCCTATCCTATCCTCTATCCTATCCTATCCTCTATCCTATCCTACCCTCTTTCCAATCCTATCCTCTATCCTATCCTACCCTCTATCCGATCCTCTATCCTATCCTAGCCTCTATCAGATCCAATTACCTATCCTATCCTCTATCCTATCCTTTCCTCTATCCTATCCTATCCTCTATCCTATCCTATACTCTATCCGATTCTCTATCCTATCCTATCCTCTATCAGATCCTCTATCCTACCCTATCATCTATCCTATCCTCTATCGTATCCTATCCTATCCTCTATCCTATCCTATCCTCTATCCGATCCTCTATCCTATCCTATCCTCTATCCTATCCTCTATCCTATCCTATCCTCTTTCCTATCCTATCTTCTATCCTATCCTATCCTCTATCCTATCCTATCCTCTATCCTATCCTATCCTCTATAGTATCCTATCCTCTATCCTATCCTATCCTCTATCCTATCCTATCCTCTATCCGATCCTCTATCCTATCCTCTATACCATCCTCTATCCTATCCTATCCTCTATCGGATCCTCTATCCTATCCTATCCTCTATCCTATCCTCTATCCTATCCTCTATCCTATCCTCTATCCTATCCTGTATCCTATCCTCTATCCTATCCTCTATCCTATCCTATCCTCTATCCGATTCTCTATCCTATCCTATCCTCTATACTATCCTATCCTCTATCCTATCCTATCCTCTATCCTATCCTATCCTCTATCCTATCCTCTCCTGCATCCTATCCTACCCTCTTTCCTATCCTATCCTCTATCCTATCCTATCCTCTATCCTATCCTCTATCCTATCCTATCCTCTATCCGATCCTCTATCCTATCCTCTATACCATCCTCTATCCTATCCTATCCTCTATCGGATCCTCTATCCTATCCTATCCTCTATCCTATCCTCTATCCTATCCTCTATCCTATCCTCTATCCTATCCTCTATCCTATCCTATCCTCTATCCTATCCTATCCTCCATCCTATCCTATCCTCTATCCTATCCTATCCTCTATCCTATCCTACCCTCTTTCCTATCCTATCCTCTATCCTATCCTATCCTCTATCCTATCCTCTATCCTATCCTATGCTCTATCCTATCCTATCCTCTATCCTATCCTCTATCCGATCCAATCCTCTATCAGATCCTCTATCCTATCCTATCATATATCCTATCCTCTACCGTATCCTATCCTATCCTCTACCGTATCCTATCCTATCCTCTATCCTATCCTATCCTATCCTATCCTCTATCCTATCCTATCCTATCCTCTATCCTATCCTATCCTATCCTATCCTCTATCCTATCCTATCCTCTATCCTATCCTCTCCTCTATCCTATCCTACCCTCTTTCCAATCCTATCCTCTATCCTATCTTATCTTCTATCCGATCCTCTATCCTATCCTATCCTCTATCCTATAGTATCATCTATCCTATTCTATCCTCTATCCTATCCTCTATCATATCCAACCCTCTATCGTATCCTCTATCCTATCCTATCCTCTAACCTATCCTATCCTCCATCCTATCCTATCCTCTATCCTATCCTATCCTCTATCCTATCCTACCCTCTTTCCTATCCTATCCTCTATCGGATCCTCTATCCTATCCTATCCTCTATCCTATCCTCTATCCTATCCTCTATCCTATCCTCTATCCTATCCTATCCTCTATCCGATTCTCTATCCTATCCTATCCTCTATACTATCCTATCCTCTATCCTATCCTATCCTCCATCCTATCCTATCCTCTATCCTATCCTCTCCTCTATCCTATCCTACCCTCTTTCCTATCCTATCCTCTATCCTATCCTATCCTCTATCCTATCCTCTATCCTATCCTCTATCCTCTCCTATCCTCTATTATATCCTATCCTCTATCCTATCCTATCCCCTATCCTATCCTATCCTCTATCCTATCCTCTATCCTATCCTCTATCCTATCCTCTATCCTATCCTATCCTCTATCCTATCCTCTACCCTATCTTATCCTGTATAATATCGTTTACTCTATCATATCCTATCCTCTATCCTATAGTATCATCTATCCTATTCTATCCTCTATCCTATCCTCTATCATATCCAATCCTCTATCGTATCCTCTATCCTATCCTATCCTCTATCCTATCCTATCCTCCATCCTATCCTATCCTCTATCCTATCCTATCCTCTATCCGATCCTCTATCCTATCCTATCCTCTATTATATCCTATCCTCTATCCTATCCTATCCTGTATCCTATCCTTTCCTCAATCCTATTATATCAACAATCCTATTATGTCCTCTATCCCATCCTATACTCTATCCTATCCTATCCTTTATCCTATTCTATCCTCTATCCTATCCTATCCTCTATCCTATACTATCCTCTTCCTTATCCTATCCTCTATCCTATCCTCTACCCTATCCTATCCTCTATCCTATCCTATCCTCTATCCTATCGTACCCTCTTTCCTATCCTATCCTCTAGCCTATCCTATCCTCTATCCTATCCTATCCTCCATCCTATCCTATCCTCTATAAGATCCTCTATCCTATCCTATCCTCTATCCTATCCTCTATCCTATCCTCTATCCTATCCTCTATCCTATCCTCTATCCTATCCTCTATCCTATCCTCTATCCTATCCTCTATACTATCCTGTCCTCTATCCTATCCTATCCTCTATCCTATCATATCCTCTATCCTATCCTATCCTCCATCCTATCCTATCCTCTATACTATCCTATCCTCTATCCTATCCTATCCTCTATCCTATCCTATCCTCTATCCTATCCTATCCTCCATCCTATCCTATCCTCTATCATATCCAATCCTCTATCGTATCCTCTATCCTATCCTATCCTCTATCCTATCCTCTATCCTATCCAATTACCTATCCTATCCTCTATCCTATCCTTTCCTCTATCCTATCCTATCCTCTATCCTATCCTATACTCTATCCGATTCTCTATCCTATCCTATCCTCTATCAGATCCTCTATCCTACCCTATCATCTATCCTATCCTCTATCGTATCCTATCCTATCCTCTATCCTATCCTATCCTCTATCCGATCCTCTATCCTATCCTATCCTCTATCCTATCCTCTATCCTATCCTATCCTCTTTCCTATCCTATCTTCTATCCTATCCTATCCTCTATCCTATCCTATCCTCTATCCTATCCTATCCTCTATAGTATCCTATCCTCTATCCTATCCTATCCTCTATCCTATCCTATCCTCTATCCGATCCTCTATCCTATCCTCTATACCATCCTCTATCCTATCCTATCCTCTATCGGATCCTCTATCCTATCCTATCCTCTATCCTATCCTCTATCCTATCCTCTATCCTATCCTCTATCCTATCCTCTATCCTATCCTCTATCCTATCCTATCCTCTATCCTATCCTATCCTCCATCCTATCCTATCCTCTATCCTATCCTATCCTCTATCCTATCCTACCCTCTTTCCTATCCTATCCTCTATCCTATCCTATCCTCTATCCTATCCTCTATCCTATCCTATGCTCTATCCTATCCTATCCTCTATCCTATCCTCTATCCGATCCTATCCTCTATCAGATCCTCTATCCTATCCTATCATATATCCTATCCTCTACCGTATCCTATCCTATCCTCTATCCTATCCTATCCTATCCTTTCCTCTATCCTATCCTATCCTATCCTCTATCCTATCCTATCCTATCCTATCCTCTATCCTATCCTATCCTCTATCCTATCCTCTCCTCTATCCTATCCTAAACTCTTTCCAATCCTATCCTCTATCCTATCCTATCTTCTATCCGATCCTCTATCCTATCCTATCCTCTATCCTATAGTATCATCTATCCTATTCTATCCTCTATCCTATCCTCTATCATATCCAACCCTCTATCGTATCCTCTATCCTATCCTATCCTCTAACCTATCCTATCCTCCATCCTATCCTATCCTCTATCCTATCCTATCCTCTATCCTATCCTACCCTCTTTCCTATCCTATCCTCTATCCTATCCTATCCTCTATCCTATCCTCTATCCTATCATCTATCCTATCATATGCTCTATCCTATCCTATCCTCTATCCTATCCTCTATCCGATCCTCTATCCTATCCTATCCTCTATTATATCCTATCCTCTATCCTATCCTATCCTCTATCCTATCCTATCCTCTATCCTATCCTATCCTCTATCCTATCCTCTATCCTATCCTATGCTCTATCCTATCCTATCCTCTATCCTATCCTCTATCCGATCCACTATCCTATCCTATCCTCTATTATATCCTATCCTCTATCCTATCCTATCCTCTATCCTATCCTTTCCTCAATCCTATTATATCCTCAATCCTATTATGTCCTCTATCCTATCCTATCCTCTATCCTATCCTATCCTCTACAAGATCCTCTACCCTATCCTATCCTCTATCCTATCCTCTATCCTATCCTGTCCTCTATCCTATCCTATCCTCTATCCTATCCTATCGTCTATCCTATCCTATCCTCTATCCTATCCTACCCTCTTTCCAATCCTATCCTCTATCCTATCCTATCCTCTATCCGATCCTCTATCCTATCCTCTATACCATCCTCTATCCTATCCTATCCTCTATCGGATCCTCTATCCTATCCTATCCTCTATCCTATCCTCTATCCAATCCTCTATCCTATCCTCTATCCTATCCTATCCTCTATCCGATTCTCTATCCTATCCTATCCTCTATACTATCCTATCCTCTATCCTATCCTATCCTCTATCCTATCCTATCCTCTATCCTATCCTCTCCTGTATCCTATCCTACCCTCTTTCCTATCCTATCCTCTATCCTATCCTATCTTCTATCCTATCCTCTCCTGTATCCTATCCTACCCTCTTTCCTATCCTATCCTCTATCCTATCCTATCCTCTATCATATCCTCTATCCTATCCTCTATCCTATCCTCTATCCTATCTTATCCTCTATTATATCCTATCCTCTATCCTATCCTATTCCCTATCCTATCCTATCCTCTATCCTATCGTCTATCCTATCCTCTATCCTATCCTATCCTCTATCCTATACTCTATCCTATCCTCTATCCTATCCTCTATCCTATCCTATGCTCTATCCTATCCTATCCTCTATCCTATCCTCTATCCGATCCTCTATCCTATCCTATCCTCTATCCTATCCTATCCTTTATCCTATTCTATCCTCTATCCTATCCTTTCCTCAATCCTATTATATCCTCAATCCTATTATGTCCTCTATCCTATCCTATCCTCTATCCTATCCTATCCTTTATAATATTCTATCCTCTATCCTATCCTATCCTCTATCCTATCCTATCCTCTATCCTATCCTATCATCTATCCGATCCTCTATCCTATCCTATCCTCTATCCTATCCTCTATCCTATCCTCTATCCTATCCTATCCTCTTTCCTATCCTATCTTCTATCCTATCCTATCCTCTATCCTATCCTATCCTCTATCCTATCCTATCCTCTATAGTATCCTATCCTCTATCCTATCCTATCCTCTATCCTATCCTATTCTCTATCCTATCCTATCCTCTATCCTATCCTACCCTCTTTCCAATCCTATCCTCTATCCTATCCTATCCTCTATCCGATCCTCTATCCTATCCTAGCCTCTATTTTATCCTATCCTCTATCCTATCCTCTATCGGATCCTCTATCCTATCCTATCCTCTATCCTATAGTATCATCTATCCTATTCTATCCTCTATCCTATCCTCTATCATATCCAACCTCTATCGTATCCTATCCTCTATCCTATCCTATCCTCTATCCTATCCTATCCTCTATGCTAACCTATCCTCTATCCTATCCTATCATCTATCCTATTATATCCTCTATCCTATGCTATCCTCTATCCTATCCTATCCTCTATCCTATCCTATCCTCTATCCTATCCTATCCTCTATCCTATCCTATCCTCTATCCTATCCTATCCTCTATCCTATCCTATCCTCTATCCTATCCTATCCTCTATCCTATCCTATCCTCTATCCTATCCTATCCTCTATCCTATCCTATCCTCTATCCTATCCTATCCTCTATCCTATCCTATCCTCTATCCTATCCTATCCTATCCTCTATCCTATCCTATCCTCTATCCTATCCTCTCCTCTATCCTATCCTACCCTCTTTCCAATCCTATCCTCTATCCTATCCTATCCTCTATCGGATCCTCTATCCTATCCTATCCTCTATCCTATCCTCTATCCTATCCTCTATCCTATTATATCCTCTATCCTATGCTATCCTCTATCCTATCCTATCCTCTATCCTATCCTATCCTCTATCCTATCCTATCCTCTATCCTATCCTATCCTCTATCCTATCCTATCCTCTATCCTATCCTATCCTCTATCCTATCCTATCCTCTATCCTATCCTATCCTCTATCCTATCCTATCCTCTATCCTATCCTATCCTCTATCCTATCCTATCCTATCCTCTATCCTATCCTATCCTCTATCCTATCCTCTCCTCTATCCTATCCTACCCTCTTTCCAATCCTATCCTCTATCCTATCCTATCCTCTATCGGATCCTCTATCCTATCTTATCCTCTATCCTATCCTCTATCCTATCCTCTATCCTATCCTCTATCCTATCCTCTATCCTATCCTATCCTCTATCCGATTCTCTATCCTATCCTATCCTTTATCCTATTCTATCCTCTATCCTATCCTATCCTCTATCCTATCCTATCCTCTATCCTATCCTATCCTCTATCCGATCCTCTATCCTATCCTATCCTCTATCCTATCCTATCCTCTTTCCTATCCTATCTTCTATCCTATCCTATCCTCTATCCTATCCTATCCTCTATCCTATCCTATCCTCTATAGTATCCTATCCTCTATCCTATCCTATCCTCTATCCTATCCTATCCTCTATCCTATCCTATCCTCTATCCTATCCTACCCTCTTTCCAATCCTATCCTCTATCCTATCCTATCCTCTATCCGATCCTCTATCCTATCCTAGCCTCTATCAGATCCAATTACCTATCCTATCCTCTATCCTATCCTTTCCTCTATCCTATCCTATCCTCTATCCTATCCTATACTCTATCCGATTCTCTATCCTATCCTATCCTCTATCAGATCCTCTATCCTACCCTATCATCTATCCTATCCTCTATCGTATCCTATCCTATCCTCTATCCTATCCTATCCTCTATCCTATCCTATCCTCTATCCGATCCTCTATCCTATCCTATCCTCTATCCTATCCTCTATCCTATCCTATCCTCTTTCCTATCCTATCTTCTATCCTATCCTATCCTCTATCCTATCCTATCCTCTATCCTATCCTATCCTCTATAGTATCCTATCCTCTATCCTATCCTATCCTCTATCCTATCCTATCCTCTATCCGATCCTCTATCCTATCCTCTATACCATCCTCTATCCTATCCTATCCTCTATCGGATCCTCTATCCTATCCTATCCTCTATCCTATCCTCTATCCTATCCTCTATCCTATCCTCTATCCTATCCTCTATCCTATCCTCTATCCTATCCTATCCTCTATCCGATTCTCTATCCTATCCTATCCTCTATACTATCCTATCCTCTATCCTATCCTATCCTCTATCCTATCCTATCCTCTATCCTATCCTCTCCTGTATCCTATCCTACCCTCTTTCCTATCCTATCCTCTATCCTATCCTATCCTCTATCCTATCCTCTATCCTATCCTATCCTCTATCCTATCCTCTCCTGTATCCTATCCTACCCTCTTTCCTATCCTATCCTCTATCCTATCCTCTATCCTATCCTCTATCCTATCTTATCCTCTATTATATCCTATCCTCTATCCTATCCTATTCCCTATCCTATCCTATCCTCTATCCTATCCTCTATCCTATCCTCTATCCTATCCTATCCTCTATCCTATCCTCTATCCTATCCTATCCTCTATCCTATCCTATCCTCTATCCTATCCTATCCTCTATCCGATCCTCTATCCTATCCTATCCTCTATCCTATCCTATCCTCTATCCGATCCTCTATCCTATCCTATCCTCTATCCTATCCTATCCTCTTTCCTATCCTATCTTCTATCCTATCCTATCCTCTATCCTATCCTATCCTCTATCCTATCCTATCCTCTATAGTATCCTATCCTCTATCCTATCCTATCCTCTATCCTATCCTATCCTCTATCCTATCCTATCCTCTATCCTATCCTACCCTCTTTCCAATCCTATCCTCTATCCTATCCTATCCTCTATCCGATCCTCTATCCTATCCTAGCCTCTATCAGATCCAATTACCTATCCTATCCTCTATCCTATCCTTTCCTCTATCCTATCCTATCCTCTATCCTATCCTATACTCTATCCGATTCTCTATCCTATCCTATCCTCTATCAGATCCTCTATCCTACCCTATCATCTATCCTATCCTCTATCGTATCCTATCCTATCCTCTATCCTATCCTATCCTCTATCCTATCCTATCCTCTATCCGATCCTCTATCCTATCCTATCCTCTATCCTATCCTCTATCCTATCCTATCCTCTATCCGATCCTCTATCCTATCCTATCCTCTATCGGATCCTCTATCCTATCCTATCCTCTATCCTATCCTCTATCCTATCCTCTATCCTATCCTCTATCCTATCCTCTATCCTATCCTCTATCCTATCCTATCCTCTATCCGATTCTCTATCCTATCCTATCCTCTATACTATCCTATCCTCTATCCTATCCTATCCTCTATCCTATCCTATCCTCTATCCTATCCTCTCCTGTATCCTATCCTACCCTCTTTCCTATCCTATCCTCTATCCTATCCTATCCTCTATCCTATCCTCTATCCTATCCTATCCTCTATCCTATCCTCTCCTGTATCCTATCCTACCCTCTTTCCTATCCTATCCTCTATCCTATCCTATCCTCTATCCTATCCTATCCTCTATCCTATCCTCTATCCTATCCTCTATCCTATCTTATCCTCTATTATATCCTATCCTCTATCCTATCCTATTCCCTATCCTATCCTATCCTCTATCCTATCCTCTATCCTATCCTCTATCCTATCCTCTATCCTATCCTATCCTCTATCCTATCCTCTATCCTATCCTATCCTCTATCCTATCCTCTATCCTATCCTCTATCCTATCCTCTATCCTATCCTATGCTCTATCCTATCCTATCCTCTATCCTATCCTCTATCCTATCCTATCCTCTATCCGATTCTCTATCCTATCCTATCCTCTATACTATCCTATCCTCTATCCTATCCTATCCTCTATCCTATCCTATCCTCTATCCTATCCTCTATCCTATCCTCTATCCTATCCTCTATCCTATCCTATGCTCTATCCTATCCTATCCTCTATCCTATCCTCTATCCGATCCTCTATCCTATCCTATCCTCTATCCTATCCTATCCTTTATCCTATTCTATCCTCTATCCTATCCTTTCCTCAATCCTATTATATCCTCAATCCTATTATGTCCTCTGTCCTATCCTATCCTCTATCCTATCCTATCCTTTATCCTATTCTATCCTCTATCCTATCCTATCCTCTATCCTATCCTATCCTCTATCCTATCCTATCCTCTATCCGATCCTCTATCCTATCCTATCCTCTATCCTATCCTATCCTCTTTCCTATCCTATCTTCTATCCTATCCTATCCTCTATCCTATCCTATCCTCTATCCTATCCTATCCTCTATAGTATCCTATCCTCTATCCTATCCTATCCTCTATCCTATCCTATCCTCTATCCTATCCTATCCTCTATCCTATCCTACCCTCTTTCCAATCCTATCCTCTATCCTATCCTATCCTCTATCCTATCCTTTCCTCTATCCTATCCTATCCTCTATCCTATCCTATCCTCTATCCGATCCTCTATCCTATCCTATCCTCTATCCTATCCTATCCTGTTTCCTATCCTATCTTCTATCCTATCCTATCCTCTATCCTATCCTATCCTCTATCCTATCCTATCCTCTATAGTATCCTATCCTCTATCCTATCCTATCCTCTATCCTATCCTATCCTCTATCCTATCCTATCCTCTATCCTATCCTACCCTCTTTCCTATCCTATCCTCTATCCTATCCTATCCTCTATCCTATCCTCTATCCTATCCTATGCTCTATCCTATCCTATCCTCTATCCTATCCTCTATCCGATCCTCTATCCTATCCTATCCTCTATTATATCCTATCCTCTATCCTATGCTATCCTCTATCCTATCCTATCCTCTATCCTATCCTATCCTCTATCCTATCCTATCCTCTATCCTATCCTATCCTCTATCCTATCCTATCCTCTATCCTATCCTATCCTCTATCCTATCCTATCCTCTATCCTATCCTATCCTCTATCCTATCCTATCCTCTATCCTATCCTCTCCTCTATCCTATCCTACCCTCTTTCCTATCCTATCCTCTATCCTATCCTATCCTCTATCCTATCCTATCCTATCCTCTATCCTATCCTATCCTCTATCCTATAGTATCATCTATCCTATTCTATCCTCTATCCTATCCTCTATCATATCCAACCTCTATCGTATCCTATCCTCTATCCTATCCTATCCTCTATCCTATCCTATCCTCTATCCTATCCTATCCTCTATCCTATCCTATCCTCTATCCTATCCTATCCTCTATCCTATCCTATCCTCTATCCTATCCTATCCTCTATCCTATCCTATCCTATCCTCTATCCTATCCTATCCTCTATCCTATCCTCTCCTCTATCCTATCCTACCCTCTTTCCTATCCTATCCTCTATCCTATCCTATCCTCTATCCTATCCTCTATCCTATCCTCTATCCTCTCCTATCCTCTATTATATCCTATCCTCTATCCTATCCTATCCCCTATCTTATCCTATCCTCTATCCTATCCTCTATCCTATCCTCTATCCTATCCTCTATCCTATCCTCTATCCTATCCTATCCTCTATCCTATCCTCTACCCTATCTTATCCTGTATAATATCGTTTACTCTATCATATCCTATCCTCTATCCTATAGTATCATCTATCCTATTCTATCCTCTATCCTATCCTCTATCATATCCAATCCTCTATCGTATCCTCTATCCTATCCTATCCTCTATCCTATCCTATCCTCCATCCTATCCTATCCTCTATCCTATCCTATCCTCTATCCTATCCTACCCTCTTTCCTATCCTATCCTCTATCCTATCCTATCCTCTATCCTATCCTCTATCCTATCCTATGCTCTATCCTATCCTATCCTCTATCCTATCCTCTATCCGATCCTCTATCCTATCCTATCCTCTATTATATCCTATCCTCTATCCTATGCTATCCTCTATCCTATCCTATCCTCTATCCTATCCTATCCTCTATCCTATCCTATCCTCTATCCTATCCTATCCTCTATCCTATCCTATCCTCTATCCTATCCTATCCTCTATCCTATCCTATCCTCTATCCTATCCTATCCTCTATCCTATCCTATCCTCTATCCTATCCTATCCTCTATCCTATCCTATCCTCTATCCTATCCTCTCCTCTATCCTATCCTACCCTCTTTCCTATCCTATCCTCTATCCTATCCTATCCTCTTTCCTATCCTCTATCCTATCCTCTATCCTATCCTCTATCCTCTCCTATCCTCTATTATATCCTATCCTCTATCCTATCCTATCCCCTATCCTATCCTATCCTCTATCCTATCCTCTATCCTATCCTCTACCCTATCTTATCCTGTATAATATCGTTTACTCTATCCTATCCTATCCTATCCTCTATCCTATCCTATCCTCTATCCTATCCTCTCCTCTATCCTATCCTACCCTCTTTCCAATCCTATCCTCTATCCTATACTATCCTCTATCGGATCCTCTATCCTATCCTATCCTCTATCCTATCCTCTATCCTATCCTCTATCCTATCCTCTATCCTATCCTATCCTCTATCCGATTCTCTATCCTATCCTATCCTCTATACTATCCTATCCTCTATCCTATCCTATCCTCCATCCTATCCTATCCTCTATCCTATCCTCTCCTCTATCCTATCCTACCCTCTTTCCTATCCTATCCTCTATCCTATCCTATCCTCTATCCTATCCTCTATCCTATCCTCTATCCTCTCCTATCCTCTATTATATCCTATCCTCTATCCTATCCTATCCCCTATCCTCTATCCTATCCTCTATCCTATCCTCTATCCTATCCTCTATCCTATCCTCTATCCTATCCTCTATCCTATCCTCTATCCTATCCTATCCTCTATCCTATCCTCTACCCTATCTTATCCTGTATAATATCGTTTACTCTATCATATCCTATCCTCTATCCTATAGTATCATCTATCCTATTCTATCCTCTATCCTATCCTCTATCATGTCCAATCCTCTATCGTATCCTCTATCCTATCCTATCCTCTATCCTATCCTATCCTCCATCCTATCCTATCCTATCCTCTATCCGATCCTCTATCCTATCCTATCCTCTATTATATCCTATCCTCTATCCTATCCTATCCTGTATCCTATCCTTTCCTCAATCCTATTATATCCTCAATCCTATTATGTCCTCTATCCCATCCTATCCTCTATCCTATCCTATCCTTTATCCTATTCTATCCTCTATCCTATCCTATCCTCCTTCCTATACTATCCTCTTCCTTATCCTATCCTCTATCCTATCCTCTACCCTATCCTATCCTCTATCCTATCCTATCCTCTATCCTATCGTACCCTCTTTCCTATCCTATCCTCTAGCCTATCCTATCCTCTATCCTATCCTATCCTCCATCCTATCCTATCCTCTATAAGATCCTCTATCCTATCATATCCTCTATCCTATCCTCTATCCTATCCTCTATCCTATCCTCTATCCTATCCTCTATCCTATCCTGTCCTCTATCCTATCCTATCCTCTATCCTATCCTATCCTCTATCCTATCCTATCCTCTATCCTATCCTATCCTCTATACTATCCTATCCTCTATCCTATCCTATCCTCTATCCTATCCTATCCTCTATCCTATCCTATCCTCCATCCTATCCTATCCTCTATCATATCCAATCCTCTATCGTATCCTCTATCCTATCCTATCCTCTATCCTATCCTCTATCCTATCCTATCCTCTATCCTATCCCATCCTCTATCGGATAATATCATCTATCCTGTCCTATCCTCTATCCTATCCTATTCTCTATCCTATCCTATCCTCTATCCCATCCTATCCTATCGTATCCTATCCTCTATCCTATTCTATCCCCTATCCTATCCTATCCTCTATCCTATCCTCTATCCTATCCTCTATCCTATCCTCTATCCTATCCTCTATCCTATCCTATCCTCTATCGTATCCTCTACCCTATCTTATCCTGTATAATATCGTTTACTCTATCATATCCTATCCTCTATCCTATAGTGTCATCTATCCTATTCTATCCTCTATCCTATCCTCTATCATATCCAATCCTCTATCGTATCCTCTATCCTATCCTATCCTCTATCCTATCCTATCCTCCATCCTATCCTATCCTCTATCCTATCCTATCGTCTATCCTATCCTACCCTCTTTCCTATCCTATCCTCTATCCTATCCTATCCTCTATCCTATCCTCTATCCTATCCTATGCTCTATCCTATCCTATCCTCTATCCTATCCTATCCTCTATCCTATCCTATCCTCTATCCTATCCTATCCTCTATCCTATCCTATCCTCTATCCTATCCTATCCTATCCTCTATCCTATCCTATCCTCTATAATATCCTCTCCTCTATCCTATCCTACCCTCTTTCCTATCCTATCCTCTATCCTATCCTATCCTCTATCCTATCCTCTATCCTATCCTCTATCCTCTCCTATCCTCTATTATATCCTATCCTCTATCCTATCCTATCCCCTATCCTATCCTATCCTCTATCCTATCCTCTATCCTATCCTCTATCCTATCCTCTATCCTATCCTCTATCCTATCCTATCCTCTATCCTATCCTCTACCCTATCTTATCCTGTATAATATCGTTTACTCTATCATATCCTATCCTCTATCCTATAGTATCATCTATCCTATTCTATCCTCTATCCTATCCTCTATCATATCCAATCCTCTATCGTATCCTCTATCCTATCCTATCCTCTATCCTATCCTATCCTCCATCCTATCCTATCCTCTATCCTATCCTATCCTCTATCCTATCCTACCCTCTTTCCTATCCTATCCTCTATCCTATCCTATCCTCTATCCTATCCTCTATCCTATCCTATGCTCTATCCTATCCTATCCTCTATCCGATCCTCTATCCTATCCTATCCTCTATTATATCCTATCCTCTATCCTATGCTATCCTCTATCCTATCCTATCCTCTATCCTATCCTATCCTCTATCCTATCCTATCCTCTATCCTATCCTATCCTCTATCCTATCCTATCCTCTATCCTATCCTATCCTCTATCCTATCCTATCCTCTATCCTATCCTATCCTCTATCCTATCCCATCCTCTATCCTATCCTCTCCTCTATCCTATCCTACCCTCTTTCCTATCCTATCCTCTATCCTATCCTATCCTCTTTCCTATCCTCTATCCTATCCTCTATCCTATCCTCTATCCTCTCCTATCCTCTATTATATCAAATCCTCTATCCTATCCTATCCCCTATCCTATCCTATCCTCTATCCTATCCTCTATCCTATCCTCTACCCTATCTTATCCTGTATAATATCGTTTACTCTATCCTATCCTATCCTATCCTCTATCCTATCCTATCCTCTATCCTATCCTCTCCTCTATCCTATCCTACCCTCTTTCCAATCCTATCCTCTATCCTATACTATCCTCTATCGGATCCTCTATCCTATCCTATCCTCTATCCTATCCTCTATCCTATCCTCTATCCTATCCTCTATCCTATCCTATCCTCTATCCGATTCTCTATCCTATCCTATCCTCTATACTATCCTATCCTCTATCCTATCCTATCCTCCATCCTATCCTATCCTCTATCCTATCCTCTCCTCTATCCTATCCTACCCTCTTTCCTATCCTATCCTCTATCCTATCCTATCCTCTATCCTATCCTCTATCCTATCCTCTATCCTCTCCTATCCTCTATTATATCCTATCCTCTATCCTATCCTATCCCCTATCCTCTATCCTATCCTCTATCCTATCCTCTATCCTATCCTCTATCCTATCCTCTATCCTATCCTATCCTCTATCCTATCCTCTACCCTATCTTATCCTGTATAATATCGTTTACTCTATCATATCCTATCCTCTATCCTATAGTATCATCTATCCTATTCTATCCTCTATCCTATCCTCTATCATGTCCAATCCTCTATCGTATCCTCTATCCTATCCTATCCTCTATCCTATCCTATCCTCCATCCTATCCTATCCTATCCTCTATCCGATCCTCTATCCTATCCTATCCTCTATTATATCCTATCCTCTATCCTATCCTATCCTGTATCCTATCCTTTCCTCAATCCTATTATATCCTCAATCCTATTATGTCCTCTATCCCATCCTATCCTCTATCCTATCCTATCCTTTATCCTATTCTATCCTCTATCCTATCCTATCCTCCTTCCTATACTATCCTCTTCCTTATCCTATCCTCTATCCTATCCTCTACCCTATCCTATCCTCTATCCTATCCTATCCTCTATCCTATCGTACCCTCTTTCCTATCCTATCCTCTAGCCTATCCTATCCTCTATCCTATCCTATCCTCCATCCTATCCTATCCTCTATAAGATCCTCTATCCTATCATATCCTCTATCCTATCCTCTATCCTATCCTCTATCCTATCCTCTATCCTATCCTCTATCCTATCCTGTCCTCTATCCTATCCTATCCTCTATCCTATCCTATCCTCTATCCTATCCTATCCTCTATCCTATCCTATCCTCTATACTATCCTATCCTCTATCCTATCCTATCCTCTATCCTATCCTATCCTCTATCCTATCCTATCCTCCATCCTATCCTATCCTCTATCATATCCAATCCTCTATCGTATCCTCTATCCTATCCTATCCTCTATCCTATCCTCTATCCTATCCTATCCTCTATCCTATCCCATCCTCTATCGGATAATATCATCTATCCTGTCCTATCCTCTATCCTATCCTATCCTCTATCCTATCCTATCCTCTTTCCTATCCTATCCTCTATCCTATCCTATCCTCTATCCTATCCTATCATCTATCCTATCCTATCCTCTATCCCATCCTATCCTCTATCCTATCCTATCCTCTATCCCATCCTATCCTCTATCCTATCCTATCCTCTATCCTATCCTATCCTCTATCCTATCCTATCCTCAATCCGATCCCCTATCCTATCCTATCCCCTATCCTATCCTATCCTCTATCCTATCCTCTATCCTACCCTCTATCCGATCCTCTATCCTATTATATCCTCTATCCTATCCTCTACCCTATCCTCTATCCTATCCTATCCTCTATCCTATCCTATCCTCTATCCTATCCTATCCTCTATTCTATCCTATCCTCAATCCTATCCTATCCTCTATCCTATTCTATCCTCAATCCTATCCTATCCTCTATCCCATCCTACCCTCTATCCCATCCTATCCTCTATCCCATCCTACCCTCTATCCCATCCTATCCTCTATCCTATACTAGCCTCTACCATATCCTATCCTCTATCCTATCCAATTACCTATCCGATCCTCTATCCTATCCTATCCTCTATCAGATCCTCTATCCTATCCTCTATCAGATCCTCTATCCTATCCTATCATCTATACTATCCTCTATCGTATCCTATCCTATCCTCTATCCTATCATATCCTCTACCCTATCCTATCCTCTATCCAATCCTATCCTCTATCCTATCCTACCCTCTTTCCTATCCTATCCCCTATCCTATCCTGTCCTCTATCCTATCCTATCCTCTATCCTATCCTATCGTCTATCCTATCCTCTCCTCTATCCTATCCTACCCTCTTTCCAATCCTATCCTCTATCCTATGCTATCCTCTATCCTATCCTATCCTCTATCCTATCCTATCCTCTATCCTATCCTATCCTCTATCCTATCCTATCCTCTTTCCTATCCTATCCTCTATCCTATCCTGTCCTCTATCCTATCCTATCCTCTATCCTATCCTATCGTCTATCCTATCCTATCCTCTATCCTCTCCTATCCTCTATCCTATCCTATCCTCTATGCTATCCTATCCTCTATCCTATCCTATCCTCTATCCTATCCTATCCTCTTTCCTATCCTACCCTCTTTCCTATCCTATCCTCTATCCTATCCTATCCTCTATCATATCGTATCCTCTATCCTATCCTATCCTCTATCCGATCCTCTATCCTATCCTATTCTCTATTATATCCTATCCTCTATCCTATCCTATCCTCTATCCTATCCTATCCTCTTTCCTATCCTATCCTCTATCCTATCCTATCCTCTATCCTATCCTATCCTCTATCAAATCCTATCCTCTATCCTATCCTCTATCCTATCCTATCCTCTATCCTATCCTCTACCCTATCTTATCCTGTATAATATCGTTTACTCTATCATATCCTATCCTCTATCCTATAGTATCATCTATCCTATTCTATCCTCTATCCTATCCTCTATCATGTCCAATCCTCTATCGTATCCTCTATCCTATCCTATCCTCTATCCTATCCTATCCTCCATCCTATCCTATCCTATCCTCTATCCGATCCTCTATCCTATCCTATCCTCTATTATATCCTATCCTCTATCCTATCCTATCCTGTATCCTATCCTTTCCTCAATCCTATTATATCCTCAATCCTATTATGTCCTCTATCCCATCCTATCCTCTATCCTATCCTATCCTTTATCCTATTCTATCCTCTATCCTATCCTATCCTCCTTCCTATACTATCCTCTTCCTTATCCTATCCTCTATCCTATCCTCTACCCTATCCTATCCTCTATCCTATCCTATCCTCTATCCTATCGTACCCTCTTTCCTATCCTATCCTCTAGCCTATCCTATCCTCTATCCTATCCTATCCTCCATCCTATCCTATCCTCTATAAGATCCTCTATCCTATCATATCCTCTATCCTATCCTCTATCCTATCCTCTATCCTATCCTCTATCCTATCCTCTATCCTATCCTGTCCTCTATCCTATCCTATCCTCTATCCTATCCTATCCTCTATCCTATCCTATCCTCTATCCTATCCTATCCTCTATACTATCCTATCCTCTATCCTATCCTATCCTCTATCCTATCCTATCCTCTATCCTATCCTATCCTCCATCCTATCCTATCCTCTATCATATCCAATCCTCTATCGTATCCTCTATCCTATCCTATCCTCTATCCTATCCTCTATCCTATCCTATCCTCTATCCTATCCCATCCTCTATCGGATAATATCATCTATCCTGTCCTATCCTCTATCCTATCCTATTCTCTATCCTATCCTATCCTCTATCCCATCCTATCCTATCGTATCCTATCCTCTATCCTAGCCTATCCTCTATCCGATCCTCTATCCTATCCTATGCTCTATTATAACCTATCCTCTATCCTATCCTATCCTATCCTCTATCCTATCCTATCCTCTATCCTATCCTATCCTCTTTCCTATCCTATCCTCTATCCTATCCTATCCTCTATCCTATCCTATCATCTATCCTATCCTATCCTCTATCCCATCCTATCCTCTATACTATCCTATCCTCTATCCCATCCTATCCTCTATCCTATCCTATCCTCTATCCTATCCTATCCTCTATCCTATCCTATCCTCAATCCGATCCCCTATCCTATCCTATCCCCTATCCTATCCTATCCTCTATCCTATCCTCTATCCTACCCTCTATCCGATCCTCTATCCTATTATATCCTCTATCCTATCCTCTACCCTATCCTCTATCCTATCCTATCCTCTATCCTATCCTATCCTCTATCCTATCCTATCCTCTATTCTATCCTATCCTCAATCCTATCCTATCCTCTATCCTATTCTATCCTCAATCCTATCCTATCCTCTATCCCATCCTACCCTCTATCCCATCCTATCCTCTATCCCATCCTACCCTCTATCCCATCCTATCCTCTATCCTATACTAGCCTCTACCTTATCCTATCCTCTATCCTATCCAATTACCTATCCGATCCTCTATCCTATCCTATCCTCTATCAGATCCTCTATCCTATCCTCTATCAGATCCTCTATCCTATCCTATCATCTATACTATCCTCTATCGTATCCTATCCTATCCTCTATCCTATCATATCCTCTACCCTATCCTATCCTCTATCCAATCCTATCCTCTATCCTATCCTACCCTCTTTCCTATCCTATCCCCTATCCTATCCTGTCCTCTATCCTATCCTATCCTCTATCCTATCCTATCGTCTATCCTATCCTCTCCTCTATCCTATCCTACCCTCTTTCCAATCCTATCCTCTATCCTATGCTATCCTCTATCCTATCCTATCCTCTATCCTATCCTATCCTCTATCCTATCCTATCCTCTATCCTATCCTATCCTCTTTCCTATCCTATCCTCTATCCTATCCTGTCCTCTATCCTATCCTATCCTCTATCCTATCCTATCGTCTATCCTATCCTATCCTCTATCCTCTCCTATCCTCTATCCTATCCTATCCTCTATGCTATCCTATCCTCTATCCTATCCTATCCTCTATCCTATCCTATCCTCTTTCCTATCCTACCCTCTTTCCTATCCTATCCTCTATCCTATCCTATCCTCTATCATATCGTATCCTCTATCCTATCCTATCCTCTATCCGATCCTCTATCCTATCCTATTCTCTATTATATCCTATCCTCTATCCTATCCTATCCTCTATCCTATCCTATCCTCTTTCCTATCCTATCCTCTATCCTATCCTATCCTCTATCCTATCCTATCCTCTATCAAATCCTATCCTCTATCCTATCCTATCCTCTATCCTATCCTATCCTCTATCCTATATTATCATCTATCCTATTCTATCCTCTATCCTATCCTCTATCATATCCAATCCTCTATCGTATCCTCTATCCTATCCTATCCTCTATCCTATCCTCTATCCTATCCTGTCCTCTATCCTATCCTATCCTCTATCCTATCCTATCGTCTATCCTATCCTATCCTCTATCCTCTCCTATCCTCTATCCTATCCTATCCTCTGTGCTATCCTATCCTCTATCCTATCCTATCCTCTATCCTATCCTATCCTCTTTCCTATCCTACCCTCTTTCCTATCCTATCCTCTATTCTATCCTATCCTCTATCATATCGTATCCTCTATCCTATCCTATCCTCCATCCTATCCTATCCTCTATCGTATAATCTATCCTCAATCCTATCCTCTATCCTATCCTCTATCCTATCCTATCCTATCCTATCCTCTATCCTATCCTATCCTCTATAATATCCTATCCTCTATCCTATCCTATCCTCTATCCTATCCTATCCTCTATCCTATCCTATCCTCTATCCTATCCTATCCTCTATCCTATCCTATCCTCTATCCTATCCTCTATCCTATCCTCTATCCTATCCTGTCCTCTATCCTATCCTATCCTCTATCCTATCCTATCGTCTATCCTATCCTATCCTCTATCCTCTCCTATCCTCTATCCTATCCTATCCTCTATGCTATCCTATCCTGTATCCTATCCTATCCTCTATCCTATCCTATCCTCTTTCCTATCCTACCCTCTTTCCTATCCTATCCTCTATCCTATCCTATCCTCTATCATATCGTATCCTCTATCCTATCCTATCCTCTATCCTATCCTATCCTCTATCCTATCCTATCCTCTATCCTATCCTACCCTCTTTCCTATCCTATCCCCTATCCTATCCTGTCCTCTATCCTATCCTATCCTCTATCCTATCCTATCGTCTATCCTATCCTCTCCTCTATCCTATCCTACCCTCTTTCCAATCCTATCCTCTATCCTATGCTATCCTCTATCCTATCCTATCCTCTATCCTATCCTATCCTCTATCCTATCCTATCCTCTATCCTATCCTATCCTCTATCCTATCCTATCCTCTATCCTATCCTCTATCCTATCCTGTCCTCTATCCTATCCTATCCTCTATCCTATCCTATCGTCTATCCTATCCTATCCTCTATCCTCTCCTATCCTCTATCCTATCCTATCCTCTATGCTATCCTATCCTCTATCCTATCCTATCCTCTATCCTATCCTATCCTCTTTCCTATCCTACCCTCTTTCCTATCCTATCCTCTATCCTATCCTATCCTCTATCATATCGTATCCTCTATCCTATCCTATCCTCTATCCGATCCTCTATCCTATCCTATTCTCTATTATATCCTATCCTCTATCCTATCCTATCCTCTATCCTATCCTATCCTCTTTCCTATCCTATCCTCTATCCTATCCTATTATCTATCCTATCCTATCCTCTATCAAATCCTATCCTCTATCCTATCCTATCCTCTATCCTATCCTATCCTATATCCTATATTATCATCTATCCTATTCTATCCTCTATCCTATCCTCTATCATATCCAATCCTCTATCGTATCCTCTATCCTATCCTATCCTCTATCCTATCCTCTATCCTATCCTCTATCCTATCCTGTCCTCTATCCTATCCTATCCTCTATCCTATCCTATCGTCTATATTATCCTATCCTCTATCCTCTCCTATCCTCTATCCTATCCTATCCTCTGTGCTATCCTATCCTCTATCCTATCCTATCCTCTATCCTATCCTATCCTCTTTCCTATCCTACCCTCTTTCCTATCCTATCCTCTATCCTATCCTATCCTCTATCATATCGTATCCTCTATCCTATCCTATCCTCCATCCTATCCTATCCTCTATCGTATAATCTATCCTCAATCCTATCCTCTATCCTATCCTCTATCCTATCCTATCCTATCCTATCCTCTATCCTATCCTATCCTCTATCCTATCCTATCCTCTACCCTATCCTATCCTCTATCCTATCCTATCCTCTATCCTATCCTATCATCTATCCTCTCCTATCCTCTATCCTATCCTCTATCCTATCCTCCATCCTATCCTATCCTCTATCGTATAATCTATCCTCAATCCTATCCTCTATCCTATCCAATCCTATATCCTATACTCTATCCTATCCTATCCTCTATCCTATCCTATCCTATCCTATCCTCTGTCCTATCCTATCCTCTATAATATCCTATCCTCTATCCTATCCTATCCTCTATCCTATCCTCTCCTCTTTCCTATCCTATCCTCTATCCTATCCTATCCTCTATCCTATCCTATCCTCTATCCTATCCTATCCTCTATCCTGTCCTATCCTCTATCCTATCCTCTATCCTATCCTGTCCTCTATCCTATCCTATCCTCTATCCTATCCTATCGTCTATCCTATCCTATCCTCTATCCTCTCCTATCCTCTATCCTATCCTATCCTCTATGCTATCCTATCCTCTATCCTATCCTATCCTCTATCCTATCCTATCCTCTTTCCTATCCTACCCTCTTTCCTATCCTATCCTCTATCCTATCCTATCCTCTATCATATCGTATCCTCTATCCTATCCTATCCTCTATCCTATCCTATCCTCTATCCGATCCTCTATCCTATCCTATTCTCTATTATATCCTATCCTCTATCCTATCCTATCCTCTATCCTATCCTATCCTCTTTCCTATCCTATCCTCTATCCTATCCTATCCTCTATCCTATCCTATCCTCTATCAAATCCTATCCTCTATCCTATCCTATCCTCTATCCTATCCTATCCTCTATCCTATATTATCATCTATCCTATTCTATCCTCTATCCTATCCTCTATCATATCCAATCCTCTATCGTATCCTCTATCCTATCCTATCCTCTATCAAATCCTATCCTCTATCATATCCAATCCTCTATCCTATCCTCTATCCTATCCTATCATCTATCCTATCCTATCCTCTATCCTCTCCTATCCTCTATCCTATCCTATCCTCTGTGCTATCCTATCCTCTATCCTATCCTATCCTCTATCCTATCCTATCCTCTTTCCTATCCTACCCTCTTTCCTATCCTATCCTCTATCCTATCCTATCCTCTATCATATCGTATCCTCTATCCTATCCTATCCTCCATCCTATCCTATCCTCTATCGTATAATCTATCCTCAATCCTATCCTCTATCCTATCCAATCCTATATCCTATACTCTATCCTATCCTATCCTCTATCCTATCCTATCCTATCCTATCCTCTATCCTATCCTATCCTCTATAATATCCTATCCTCTATCCTATCCTATTCTCTATCCTATCCTATCCTCTATCCTATCCTATCCTCTATCCTATCCTATCCTCTATCCTATCCTATCCTCTATCCTATCCTATCCTCTATCCTATCCTATCCTCTATCCTATCCTATCCTCTATCCTATCCTATCCTCTATCCTATCCTATCCTCTATCCTATCCTATCCTCTATCCTATCCTATCCTCTATCCTATCCTATCCTCTATCCTATCCTATCCTCTATCCTATCCTATCCTCTATCCTATCCTCTATCCTATCCTGTCCTCTATCCTATCCTATCCTCTATCCTATCCTATCGTCTATCCTATCCTATCCTCTATCCTCTCCTATCCTCTATCCTATCCTATCCTCTATGCTATCCTATCCTCTATCCTATCCTATCCTCTATCCTATCCTATCCTCTATCCTATATTATCATCTATCCTATTCTATCCTCTATCCTATCCTCTATCATATCCAATCCTCTATCGTATCCTCCATCCTATCCTATCCTCTATCCTATCCTGTCCTCTATCCTATCCTATCCTCTATCCTATCCTATCATCTATCCTATCCTATCCTCTATCCTCTCCTATCCTCTATCCTATCCTATCCTCTGTGCTATCCTATCCTCTATCCTATCCTATCCTCTATCCTATCCTATCCTCTTTCCTATCCTACCCTCTTTCCTATCCTATCCTCCATCCTATCCTATCCTCTATCATATCGTATCCTCTATCCTATCCTATCCTCCATCCTATCCTATCCTCTATCGTATAATCTATCCTCAATCCTATCCTCTATCCTATCCAATCCTATATCCTATACTCTATCCTATCCTATCCTCTATCCTATCCTATCCTATCCTATCCTCTATCCTATCCTATCCTCTATAATATCCTATCCTCTATCCTATCCTATCCTCTATCCTATCCTATCCTCTATCCTATCCTATCCTCTATCCTATCCTATCCTCTATCCGATCCTCTATCCTATCCTATTCTCTATTATATCCTATCCTCTATCCTAGCCTATCCTCTATCCTATCCTATCCTCAATCCTATCCTATCCTCCATCATATTCTATCCTCTATCCTATCCTATCCTCTATCCCATCCTACCCTCTATCCCATCCTATCCTCTATCCTATACTAGCCTCTACCTTATCCTATCCTCTATCCTATCCAATTACCTATCCGATCCACTATCCTATCCTATCCAATCCACTATCCGATCCTCTATCCTATCCTATTCTCTATTATATCCTATCCTCTATCCTAGCCTATCCTCTATCCTATCCTATCCTCAATCCTATCCTATCCTCCATCATATTCTATCCTCTATCCTATCCTATCCTCTATCCCATCCTACCCTCTATCCCATCCTATCCTCTATCCTATACTAGCCTCTACCTTATCCTATCCTCTATCCTATCCAATTACCTATCCGATCCACTATCCTATCCTATCCAATCCACTATCCGATCCTCTATCCTATTCTATCCTCTATCCTATCCTATCCTCTATCCTATCCTCTCCTCTGTCCTATTCTCTATCCTATCCTATCCTCTATCCTATCCTCTATCCTATTCTCTATCCTATCCTATCCTCTATCGTCTCCTATCTTCTGTACAATCCAATCCACTACCCAATCCTCTATCCTCTCCTATCCTCCATCCTATCCTATCCTCTATCGTATAATCTATCCTCAATCCTATCCTCTATCCTATCCAATCCTATATCCTATACTCTATCCTATCCTATCCTCTATCCTATCCTATCCTATCCTATCCTATCCTCTATCCTATCCTATCCTCTATCCTATCCTATCCTCTATCCTATCCCATCCTCTATCCTATCCTATCCTCTATCAAATCCTATCCTCTATCCTATACTATCCTCTATCCTATCCTATCCTCTATCCTATATTATCATCTATCCTATTCTATCCTCTATCCTATCCTCTATCATATCCAATCCTCTATCGTATCCTCCATCCTATCCTATCCTCTATCCTATCCTCTATCCTATCCTGTCCTCTATCCTATCCTATCCTCTATCCTATCCTATCATCTATCCTAACCTATCCTCTATCCTCTCCTATCCTCTATCCTATCCTATCCTCTGTGCTATCCTATCCTCTATCCTATCCTATCCTCTATCCTATCCTATCCTCTTTCCTATCCTACCCTCTTTCCTATCCTATCCTCTATCCTATCCTATCCTCTATCATATCGTATCCTCTATCCTATCCTATCCTCCATCCTATCCTATCCTCAATCCTATCCTCTATCCTATCCAATCCTATATCCTATACTATATCCTATCCTATCCTCTATCCTATCCTATCCTATCCTATCCTCTATCCTATCCTATCCTCTATAATATCCTATCCTCTATCCTATCCTATCCTCTATCCTATCCTATCCTCTATCCTATCCTATCCTCTATCCCAATCCCATCCTCTATCCTATCCTATCCTCTATCCTATCCTATCCTCTATCCTATCCTATCCTCTATCCTATCCTATCCTCTATCCGATCCTCTATCCTATCCTATTCTCTATTATATCCTATCCTCTATCCTAGCCTATCCTCTATCCTATCCTATCCTCAATCCTATCCTATCCTCTATCATATTCTATCCTCTATCCTATCCTATCCTCTATCCCATCCTACCCTCTATCCCATCCTATCCTCTATCCTATACTAGCCTCTACCTTATCCTATCCTCTATCCTATCCAATTACCTATCCGATCCACTATCCTATCCTATCCAATCCACTATCCGATCCTCTATCATATTCTATCCTCTATCCTATCCTATCCTCTATCCTATCCTCTCCTCTGTCCTATTCTCTATCCTATCCTATCCTCTATCCTATCCTCTATCCTATTCTCTATCCTATCCTATCCTCTATCGTCTCCTATCTTCTATACAATCCAATCCACTACCCAATCCTCTATCCTCTCCTATCCTCCATCCTATCCTATCCTCTATCGTATAATCTATCCTCAATCCTATCCTCTATCCTATCCAATCCTATATCCTATACTCTATCCTATCCTATCCTCTATCCTATCCTATCCTATCCTATCCTATCCTCTATCCTATCCTATCCTCTATCCTATCCTATCCTCTATCCTATCCTATCCTCTATCCTATCCTATCCTCTATCCTATCCTATCCTCTATCCTATCCTATCCTCTACAATATCCTATCCTCTATCCTATCCTATCCTCTATCCTATCCTATCATCTATCCTATCCTATCCTCTATCCTATCCTCTATCCTATTCTCTATCCTATCCTATCCTCTGTCCTATTCTCTATCCTATCCTATCCTCTATCCTATCCTCTATCCTATTCTCTATCCTATCCTATCCTCTATCGTCTCCTATCTTCTATACAATCCAATCCCCTACCCAATACTCTATCCTCTCCTATCCTCTATCCTATCCTATCCTCTATCGTATAATCTATCCTCAATCCTATCCTCTATCCTATCCAATCCTATATCCTATACTCTATCCTATCCTATCCTCTATCCTATCCAATCCCCTATCCTTTCCTCTATTCGATCCTCTCCTCTATAATATCGTACCCTCTATCCTATCCTGTCCTCTATGCAATAATATCATCCATCCTATCCTCTTCTCTATCCTACCCTATCCTATCCTCTATCGTATCATATCCTCTATCCTATCCAATTCTATGTCCTATACCTTATCGTATCCTGTCCTGTATCCTATCCAATCCCCTATCCTATCCTCTATCCTATCCAATCCCCTATCCGATCCTCTATCCTATTCTATTCTCTATCCTATCCTCTCCTCAATCCTATCCTATCCTCTATCCTATCCTATTCTCTATCCTATCCACTATCCTATCCTATTCTCTATCCTATCCTCTATCCTATCCTATCTTCTATCCTATGATCTATCCTCAATCCTATCCTCTATCCTATCCTATCCTCTATCCTATCCAATCCTCTATCCTATCCAATCCTCTATCCTATCCTATCCTCTATAATATCGTATCCTCTATCATATCGTATACTCTTTTCTATAAAATCATCTATCCTATCCTATTCTCTGTTCTATCCTATCCTATCCTCTATCGTCTCCTATCCTCCATACTATCCTATCCTCTATCCTATCTGATCCCCTATCCTATCCTCTATCCTATCCTATCCTATCCTCTATCCTATCCTATCCTATCCTCTATACTATCCTATCCTCTATCCTATTCTATCCTCTATCCTATCCTATCCTATCCTCTATCCTATCCTATCCACTATCCTATCCTATCCTATCCTCTATCCTATCCTCTCCTCTGTCCTATTCTCTATCCTATCCTATCCTCTATCCTATCCTCTATCCTATTCTCTATCCTATCCTATCCTCTATCGTCTCCTATCTTCTATACAATCCAATCCACTACCCAATCCTCTATCCTCTCCTATCCTCCATCCTATCCTATCCTCTATCGTATAATCTATCCTCAATCCTATCCTCTATCCTATCCAATCCTATATCCTATACTCTATCCTATCCTATCCTCTATCCTATCCTATCCTATCCTATCCTCTATCCTATCCTATCCTCTATCCTATCCTATCCTCTATCCTATCCTATCCTCTATCCTATCCTATCCTCTATCCTATCCTATCCTCTACCCTATCCTATCCTCTATCCTATCCTATCCTCTATCCTATCCTATCATCTATCCTATCCTATCCTCTATCCTATCCTCTATCCTATTCTCTATCCTATCCTATCCTCTGTCCTATTCTCTATCCTATCCTATCCTCTATCCTATCCTCTATCCTATTCTCTATCCTATCCTATCCTCTATCGTCTCCTATCTTCTATACAATCCAATCCCCTACCCAATACTCTATCCTCTCCTATCCTCTATCCTATCCTATCCTCTATCGTATAATCTATCCTCAATCCTATCCTCTATCCTATCCAATCCTATATCCTATACTCTATCCTATCCTATCCTCTATCCTATCCAATCCCCTATCCTTTCCTCTATTCGATCCTCTCCTCTATAATATCGTACCCTCTATCCTATCCTGTCCTCTATGCAATAATATCATCCATCCTATCCTCTTCTCTATCCTACCCTATCCTATCCTCTATCGTATCATATCCTCTATCCTATCCAATTCTATGTCCTATACCTTATCGTATCCTGTCCTGTATCCTATCCAATCCCCTATCCTATCCTCTATCCTATCCAATCCCCTATCCGATCCTCTATCCTATTCTATCCTCTATCCTATCCTCTCCTCAATCCTATCCTATCCTCTATCCTATCCTATTCTCTATCCTATCCACTATCCTATCCTATTCTCTATCCTATCCTCTATCCTATCCTATCTTCTATCCTATGATCTATCCTCAATCCTATCCTCTATCCTATCCTATCCTCTATCCTATCCAATCCTCTATCCTATCCAATCCTCTATCCTATCCTATCCTCTATAATATCGTATCCTCTATCATATCGTATACTCTTTTCTATAAAATCATCTATCCTATCCTATTCTCTGTTCTATCCTATCCTATCCTCTATCGTCTCCTATCCTCCATACTATCCTATCCTCTATCCTATCTGATCCCCTATCCTATCCTCTATCCTATCCTATCCTATCCTCTATCCTATCCTATCCTATCCTCTATACTATCCTATCCTCTATCCTATTCTATCCTCTATCCTATCCTATCCTATCCTCTATCCTATCCTATCCACTATCCTATCCTATCCTATCCTCTATCCTATCCTATCCTCTATCCTATTCTATATTATATCCGATCCTATCCGATCCTCTATCTTATCCTATCCTCTATCCTATCCTATCCTCTATCCTATCCTATCCTCTATCCTATCCAATCCCCTAGACTTTCCTCTATTCGATCCTCTCCTCTACAATATCGTATCCTCTATACTATCCTGTCCTCTATCCAATAATATCATCCATCCTATCCTCTTCTCTATCCTACCCTATCCTATCCTCTATCCTATCCTATCCTCTATCCTATCCTATCCTCTATCCTATCCTATCCTCTATCCTATCCTATCCTCTATCCTATCCTATCCTCTACCCTATCCTATCCTCTATCCTATCCTATCCTCTATCCTATCCTATCATCTATCCTATCCTATCCTCTATCCTATCCTCTATCCTATTCTCTATCCTATCCTATCCTCTGTCCTATTCTCTATCCCATCCTATCCTCTATCCTATCCTCTATCCTATTCTCTATCCTATCCTATCCTCTATCGTCTCCTATCTTCTATACAATCCAATCCCCTACCCAATCCTCTATCCTCTCCTATCCTCTATCCTATCCTATCCTCTATCGTATTCTATCCTCTATCCTATCCAATCCCCTATCCTATCCTCTATCCTATTCTATCCTCTATCCTACCCAATCCCCTATCCTATCCTCTATGCAATCCTATCCTCTATCCAATCCTATCCTCTATCCTATCCTATACTCCATCCTATCCTATCCTATCCTCTATCGTCTCCTATCCTCTATCCAATTTATCCTCTATCCTATCCATTCCTCTATCCTATCCTATCCTCCATCCTATCCTATCCTCTATCCTATCCTTTCCTCTATCCTATCCTATCCTCTATCCTATCCTATCCTCTATCCTATCCTCTATCCTATTCTCTATCCTATCCTATCCTCTATCCTATTCTCTATCCCATCCTATCCTCTATCCTATTCTCTATCCTATCCTATCCTCTATCGTCTCCTATCTTCTATACAATCCAATCCCCTACCCAATCCTATATCCTCTACTATCCTCTATCCTATCCTATCCTCTATCGTATAATCTATCCTCAATCCTATCCTCTATCCTATCCAATCCTATATCCTATTCTATACTCTACCCTATCCTATCCTCTATCCTATTCTATCCTCTATCCTACCCAATCCCCTAACCTATCCTCTATCCAATCCTATCCTCTATCCAATCCTATCCGCTATCCTATACTATCCTCTATCCTATCCAATCCTCTATCCTATCCTATCCTCTATCCTATCCTATCCTATCCTCTATCCTATCCTATCCTCTATCCTATCCTATCCTCTATCCTATCCTATCCTCTATCCTATCCTATCCTCTATCCTATCCTATCCTCTATCCTATCCTATCCTCTATCCTATCCTATCCTCTATAATATCGTATCCTATATCATATCCTATACTCTTTCCTATAATATCATCTATCCTATCCTATTCTCTATCCTATCCTATCCTATCCTCTATCGTCTCCTATCCTCTATCCTGTCCTATCATCTATCCTATCCTATCATCTATCCTATCCTATCCTCTATCCTATCCTCTATCCTATTCTCTATCCTATCCTATCCTCTGTCCTATTCTCTATCCTATCCTATCCTCTATCCCATCCTCTATCCTATTATCTATCCTATCCTATACTCTATCGTCTCCTATCTTCTATACAATCCAATCCCCTATCCAATCCTCTATCCTCTCCTATCCTCTATCCTATCCTATCCTCTATCCTATCCTATCCTCTATCGTATAATCTATCCTCAATCCTATCCTCTATCCTATCCAATCCTATATCCTATACTCTATCCTATAATATCCTCTATCCTATCCTATCCTCTATCCTATCCTATCCTCTACCCTATCCTAAGCTATCCTATCCTCTATCCTATCCTATCCTCTAGCCTATCGTATCATCTGTCCTATCCTATCCTCTATACTATCCTATCATATCCTCTATCCTATCCATTCCTCTATCCTATCCTATTCTCTAACCTACCCTATCCTATCCTCTATCGTCTCCTATCCTCTATCCTATCCTATCCTCTATCCTATCCTATCCTCTATCCTATCCTATCCTATCCTCTATCGTATCCTATCCTCTATCCTATCCTATCCTCTATCCTATCCAATCCTATATCCTATACTCTATCCTATCCTATCCTCTATCCTATCCTATCCTCTATCCTATCCTATCCTCTATCCTATCCTATCCTCTGTCCTATCCTATCCTCTATCCTATCCTATCCTCTATCGTCTCCTATCCTCTATCCTATCCTATCCTCTATCCTATCCTATCATCTATCCTATCCTATCCTCTATCCTATCCTCTATCCTATTCTCTATCCTATCCTATCCTCTATCCTATTCTCTATCCCATCCTATCCTCTATCCTATCCTCTATCCTATCCTATCATCTATCCTATCCTATCCTCTATCCTATCCTCTATCCTATTCTCTATTCTATCCTATCCTCTATTCTATCCTATCCTCTGTCCTATTCTCTATCCTATCCTATCCTCTATCCTATCCTCTATACTATTCTCTATCCTATCCTATCCTCTATCCTATCCTATCCTCTATAATATCGTATCCTATATCATATCCTATACTCTTTCCTATAATATCATCTATCCTATCCTATTCTCTATCCTATCCTATCTTATCCTCTATCGTCTCCTATCCTCTATCCTATTCTATCCTCTATCCTACCCAATCCCCTATCCTATCCTCTATCCAATCCTATCCTCTATCCAATCCTATCCGCTATCCTATCCTATCCTCTATCCTATCCAATCCTCTATCCTATCCTATCCTCCATCCTATCCTATCCTATCCTCTATAGTCTATCAATCCTCTATCCTATCCTATCCTCTATCCTATTCTATCCTCTATCCTTCCCAATCCCCTATCCTATCCTCTATCCAATCCTATTCTCTATCCAATCCTATCCTCTATCCTATCCTATACTCTATCGTCTCCTATCTTCTATACAATCCAATCCCCTACCCAATCCTCTATCCTCTCCTATCCTCTATCCTATCCTATCCTCTATCGTATTCTATCCTCTATCCTATCCAATCCCCTATCCTATCCTCTATCCTATTCTATCCTCTATCCTACCCAATCCCCTATCCTATCCTCTATGCAATCCTATCCTCTATCCAATCCTATCCTCTATCCTATCCTATACTCCATCCTATCCTATCCTATCCTCTATCGTCTCCTATCCTCTATCCAATTTATCCTCTATCCTATCCATTCCTCTATCCTATCCTATCCTCCATCCTATCCTATCCTCTATCCTATCCTTTCCTCTATCCTATCCTATCCTCTATCCTATCCTATCCTCTATCCTATCCTCTATCCTATTCTCTATCCTATCCTATCCTCTATCCTATTCTCTATCCCATCCTATCCTCTATCCTATTCTCTATCCTATCCTATCCTCTATCGTCTCCTATCTTCTATACAATCCAATCCCCTACCCAATCCTATATCCTCTACTATCCTCTATCCTATCCTATCCTCTATCGTATAATCTATCCTCAATCCTATCCTCTATCCTATCCAATCCTATATCCTATTCTATACTCTACCCTATCCTATCCTCTATCCTATTCTATCCTCTATCCTACCCAATCCCCTAACCTATCCTCTATCCAATCCTATCCTCTATCCAATCCTATCCGCTATCCTATACTATCCTCTATCCTATCCAATCCTCTATCCTATCCTATCCTCTATCCTATCCTATCCTATCCTCTATCCTATCCTATCCTCTATCCTATCCTATCCTCTATCCTATCCTATCCTCTATCCTATCCTATCCTCTATCCTATCCTATCCTCTATCCTATCCTATCCTCTATCCTATCCTATCCTCTATCCTATCCTATCCTCTATAATATCGTATCCTATATCATATCCTATACTCTTTCCTATAATATCATCTATCCTATCCTATTCTCTATCCTATCCTATCCTATCCTCTATCGTCTCCTATCCTCTATCCTGTCCTATCATCTATCCTATCCTATCATCTATCCTATCCTATCCTCTATCCTATCCTCTATCCTATTCTCTATCCTATCCTATCCTCTGTCCTATTCTCTATCCTATCCTATCCTCTATCCCATCCTCTATCCTATTATCTATCCTATCCTATACTCTATCGTCTCCTATCTTCTATACAATCCAATCCCCTATCCAATCCTCTATCCTCTCCTATCCTCTATCCTATCCTATCCTCTATCCTATCCTATCCTCTATCGTATAATCTATCCTCAATCCTATCCTCTATCCTATCCAATCCTATATCCTATACTCTATCCTATAATATCCTCTATCCTATCCTATCCTCTATCCTATCCTATCCTCTACCCTATCCTAAGCTATCCTATCCTCTATCCTATCCTATCCTCTAGCCTATCGTATCATCTGTCCTATCCTATCCTCTATACTATCCTATCATATCCTCTATCCTATCCATTCCTCTATCCTATCCTATTCTCTAACCTACCCTATCCTATCCTCTATCGTCTCCTATCCTCTATCCTATCCTATCCTCTATCCTATCCTATCCTCTATCCTATCCTATCCTATCCTCTATCGTATCCTATCCTCTATCCTATCCTATCCTCTATCCTATCCAATCCTATATCCTATACTCTATCCTATCCTATCCTCTATCCTATCCTATCCTCTATCCTATCCTATCCTCTATCCTATCCTATCCTCTGTCCTATCCTATCCTCTATCCTATCCTATCCTCTATCGTCTCCTATCCTCTATCCTATCCTATCCTCTATCCTATCCTATCATCTATCCTATCCTATCCTCTATCCTATCCTCTATCCTATTCTCTATCCTATCCTATCCTCTATCCTATTCTCTATCCCATCCTATCCTCTATCCTATCCTCTATCCTATCCTATCATCTATCCTATCCTATCCTCTATCCTATCCTCTATCCTATTCTCTATTCTATCCTATCCTCTATTCTATCCTATCCTCTGTCCTATTCTCTATCCTATCCTATCCTCTATCCTATCCTCTATACTATTCTCTATCCTATCCTATCCTCTATCCTATCCTATCCTCTATAATATCGTATCCTATATCATATCCTATACTCTTTCCTATAATATCATCTATCCTATCCTATTCTCTATCCTATCCTATCTTATCCTCTATCGTCTCCTATCCTCTATCCTATTCTATCCTCTATCCTACCCAATCCCCTATCCTATCCTCTATCCAATCCTATCCTCTATCCAATCCTATCCGCTATCCTATCCTATCCTCTATCCTATCCAATCCTCTATCCTATCCTATCCTCCATCCTATCCTATCCTATCCTCTATAGTCTATCAATCCTCTATCCTATCCTATCCTCTATCCTATTCTATCCTCTATCCTTCCCAATCCCCTATCCTATCCTCTATCCAATCCTATTCTCTATCCAATCCTATCCTCTATCCTATCCTATACTCTATCGTCTCCTATCTTCTATACAATCCAATCCCCTACCCAATCCTCTATCCTCTCCTATCCTCTATCCTATCCTATCCTCTATCGTATAATCTATCCTCAATCCTATCCTCTATCCTATCGAATCCTATATCCTATACTCTATCCTATCCTATCCTCTATCTTATCCTATCCTACCCTATCCTCTATCATATCCTATACTCTATCCTATCCTATCCTCTATCTTATCCTATCCTATCCTATCCTCTATCCTATCCTATCCTCTATCCTATCCTATCCTCTATCCTATCCTATCCTCTATCCTATCCTAGCCTCTATCCTATCCTATCCTCCATCCTATCCTATCCTATCCTCTATCGTCTCCTATCCTCTATCCTATCCTATCCTCTATCCTATTCTATCCTCTATCCTTCCCAATCCCCTATCCTATCCTCTATCCAATCCTATTCTCTATCCAATCCTATCCTCTATCCTATCCTATCCTATCCTCTATCGTATCCTATCCTCTATCCTATCCTATCCTCTATCCTATCCAATCCTATATCCTATACTCTATCCTATCCTATCCTCTATCCTATCCTATCCTCTATCCTATCCTATCCTCTATCCTATCCTATCCTCTGTCCTATCCTATCCTCTATCCTATCCTATCCTCTATCGTCTCCTATCCTCTATCCTATCCTATCCTCTATCCTATCCTATCATCTATCCTATCCTATCCTCTATCCTATCCTCTATCCTATTCTCTATCCTATCCTATCCTCTATCCTATTCTCTATCCCATCCTATCCTCTATCCTATCCTCTATCCTATCCTATCATCTATCCTATCCTATCCTCTATCCTATCCTCTATCCTATTCTCTATTCTATCCTATCCTCTGTCCTATTCTCTATCCTATCCTATCCTCTATCCTATCCTCTATACTATTCTCTATCCTATCCTATCCTCTATCCTATCCTATCCTCTATAATATCGTATCCTATATCATATCCTATACTCTTTCCTATAATATCATCTATCCTATCCTATTCTCTATCCTATCCTATCTTATCCTCTATCGTCTCCTATCCTCTATCCTATTCTATCCTCTATCCTACCCAATCCCCTATCCTATCCTCTATCCAATCCTATCCTCTATCCAATCCTATCCGCTATCCTATCCTATCCTCTATCCTATCCAATCCTCTATCCTATCCTATCCTCCATCCTATCCTATCCTATCCTCTATAGTCTATCAATCCTCTATCCTATCCTATCCTCTATCCTATTCTATCCTCTATCCTTCCCAATCCCCTATCCTATCCTCTATCCAATCCTATTCTCTATCCAATCCTATCCTCTATCCTATCCTATACTCTATCGTCTCCTATCTTCTATACAATCCAATCCCCTACCCAATCCTCTATCCTCTCCTATCCTCTATCCTATCCTATCCTCTATCGTATAATCTATCCTCAATCCTATCCTCTATCCTATCGAATCCTATATCCTATACTCTATCCTATCCTATCCTCTATCTTATCCTATCCTACCCTATCCTCTATCATATCCTATACTCTATCCTATCCTATCCTCTATCTTATCCTATCCTATCCTGTCGTCTATCCTATCCTATCCTCTATCCTAACCTATCCTCTATCCTATCCTATCCTCTATCCTATCCTAGCCTCTATCCTATCCTATCCTCCATCCTATCCTATCCTATCCTCTATCGTCTCCTATCCTCTATCCTATCCTATCCTCTATCCTATTCTATCCTCTATCCTTCCCAATCCCCTATCCTATCCTCTATCCAATCCTATTCTCTATCCAATCCTATCCTCTATCCTATCCTATACTCTATCGTCTCCTATCTTCTATACAATCCAATCCCCTACCCAATCCTCTATCCTATCCTATCCTCTATCGTATAATCTATCCTCAATCCTACCCTCTATCCTATCCAATCCTATATCCTATTCTATACTCTACCCTATCCTATCCGATATCCTATCCTATCCTCTATCCTATCCTCTATCCTATTCTCTATCCTATCCTATACTCTATCGTCTCCTATCTTCTATACAATCCAATCACCTATCCAATCCTCTATCCTCTCCCATCCTCTATCCTATCCTATCCTCTATCGTATAATCTATCCTCAATCCTATCCTCTATCCTATCCAATCCTATATCCTATACTCTATCCTATCCTATCTTCTATCCTATCCTATCCTCTGTCCTATCCGAAGCTATCCTATCCTCTATCCTATCCTATCCTCTATCCTATCCTATCCTCTATCCTATCGTATCATCTATCCTATCCTATCCTCTATACTATCCTATCCTATCCTCTATCCTATCCAATCCTCTATCCTATCCTATTCTCTAACCTATCCTATCCTATCCTCTATCGTCTCCTATCCTCTATCCTATCCTATCCTCTATCCTATCCAATCCCCTATCCTATCCTCTATCCTATCCTATCCTATCCTCTATCCTATCCTATCTTCTATCCTATCCTATCCTCTATCCTATCCTATCATATCCTCTATCCTATCCAATCCCCTATCCTATCCACTATCCTATCCTCAATCCTATCCTATCCTCTATCTTATCCTATCCTCTATCCTATCCTATCGTCTATCCTATCCTATCCTATCCGCTATCCTATACCATCCTCTATCGTATCCTATCCTCTATCCGATCCTATCCTCTATCGTATCCTAATCTCTATCCTATCCTATTCTGTATCCTATACTCTACCCTATCCTGTCCTCTATCCTATCCTATCCTCTATCCCATAATATCATCTATCCTATACTATTCTCTATCCTATCCTCTACCCTACCCTATCCCCTATCCTATCCTATCATCTATCCTATCCTATCCTCTATCATATCCTATTCTCTATCCTATCCTATCCTATCCTCTATCCTATCCTATGCTCTATCCTATAATATCATCTATCCTATACTATTCTCTATCCTATCTTCTCCTCTATCCTATACTATCCTCTATCGTCTCCTATCCTCTATCCTATCCAATCACCTATCCTATCCTCTAACCGATCCTATCCTCTATCCTATCCTATCCTCTATCCTATAATATCATCTATACTGTACTATTCTCTATCCTATCGTATCCTCCATCCTATACTATCCTCTATCGTATCCTATCCTCTATCCGATCCTATCCTCTATCCTATCCTATCCTCTATCCTATCCTATCCTCTATCCTATCCTATCCTGTATCCTATCCTATCCTGTATCCTATCCTATCCTCTATCCTATAATATCCTCTATCCTATCCAATCTTCTATCCTATCCTCTATCCTATCCTCTACCCTATTTTATCCTCTATCCTATAATATCATCTATCCTATACTATTCTCTATCCTATCCTACCCTCTATCCTATACTATCCTCTATCGTATCCTATCCTCTATCCGATCCTATCCTCTATCCTATCCTATCCTATCCTCTATCCTATCCTATCCTATCCTCTATCCTATCCAATCCCCTATCCTATCCACTATCCTATCCTCAATCCTATCCTATCCTCTATCCTATCCTATCCTCTATCCTATCCTATCCTCTATCCTATCCTATCCTCTATCCTATCCTATCCTCTATCCTATCCTAACCTATCCTCTATCCTATCCTATCCTCTATCGTATCCTCTATACTATCCTATCCTCTATCCTATCCTATACTATCCTCTATCGTATCCTATCCTATATCCGATCCTATCATCTATCCTATACTATTCTCTATCCTATCTAATCCTCTATCCTATACTATCCTCTATCGTCTCCTATCTTCTATCCTATCCAATCCCCTATCCAGTCCTCTATCCTATCCTATCCTCTATAATATCGTATCCTCTATCCTGTTCTCTATCCTATACTATCATCTAACCTATGCTATTCTCTATCCTATCCTCTATCGTATCCTATCCTCTATCCCATCCTATCCTCTATCCTATCCTGTGCTCTATCCTATCCTATTCTCTATCCTATCCTCTACCCCATGCTATCCTCTGTCCTACAATATCATCTATCCTATACTATTCTCTATCCTATCCTGTCCTCTATCCGATCCTATCCTCTATCCTATCCTATTCTCTATCCTATCCTATTCTCTATCCTATCCTATCCTCTATCCTATACAATCCTCTATCCTATCCAATCCCCTATCCAATCCTCTATCCTATCCTATCCTCTATAATATTGTATCCTCTATCCTATCCTCTATCCTATACTATCATCTAACCTATCCTATTCTCTATCCAATCCTCTATCGTCTGTTCTATCCTACCCTATCCGCTATCCTATCCTACCCTCAATCCTCTCCTATCCTCTATCCTATCCTATCCTGTATCCTATCCTATCCTGTATCCTATCCTATCCTCTATCCTATCCTATCGTCTATCCTATTATATCCTCTATCCTATCCTATCCTCTATCCTATCCTATCCTCTATCCTATCCTATCCTCTATCCTATCCTATCCTATCCTCTATCGTATCCTCTATACTATCCTATCCTCTATCCGATCCTATTCTCTATCCTATCCTATCCTCTATCCTATTATATCCTCTATCCTACCATATCTTCTATCCTATCCTATCGTCTATCCTATCCTATCCTCTATCCTATCCAATCCCCTATCCTATCCTGTATCCGATCCTATCCTCTATCCTATAATATCATCTATCCTATACTATTCTCTATCCTATCTTATCCTCTATCCTATACTATCCTCTATCGTCTCCTATCTTCTATCCTATCCAATCCCCTATCCAATTCTCTATCCTATCCTATCCTCTATAATATCGTATCCTCTATCCTATCCTCTATCCTATACTATCATCTAACCTATCCTATTCTCTATCCTATCCTCTATCGTCTGTTCTATCCTATCCTATCCACTATCCTATCCTATCCTCAATCCTCTCCTATCCTCTATCCTATCCTACCCTGTATCCTATCCTATCCTCTATCGAATCCTATCCTCTATCCTATCCTATCCTCAATCCTACCCTATCCTCTATCCTATCCTATTCTCTATCCTATGCTATCCTCAATCCTACCCTATCCTCTATCCTATCCTATCCTCTATCCTATCCAATCCTCTATCCTATCCTCTTCTCTATCCTATCATCTACCCTATCCTATCCTCTATCCTATTCTATCCTCTATTCTATCCAATCACCTATCCTATCCTCTATCCGATCCTATCCTCTATCCTATCATATCCTCTATCCGATCATATCCTCTATCCTATCCTATTCTCTATCCGATCCTATCGTCTATCCTATCCTATTCTCTATTCTATCCTCTACCCTATCCTATCTTCTATCTTATAATATCATCTATCCTATACTATTCTTTATCCTATCCAACCTCTATCCTATACTATCCTCTATCGTATCCTATCGTCTATCCGATCCTATCCTCAATCCTATCCTATCCTCTATCCTATTCTATTCTCTATCCTATCCTCTACCCTATCCTATCCTCTATCATATTCTATCCTCTATCCTATCCAAACCCCTATCCTATCCTCTATCCGATCCTATCCTCTATCCTATAATATCATCTATCCTATACTATCCTCTATCGTCTCCTATCTTCTATCCTATCCAATCCCCTATCCAATCCTCTATCCTATCCTATCCTCTATAATATCGTATCCTCTATCCTATCCTCTATCCTATACTATCATCTAACCTATCCTATTCTCTATCCTATCCTCTATCGTCTGTTCTACCCTATCCTATCCACTATCCTATCCTATTCTCAATCCTCTCCTATCCTCTATCCAATCCTATCCTGTATCCTATCCTATCCTCTATCGTATCCTATGCTCTATCCGATCCTATCATCTAACCTATCCTATACTCTATCCTATCCTATTCTCTATCCTAACCTCTACCCAATCCTATCCTCTATCCTTTAATATAATCTATCCTATGCTATTCTCTATCCTGTCCTATCCTCTATCCTATACTATCCTCTATGGTATCCTATCCTCTATCCGATCCTATCATCTATCGTATCCTATCCTCTAGCCTATCCTATTCTGTATCCTATACTCTACCCTATCCTTTCCTCTACCCTATCCTATCCTCTATCCTATAATATCATCTATCCTATACTATCCTCTATCCTATCCTCTACCCTATCCTATCCCCTATCCTATCCTATCCTCTATCCTATCCTATCCTCTATCCTATGATATCCTATCCTCTATCCTATCCTATGCTCTATCCTATAATATCATCTATCCTATCCTATTCTCTGTCCTATCATCTACCCTATCCTATCCTCTATCCGATCCTATCCTCTACCCTATCCTATCCTCTATCCTATCCAATCCTCTATCCTATCCAATCCCCTATCCTATCCTCTATCCGATCCTATACTCTACCCTATCCTATCCCCTATCCTATCCTACCCTCAATCCTCTCCTATCCTCTATCCTATCCTATCCTGTATCCTATCCTATCCTCTATCCTATAATATCCTCTATCCTATCCAATCCTCTATCCTATCCTCTATACTATCCTCTACCCTATTTTATCCTCTATCCTATCCTATCCTCAACCCTATCCTATCCTCTATCCTATCCTATCCTCTATCCTATCCTATCCTATCCTCTATCCTATCCTCTATCGTATCCTATCCTCTATCCTATCCTATCCTATCCTATCCTCTATCCTATCCTATCCTCTATCCTATCCAATCCCCTATCCTATCCTCTATCCGATCCTATCCTCTACCCTATCCTATCCTCTATCCTATCCAATCCTCTATCCTATCCAATCCCCTATCCTATCCTCTATCCGATCCTATCCTCTACCCTATCATATCCTCTATCCGATCCTATCCTCTATCCTATCCTATTCTCTATCCTATCCTATTCTCTATCCTATCCTCTACCCTATTATATCCTCTATCCTATAATATCATCTATCCTATACTACTCTCTATCCTATCCTATCCTCTATCCTATACTATCCTCTATCCGATCCTATCCTCCATCCTATCCTATCCTCTATCCTATCCTATCCTCTATCCTATCCTATCATATCCTCTATCCTATCCAATCCCCTATCCTATCCACTATCCTATCCTCAATCCTATCCTATCCTCTATCCTATCCAATCCCCTATCCTATCCTCTATCCTATCCTATGCTCTATCCCATCCTCTACCCTATCCTATCCTCTATCCTATCCTATCCTCTATCCTATCCAATCACCTATCCTATCCACTATCCTATCCTCAATCCTATCCTATCCTCTATCCTATCCTATCCTCTATCCTATCCTATCATCAACCCTATCGAATCCTCTATCCTATCCAATCCTCTATCCTATCCAATCCCCTATCCTATCCTCTATCCGATCCTATACTCTACCCTATCCTATCCCCTATCCTATCCTACCCTCAATCCTCTCCTATCCTCTATCCTATCCTATCCTGTTTCCTATCCTATCCTCTATCCTATAATATCCTCTATCCTATCCAATCCTCTATCCTATCCTCTATACTATCCTCTACCCTATTTTATCCTCTATCCTATCCTATCCTCAACCCTATCCTATCCTCTATCCTATCCTATCCTCTATCCTATCCTATCCTATCCTCTATCCTATCCTCTATCGTATCCTATCCTCTATCCTATCCTATCCTATCCTATCCTCTATCCTATCCTATCCTCTATCCTATCCAATCCCCTATCCTATCCTCTATCCGATCCTATCCTCTACCCTATCCTATCCTCTATCCTATCCAATCCTCTATCCTATCCTATCCTATCCTCTATCGTCTGTTCTACCCTATCCTATCCACTATCCTATCCTATTCTCAATCCTCTCCTATCCTCTATCCAATCCTATCCTGTATCCTATCCTATCCTCTATCGTATCCTATCCTCTATCCGATCCTATCATCTAACCTATCCTATCCTCTATCCTATCCTATTCTCTATCCTAACCTCTACCCAATCCTATCCTCTATCCTATAATATAATCTATCCTATGCTATTCTCTATCCTGTCCTATCCTCTATCCTATACTATCCTCTATGGTATCCTATCCTCTATCCGATCCTATCCTCTATCGTATCCTATCCTCTAGCCTATCCTATTCTGTATCCTATACTCTACCCTATCCTTTCCTCTACCCTATCCTATCCTCTATCCTATAATATCATCTATCCTATACTATCCTCTATCCTATCCTCTACCCTATCCTATCCCCTATCCTATCCTATCCTCTATCAAATCCTATCCTCTATCCTATGATATCCTATCCTCTACCCTATCCTATGCTCTATCCTATAATATCATCTATCCTATCCTATTCTCTGTCCTATCATCTACCCTATCCTATCCTCTATCCGATCCTATCCTCTACCCTATCCTATCCTCTATCCTATCCAATCCTCTATCCTATCCAATCCCCTATCCTATCCTCTATCCGATCCTATACTCTACCCTATCCTATCCCCTATCCTACCCTACCCTCAATCCTCTCCTATCCTCTATCCTATCCTATCCTGTATCCTATCCTATCCTCTATCCTATAATATCCTCTATCCTATCCAATCCTCTATCCTATCCTCTATACTATCCTCTACCCTATTTTATCCTCTATCCTATCCTATCCTCAACCCTATCCTATCCTCTATCCTATCCTATCCTCTATCCTATCCTATCCTATCCTCTATCCTATCCTCTATCGTATCCTATCCTCTATCCTATCCTATCCTATCCTATCCTCTATCCTATCCTATCCTCTATCCTATCCAATCCCCTATCCTATCCTCTATCCGATCCTATCCTCTACCCTATCCTATCCTCTATCCTATCCAATCCTCTATCCTATCCAATCCCCTATCCTATCCTCTATCCGATCCTATCCTCTACCCTATCATATCCTCTATCCGATCCTATCCTCTATCCTATCCTATTCTCTATCCTATCCTATTCTCTATCCTATCCTCTACCCTATTATATCCTCTATCCTATAATATCATCTATCCTATACTATTCTCTATCCTATCCTATCCTCTATCCTATACTATCCTCTATCCGATCCTATCCTCCATCCTATCCTATCCTCTATCCTATCCTATCCTCTATCCTATCCTATCATATCCTCTATCCTATCCAATCCCCTATCCTATCCACTATCCTATCCTCAATCCTATCCTATCCTCTATCCTATCCAATCCCCTATCCTATCCTCTATCCTATCCTATGCTCTATCCCATCCTCTACCCTATCCTATCCTCTATCCTATCCTATCCTCTATCCTATCCAATCACCTATCCTATCCACTATCCTATCCTCAATCCTATCCTATCCTCTATCCTATCCTATCCTCTATCCTATCCTATCATCAACCCTATCGAATCCTCTATCCTATCCTATCCTCTATCCTATCCTCTATCCTATCCTATCCTCAACCCTATCGTATCCTCTATCCTATCCTATCCTCTATCCTATCCTCTATCCTATCCTCTATTCTATCCTCTATCCTATCCTATCCTCTACTGTCTGCTCTATTATATCCTATCCTCAATCCTATCCTATCCTCTATCCTATCGTATCCTCTATCCTATCCTATCCTCTATCCTATCCTATCCTCTATCCTATCCAATCCTCTATCCTATCCTCTTCTCTATCCTATCCTCTACCCTATCCTATCCTCTATCCTATTCTATCCTCTATTCTATCCAATCACCTATCCTATCCTCTATCCGATCCTATCCTCTATCCTATCATATCCTCTATCCGATCATATCCTCTATCCTATCCTATTCTCTATCCGATCCTATCGTCTATCCTATCCTATTCTCTATCCTATCCTATTCTCTACCCTATCCTATCTTCTATCTTATAATATCATCTATCCTATACTATTCTTTATCCTATCCAACCTCTATCCTATACTATCCTCTATCGTATCCTATCCTCTATCCGATCCTATCGTCAATCCTATCCTATCCTCTATCCTATAATATCATCTATCCTATACTATCCTCTATGGTCTCCTATCTTCTATCCTATCCAATCCCCTATCCAATCCTCTATCCTATCCTATCCTCTATAATATCGTATCCTCTATCCTATCCTCTATCCTATACTATCATCTAACCTATCCTATTCTCTATCCTATCCTCTATCGTCTGTTCTATCCTACCCTATCCACTATCCTATCCTATCCTCAATCCTCTCCTATCCTCTATCCAATCCTATCCTGTATCCTATCCTATCCTCTATCGTATCCTATCCTCTATCCGATCCTATCATCTATCCTATCCTATCTTCTATCCTATCCTATTCTCTATCCTAACCTCTACCCAATCCTATCCTCTATCCTATAATATCATCTATCCTATACTATTCTCTATCCCGTCCTATCCTCTATCCTATACTATCCTCTATGGTATCCTATCCTCTATCCGATCCTATCCTCTATCGTATCCTATCCTCTAGCCTATCGTATTCTGTATCCTATACTCTACCCTATCCTTTCCTCTATCCTATCCTATCCTCTATCCTATAATATCATCTATCCTATACTATCCTCTATCCTATCCTCTACCCTATCCTATCCCCTATCCTATCCTATCCTCTATCCTATCCTATCCTCTATCCTATGATATCCTATCCTCTATCCTATCCTATGCTCTATCCTATAATATCATCTATCCTATCCTATTCTCTGTCCTATCATCTACCCTATCCTATCCTCTATCCTATCCTATCCTCTATCCTATCCTATCCTATCCTCTATCCTATCCTATGCTCTATCCTATAATATCATCTATCCTATACTATTCTCTATCCTATCTTATCCTCTATCCTATACTATCCTCTATCGTCTCCTATCCTCTATCCTATCCAATCACCTATCCTATCCTATCCTATCCTCTATCGTATCCAATCCCCTATCCTATCCACTATCCTATCCTCAATCCTATCCTATCCTCTATCCTATCCTATCCTCTATCCTATCCTATCCTATCCTCTATCGTATCCAATCCCCTATCCTATCCACTATCCTATCCTCACTCCTATTCTATCCTCTATCCTATCATATTCTCTGTCCTATCCTCAAACCTATCGTATCCTCTATCCTATCCTATCCTCTATCCTATCCTATCCTCTACCCTATCCTCTATCCTATCCTATCCTCTATCCTATCCTATCCTCTATCCTATCCTATTCTCTATCCTATCCTCTACCCTATCCTATCCTCTATCCTATAATATCATCTATCCTATACTATTCTCTATCCTATCCTATCCTCTATCCGATCCTATCCTCTATCCTATCCTATCCTCTATCCTATCCATTCCCCTATCCTATCCTCTATCCGATCCTATTCTCTATCCTATCCTATCCTCTATCCTATTATATCCTCTATCCTATCCTATCCTCAATCCTACCCTATCGTCTATCCTATCCTATTCTCTATCCTATCCTCTATCCTATCCTATCCTCTATCCTATCCTATTCTCTATCCTATCCTTTACCCTATCCTATCCTCTATCCTATTCTATCCTCTATCCCATCCAATCCCCTGTCCTGTCCTCTATCCAACCCATCCTCTATCCTATCCTATCCTCTATCCTATAATATCATCTATCCTATACTATTCTCTATCCTATCCTAACCTCTATCCTATCCTATCCTCTATCCTATCCTATCCTCTATCCTATCCAATCCTCTATCCTATCCTCTTCTCTATCCTATCCTCTACCCTATCCTATCCTCTATCCTATTCTATCCTCTATTCTATCCAATCACCTATCCTATCCTCTATCCGATCCTATCCTCTATCCTATCATATCCTCTATCCGATCATATCCTCTATCCTATCCTATTCTCTATCCGATCCTATCGTCTATCCTATCCTATTCTCTATCCTATCCTATTCTCTACCCTATCCTATCTTCTATCTTATAATATCATCTATCCTATACTATTCTTTATCCTATCCAACCTCTATCCTATACTATCCTCTATCGTATCCTATCCTCTATCCGATCCTATCCTCAATCCTATCCTATCCTCTATCCTATCCTATTCTCTATCCTATCCTCTACCCTATCCTATCCTCTATCCTATTCTATCCTCTATCCTATCCAAACCCCTATCCTATCCTCTATCCGATCCTATCCTCTATCCTATAATATCATCTATCCTATACTATCCTCTATGGTCTCCTATCTTCTATCCTATCCAATCCCCTATCCAATCCTCTATCCTATCCTATCCTCTATAATATCGTATCCTCTATCCTATCCTCTATCTAATACTATCATCTAACCTATCCTATTCTCTATCCTATCCTCTATCGTCTGTTCTATCCTACCCTATCCACTATCCTATCCTATCCTCAATCCTCTCCTATCCTCTATCCAATCCTATCCTGTATCCTATCCTATCCTCTATCGTATCCTATCCTCTATCCGATCCTATCATCTATCCTATCCTATCTTCTATTCTATCCTATTCTCTATCCTAACCTCTACCCAATCCTATCCTCTATCCGATAATATCATCTATCCTATACTATTCTCTATCCCGTCCTATCCTCTATCCTATACTATCCTTTATGGTATCCTATCCTCTATCCGATCCTATCCTCTATCGTATCCTATCCTCTAGCCTATCGTATTCTGTATCCTATACTCTACCCTATCCTTTCCTCTATCCTATCCTATCCTCTATCCTATAATATCATCTATCCTATACTATCCTCTATCCTATCCTCTACCCTATCCTATCCCCTATCCTATCCTATCCTCTATCCTATCCTATCCTCTATCCTATCCTATCCTCTATCCTATGATATCCTATCCTCTATCCTATCCTATGCTCTATCCTATAATATCATCTATCCTATACTATTCTCTATCCTATCTTATCCTCTATCCTATACTATCCCCTATCGTCTTGTAACGAGTCCGCTTCCCGGCGGATCTCGTCGCAACGTATTTCCTCGCGGCCGGATTTGGCTCGCCGTGCCAGGGTTCTCGCCGGATAACGCGAGGGTTACGGCGGGGTCGCGGACGGTCGGGCACGGGGGATTAACGACGCGAGTATTTCGAACGTTCGTCACTGTCCCGGCTTCGCGTTTCGGCGGTCGGCGGTCGCGGTTCGTGCCTCGGGTTACGCCGAGGTCGGGGCCGTACGCGGCGGCGTATCCGGACCAGGGTAGTTTCGGCGGGCGGAGAGCCCGTGCCCCAGGGCGGCCGGCGAGGGGCCGGCTGCGGGTGGTTCGCTCTCCGTGGGTGCGTGGGCGGGAACGGAGGTATCGGGTTAACGGGAAAGTAAGGTACTCACCCTAGGTCCGGTCTCGATCGCTCGGCGGTCGGGTCGGCGCTTCGGGATGTTCGGCACGCTGCGGCGTATCCGGTGCTGTGGTCTGCGGACTCACGTCGGTGCACTCCCGGGTACAAATATCGGTGTTCCGGTATTACGGTACAAATATCGGTACGCGGACTACGCGTATTAAGCTCCGGCGGCTTCGGGGTCGCGGCAGAGCGGTCTTCGGCAGGATCCCGGCGGTTCGCGTTGGGTTCGGTTCGCAGTTCTATTCGCGTGCGTCCGGACTCGCGCGTGGCGGAAAGCCAAAGAGGCCGTTTTCCGGCTCGTCTCTCTCGTCTTCTAGGCGAGGGGTGCGGTGCGGTGCGGTTCGCGGCCGGGTTTTCCGGCGTCGTCCGGTATCCGGCGCGGCGGTACTTCGTCATGGCGGGTTCCGGTTCCCGCCAAGATCGGTTTGGGGGTGCAGGGATCGCAGGGGCGCTCGCGGGTGCCGGCGGATCTCGGCATCCGTCGGCCGTGTTCGGCTCGGAACAGGCCTGGCGCCGCCAGGTCTGTTACACCCCCCCCTTCCGTCGCGGCGGCGAGTGGGCGGCAGTCTTCTCGTTTACTTCGGCAGGACGGGACCTTACGTACTAAGCCTAACCTAGCTTAACCTAACGCGGGGCTGTACACTTAGTTTAACTTAACCTACGCGGGCGCTATACACTTAATCTAACTTAACCTACGCGGGGCTGTACACTTAATCTAACTTAACCTACGCGAACACTATACACTTAACACTACTTAACCTATGCAAACACTATACACTTAACACTACTTAACCTAACTTAACCTAGGGTATGGCGTCCGTTCACCCCCGCCGGGGTGACGTCGCGGGTGCCCCGTGGGGGCCACGTCCTCGCGCACCTCACGCACTGTCGTGTCCGCGTCCCGGTTGGCGTCGACGGCGTGGTGGGGCCGGCTCGGCCGGGATCCGGACGGCCGGTGGGCGGCGGATGCAGCGCGTCAGGCGGCCATCGCTCCCAAACACCAGCCGCCAGCGCTCGAACCCGGGCGGTACCGTTACGTAATCGCGGCCTCGCGCGATTAGCCGCAGCGGCACCTCGGCCTGTCGTCCCGTCGGCAGCAGGAACCACGCACTCGGGAACGTGGGGGGTCGTCCCTGGAAGGGGACCGGGTCCCACCGCATATGGGGGCGGTCCGCGTCGCGGACCGGGTTTCCCCCGTTGGGGGGCGTCACTCCTTCCGCCGCCCCCGTTGGTCTCGCCTGGCGGCGCCGGGTCGTGGTTCCCTGGGGCGACCTCGGGGTTTCCGGGGTCCGGGCTGGCGTGGCTGCGGCGCGTGTCGGGGTCGGCGGGGCGTCCTCCGTTTGGCTCCCGATCGTCCGTGTGGCGGGGGTCGTGGCGGCGGCCGTCGGTCGGCGTCTCGGTGCTGGCACTGGACGCGGGATCCGCTCCGGCGGGGGCGGCTCGGTGATTGCCCAGACCGGGATGGCGGGGGCGAGCCGTGCCTCGACGGGGTCCGGCTCCACTGGCCTCCCCAGGGCCTCCGGCGGGAGGGGGTCCGACCAGTGGCTGAACGCTGCTGTTTGGCGGTCGTCGCGGTCCGCTCGGCGCCTCCTTCTCGGCCTGCGGCGGCGGGTGTTCCGGCTGCTGCGCGGCGGCGGTGGCGACGGCGTCGGTGTCCACCAGCCCGGGGAGCTGGGCGGGGTGGTGAGCCGGGGCCAGGGGCTCTGACCCAGCCAGTACGCCACCGGCGGCGGCTCGTCGGGCTCCGACGCCAGGGTGGTGAGGGAGTCCCAGTTCCTTAGCACTGGGCCGTCCCGTGAGGTCGGTTCCTCGGCGGGTGGGTCGACGGCCGGGGTCGTCGGGTCGTCGCTGCGGCGGCGTTCCCCGGTGGTCGGCGGGTCGGCGGCGAGCTGGAGCTCGCGGAGCCGGTCGGCGAGGTCCCTACGGCCCTCCATGCCGTGGTGTCCTGGGTTGCCTGAGCAGAAATGAACGGGGGCGGTTAATTTCCGGGGGCGGCCTCGACGCCTGGGAACCGGGTTGTCCGCGGGGGCGGGCGTGGGTGGTCGGGGGGGTCCCGCGAGGGAGGGGCGGCGCCCGCGCGCGGCGCTTTCCTCCTGGGCGTGGTCGGGGTCGTCAGCAGGGCCGGCTGCGGGCTTGAGGTCCCGGACGTGTATGTGGCGCAGCCATCGCTTAGCCCGGTCGCGCAGGTCCACGATGACCGGCGACACGACGCGCTCGACGGTATACGGGCCGCTGAACTTCGGCGCGAGTTTGGCGGCGACGCCTTCTTCCTTGTTGGACAGCGTGTGCTCCCTCTTCCAGACGGTGTCCCCCAGGGCGGGCCTCCAATCTCGCCGGCGCAGGTTGTAGTATTTGGCCTGTCGGTCGAATGCCCGGGCCAGGTGCACTCGGGCCAGTTCCTGGGCCTCTCGGAGGTTCTTCCACCGCTGCTGCGGGGGGGCTGCGGCTCCTTCCGTGGTGGTCGGCCCCGGTGGCCGGAGTTCCCGTCCTTGGTTGAGGTACGCCGGGCTGTACCCGGTTGCCTCGTGCCACGCCGTGTTGATCGCGAACCTGGCCTCGTCCAGCTTCTCGTCCCAGCGGTTATGTCGGTTGCCGGTGTACTGGGCGAGCATGGTCTTCACGACCTTGTTAGCTCGCTCTACCGGATTGCACTGGGGCGCGTACGGCGGGGTCCGGCGGTGCTGGGTCCCGGCGGCTTTCAGCAGAGCGGTCACGGGTTCTCCGATGAACTGACGGCCGTTATCTGAAATTAAGATCTGTGGGGCTCCGTGTCGTAGGATTACCTCCCTCTGGATCGCAGCTGCGACGGCGGTACTGGTGGCTTTCCGGAGCGGGGTGAGCTCGACCCATTTGGTGAAACGGTCCATGGCCACTAGCAGCCACCGGTGGCCTTGTCGGGATCGCGGCAGCGGGCCGATCAGGTCGACGGAGACGGTGTGCCACGGTTCGGTCCCCGGGTTGGCGTGCAGCTGTCCTGGTAACGGTTGCGGCGGAACCTTATACTGCATGCAGTTCTTGCAGCTCCGGACGTAGCGGGCGGCATCCCGGAACATCCCCGGCCAGTAGAATCGCTGCGCCAGGCGCACGATGGTTTTGGCGACTCCCAGGTGACCGGCCGTGGGGTCGTCGTGGTACTGGGCCAGGGTAGCCGGGCGGTCCTCGTTCGGTACGCACAGCTTCCACGTTGTGCTCGGCTCGGGCTCGTTATAATCGAGCTGGTGCGGGATGCGTTTGTAGAGGCGCCCCTCGCGTATCTGGAACTCTGGTTCGGCGGCTGGGTCGGTCTGGGCGGCGGCTAGCTTCTTCTGGTACCACGTGTCGGTGTGCTGCTTCGGTCGGAGCGAGCTCACTCCGGGCGGCGGCGGGATTCTGGACAGCGTATCCGCCACGTGGTTATGTTTTCCGGGCCGGTACCGCACCTCAAAATCGTACTGCTGGAGCTCTAACGCCCATCTCGCCAGGCGGCCGGTCGGGCTGTCGAGTTGGCGGAGCCATTTGAGGGCTTGGTGGTCGGTGATGACGGTGAAGCGGTACCCCTCCAGGTACGGCCGCATCTTCCGGATGCCCCAGACCACGGCGAGACACTCCTTCTCGGTGGCGCTGTATTTGCGCTCGGTCTCGCTCATCGTGTGGCTGGCATAGGCGATCACCCTCTCGTCGTCCTCAGGGCCCTGCGTGAGTACGACTCCCAGCCCGTAGTCGCTGGCATCGGTCTGGAGCGTGAACGGCTGTTCGAAGTCTGGGCATGCCAGCACCGGGGCGGCTACGAGGCGTTCTTTCATCGTCCGGAACGCCGTTTCCTCGGCGGAGGTCCATTTCCATTTGGCGTTTTTACGGGTCAGGCGGGTCAACGGCTCGATGACCTCTGCGAAGTTCGGGACGAATCGCCGGTACCACGAGGCCATCCCGTGGAATCTGCGGATGTCCTTGATCGTCTTCGGCGTCGGGATCTGGGCGATGGCCGCGGTTTTCTGCGGGTCGGTCCGGATGCCCTGCTGGTCGACGATATGGCCTAAATAGCGGAGGCTGTCGACGCAGAATCGGCATTTCTCCGGGTTCAGCTTCAGTCCGGCCGCACGCAGGCGCCGGAAAACGTCGTGGAGGTGGCGTCGGTGGTCGGCCACGGTCCGGCTGACGACAATAATGTCGTCCAGATAGGCGAACGCGTGCGGCTCGAGCTCCGGGCCGATCACGCGATCCAGGAGGCGCTGGAAGGTCGCGGGCGCGGAGTGTAGGCCGAAGGGCATCACCGTGAATTGGAACAGGCCGAGCCCTGGAACGGTGAAGGCGGTAAGCGGTCGGCTCGCGGGCTCCAGGGGCACCTGCCAATATCCGTTCTTCAGGTCCAGCGTCGTGAGGAACCTGGCCCCTCGTAGTTTGTCCAATGTGGCCTGGATGTGCGGCAGCGGATACGCGTCCTTTTCCGACCGCTCGTTTAACTTGTGGAAGTCGACGCAGAATCGCGGCCGGCCGTCCTTCTTCTTCACGACGACGACAGGCGAACTCCACGGGCTGCTGGACGGCTCGATGACGCCGTCACGCAGCATCTGCGCGACCTCTTCGTTGATGATAGCCTGCATGGCCGGGTTCCGGGGACGGTACCGCTGCTTGACCGGCGTCTCGTCGAGCAGCTTTATCCGGTGCCGTATGAGCGTTGTACGACCCGTCACGGCGTTGAAGCGTTCCAGCTCGGTGTCGAGGAATCGGTCGAACGCTTCTCGCTCGTCTTTCGGCAGCGGCCGCAGTCCTAGTTGGAGACACGGCTCGGCGTGGTATTCCTCGGCCCGGGCGGCGATTTCGGCGGGCGGCTCCATCCTCAAGCGCAGGGCGGCGAGGGCGTGGATGCCGAGGAGCACCGGCATCCCCATCCTCGGTAGTACGGTGAACTCGGCTGTTTCCTCCCGGTGTCGGACTCGAAACGGCAGGCGGATGCGTCCCGTCGGACGCGTATCGGTTCCGTTCGGCTAGGTTGACGAGGCCGGCGCGGTGCTCCGCGGGGAATCTCCCTTGCTCCTGCGCCCAGGCCACGACGTCCTCGTTGACGCAGGATATCTGCGAGCCCGTGTCGAGGAGGGCATCGAATCTCCGGCCGAAGATTCGGACCGATAACACGGGACGCGGCGTGTATCGGATTTGCTCCGACAGGTCGTCTAGCGGGCCCGGCGCTCGCCCCTCGGCGACGGGGCCCGTGCTCCGTTTCCCGGCGGGTGACACTCCCGTGTTAGCACTCCGTCGCGTCCGCACCGCGAACAAAATCTCCGGTACGCGTTCCGGCACTCGAAGCGTGTGTGTCCTCGCTGCTTGCACCGCCAGCAGTGGGTGTCGACGTCGTACGGTTCCGACGGCGGAGCGCGGCTCGTGGTCGGCGTTGCTTGCTCGGTCGCGGCGGCGTGGGTCGGAGTTCGGCGCGGCCGTCTTTCCCGTTCTTCGATACGCTCGAGTTCCTGCGCCCGCTCGCGGAGCGTCCTCACATCCGGCACGGATCCCCGGGGTATGAAATATTGAAACTTCGCCCGCATGTTCTCGTGTAGCAGGTCGAGCCTCTCGGACGGCGGCACCTGTGCTCGTCGCATCAGCGTGGTGATATCCGTCACGAAGTCCGTGAACGGCTCGTCGTCCCGCTGTCTCCTTTCCCGGGCGGCGCGCTCGTGCTGGGAGCGGGTCTGCGGCGACGCATGGGCCCGGAGGAATGCCTGCCTGAACTCGTCCCAGGTGGCAATTTCCTCCCGTTCGTTCCGGTACCAGGCCTGCGCTCGGCCGCTTAACATTAACGGTGCGGCTCGGAGCATGTCCTCGTCTGGGAACCCGTACGTCAGCTGGAGATCTTCCACGCGTTCCAGGAACGCATGCGGGTCTTTCCCGTCGGTGGTGCAACCGCTCTTCCGGATCCGGTCGATGTTGCGGAGCGGGTCCGGTCTCTCGGCCGTCGCGGCGGCGGACAGCATTTTCCGGGTCTGTACGCCGGGCTCCATTATCGCGTACAGATCGTTCGTCAGGTGGCTAATGCAGTCGGCCCACCGTCGTCTCCGGTCGTCCGGTGTCTCGGGGGATGGTGGTCCGTCGGCGTTTCTTCGGGTACGGCTCGTCGTGGGTGTCCCTCGGGGCATCCACGTGGGTTTCCCCCGGCTGCGATTCGAACTTTCCCGCCCGACGTTCGATCGGCGGTCCTGCTTCGTCGCGGCGGCGGCAGGCGGCGCGCGTGTACCGGTACTATTTCGGCAGGGCGACACTGGGCGGCGCGCGTGTACCGGCACTATTTCGGCGGGCTCGCACTAGGTGGCGCACGCGCGGTTCGGTTCACTTCACTCCGCGGCACACTTAACCTCACAATTTCCCACGTGGGCGTAATCCAGCCTGTCCCACGTGGTTAAACACGTCCCTGTTCGGGCGCCATGTAACGAGTCCGCTTCCCGGCGGATCTCGTCGCAACGTATTTCCTCGCGGCCGGATTTGGCTCGCCGTGCCAGGGTTCTCGCCGGATAACGCGAGGGTTACGGCGGGGTCGCGGACGGTCGGGCACGGGGGATTAACGACGCGAGTATTTCGAACGTTCGTCACTGTCCCGGCTTCGCGTTTCGGCGGTCGGCGGTCGCGGTTCGTGCCTCGGGTTACGCCGAGGTCGGGGCCGTACGCGGCGGCGTATCCGGACCAGGGTAGTTTCGGCGGGCGGAGAGCCCGTGCCCCAGGGCGGCCGGCGAGGGGCCGGCTGCGGGTGGTTCGCTCTCCGTGGGTGCGTGGGCGGGAACGGAGGTATCGGGTTAACGGGAAAGTAAGGTACTCACCCTAGGTCCGGTCTCGATCGCTCGGCGGTCGGGTCGGCGCTTCGGGATGTTCGGCACGCTGCGGCGTATCCGGTGCTGTGGTCTGCGGACTCACGTCGGTGCACTCCCGGATACAAATATCGGTGTTCCGGTATTACGGTACAAATATCGGTACGCGGACTACGCGTATTAAGCTCCGGCGGCTTCGGGGTCGCGGCAGAGCGGTCTTCGGCAGGATCCCGGCGGTTCGCGTTGGGTTCGGTTCGCAGTTCTATTCGCGTGCGTCCGGACTCGCGCGTGGCGGAAAGCCAAAGAGGCCGTTTTCCGGCTCGTCTCTCTCGTCTTCTAGGCGAGGGGTGCGGTGCGGTGCGGTTCGCGGCCGGGTTTTCCGGCGTCGTCCGGTATCCGGCGCGGCGGTACTTCGTCATGGCGGGTTCCGGTTCCCGCCAAGATCGGTTTGGGGGTGCGGGGATCGCAGGGGCGCTCGCGGGTGCCGGCGGATCTCGGCATCCGTCGGCCGTGTTCGGCTCGGAACAGGCCTGGCGCCGCCAGGTCTGTTACAGTCTCCTATCCTCTATCCTATCCAATCACCTATCCTATCCTATCCTATCCTCTATCGTATCCAATCCCCTATCCTATCCACTATCCTATCCTCAATCCTATCCTATCCTCTATCATATCCTATCCTCTATCCTATCCTATCCTATCCTCTATCGTATCCAATCCCCTATCCTATCCACTATCCTATCCTCAATCCTATCCTATCCTCTATCCTATCCTATTCTCTGTCCTATCCTCAAACCTATCGTATCCTCTATCCTATCCTATCCTCTATCCTATCCTATCCTCTACCCTATCCTCTATCCTATCCTATCCTCTATCCTATCCTATCCTCTATCCTATCCTATTCTCTATCCTATCCTCTACCCTATCCTATCCTCTATCCTATAATATCATCTATCCTATGCTATTCTCTATCCTATCCTATCCTCTATCCGATCCTATCCTCTATCCTATCCTATCCTCTATCCTATCCATTCCCCTATCCTATCCTCTATCCGATCCTATTCTCTATCCTATCCTATCCTCTATCCTATTATATCCTCTATCCTATCCTATCCTCAATCCTACCCTATCGTCTATCCTATCCTATTCTCTATCCTATCCTCTATCCTATCCTATCCTCTATCCTATCCTATTCTCTATCCTATCCTCTACCCTATCCTATCCTCTATCCTATCCTATCCTCTATCCCATCCAATCCCCTGTCCTGTCCTCTATCCAACCCATCCTCTATCCTATCCTATCCTCTATCCTATAATATCATCTATCCTATACTATTCTCTATCCTATACTAACCTCTATCCTATCCAATCCCCTATCCTATCCTCTATCCTATCCTATCCTCTATCCTATCCTATTCCCTATCCTATCCTCTACCCTATCCTATCCTCCATCCTATCCTATCCTCTATCATATCCTACCCTCTATCCGATCCTATCCTCTATCGTATCCTATCCTCTATCCTATCCTATCCTCTATCCTATCCTCTACCCTATCCTATCCTCTATCCTATCCTATCCTCTATCCTATCCAATCCCCTATCCTATCCTCTATCCGATCCTATCCTCTATCCTATCCTATCCTCTACCCTATCCTATCCTCTATCCTATCCTATCCTCTATCCTATCCTATCCTATCCTCTATCCTATCCTATCCTCTATCCTATCCTATCCTATCCTCTATCCTACCCTATCCTCTATTCTATCCTCCATCATATCATATCCTCTATCCTATTCTATCCTCTATCCTATCCTCTCCACTATCCTATACTATCATCTATCCTATCCTATCCTATCCACTATCCTATCATCAATCCTATCCTATCCTCAATCCTATCCTATCCTCTACCCTATCCTATCCTCTATCCTATCCTATCCTCTATCCTATCCTATCCTCTATCCTATCCAATCCCCTATCCTATCCTCTATCCGATCCTATCCTCTACCCTATCCTATCCTCTATCCTATCCAATCCTCTATCATATCCTATCCTCTATCCTATTCTATCCTCTATCCTATCCTATCCTCTATCCTATACTATCCTCTATCCTATCCTATCCTATCCTCTATCCTATCCTATCCTCTATCCTATCCTATCCACTATCCTATCCACTATCCTATCCTATCCTATCCTCTATCCTATTCTATATTATATCCGATCCTATCCGATCCTCTATCTTATCCTATCCTCTATCCTATCCTATCCTCTATCCTATCCTATCCTCTACCCTATCCAATCCCCTAGACTTTCCTCTATTCGATCCTCTCCTCTATAATATCGTATCGTCTATCCTATCCTGTCCTCTATTCAATAATATCATCCATCCTATCCTCTTCTCTATCCTACCCTATCCTATCCTCTATCGTATCATATCCTCTATCCTATCCAATCCTATGTCCTATACTCTATCCTATCCAATCGCCTATCCAATCCTCTATCCTATCCTATCCTCTATAATATCGTATCCTCTATCCTATCATATCATTTATCCTATCCTATCCTCCATCCTATCCAATCCTCTACGCTATCCGATCCTCTATCCTACCATATCCTCTATAATATCGTATCCTCTATCATATCCTATCCTCTTTCCTATAATATCATCCACCTTATCCTATTCTCTATCCTATCGTATCCTGTATCCTATCCTATCCTCTATCCTATACTATCATCTAACCTATCCTATTCTCTATCCTATCCTCTATCGTCTGTTGTATCCTATCCTATCCACTATCCTATCCTATCCGCAATCCTCTCCTATCCTCTATCCTATCCTATCCTCTATCCTATCCTATCCTCTATCCTATCCAATCCCCTATCCTATCCTCTATCCGATCCTATCCTCTACCCTATCCTATCCTCTATCCTATCCTATCCTCTATCATATCCTATCATCTATCCTATTCTATCCTCTATCCTATCCTATCCTCTATCCTATACTATCATCTATCCTATCCTATCCTATCCTCTATCCTATCTTATCCCCTATCCTATCCACTATCCTATCCTCAATCCTATCCTATCCTGTGCCCTATCCTATCCTCTATCCTATCCTATCCTCTATCCTATCCTATCCTCTATCCTATCCTATCCTCTATCCTATCCTATCCTCTGACCTATCCTATCCCCCATCCTATCCTATCCGCTATCCTATAATATCATCTATCCTATACTATTCTCTATCCTATCCTACCCTCTATCCTATACTATCCTCTATCGTATCCTATCCTCTATCCGATCCTATCCTCTATCCTATCCTATCCTATCCTCTATCCTATCCTATCCTCAACCCTATCCTATCCTCTATCTTATCCTATCCTCTATCCTATCCTATCCTATCCTCTATCCTATCCTATCCTATCCTCTATCCTATCCTATCATCTATCCTATTCTCTATCCTATCCTATCCTCTATCCTATCCGATCCCCTATCCAATCCAATCCCCTATCCTATCCTCTATCCGATCCTATCCTCTATCCTATCCAATCTCCTATCCTATCCTTTTCCTCTATCCTATAATATCATCTATCCTATACTATTCTCTATCCTATCTTATCCCCTATCCTATACTATCCTCTATCGTCTCCTATCTTCTATCCTATCCTATCCTCTATCCTATCCTATCCCCTATCCTATCCACTATCCTATCCTCAATCCTATCCTATCCTCTACCCTATCCTATCCTCTATCCTATCGTATCCTCTATCCTATCATATCATTTATCCTATCCGATCCTCTATCCTACCATATCCTCTATAATATCGTATCCTCTATCATATCCTATCCTCTTTCCTATAATATCATCCACCTTATCCTATTCTCAATCCTATCCTATCCTCTACCCTATCCTATCCTCTATCCTATCGTATCCTCTATCCTATCATATCATTTATCCTTTTTTTTTTTTAAAGGTATTTGCCTCTATTTAACTTTTCAATTTCTACAAAATCGTTAAAAATCTATTATCGCTGGTCGCGCATGTACTTAATTTAATTTAATCTAATCGATTCGCTTAAACTTAATCTATTTTATATATACTAACACTTAAAGTAACTAAACTCGAGATTAACCCTAAGATTACTAATCTAAAACCTAAACTCTAAAAATTTACTAGCTAAACCTTATTAGCCAAAAACCAAAAAAAAAAACCAACACAAACAGTTGTAATTCTAATTTTTTCTATTAACCTAACCTATCTTATCTAAAATTCGCACAGAATCGCCGAGGTCCGCAGAAATCTACTTAGCGGCTACGATATTCTCTCTACCTACTAGCTACGAAAATTTGACGAAATTCGCAAAATTGTAAGAATTTTTGAAGAAATCTCGTGCGATCGACGGGAAAAATTCTAAAATTGCTTCGAATTATCTAAAATCGTCTGAAAGTGACGAAAAAACGCTAAGAAATGCTAAAATTCTGCTAATTTCTGGATTTCGCAAGAGGGAAGTGGGGGTTTTTGGATAGTTGACCCCCACTTATTCTTATATGTTTGTAAAGCCCTCGTTGAATGCGTAACTTGCCTCGTTGAAAGTTTTTTCGAGAATCAGCTCCTTCCCCTTGTCCGTGTTGTTATCTCGAAAAGGGGGGGGGGGGGTTTCGACAAATTTTTTGCCTTGGGGAACCCTGTTCCCCAGATCACAGACACCCCTTAGATTCCCCTACCGAGTCGACCCACGTACTCAGATTTTTTAGGATCCGAAATTATTTGGTCACCCGGTATGCACGCTAATTTTCAACTTTCACCGATTCCGGCGTTCAGCGGCTCGTTGTAACGGTACGGGCGAGCACTTTACTTTCGTCTGGTCCGTTTCCCTAATTTCCGTAAAATAAGCCTGCTAATCGCTATATCTCCGAAATGGGTGGGTGCAGAGCAAAAAAGTTTTCGGGGGGGAGAATAACTTCTCCTTTCCGACCCCCTTCGACTCGCCACCCTTCGAAATGGGCGGCCCTAAAATTTTATTGAGATCGGCCTATTTTTGTATTTTACCCGAGTTCTATCTCTTTCTCCTAAGACTTTATATCCGGTGTATAATTACTACTGGTTATCCCTCTGCGGTTTTAACTCTTCTAGTTCCTACCTTACTTTAGGTAACACCGTCCGACCGACCCCTCACGTTGTGTGAACTTCTCGGCTTGGCCTTTCGGGTGTTCTCTATCCTCTCTTGTTCTATGTATTTTCTCTCTATCTCTCTCGTCACTTGACACTTGGAAATTCTAAACTGCTTTATAGTCCACTTGGTATTAATCTATCGAGTGTAATTGTTCGTTTTCTAACACTGTTATTTCACCGGTTTTAATTATTTATTTATTTTTAAAATTTAATTGACATCTCTACTATTTTTAAAAACTTCTAGTCTTTTTCTATTTCTTTCTTTTCAGGTATATGCAGTTTTTCGGCACTCCCGTTTCCCGGATTTTGCTGGAAGTATCTTATTTTCACGTAAGTGTACCCGATTTAATTTTAAGAGTTTAATCTTTTCTTTTTCTTTTTCAGATGTTCGCGTTTGGTTTTTCGAGATTCTATAGTTGATGATCTGCTATTTTCTTTCAAGTTATTTTCCTCTTAGGAGTTTATCCGCCCCTGAGGGGTTTTTAACCCGAACTCCGCGTGAATCGCGTCTTTATTCGCGTTTTGGCTTTATAGTCCTTTTGGTTTTGAATTTTCCACTCACTTTTTACTTTTATATATACTCATACTTATTATTTCGAGTAAGAATAAATTAAAGTAAAACTCGCGAGTGCGGTTGAAATTTTCGCGTTTCTATGCTCTCTTACGATGTTAGCTCGGTGAGATTTCGATTCGCTCTGCTTTTCAAATTCAATCCTGAGGCACGGGAGGCCTCGGTGACTTTCCCCCTCCCTACCCGTTTCTCCGAGCGTTTTTCGGTCGTGGTGTGTTGTGTTACGCCGAGACAATGTAGTTGAACTCGAGTAACCCCATCATTTCAAAATTTTGATATTTTGATTGCTTTGACCTGAGTTGTTCTATCGTTAACGTCCTCGTCTTATGATTTTTTCCAGTTTTACCCTTGTGGTATGGAAACAGAGGGGCAAGTGTCCTATTTCTTCTTCTATTTTCGGTTAGTATATTGCCTAACTGTCTAATTTTAAAATATATTCTATGCTATCCGGTTAATACTTTCCTCCTAATAAACTTTCTTCGTGCTACCCGCCCGTGTTCTGGAAACGACTATGTACATATTATACTATTACCGTGGCCTGAGCCGCGTATTCTGTGCTCCACGAAATTTCTTTTAGCTATAAAATCAAGATTTTTAATATTTTATCTGGTCAAATTTTTGGCGGGCGTTTAGAAAGGTGCAAATTTTTATTTTCATCTTAATTTTTTAGCCCCCCCCCCTCTTGAAAATATCTTTTAAAATAGACCCTTTTCAGTTGTTTTTTCTATATCAAAAAATTCGCCGTTTCCAAAAAACGTCGGGTTTACAATCTGGCACGTTAAAAGTTCCCCTAACCCTTATAATTTAATAAAATACAATTCGCCACGTGTTGATAGCGTCGTCCGCCATCTTGTCGCTTAGTGCTAAGCAATACGCCGCTGGGAGTATGCCCCTGATTTACCTTGTCACTTCTCGCCCGCTATCTTCGCTTTCTCGCACGATTCCTACTTTATCCTACTTTTCGCGGTGTCGCGCTCTGCCCGGAGTCGGTAAGTGGCGCCTGGGAAGCTGCAACCGGAGCCGCAAGTAATACGCCGCTGGTCCTTTGGCTTCGTTGCCTTCCACCGTCTGCTCCGTGCTACAGCGTCCCCGGGGGAGTGTGGAGGGGCCAGGGGGGGGGGGGAGCCGAGATGCTGAAGGGTTGTCTGCGTTGAGCTTGGAAGTTTCTCCCTCTACTTAGCGGTGGTTGATCTCCTTGTTGTCGCCCTAGCCTGGTCCCGCGTATTCGCTTCTTCACAGGCGTCGGTTGACCTTCGGCATCCTCCACCGTCTATTGAGGCCTCCTTTTCCCGCGATGTCCTCCGCTCCTCGGTCCCCCCCCCCCCGGGAAGCGCTGCAACACAGAGAGATTACATTTATTTTAGCGAGTATCATACTTTCTAATATTTATTTTTACTAGTCGCAAATTAGGATCTGATTAATACTTATCTAGAGGTCTCCCATGATTTCGGCATCGGCAGATTCCAGATCTTCGTCTGTACCTCTTATTATCGGATTGTCTATCAGCTCTTTCTCTCTTCTTCTTTCCTCTTCTTCCTTCGTGCTTAGGATGTTTCTGCAGAGGACCATAAATATTTTCCAAGTAGGTTCGCTCTCTAGGATACCGTCCATTATTTTCTCCGTAGACAGAGATTCCGCATCGGTTCGTAGGGCTTCCAAGAGCGGCTTCCTCTCCTCCGTCCATCTCTGGCATGAGACAATAGTGTGTTCCGGTGTGTCAGTGGTTCCCGGATGGAACCAGCACTCATCTGATTCGGTTTTGCCAATGCGTTTTCTAAACAAATTAAAGACTCCGTGCCCGGTAAGGGCTTGTGTTAGGTAAAAGTTCAACTCGCCGTGTTTCCTATTTACCCATTTATCTATATCAGGAATAAGTTTGTGTGTCCATCGGCCTACAACGTTGTGGTTCCATTCATCTTGCCACTTTTGGAGAGTGATTTCTTTATTTTGTTTCCTGATTTGTTTTTTGAACCTGGAAATTGCTAATTCAACTATTTCTTCCGTAGTTTCTTCCTCTATGCCAGTAGTTGGTGGTGGATTTTGTCCTCTATTCTCCGCGGCGTTAGGCCCATGTTCTCTCAAAAATGACGTCATATCATTTTCTTCCTCGAAGATTCTTCTTCTTTCCAATACTTTGAGATCCCAGGGGGGAATCCCCGCTAAGACTGCTAAAGTTTCTAACGGTACCGATCTATAGGCTGCTACTACTCTTGTAAGCCCCATTTTTTGCGTTTTTCTGAGTAATCTTCTAAAGAAAATTTTTTCCGCAGCTTCGGCCCATATTGGTGCTCCGTATAACACGATCGATTCCATAGTCATAAAGTACAGCTTTCTTCCTGTTTGTCTAGTCTTAATTTTATTTGTCATAATCCTGCTGAGGGCAGACATCGTTCTTATGGCCTTATTAGTTGCCTTCTCGATTTGTTTTTTAAAACTTTTATTGGATTCGAAGATTATTCCGAGGTATTTCAATTCATTCTTCGGTATTATCTCAGCGTCTCCTATTCTGAAACAAAGGTTCGGGTCAACATATTTACAATTCAGCCATATGATTTCTGTTTTGTCTTCCGCTAGGGACAGTCCGGCCGTGGTCATCCACTGTTTGGTGTCCTCAGCGATTTCTTCTGCTCTCAGCTTGAGTCTATTGGTGGTAGAAGCCTGAATAATAATGGCCAAGTCGTCTGCAAAGGCAATTTTTTGTGTCATCGGCGGTGTCGATCTATTTAGAAGTCCATCGTACACCAAATTCCACAAAAAAGGGCCGAGGACTGAGCCTTGAGGGACTCCCATTTTCATATTCAGTTCTATTGATTTTTCCGATGCTTCGTATTCTACCATTCTGCCCCTGAAATAGTCACTTATTATCCGGACGAGATACTCGGATACTTTCCTGTTTTTTAATTCGTTGTCGATTGCCTTCCAGCTCAAAGAGTTAAAGGCGTTTTTTACGTCAAGGGCGATCATGACCGCAAATCTGTTTTTTGCCGAGGCCTCAATTGCCGCTTTCCTGACGATTTCCATTGCATGTATGGTTGATGTTCCCTTAGTGAATCCAAATTGATTTGAGCTGAAAGGTCTTTCTCCTAGCTCTCCATGTAATCTCGCCCGGATGACATATTCCAGGAGCTTGGCCACAGCATCTAGAATACAAATTGGTCTGTAGGCAGAGTGGGAGGAAGGGTCCTTACCTTCTTTTCTAAGAAGAATTGTTCTTGCTACTTTCCATTGCTGTGGTATACTCCCTCTAATTAGAATGCCCTTGAAGAGGGCAGCAAATCTGTCCGGCCTTGTTTCTGCTAATAATTTTATAATTTCAGGTTGCATACCGTCTTTTCCCGGGGCTTTTCCGGATTTCAGCAATTTGGAAGCAGCTATGATTTCTTCCGAGGTAACCTCGGGTATTTTTCTTCCGATTGTCTCCTCTTGGTTTCTCAGGCTATTTTCCCTTTCTGTCTCATTGTTCTCGCTTCCGTTGTTTCCACTTGGTTGCTCGTCAGGTTGTCTAAAATCTTGTGGGAATAATCCCTCCATCACGTTTGCTGCACACTCTGCTGAGAGAGAGGCTGGAGGATTGTCTTTTTTAACCTGTCTTATGATTATTTTATAGGGCTTGCCCCATATGTCCTTATTAATAGTTTCGCATAGTTCGTTCCATGATATCTCTTTCTGTTTGGAAATTAGTCTTTGTAGGTTCTTCTTAGCTCGTTTGTATAGGAAGGTTAAGGCCTCCCTTTCGTCGTCCTTACCCTTCCTCCTCGCTTTTTGGACTGACCTTCTAAGTTTCTGGGTTTTATCTCTTTCTTTCTTTAACTCAGGAGTCCACCAGATATTACTTTTAACCTTTCTATGCGTTGATTCGGGTTTATCTAGCTCTTCGTCGCAGATTTTATAAATATTGTTTAGAAACTTAGTTTCCTCGTCTTTATTAAAATAGTTTGCTTCGTTGAGTCCTTCCTCTATGATAGATCTTTGCAGCGCCGTCCCCAGCCTGAGGAGTCCTGTTCTCGTTAATTTCCATTTATTGCTTTGACTTCCCTTGTTCCTTTGCATCTCGTCCTTAGTTTGAATCTCTGTGAACAAATATTTGTGATCGGATGCTGTTTCTTTGTTAAGTACTTTATTAATGATTTTGTTGTCTTTTTCTTGTAGGTCCCGGGTAGTTGCTATGAAATCCAGATTTGAGGTGGATTTCCCTCTCTCAAAGGTGTGTCCTCCCTCAGGGATACAGGGGAAGATGTTTATCCTTAGCATTTCTTCCAATAATATTGTTCCTTTAAGATTCTGTTCTACAGATCCCCAGGCTGGGGATTTAGCATTAAAGTCTCCTCCTAACAAAATTCTTTTTCCTTTCAGGCGTTCCTGGTCGACAAACTGCATTAGTTTCTTTATTTTGTGTGTGTAGAGATCCGTAGAGATATTTGGAGAAATGTAGGTACTTACTATCGTGAGGTTATCAATTCTTACCGCAACGTAGTCTTCCTGTACCCTGTCTCCGTCCTCTTGTCTTTTAAAGCCGTTTGTATTAGTGACCCAGATTGCTGCTGAGTTTCCAGTTGAGTAAATCCAGTTTCCTGGATTGTAAAGTGGCTCTGAAATCAGAACGATGTCCACCCCCGTTTCTGCGACTGTTTGTGTTAGCAAGCAGTGAGCGAGCCTACAATGGTTCAGATTAATTTGCAATAATTTTAAATTGAATTTTATGCGTTACTCCTAGCTGATTGCTCCAAAAATTTTTTATGTTGCGGGCAGTTTACCGCCCCCGCAACATGTTCGGCCTTCGATGCGTGTATCCCTTCTCGGATGCAGAGGACACAGCATCTTATTGCCTCACAGCCATTAATTTGGTGTCCTATTGCCCCGCATCTCCTGCAGAGTTCTTGACCCTTCAGATCTAACGTGCAGTTGTACGATAAGTGCCCGAAAGCGTGGCACTTGTAGCATCTTAGAATGTTCTGAGTCCTTTTGACTCTGCAGTTTGTAAAGCCGATTTTTAATTTATTTTCCTGTCCCAATTGTTCCAATATTTTAGCCGGAAGGGCAACTATGGCCATCCGAGTTCCTCCGTATCCGAATCGGATATTTTTGACCTCTATTTCATCTTTCTGAATTCCTAGAATTTTTTCGAGTTCCTCCTGGAGTTCCCCTCTGTCGATTGTTGGATCGAGATCTTTTATTTCGTACACTACCTTGGGGGCCATTCTCCTGATTTTGCAATCTCCCCCTAGGGTGTCCTTCGCGAATTTTTCCAGATCTCCGGCAGTGGTACCCTTTTCCATCTCTATAACGAGATCTCCTCCCCTGGACTTTCTTACGGTATGAATTCCATTCAATCTATCTCCAGCATTGGTCTTTAGTTGTTTAAATAAATCCGCGAAGGTCCTTGTTTCTGATGTTTTAATGATTATAGCTTCCGATTTTGGAGGGGGAGGAAGCTTGTTTCTTTTTTCTCGTTCCTTTTCTTGTTCCCGTTTCCTTTTCTCTGCTTCTGCTGCTTCTTCCTCTTCTTTCTTCTTTTTCCTTAAAGCTTTCTTCTCCTCGTTTTTATTTCTATTCTCGACTGTCTTCCATTCGTTTTCTTTCTCTTTATCATGGTCGATTTCCTTGTTCAATTTGCCGCTTGCTTCTTCCGCTTCACTTTCATACATTAATCTTTTCTTCAGTCCTTCTGCTGTCTTTTTATGCTTTTCGGGTTTCGGTGGAACATTATTTTCATTTTTAGCTAAGGAGCATTGCGTTCCCATATCTCTATGCAGTATACTATTTTTGAGTTGTTTATTTTCTATTATTAGTTCAATGTTTTTTAGCTTGGTGATCGCCACTTCGAGCAGTCTATCCGCTTGGCTGGCGTGACATTTCGTCACGTTTTTTACCTCCGTTAGTGGGTCCGCACAATAATTTTTAACCTCGCGTGTTGAATTTTTAGTTTTTTTTGAGGATTTTTATTAGTTGCCCTATTAGTTTTAATACGTCGTCCTCCTCATCCTTCTCTTCGTCGTCGGTCTGGTTGATTGCGTACAAAGTTATGTCTTCTAGTCGTTTCTTTTTTAATGCCGTACTTCCGACCAAGATTACGTCCGAGATTACCGAATCTGTGTCGGTTTCCTCTTCATTTTCTCTTGGTCTTTTAATCAATGATCTATCCTTTTCTTTTTCCGCGCTATGCTTTATTTTTGAGCTTTTCTTGAAGACATTGCCTTTCGCTGCTGGTTGCATTGGTGTGAGGAATTTTTCTTCCTCGTCCATCTTCTTTCTTATTTTGTTCTCTCTTTCTTTCGTCTTCTTTTCGATATGCTATTGTTCTTTTACTATCGTATTGATTTGAAACCGTATTGTCTGTTTGTGCTAACGTATGTGTCAAGTGAATGCTGTATGTGTCTTTGTTTGTGGGTGTCCGTGGTGGCGGTCGTTTCGTCCTCGGTGCGTGTTATTGTATTAGGTTGTCTCTTACTTTGTCCTCTCGCTTTCGCTCGGGGTCGGCCGTTACGATTCCGTCTGTTCGGTATCTTTAACCCCCCCTGGCTCTCCCCTTCTGTACCTATCGTTTTCCCAGCGTTTTTAACCTACCCTTTCCCTTTCCTCTCTTTCCTTAATGCCTTTTTCCCTGTTTCTCTCTGTCCTGATTAGGCTTTAAAAAATTTTTTTTTTTTTTTTTATATTTTAGCTTTTAACTACGAAAGTTTTCTGCTATTAGTATATTTTTCTGCTATTAGTATATTAATCTTACTACATTTTATTTATTTTATATAACTACTACTATCTTGTCTTTTATCTACTATCTTGTCTTTTGAAGGGTGATTTTTCTGACAAATTGTCGCTTTTTTATTACTAATAGAGGGCTAAGCAATTTGATTTTACTACTATTTCTTTCTAATACTGGTTTCTTGTTTTTTAATTCTATTAAGCTATTGTATTTTATTCTTTATTTTATTACATTTAATTGTATTATTTGTAGGTTGGGGAAGGCAGTAAGTCGGAAAACACGGAGAATTAAAGGTATTTGCCTCTATTTAACTTTTCAATTTCTACAAAATCGTTAAAAATCTATTATCGCTGGTCGCGCATGTACTTAATTTAATTTAATCTAATCGATTCGCTTAAACTTAATCTATTTTATATATACTAACACTTAAAGTAACTAAACTCGAGATTAACCCTAAGATTACAAATCTAAAACCTAAACTCTAAAAATTTACTAGCTAAACCTTATTAGCCAAAAACCAAAAAAAAAACCAACACAAACAGTTGTAATTCTAATTTTTTCTATTAACCTAACCTATCTTATCTAAAATTCGCACAGAATCGCCGAGGTCCGCAGAAATCTACTTAGCGGCTACGATATTCTCTCTACCTACTAGCTACGAAAATTTGACGAAATTCGCAAAATTGTAAGAATTTTTGAAGAAATCTCGTGCGATCGACGGGAAAAATTCTAAAATTGCTTCGAATTATCTAAAATCGTCTGAAAGTGACGAAAAAACGCTAAGAAATGCTAAAATTCTGCTAATTTCTGGATTTCGCAAGAGGGAAGTGGGGGTTTTTGGATAGTTGACCCCCACTTATTCTTATATGTTTGTAAAGCCCTCGTTGAATGCGTAACTTGCCTCGTTGAAAGTTTTTTCGAGAATCAGCTCCTTCCCCTTGTCCGTGTTGTTATCTCGAAAAGGGGGGGGGGGGGTTTCGACAAATTTTTTGCCTTGGGGAACCCTGTTCCCCAGATCACAGACACCCCTTAGATTCCCCTACCGAGTCGACCCACGTACTCAGATTTTTTAGGATCCGAAATTATTTGGTCACCCGGTATGCACGCTAATTTTCAACTTTCACCGATTCCGGCGTTCAGCGGCTCGTTGTAACGGTACGGGCGAGCACTTTACTTTCGTCTGGTCCGTTTCCCTAATTTCCGTAAAATAAGCCTGCTAATCGCTATATCTCCGAAATGGGTGGGTGCAGAGCAAAAAAGTTTTCGGGGGGGAGAATAACTTCTCCTTTCCGACCCCCTTCGACTCGCCACCCTTCGAAATGGGCGGCCCTAAAATTTTATTGAGATCGGCCTATTTTTGTATTTTACCCGAGTTCTATCTCTTTCTCCTAAGACTTTATATCCGGTGTATAATTACTACTGGTTATCCCTCTGCGGTTTTAACTCTTCTAGTTCCTACCTTACTTTAGGTAACACCGTCCGACCGACCCCTCACGTTGTGTGAACTTCTCGGCTTGGCCTTTCGGGTGTTCTCTATCCTCTCTTGTTCTATGTATTTTCTCTCTATCTCTCTCGTCACTTGACACTTGGAAATTCTAAACTGCTTTATAGTCCACTTGGTATTAATCTATCGAGTGTAATTGTTCGTTTTCTAACACTGTTATTTCACCGGTTTTAATTATTTATTTATTTTTAAAATTTAATTGACATCTCTACTATTTTTAAAAACTTCTAGTCTTTTTCTATTTCTTTCTTTTCAGGTATATGCAGTTTTTCGGCACTCCCGTTTCCCGGATTTTGCTGGAAGTATCTTATTTTCACGTAAGTGTACCCGATTTAATTTTAAGAGTTTAATCTTTTCTTTTTCTTTTTCAGATGTTCGCGTTTGGTTTTTCGAGATTCTATAGTTGATGATCTGCTATTTTCTTTCAAGTTATTTTCCTCTTAGGAGTTTATCCGCCCCTGAGGGGTTTTTAACCCGAACTCCGCGTGAATCGCGTCTTTATTCGCGTTTTGGCTTTATAGTCCTTTTGGTTTTGAATTTTCCACTCACTTTTTACTTTTATATATACCCATACTTATTATTTCGAGTAAGAATAAATTAAAGTAAAACTCGCGAGTGCGGTTGAAATTTTCGCGTTTCTATGCTCTCTTACGATGTTAGCTCGGTGAGATTTCGATTCGCTCTATCATATCATTTATCCTATCCGATCCTCTATCCTACCATATCCTCTATAATATCGTATCCTCTATCATATCCTATCCTCTTTCCTATAATATCATCCACCTTATCCTATTCTCTATCCTATCGTATCCTGTATGCTATCCTATCCTCTATCCTATACTATCATCTAACCTATCCTATTCTCTATCCTATCCTCTATCGTCTGTTGTATCCTATCCTATCCACTATCCTATCCTATCCGCAATCCTCTCCTATCCTCTATCCTATCCTATCCTGTGTTCTATCCCATCCTCTATCATATAATATCCTCTATCCTATCCAATCCTCTATCCTATCCTCTATCCTATCCTCTATCGTATCCTATCCTCTATCCTATCCTATCCTATTCTCTATCCTATCCTCTACCCTATCCTATCCTCTATCCTATAATATCATCTATCCTATACTATTCTCTATCCTATCCTATCCTATATCCTATCCTAACCTCTATCCTATCCTATCCTCTAACCTATCCTATCCTCTATCGTATCCTATCCTCTATCCTATCCCATCCTCAACCCTATCCTATCCTCTATCCTATCCTATCCTATCCTCTATCCTATCCTATCCTCTATCCTATCCTATCCTCTATCCTATCCTCTATCGTATCCTATCCTCTATCCTATCCTATCCTATCCTATCCTATCCTCTATCCTATCCTATCCTCTATCCTATCCAATCCCCTATCCTATCCTCTATCCGATCCTATCCTCTACCCTATCCTATCCTCTATCCTATCCTATCCTCTATCATATCCTATCCTCTATCCTATTCTATCCTCTATCCTATCCTATCCTCTATCCTATACTATCATCTATCCTATCCTATCCTATCCTCTATCCTATCTTATCCCCTATCCTATCCACTATCCTATCCTCAATCCTATCCTATCCTCTGCCCTATCCTATCCTCTATCCTATCCTATCCTCTATCCTATCCAATCCGCTATCCTATCCTATCCTCTATCCTATCCTCTATCGTATCCTATCCTCTATCCTATCCTATCCTATCCTATCCTCTATCCTATCCTATCCTCTATCCTATCCAATCCCCTATCCTATCCTCTATCCGATCCTATCCTCTACCCTATCCTATCCTCTATCCTATCCTATCCTCTATCCTATCCTATCCTCTATCCTATCCAATCCCCTATCCTATCCTCTATCCGATCCTATCCTCTACCCTATCCTATCCTCTATCCTATCCTATCCTCAACCCTATCCTATCCTCTATCCTATCCTATCCTCTATCCTATCCTATCCTATCCTCTATCCTATCCTATCCTATCCTCTATCCTATCCTATCCTCTATCCTATCCAATCCCCTATCCTATCCTCTATCCGATCCTATCCTCTACCCTATCCAATCCTCTATCCTATCGTATCCTCTATAATATCGTATCCTCTATCCTATCCTATCCTCTATCCTATCCTATCCTCTATCCAATCCAATCCCCTATCCTATCCTCTATCCGATCCTATCCTCTATCCTATCCTATCCTATCCTATCCTCTATCCTATCCAATCCCCTATCCTATCCACTATCCTATCCTCAATCCTATCCTATCCTCTATCCTATCCAATCCTGAACCCTATCGTATCCTCTATCCTATCCGATCCTCTATCCTATCCTCTATCCTATCCTCTATCGTATCCTATCCTCTATCCTATCCTATCCTGTATCCTATCCTATCCTCTATCGTATCCTATCCTCTATCCGATGCTATCATCTATCCTATCCTATCCTCTATCCTATCCTATCCTCTATCCGATCCTATTCTCTATCCTATCCTATCCTCTATCCTATTATATCCTCTATCCTACCATATCTTCTATCCTATCCTATCCTCTATCCTATCCAATCCCCTATCCTATCCTCTATCCTATCCTATTCTCTGTCCTATCCTCTACCCTATCCTATCCTCTATCCGATCCTATCGTCTATCCTATCCTATTCTCTATCCTATCCTATTCTCTATCCTATCCTCTACCCTATCCTATCCTCTATCTTATAATATCATCTATCCTATACTATTCTTTATCCTATCCAACCTCTATCCTATAGTATCCTCTATCGTATCCTATCCTCTATCCGATCCTATCCTATCCTATCCTATCCTCTATCCGATCCTATTCTCTATCCTATCCTATCCTCTATCCTATTATATCCTCTATCCTACCATATCTTCTATCCTATCCTATCCTCTATCCTATCCAATCCCCTATCCTATCCTCTATCCTATCCTATTCTCTGTCCTATCCTCTACCCTATCCTATCCTCTATCCGATCCTATCGTCTATCCTATCCTATTCTCTATCCTATCCTATTCTCTATCCTATCCTCTACCCTATCCTATCCTCTATCTTATAATATCATCTATCCTATACTATTCTTTATCCTATCCAACCTCTATCCTATACTATCCTCTATCGTATCCTATCCTCTATCCGATCCTATCCTCTATCCTATTCTATCCTCTATCCTATCCATTCCCCTATCCAATCCTCTATCCGATCCTATTCTCTATCCTATCCTATCCTCTATCCTATTATATCCTCTATCCTACCATATCTTCTATCCTATCCAATCCCCTATCCAATCCTCTATCCTATCCTATCCTCTATAATATCGTATCCTCTATCCTATCCTCTATCCTATACTATCATCTAACCTATCCTATTCTGTATCCTATACTCTACCCTATCCTTTCCTCTATCCTATCCTATCCTCTATCCTATAATATCATCTATCCTATACTATCCTCTATCCTATCCTCTACCCTATCCTATCCCCTAGCCTAGCCTATCCTCTATCCTATCCTATCCTCTATCCTATGATATCCTATCCTCTATCTTATCCTATGCTCTATCCTATAATATCATCTATCCTATCCTATTCTCTGTCCTATCATCTACCCTATCCTATCCTCTATCCTATCCTATCCTCTATCCTATCCTATCCTCTATCCTATCCTATCCTATCCTCTATCCTATCCTATGCTCTATCCTATAATATCATCTATCCTATACTATTCTCTATCCTATCTTATCCTCTATCCTATACTATCCTCTATCGTCTCCTATCCTCTATCCTATCCAATCACCTATCCTATCCTCTATCCGATCCTATCCTCTATCCTATCCTATCCTCTATCCTATAATATCATCTATACTATACTATTCTCTATCCTATCGTATCCTCTATCATATACTATCCTCTATCGTATCCTATCCTCTATCCGATCCTATCCTCTATCCTATCCAATCCTGTACCCTATCTTCTATCCTATCCTCTATCGTATCCTATCCTGTATCCGATCCTATCCTCTATCCTATCCTATCCTCTATCCTATCCTATTCTCTATCCTATCCTCTACCCTATCCTATCCTCTATCCTATAATATTATCTATCCTATACTATTCTCTATCCTAACCTATCCTCTATCCTATACTATCCTCTATCGTATCCTATCCTCTATCCGATCCTATCCTCTATCCTATCCTATCCTCTATCCTATCCTATTCTCTATCCTATCCTCTACCCTATCCTATCCTCTATCCTATTCTATTCTCTATTCTATCCATTCCCCTATCCTATCCTCTATCCGATCCTATTCTCTATCCTATCCTATCCTCTATCCTATTATATCCTCTATCCTACCATATCTTCTATCCTATCCTCTATCCGATCCTATCCTCTATCCTATAATATCATCTATCCTATACTATTCTCTATCCTATCTTATCCTCTATCCTATACTATCCTCTATCGTCTCCTATCTTCTATCCTATCCAATCGCCTATCCTATCCTCTATCCGATCCTATCCTCTATCCTATCCTATCCTCTATCCTATCCTATCCTATCCTCTATCCTATCCAATCCCCCATCCTATCCTCAATCCTATCATATCCTCTATCCTATCCTATTCTCTGTCCTATCCTCTTCCCTATTATATCCTCTATCCCATCCTATCCTCTATCCTATCCAATCATCTATTATATCCTCTATCCTACCATATCTTCTATCCTATCCTATCCTCTATCCTATACTATCCCCTATCCTATCCTCTATCCTATCCTATTCTCTGTCCTATCCTCTATCCTATCCTATCCTCTATCCTCTCCTATCCTCTATCCTATCCTATCCTCTATCCGATCCTATCCTCCATCCTATCCTATCCTCTATCCTATCTTATCCTCTATCCTATACTATCCTCTATCGTCCCCTATCTTCTATCCTATCCAATCCCATATCCAATCCTCTATCCTATCCTATCCTCTATAATATCGTATCCTCTATCCTATCCTCTATCCTATACTATCATCTAACCTATCCTATCCTCAATCCTCTCCTATCCTCTATCCTATCCTATCCTCTATCCTATCCTATCCTCTATCCTATACTATCCTCTATCGTATCCTATCCTCTATCCGATCCTATCATCTATCCTGTCCTATCCTCTATCCGATCCTATCCTCTATCCTATCCTATCCTCTATCCTATCCTATTCTCTATCCTATCCTCTACCCTATCCTATCCTCTATCCTATCCTATCCTCTATCCTATCCAATCCCCTATCCAATCCTCTATCCTATCCTATCCTCTATCCTACCCTATCCTCTATAATATCGTATCCTCTATCATATCCTATCCTCTTTCCTATAATATCATCCACCTTATCCTATTCTCTATCATATCGTATCCTGTATCCTATCCTATCCTCTATCCTATACTATCATCTAACCTATCCTATTCTCTATCCTATCCTCTATCGTCTGTTCTATCCTATCCTATCCACTATCCTATCCTATCCTCTATCCGATCCTATCCTGTATCCGATCCTATCCTCTATCCTATCCTATCCTCTATCCTATCCTATCCTATCCTCTATCCTATCCAATCCCCTATCCTATCCTCAATCCTATCATATCCTCTATCCTATCCTATTCTCTGTCCTATCCTCTTCCCTATTATATCCTCTATCCCATCCTATCCTCTATCCTATCCAATCATCTATTATATCCTCTATCCTACCACATCTTCTATCCTATCCTATCCTCTATCCTATACTATCCCCTATCCTATCCTCTATCCTATCCTATTCTCTGTCCTATCCTCTACCCTATCCTATCCTCTATCCTATCCTATCCTCTATCCTATCCTATCCTCTCCTCTATCCTATCCTATGCTCTATCCTATAATATCATCTATCCTATACTATTCTCTATCCTATCTTATCCTCTATCCTATACTATCCTCTATCGTCTCCTATCCTCTATCCTATCCAATCGCCTATCCTATCCTCTATCCGATCCTATCCTCTATCCTATCCTATCCTATCCTCTATCCTATCCAATCCCCTATCCTATCCTCAATCCTATCATATCCTCTATCCTATCCTATTCTCTGTCCTATCCTCTTCCCTATTATATCCTCTATCCCATCCTATCCTCTATCCTATCCAATCATCTATTATATCCTCTATCCTACCATATCTTCTATCCTATCCTATCCTCTATCCTATACTATCCCCTATCCTATCCTCTATCCTATCCTATTCTCTGTCCTATCCTCTACCCTATCCTATCCTCTATCCTATCCTATCCTCTATCCTATCCTATCCTCTCCTCTATCCTATCCTATGCTCTATCCTATAATATCATCTATCCTATACTATTCTCTATCCTATCTTATCCTCTATCCTATACTATCCTCTATCGTCTCCTATCCTCTATCCTATCCAATCGCCTATCCTATCCTCTATCCGATCCTATCCTCTATCCTATCCTATCCTCTATCCTATCCTATCCTATCCTCTATCCTATCCAATCCCCTATCCTATCCTCAATCCTATCATATCCTCTATCCTATCCTATTCTCTGTCCTATCCTCTTCCCTATTATATCCTCTATCCCATCCTATCCTCTATCCTATCCAATCATCTTTTATATCCTCTATCCTACCATATCTTCTATCCTATCCTATCCTCTATCCTATACTATCCCCTATCCTATCCTCTATCCTATCCTATTCTCTGTCCTATCCTCTACCCTATCCTATCCTCTATCCTCTCCTATCCTCTATCCTATCCTATCCTCTATCCTATCCTATCCTCTATCCTATACTATCCTCTATCGTATCCTATCCTCTATCCGATCCTATCATCTATCCTGTCCTATCCTCTATCCTCTCCAATCCTGTATCCTATCCTATGCTCTATCCTATCCTATGCTATAATATCCTCTATCCTGTAGTATCCTCTATCCTATCCTATCCTCTATCCTATTGTATCCTCTATCCTATCCTATCCTCTATCCTATCCTATCCTCTATCCTATCCTCTATCCTATCCTCTATCCTATCCTCTATCCTATACTCTATCCTATCCTCTATCCTATCCTCTATCCTATCATATCCTCTATCCTATCCTATCCTCAACCCTATCCTATCCTCAATCCTATCCGATCCTCAATCCTATCCTATCCTCTATCCTATCCAATCCTCTATCCTCTCCTCTATCCTACCCTATACTCTATCCTATCCTATCCTCTATCCTATCCTATCCTCTATCCTATCCTATCCTCTATCCTATAATATCCTCTATCCTATCCTATCCTCTATCCTATCCTATCCTCCTTCCTAACCTATCCTCGATCGTATCGTATCCTCTATCCTATCGTATCCTCTATCCTATCACATCCTCTATCCTATCGTATCCTCTATCCTATCCTCTATCCTATCCTATCCTCCATCCTATCCTATCCTCTATCCTATCCTATCCTCTATCCTATCCTATCCTCTATCCTATCCTATCCTCTATCCTATCCTATCCTCTATCCTATCCTATCCTCTATCCTATCCTATCCTCTATCCTATCCTATCCTATCCTATCATCTATCCTATTGTATCCTCTATCCTATCGTATCCTCTATCCTATCACATCCTCTATCCTATCGTATCCTCTATCCTATCCCATCCTCTATCCTATCCTATCGTCTATCCTATAATATCCTCTATCCAATCCAATCATCTATCCTATCCTCTATCCTATCCTATCCTCTATCCTATCCTATCCTCTATCCTATCCTATCATCTATCCTATCCTATCCTCTATCCTATCCTCTACCCTATCCTCTATCCTATCCTCTATCCTATCCTCTATCCTATCCTCTATCCTATCCTCTATCCTATCATATCCTCTATCCTATCCTATCCTCAATCCTATCCGATCCTCAATCCTATCCTATCCTCTATCCTATCCAATCCTCTATCCTCTCCTCTATCCTATCCTATACTCTATCCTATCATATCCTCTATCCTATAATATCCTCTATCCTATCCTATCCTCCATCCTAACCTATCCTCGATCGTATCGTATCCTCTATCCTATCCTATCCATCAACCCTATCCTATCCTCAATCCTATCCGATCCTCAATCCTATCCTATCCTCTATCCTATCCAATCCTCTATCCTCTCCTCTATCCTATCCTATACTCTATCCTATCCTATCCTCTATCCTATCCTATCGTCTATCCTATCCTATCCTCTATCCTATAATATCCTCTATCCTATCCTATCCTCTATCCTATCCTATCCTCCATCCTAACCTATCCTCGATCGTATCGTATCCTCTATCCTATCGTATCCTCTATCCTATCACATCCTCTATCCTATCGTATCCTCTATCCTATCCTATCCTCTATCCTATCCTATCCTCTATCCTATTGTATCCTCTATCCTATCGTATCCTCTATCCTATCCTATCCTCTAAAATATCCTATCCTCTATCCTCTGTCCTATCCTATCCTCTATCATATCCTATCCTCTACCCTATCCTATCCTCTATCCTATCCTATCCTCTCCTCTCCTCTATCCTATCCTATCCTCTATCCTATCCTATCCTCAATCCTATCCTATCCTCAATCCTATCCTATACTCTATACTATCCTATCCTCTATCCTATCCTATCCTATCCTCTATCCTATCCTATCCTCTATCCTATCGTATCCTCTATCCTATCCTATCCTCTATCCTATCTTATCCTCTATCCTATCCTCTATCCTATCCTCTATCCTATCCTCTATTATATCCTCTATCCTATCCTATCCTCTATCCTATCGTATCCTCTATCCTATCCTATCCTCCATCTTATCCTATCCTCTATACTATCCTATCCTCTATCCTATCCTATCCTCTATCCTATCCTATCCTCTATGCTACCCTATCCTCTATCCTATCCTATCCTCTATCCTATCCTATCCTCTATCCTATCCTATCCTCTATCCTATCCTATCCTCTATCCTATCCTATCCTCTATCCTATCCTATCCTCTATCCTCTGTCCTATCCTATCCTCTATCCTATCCTATCCTCTACCCTATCCTATCCTCTATCCTATCCTATCCTCTATCCTATCCTATCCTCTATCCTATTGTATCCTCTATCCTATCGTATCATCTATCCTTTCCTATCCTCTATCCTCTGTCCTATCCTATCCTCTACCCTATCCTATCCTCTATCCTATCCTGTCCTCTATCCTATCCTATCCTCTCTCCTATCCTATCCTCCATCCTATCCTATCATCTATCCTATCCTATCCTCTATCCTATCATATCCTCTATCCTATAATATCCTCTATCCTATCCTATCCTCTATCCTATCCTATTCTCTATCCTATCCTATCCTCTATCCTATGGTATCCTCTATCCTATCCTATCCTCTATCCTATCCTATCCTCTATCCTATCCTCTATCCTATCCTCTATCCTATCCTCTATCCTATCCTCTATCCTATCCTCTATCCTATCCTCTATCCTATCCTCTATCCTATCATATCCTCTATCCTATCCTATCCTCAACCCTATCCTATCCTCAATCCTATCCGATCCTCAATCCTATCCTATCCTCTATCCTATCCAATCCTCTATCCTCTCCTCTATCCTATCCTATACTCTATCCTATCCTATCCTCTATCCTATCCTATCCTCTATCCTATCCTATCCTCTATCCTATAATATCCTCTATCCTATCCTATCCTCCATCCTAACCTATCCTCGATCGTATCGTATCCTCTATCCTATCCTATCCATCAACCCTATCCTATCCTCAATCCTATCCGATCCTCAATCCTATCCTATCCTCTATCCTATCCAATCCTCTATCCTCTCCTCTATCCTATCCTATACTCTATCCTATCCTATCCTCTATCCTATCCTATCCTCTATCCTATCCTATCCTCTATCCTATAATATCCTCTATCCTATCCTATCCTCTATCCTATCCTATCCTCCATCCTAACCTATCCTCGATCGTATCGTATCCTCTATCCTATCGTATCCTCTATCCTATCACATCCTCTATCCTATCGTATCCTCTATCCTACCCCATCCTCTATCCTATCCTATCGTCTATCCTATAATATCCTCTATCCTATCCAATCATCTATCCTATCCTCTATCCTATCCTATCCTCCATCCTATCCTATCCTCTATCCTATCCTATCCTCTATCCTATCCTATCCTCTATCCTATCCTATCCTCTATCCTATCGTATCCTCTATCCTATCCTATCCTCTATCCTATCTTATCCTCTATCCTATCCTCTATCCTATCCTCTATCCTATCCTCTATTATATCCTCTATCCTATCCTATCCTCTATCCTATCGTATCCTCTATCCTATCCTATCCTCCATCTTATCCTATCCTCTATACTATCCTATCCTCTATCCTATCCTATCCTCTATCCTATCCTATCCTCTATGCTACCCTATCCTCTAGCCTATCCTATCCTCTATCCTATCCTATCCTCTATCCTATCCTATCCTCTATCCTATCCTATCCTCTATCCTATCCTATCCTCTATCCTATCCTATCCTCTATCCTCTGTCCTATCCTATCCTCTATCCTATCCTATCCTCTACCCTATCCTATCCTCTATCCTATCCTGTCCTCTATCCTATCCTATCCTCTATCCTATCCTATCATCTATCCTATCCTATCCTCTATAATATCGTATCCTCTATCCTATCCTATCCTGTATCCTATAATATCATCTATCCTATGCTATTCTCTATCCTATCCCATCCTCTGCCCTATCCTATACTCTATCCTACCATATCCTCTTTCCTATCCTATCCTCTATCCTATCCTATCCTCTATCCTATCCTATCCTCTATCCTATTGTATCCTCTATCCTATCGTATCATCTATCCTTTCCTATCCTCTATCCTCTGTCCTATCCTATCCTCTACCCTATCCTATCCTCTATCCTATCCTGTCCTCTATCCTATCCTATCCTCTCTCCTATCCTATCCTCCATCCTATCCTATCCTCTATCCTATCCTATCCTCTATCCTATCATATCCTCTATCCTATAATATCCTCTATCCTATCCTATCCTCTATCCTATCCTATTCTCTATCCTATCCTATCCTCTATCCTATGGTATCCTCTATCCTATCCTATCCTCTATCCTATCCTATCCTCTATCCTATCCTCTATCCTATCCTCTATCCTATCCTCTATCCTATCCTCTATCCTATCCTCTATCCTATCCTCTATCCTATCCTCTATCCTATCATATCCTCTATCCTATCCTATCCTCAACCCTATCCTATCCTCAATCCTATCCGATCCTCAATCCTATCCTATCCTCTATCCTATCCAATCCTCTATCCTCTCCTCTATCCTATCCTATACTCTATCCTATCCTATCCTCTATCCTATCCTATCCTCTATCCTATCCTATCCTCTATCCTATAATATCCTCTACCCTATCCTATCCTCTATCCTATCCTGTCCTCTATCCTATCCTATCCTCTCTCCTATCCTATCCTCCATCCTATCCTATCCTCTATCCTATCCTATCCTCTATCCTATCATATCCTCTATCCTATAATATCCTCTATCCTATCCTATCCTCTATCCTATCCTATTCTCTATCCTATCCTATCCTCTATCCTATGGTATCCTCTATCCTATCCTATCCTCTATCCTATCCTATCCTCTATCCTATCCTCTATCCTATCCTCTATCCTATCCTCTATCCTATCCTCTATCCTATCCTCTATCCTATCCTCTATCCTATCCTCTATCCTATCATATCCTCTATCCTATCCTATCCTCAACCCTATCCTATCCTCAATCCTATCCGATCCTCAATCCTATCCTATCCTCTATCCTATCCAATCCTCTATCCTCTCCTCTATCCTATCCTATACTCTATCCTATCCTATCCTCTATCCTATCCTATCCTCTATCCTATCCTATCCTCTATCCTATAATATCCTCTATCCTATCCTATCCTCCATCCTAACCTATCCTCGATCGTATCGTATCCTCTATCCTATCCTATCCATCAACCCTATCCTATCCTCAATCCTATCCGATCCTCAATCCTATCCTATCCTCTATCCTATCCAATCCTCTATCCTCTCCTCTATCCTATCCTATACTCTATCCTATCCTATCCTCTATCCTATCCTATCCTCTATCCTATCCTATCCTCTATCCTATCCTATCCTCTATCCTATAATATCCTCTATCCTATCCTATCCTCTATCCTATCCTATCCTCCATCCTAACCTATCCTCGATCGTATCGTATCCTCTATCCTATCGTATCCTCTATCCTATCACATCCTCTATCCTATCGTATCCTCTATCCTACCCCATCCTCTATCCTATCCTATCGTCTATCCTATAATATCCTCTATCCTATCCAATCATCTATCCTATCCTCTATCCTATCCTATCCTCCATCCTATCCTATCCTCTATCCTATCCTATCCTCTATCCTATCCTATCCTCTATCCTATCCTATCCTCTATCCTATCGTATCCTCTATCCTATCCTATCCTCTATCCTATCTTATCCTCTATCCTATCCTCTATCCTATCCTCTATCCTATCCTCTATTATATCCTCTATCCTATCCTATCCTCTATCCTATCGTATCCTCTATCCTATCCTATCCTCCATCTTATCCTATCCTCTATACTATCCTATCCTCTATCCTATCCTATCCTCTATCCTATCCTATCCTCTATGCTACCCTATCCTCTAGCCTATCCTATCCTCTATCCTATCCTATCCTCTATCCTATCCTATCCTCTATCCTATCCTATCCTCTATCCTATCCTATCCTCTATCCTATCCTATCCTCTATCCTCTGTCCTATCCTATCCTCTATCCTATCCTATCCTCTACCCTATCCTATCCTCTATCCTATCCTGTCCTCTATCCTATCCTATCCTCTATCCTATCCTATCATCTATCCTATCCTATCCTCTATAATATCGTATCCTCTATCCTATCCTATCCTGTATCCTATAATATCATCTATCCTATGCTATTCTCTATCCTATCCCATCCTCTGCCCTATCCTATACTCTATCCTACCATATCCTCTTTCCTATCCTATCCTCTATCCTATCCTATCCTCTATCCTATCCTATCCTCTATCCTATTGTATCCTCTATCCTATCGTATCATCTATCCTTTCCTATCCTCTATCCTCTGTCCTATCCTATCCTCTACCCTATCCTATCCTCTATCCTATCCTGTCCTCTATCCTATCCTATCCTCTCTCCTATCCTATCCTCCATCCTATCCTATCCTCTATCCTATCCTATCCTCTATCCTATCATATCCTCTATCCTATAATATCCTCTATCCTATCCTATCCTCTATCCTATCCTATTCTCTATCCTATCCTATCCTCTATCCTATGGTATCCTCTATCCTATCCTATCCTCTATCCTATCCTATCCTCTATCCTATCCTCTATCCTATCCTCTATCCTATCCTCTATCCTATCCTCTATCCTATCCTCTATCCTATCCTCTATCCTATCCTCTATCCTATCATATCCTCTATCCTATCCTATCCTCAACCCTATCCTATCCTCAATCCTATCCGATCCTCAATCCTATCCTATCCTCTATCCTATCCAATCCTCTATCCTCTCCTCTATCCTATCCTATACTCTATCCTATCCTATCCTCTATCCTATCCTATCCTCTATCCTATCCTATCCTCTATCCTATAATATCCTCTATCCTATCCTATCCTCCATCCTAACCTATCCTCGATCGTATCGTATCCTCTATCCTATCCTATCCATCAACCCTATCCTATCCTCAATCCTATCCGATCCTCAATCCTATCCTATCCTCTATCCTATCCAATCCTCTATCCTCTCCTCTATCCTATCCTATACTCTATCCTATCCTATCCTCTATCCTATCCTATCCTCTATCCTATCCTATCCTCTATCCTATAATATCCTCTATCCTATCCTATCCTCTATCCTATCCTATCCTCCATCCTAACCTATCCTCGATCGTATCGTATCCTCTATCCTATCGTATCCTCTATCCTATCACATCCTCTATCCTATCGTATCCTCTATCCTACCCCATCCTCTATCCTATCCTATCCTCTATCCTATCCTATCCTCTATCCTATCCTATCATCTATCCTATTGTATCCTCTATCCTATCGTATCCTCTATCCTATCACATCCTCTATCCTATCGTATCCTCTATCCTATCCCATCCTCTATCCTATCCTATCGTGTATCCTATAATATCCTCTATCCTATCCAATCATCTATCCTATCCTCTATCCTATCCTATCCTCCATCCTATCCTATCCTCTATCCTATCCTATCCTCTATCCTATCGTATCCTCTATCCTATCCCATCCTCTATCCTATCCTATCGTCTATCCTATAATATCCTCTATCCTAACCAATCATCTATCCTATCCTCTATCCTATCCTATCCTCCATCCTATCCCATCCTCTATCCTATCCTATCCTCTATCCTATCCTATCCTCTATCCTATCCTATCCTATCCTCTATCCTATCCTCTATCCTATCCTATCCTCTATGCTACCCTATCCTCTAGCCTATCCTATCCTCTATCCTATCCTATCCTCTATCCTATCCTATCCTCTATCCTATCCTATCCTCTATCCTATCCTATCCTCTATCGTATCCTATCCTCTATCCTATCCTATCCTCTATCCTATCCTATCCTCTATCCTATAATATCCTCTATCCTATCCTATCCTCTATCCTATCCTATCCTCCATTCTAACCTATCCTCGATCGTATCGTATCCTCTATCCTATCGTATCCTCTATCCTATCACATCCTCTATCCTATCGTATCCTCTATCCTATCCCATCCTCTATCCTATCCTATCGTCTATCCTATGATATCCTCTATCCTAACCAATCATCTATCCTATCCTATCCTCCATCCTATCCCATCCTCTATCCTATCCTATCCTCTATCCTATCCTATCCTCTATCCTATCCTATCCTATCCTCTATCCTATCCTCTATCCTATCCTATCCTCTATCCTATCCTATCCTCTATCCTATCCTATCCTCTATCCTATCCTATCCTCTATTCTATCCTATCCTCTATCCTATCCTATCCTCTATCCTATCCTATCCTCTATCCTATTGTATCCTCTATCCTATCGTATCCTCTATCCTATCCTATCCTCTAACCTATCCTATCCTCTATGCTCTGTCCTATCCTATCCTCTATCCTATCCTATCCTCTACCCTATCCTATCCTCTATCCTATCCTATCCTCTCCTCTCCTCTATCCTATCCTATCCTCAATCCTATCCTATCCTCAATCCTATCCTATACTCTATACTATCCTATCCTCTATCCTATCCTATCCTATCCTCTATCCTATCCTATCCTCTATCCTATCGTATCCTCTATCCTATCCTATCCTCTATCCTATCTTATCCTCTATCCTATCCTCTATCCTATCCTCTATCCTATCCTCTATTATATCCCCTATCCTATCCTATCCTCTATCCTATCGTATCCTCTATCCTATCCTATCCTCCATCCTATCCTATCCTCTATACTATCCTATCCTCTATCCTATCCTATCCTCTATCCTATTCTATCCTCTATGCTACCCTATCCTCTAGCCTATCCTATCCTCTATCCTATCCTATCCTCTATCCTATCCTATCCTCTATCCTATCCTATCCTCTATCCTATCCTATCCTCTACCGTATCCTATCCTCTATCCTATCCTATCCTCTATCCTATCCTATCCTCTATCCTATACTATCCTCTATCCTATCCTATCCTCTATCCTATCCTATCCTGTATCCTATAATAACCTCTATCCTATCCTATACTCTATCCTATCCTATCCGATATCCTATTCTATCCTCTATCCTATCTTATCCTATATCCTATAATATCCTCTACCCTATCATATCCTCTATCCTATCCAATCCCCTATCCTATCCTATCCTCTATCCCATCCTCTATCCTATAGAATCCTCTATTCTATCGTATCCTCTATCCTATCGTATCCTATCCTCTATCCTATCCTATCCTCTATCCTATCCTATCCTCTATCCTATCCTATCCTCTACCCTATCCTATCCTCTATCCTATCCTATCCTCTATCCTCTGTCCTATCCTATCCTCTATCCTATCCTATTCTCTACCCTATCCTATCCTCTATCCTATCCTATCCTCTATCCTATCCTATCATCTATCCTATCCTATCATCTATCCTATCCTATCCTCTATCCTATCCTATCCTCTATCCTATCCTCTATAATATCGTATCCTCTATCCTATCCTATCCTGTATCCTATAATATCATCTATCCTATGCTATTCTCTATCCTATCCCATCCTCTGCCCTATCCTATACTCTATCCTATCATATCCTCTATCCTATGCTATCCTCTTTCCTGTCCTCTACTCTATCCTATCCTATCCTCTATCCTATCCTATCCTCTATCCTATCCTATCCTCTATCCTATACTATCCTCTATCCTATCCTATCCTCTATCCTATCCTATCCTGTATCCTATAATAACCTCTATCCTATCCTATACTCTATCCTATCCTATCCGATATCCTATTCTATCCTCTATCCTATCTTATCCTATATCCTATAATATCCTCTACCCTATCATATCCTCTATCCTATCCAATCCCCTATCCTATCCTATCCTCTATCCCATCCTCTATCCTATAGAATCCTCTATTCTATCGTATCCTCTATCCTATCGTATCCTATCCTCTATCCTATCCTATCCTCTATCCTATCCTATCCTGTATCCTATAATAACCTCTATCCTATCCTATACTCTATCCTATCCTATCCGATATCCTATTCTATCCTCTATCCTATCTTATCCTATATCCTATAATATCCTCTACCCTATCATATCCTCTATCCTATCCAATCCCCTATCCTATCCTATCCTCTATCCCATCCTCTATCCTATAGAATCCTCTATTCTATCGTATCCTCTATCCTATCGTATCCTATCCTCTATCCTATCCTATCCTCTATCCTATCCTATCCTCTACCCTATCCTATCCTCTATCCTATCCTATCCTCTATCCTCTGTCCTATCCTATCCTCTATCCTATCCTATTCTCTACCCTATCCTATCCTCTATCCTATCCTATCCTCTATCCTATCCTATCATCTATCCTATCCTATCATCTATCCTATCCTATCCTCTATCCTATCCTATCCTCTATCCTATCCTCTATAATATCGTATCCTCTATCCTATCCTATCCTGTATCCTATAATATCATCTATCCTATGCTATTCTCTATCCTATCCCATCCTCTGCCCTATCCTATACTCTATCCTATCATATCCTCTATCCTATGCTATCCTCTTTCCTGTCCTCTACTCTATCCTATCCTATCCTCTATCATATCCTATCCTCTATCCTATCCTATCCTATCCTCTATCCTGTAGTATCCACTATCCTATCCTATCCTCTATCCTATCCTATCCTATTCTCTATCCTATACTATCCTCTAACCTATCCTATCCTCTATCCTATCCTATCCTCTATCCTATCCTCTATAATATCGTATCCTCTATCCTATCCTATCCTGTATCCTATAATATCATCTATCCTATGCTATTCTCTATCCTATCCCATCCTCTGCCCTATCCTATACTCTATCCTATCATATCCTCTATCCTATGCTATCCTCTTTCCTGTCCTCTACTCTATCCTATCCTATCCTCTATCCTATCCTATCCTCTATCCTATCCTATCCTCTATCCTATACTATCCTCTATCCTATCCTATCCTCTATCCTATCCTATCCTGTATCCTATAATAACCTCTATCCTATCCTATACTCTATCCTATCCTATCCGATATCCTATTCTATCCTCTATCCTATCTTATCCTATATCCTATAATATCCTCTACCCTATCATATCCTCTATCCTATCCAATCCCCTATCCTATCCTATCCTCTATCCCATCCTCTATCCTATAGAATCCTCTATTCTATCGTATCCTCTATCCTATCGTATCCTATCCTCTATCCTATCCTATCCTCTATCCTATCCTATCCTGTATCCTATAATAACCTCTATCCTATCCTATACTCTATCCTATCCTATCCGATATCCTATTCTATCCTCTATCCTATCTTATCCTATATCCTATAATATCCTCTACCCTATCATATCCTCTATCCTATCCAATCCCCTATCCTATCCTATCCTCTATCCCATCCTCTATCCTATAGAATCCTCTATTCTATCGTATCCTCTATCCTATCGTATCCTATCCTCTATCCTATCCTATCCTCTATCCTATCCTATCCTCTACCCTATCCTATCCTCTATCCTATCCTATCCTCTATCCTCTGTCCTATCCTATCCTCTATCCTATCCTATTCTCTACCCTATCCTATCCTCTATCCTATCCTATCCTCTATCCTATCCTATCATCTATCCTATCCTATCATCTATCCTATCCTATCCTCTATCCTATCCTATCCTCTATCCTATCCTCTATAATATCGTATCCTCTATCCTATCCTATCCTGTATCCTATAATATCATCTATCCTATGCTATTCTCTATCCTATCCCATCCTCTGCCCTATCCTATACTCTATCCTATCATATCCTCTATCCTATGCTATCCTCTTTCCTGTCCTCTACTCTATCCTATCCTATCCTCTATCATATCCTATCCTCTATCCTATCCTATCCTATCCTCTATCCTGTAGTATCCACTATCCTATCCTATCCTCTATCCTATCCTATCCTATTCTCTATCCTATACTATCCTCTAACCTATCCTATCCTCAATCCTATCCGATCCTCAATCCTATCCTCTATCCTATCCAATCCCCTATCCTATCGACTATCCTATCCTCAATCCTATCCTATCCTCTATCCTATCCTATTCTCTGTCCTATCCTCTTCCCTATTATATCCTCTATCCCATCCTATCCTCTATCCTATCCAATCACCTATCCTATCCTCTATCCGATCCTATCCTCTATCCTATCCTATAATCTATCCTATACTATCCTCTATCGTATCCTATCCTCTATACGATCCTATCCTCCATCCTATCCTATCCTCTATCCGATCCTATCCTCTACCCTATCCTATCGTCTATCCTATCCTATCAACTATCCTATCCAATCCCCTATCCTATCCTCTATCCGATCCTATCCTCTATCCTATCCTATCCTCTATCCTATACTATCCTCTATCGTATCCTATCCTCTATCCGATCCTATCCTCCACCCTATCCTATCGTCTATCCTATCCTATCAACTATCCTATCCAATCCCCTATCCTATCCTCTATCCGATCCTATCCTCTATCCTATCCTATCCTCTATCCTATCCTATCCTCTATCCTATCCTATCCTCTATCCTATCCTATCCTCTATCCTATCCTATCATCTATCCTATAATATCCTCTATCCTATCCTATCCTCTATCCTATCCTATTCTCTATCCTATCCTATCCTCTATCCTATGGTATCCTCTATCCTATCCTATCCTCTATCCTATCCTATCCTCTATCCTATCCTCTATCCTATCCTCTATCCTATCCTCTATCCTATCCTCTATCCTATCCTCTATCCTATCCTATCCTCAACCCTATCCTATCCTCAATCCTATCCGATCCTCAATCCTATCCTATCCTCTATCCTATCCAATCCTCTATCCTCTCCTCTATCCTATCCTATACTCTATCCTATCATATCCTCTATCCTATAATATCCTCTATCCTATCCTATCCTCCATCCTAACCTATCCTCGATCGTATCGTATCCTCTATCCTATCCTATCCATCAACCCTATCCTATCCTCAATCCTATCCGATCCTCAATCCTATCCTATCCTCTATCCTATCCAATCCTCTATCCTCTCCTCTATCCTATCCTATACTCTATCCTATCCTATCCTCTATCCTATCCTATCGTCTATCCTATCCTATCCTCTATCCTATAATATCCTCTATCCTATCCTATCCTCTATCCTATCCTATCCTCCATCCTAACCTATCCTCGATCGTATCGTATCCTCTATCCTATCGTATCCTCTATCCTATCACATCCTCTATCCTATCGTATCCTCTATCCTATCCCATCCTCTATCCTATCCTATCGTCTATCCTATAATATCCTCTATCCTAACCAATCATCTATCCTATCCTCTATCCTATCCTATCCTCTATCCTATCCTATCCTCTATTCTATCCTATCCTCTATCCTATCCTATCCTCTATCCTATCCTATCCTCTATCCTATTGTATCCTCTATCCTATCGTATCCTCTATCCTATCCTATCCTCTAACCTATCCTATCCTCTATCCTCTGTCCTATCCTCTATCCTATCCTATCCTCTATCCTATCCTATCCTCTATCCTATCCTATCCTCTCCTCTCCTCTATCCTATCCTATCCTCTATCCTATCCTATCCTCAATCCTATCCTATCCTCAATCCTATCCTATACTCTATACTATCCTATCCTCTATCCTATCCTATCCTATCCTCTATCCTATCCTATCCTCTATCCTATCGTATCCTCTATCCTATCCTATCCTCTATCCTATCCTATCCTCTCCTCTCCTCTATCCTATCCTATCCTCTATCCTATCCTATCCTCAATCCTATCCTATCCTCAATCCTATCCTATACTCTATACTATCCTATCCTCTATCCTATCCTATCCTATCCTCTATCCTATCCTATCCTCTATCCTATCGTATCCTCTATCCTATCCTATCCTCTATCCTATCTTATCCTCTATCCTATCCTCTATCCTTTCCTCTATCCTATCCTCTATTATATCCTCTATCCTATCCTATCCTCTATCCTATCGTATCCTCTATCCTATCCTATCCTCCATCTTATCCTATCCTCTATACTATCCTATCCTCTATCCTATCCTATCCTCTATCCTATCCTATCCTCTATGCTACCCTATCCTCTAGCCTATCCTATCCTCTATCCTATCCTATCCTCTATCCTATCCTATCCTCTATCCTATCCTATCCTCTATCCTATCCTATCCTCTATCCTATCCTATCCTCTATCCTCTGTCCTATCCTATCCTCTATCCTATCCTATCCTCTACCCTATCCTATCCTCTATCCTATCCTGTCCTCTATCCTATCCTATCCTCTATCCTATCCTATCATCTATCCTATCCTATCCTCTATAATATCGTATCCTCTATCCTATCCTATCCTGTATCCTATAATATCATCTATCCTATGCTATTCTCTATCCTATCCCATCCTCTGCCCTATCCTATACTCTATCCTACCATATCCCCTTTCCTATCCTATCCTCTATCCTATCCTATCCTCTATCCTATCCTATCCTCTATCCTATTGTATCCTCTATCCTATCGTATCATCTATCCTTTCCTATCCTCTATCCTCTGTCCTATCCTATCCTCTACCCTATCCTATCCTCTATCCTATCCTGTCCTCTATCCTATCCTATCCTCTCTCCTATCCTATCCTCCATCCTATCCTATCCTCTATCCTATCCTATCCTCTATCCTATCATATCCTCTATCCTATAATATCCTCTATCCTATCCTATCCTCTATCCTATCCTATTCTCTATCCTATCCTATCCTCTATCCTATGGTATCCTCTATCCTATCCTATCCTCTATCCTATCCTATCCTCTATCCTATCCTCTATCCTATCCTCTATCCTATCCTCTATCCTATCCTCTATCCTATCCTCTATCCTATCCTCTATCCTATCCTCTATCCTATCCTCTATCCTATCATATCCTCTATCCTATCCTATCCTCAACCCTATCCTATCCTCAATCCTATCCGATCCTCAATCCTATCCTATCCTCTATCCTATCCAATCCTCTATCCTCTCCTCTATCCTATCCTATACTCTATCCTATCCTATCCTCTATCCTATCCTATCCTCTATCCTATCCTATCCTCTATCCTATAATATCCTCTATCCTATCCTATCCTCCATCCTAACCTATCCTCCATCGTATCGTATCCTCTATCCTATCCTATCCATCAACCCTATCCTATCCTCAATCCTATCCGATCCTCAATCCTATCCTATCCTCTATCCTATCCAATCCTCTATCCTCTCCTCTATCCTATCCTATCCTATCCTCTATCCTATCCTATCCTCTATCCTATCCTATCCTCTATCCTATAATATCCTCTATCCTATCCTATCCTCTATCCTATCCTATCCTCCATCCTAACCTATCCTCGATCGTATCGTATCCTCTATCCTATCGTATCCTCTATCCTATCACATCCTCTATCCTATCGTATCCTCTATCCTACCCCATCCTCTATCCTATCCTATCGTCTATCCTATAATATCCTCTATCCTATCCAATCATCTATCCTATCCTCTATCCTATCCTATCCTCCATCCTATCCTATCCTCTATCCTATCCTATCCTCTATCCTGTCCTATCCTCTATCCTATCCTATCCTCTATCCTATCCTATCCTCTATCCTATCCTATCCTCTATCCTATCCTATCCTCTATCCTATCCTATCCTCTATCCTATCCTATCATCTATCCTATTGTATCCTCTATCCTATCGTATCCTCTATCCTATCACATCCTCTATCCTATCGTATCCTCTATCCTATCCCATCCTCTATCCTATCCTATCGTGTATCCTATAATATCCTCTATCCTATCCAATCATCTATCCTATCCTCTATCCTATCCTATCCTCCATCCTATCCTATCCTCTATCCTATCCTATCCTCTATCCTATCGTATCCTCTATCCTATCCCATCCTCTATCCTATCCTATCGTCTATCCTATAATATCCTCTATCCTAACCAATCATCTATCCTATCCTCTATCCTATCCTATCCTCCATCCTATCCCATCCTCTATCCTATCCTATCCTCTATCCTATCCTATCCTCTATCCTATCCTATCCTATCCTCTATCCTATCCTCTATCCTATCCTCTATCCTATCCTCTATCCTATCCTATCCTCTATGCTACCCTATCCTCTAGCCTATCCTATCCTCTATCCTATCCTATCCTCTATCCTATCCTATCCTCTATCCTATCCTATCCTCTATCCTATCCTATCCTCTATCGTATCCTATCCTCTATCCTATCCTATCCTCTATCCTATCCTATCCTCTATCCTATAATATCCTCTATCCTATCCTATCCTCTATCCTATCCTATCCTCCATTCTAACCTATCCTCGATCGTATCGTATCCACTATCCTATCGTATCCTCTATCCTATCACATCCTCTATCCTATCGTATCCTCTATCCTATCCCATCCTCTATCCTATCCTATCGTCTATCCTATGATATCCTCTATCCTAACCAATCATCTATCCTATCCTATCCTCCATCCTATCCCATCCTCTATCCTATCCTATCCTCTATCCTATCCTATCCTCTATCCTATCCTATCCTATCCTCTATCCTATCCTCTATCCTATCCTATCCTCTATCCTATCCTATCCTCTATCCTATCCTATCCTCTATCCTATCCTATCCTCTATTCTATCCTATCCTCTATCCTATCCTATCCTCTATCCTATCCTATCCTCTATCCTATTGTATCCTCTATCCTATCGTATCCTCTATCCTATCCTATCCTCTAACCTATCCTATCCTCTATGCTCTGTCCTATCCTATCCTCTATCCTATCCTATCCTCTACCCTATCCTATCCTCTATCCTATCCTATCCTCTCCTCTCCTCTATCCTATCCTATCCTCTATCCTATCCTATCCTCAATCCTATCCTATCCTCAATCCTATCCTATACTCTATACTATCCTATCCTCTATCCTATCCTATCCTATCCTCTATCCTATCCTATCCTCTATCCTATCGTATCCTCTATCCTATCCTATCCTCTATCCTATCTTATCCTCTATCCTATCCTCTATCCTATCCTCTATCCTATCCTCTATTATATCCTCTATCCTATCCTATCCTCTATCCTATCGTATCCTCTATCCTATCCTATCCTCCATCCTATCCTATCCTCTATACTATCCTATCCTCTATCCTATCCTATCCTCTATCCTATTCTATCCTCTATGCTACCCTATCCTCTAGCCTATCCTATCCTCTATCCTATCCTATCCTCTATCCTATCCTATCCTCTATCCTATCCTATCCTCTATCCTATCGTATCCTCTATCCTATCCTATCCTCTAACCTATCCTATCCTCTATGCTCTGTCCTATCCTATCCTCTATCCTATCCTATCCTCTACCCTATCCTATCCTCTATCCTATCCTATCCTCTCCTCTCCTCTATCCTATCCTATCCTCTATCCTATCCTATCCTCAATCCTATCCTATCCTCAATCCTATCCTATACTCTATACTATCCTATCCTCTATCCTATCCTATCCTATCCTCTATCCTATCCTATCCTCTATCCTATCGTATCCTCTATCCTATCCTATCCTCTATCCTATCTTATCCTCTATCCTATCCTCTATCCTATCCTCTATCCTATCCTCTATTATATCCTCTATCCTATCCTATCCTCTATCCTATCGTATCCTCTATCCTATCCTATCCTCCATCCTATCCTATCCTCTATACTATCCTATCCTCTATCCTATCCTATCCTCTATCCTATTCTATCCTCTATGCTACCCTATCCTCTAGCCTATCCTATCCTCTATCCTATCCTATCCTCTATCCTATCCTATCCTCTATCCTATCCTATCCTCTATCCTATCCTATCCTCTATCCTATCCTATCCTCTACCGTAACCTATCCTCTATCCTATCCTATCCTCTATCCTATCCTATCCTCTATCCTATACTATCCTCTATCCTATCCTATCCTCTATCCTATCCTATCCTGTATCCTATAATAACCTCTATCCTATCCTATACTCTATCCTATCCTATCCGATATCCTATTCTATCCTCTATCCTATCTTATCCTATATCCTATAATATCCTCTACCCTATCATATCCTCTATCCTATCCAATCCCCTATCCTATCCTATCCTCTATCCCATCCTCTATCCTATAGAATCCTCTATTCTATCGTATCCTCTATCCTATCGTATCCTATCCTCTATCCTATCCTATCCTCTATCCTATCCTATCCTCTATCCTATCCTATCCTCTACCCTATCCTATCCTCTATCCTATCCTATCCTCTATCCTCTGTCCTATCCTATCCTCTATCCTATCCTATTCTCTACCCTATCCTATCCTCTATCCTATCCTATCCTCTATCCTATCCTATCATCTATCCTATCCTATCATCTATCCTATCCTATCCTCTATCCTATCCTATCCTCTATCCTATCCTCTATAATATCGTATCCTCTGTCCTATCCTATCCTGTATCCTATAATATCATCTATCCTATGCTATTCTCTATCCTATCCCATCCTCTGCCCTATCCTATACTCTATTCTATCATATCCTCTATCCTATGCTATCCTCTTTCCTGTCCTCTACTCTATCCTATCCTATCCTCTATCATATCCTATCCTCTATCCTATCCTATCCTATCCTCTATCCTGTAGTATCCACTATCCTATCCTATCCTCTATCCTATCCTATCCTATTCTCTATCCTATACTATCCTCTAACCTATCCTATCCTCAATCCTATCCGATCCTCAATCCTATCCTATCTTCTATCCTATCCAATCCTCTATCCTCTCCTCTATCCTATCCTATTCTCTATCCTATACTATCCTCTAACCTATCCTATCCTCTATCCTATCCTATCCTCTATCCTATCCTATCCTCTATCCTATCTTATCCTATATCCTATAATATCCTCTACCCTATCATATCCTCTATCCTATCCAATCCCCTATCCTATCCTATCCTCTATCCCATCCTCTATCCTATAGAATCCTCTATTCTATCGTATCCTCTATCCTATCGTATCCTCTATCCTATCCTATCCTCCATCCTAACCTATCCTCGATCGTATCGTATCCTCTATCCTATCGTATCCTCTATCGTATCACATCCTCTATCCTATCGTATCCTCTATCCTATCCCATCCTCTATCCTATCCTATCGTCTATCCTATAATATCCTCTATCCTATACAATCATCTATCCTATCCTCTATCCTATCCTATCCTCAATCCTATCCTATCCCCTATAGTATCCTATCCTCTATCATATCCAATCCTATATCCTATCCTCTATCCTATCCTATTATATCCTCTATCCTATCCTATCCTCTATCCTATCCTATCCTCTATCCTATCCTATCCTCTACCCTATCCTATCCTCTATCCTATCCTATCCTCTATCCTCTGTCCTATCCTATCCTCTATCCTATCCTCTATCCTATCCTATCCTCTACCCTATCCTATCCTCTATCCTATCCTATCCTCTATCCTATCCTATCATCTATCCTATCCTATCATCTATCCTATCCTATCCTCTATCCTATCCTCTATAATATCGTATCCTCTATCCTATCCTATCCTGTATCCTATAATATCATCTATCCTATGCTATTCTCTATCCTATCCCATCCTCTGCCCTATCCTATACTCTATCCTATCATATCCTCTATCCTATGCTATCCTCTTTCCTGTCCTCTACTCTATCCTATCCTATCCTCTATCATATCCTATCCTATCCTCTATCCTATCCTATCGTCTATCCTATCCTATCCTCTATCCTATCCTATCCTCTATCATATCCTATCCTCTATCCTATCCTATCCTATCCTCTATCCTGTAGTATCCACTATCCTATCCTATCCTCTATCCTATCCTATCCTCTATCCGATCCTATCCTCTATCCTATCCTATCCTCTATCCTATTGTATCCTCTATCCTATCCTATACTCTATCCTATCCTACCCTCAGTCCTATCCTGCCCTCTATCTTATCCTATCCTATTCTCTATCCTATACTATCCTCTAACCTATCCTATCCTCCATCCTATCCTATCCTCTATCCTATCCTATCCTCTAACCTATCCTATCCTGTATCCTATCCAATCGCCTATCCTATCCTCTATCCTATCCTATCCTCTATCCTCTCCAATCCTGTATCCTATCCTATGCTCTATCCTATCCTATGCTATAATATCCTCTATCCTGTAGTATCCTCTATCCTATCCTATCCTCTATCCTATGGTATCCTCTATCCTATCCTATCCTCTATCCTATCCTATCATCTATCCTATTGTATCCTCTATCCTATCGTATCCTCTATCCTATCACATCCTCTATCCTATCGTATCCTCTATCCTATCCCATCCTCTATCCTATCCTATCGTCTATCCTATAATATCCTCTATCCTATCCAATCATCTATCCTATCCTCTATCCTATCCTATCCTCTATCCTATCCTATCCTCTATCCTATCCTATCATCTATCCTATAATATCCTCTATCCTATCCTATCCTCTATCCTATCCTATTCTCTATCCTATCCTATCCTCTATCCTATGGTATCCTCTATCCTATCCTATCCTCTATCCTATCCTATCCTCTATCCTATCCTCTATCCTATCCTCTATCCTATCCTCTATCCTATCCTCTATCCTATCCTCTATCCTATCCTCTATCCTATCATATCCTCTATCCTATCCTATCCTCAACCCTATCCTATCCTCAATCCTATCCGATCCTCAATCCTATCCTATCCTCTATCCTATCCAATCCTCTATCCTCTCCTCTATCCTATCCTATACTCTATCCTATCATATCCTCTATCCTATAATATCCTCTATCCTATCCTATCCTCCATCCTAACCTATCCTCGATCGTATCGTATCCTCTATCCTATCCTATCCATCAACCCTATCCTATCCTCAATCCTATCCGATCCTCAATCCTATCCTATCCTCTATCCTATCCAATCCTCTATCCTCTCCTCTATCCTATCCTATACTCTATCCTATCCTATCCTCTATCCTATCCTATCGTCTATCCTATCCTATCCTCTATCCTATAATATCCTCTATCCTATCCTATCCTCTATCCTATCCTATCCTCCATCCTAACCTATCCTCGATCGTACCGTATCCTCGATCGTACCGTATCCTCTATCCTATCGTATCCTCTATCCTATCACATCCTCTATCCTATCGTATCCTCTATCCTATCCCATCCTCTATCCTATCCTATCGTCTATCCTATAATATCCTCTATCCTATCCAATCATCTATCCTATCCTCTATCGTATCCTATCCTCCATCCTATCCTATCCTCTATCCTATCCTATCCTCTATCCTATCCTATCCTCTATCCTATCCTATCCTCTATCCTATCCTATCCTCTATCCTATCCTATCCTCTATCCTATCCTATCCTCTATCCTATCCTATCCTCTATCCTATCCTATCATCTATCCTATTGTATCCTCTATCCTATCGTATCCTCTATCCTATCACATCCTTTATCCTATCGTATCCTCTATCCTATCCCATCCTCTATCCTATCCTATCGTGTATCCTATAATATCCTCTATCCTATCCAATCATCTATCCTATCCTCTATCCTATCCTATCCTCTATCCTATCCTATCCTCTATCCTATCCTATCCTCTATCCTATCCTATCCTCTATCCTATCCTATCCTATCCTATCATCTATCCTATTGTATCCTCTATCCTATCGTATCCTCTATCCTATCACATCCTCTATCCTATCGTATCCTCTATCCTATCCCATCCTCTATCCTATCCTATCGTCTATCCTATAATATCCTCTATCCTATCCAATCATCTATCCTATCCTCTATCCTATCCTATCCTCTATCCTATCCTATCCTCTATCCTATCCTATCATCTATCCTATAATATCCTCTATCCTATCCTATCCTCTATCCTATCCTATTCTCTATCCTATCCTATCCTCTATCCTATGGTATCCTCTATCCTATCCTATCCTCTATCCTATCCTATCCTCTATCCTATCCTCTATCCTATCCTCTATCCTATCCTCTATCCTATCCTCTATCCTATCCTCTATCCTATCCTCTATCCTATCATATCCTCTATCCTATCCTATCCTCAACCCTATCCTATCCTCAATCCTATCCGATCCTCAATCCTATCCTATCCTCTATCCTATCCAATCCTCTATCCTCTCCTCTATCCTATCCTATACTCTATCCTATCATATCCTCTATCCTATAATATCCTCTATCCTATCCTATCCTCCATCCTAACCTATCCTCGATCGTATCGTATCCTCTATCCTATCCTATCCATCAACCCTATCCTATCCTCAATCCTATCCGATCCTCAATCCTATCCTATCCTCTATCCTATCCAATCCTCTATCCTCTCCTCTATCCTATCCTATACTCTATCCTATCCTATCCTCTATCCTATCCTATCATCTATCCTATAATATCCTCTATCCTATCCTATCCTCTATCCTATCCTATTCTCTATCCTATCCTATCCTCTATCCTATGGTATCCTCTATCCTATCCTATCCTCTATCCTATCCTATCATCTATCCTATTGTATCCTCTATCCTATCGTATAGTCTATCCTATCACATCCTCTATCCTATCGTATCCTCTATCCTATCCCATCCTCTATCCTATCCTATCGTCTATCCTATAATATCCTCTATCCTATCCAATCATCTATCCTATCCTCTATCCTATCCTATCCTCTATCCTATCCTATCCTCTATCCTATCCTATCATCTATCCTATAATATCCTCTATCCTATCCTATCCTCTATCCTATCCTATTCTCTATCCTATCCTATCCTCTATCCTATGGTATCCTCTATCCTATCCTATCCTCTATCCTATCCTATCCTCTATCCTATCCTCTATCCTATCCTCTATCCTATCCTCTATCCTATCCTCTATCCTATCCTCTATCCTATCCTCTATCCTATCATATCCTCTATCCTATCCTATCCTCAACCCTATCCTATCCTCAATCCTATCCGATCCTCAATCCTATCCTATCCTCTATCCTATCCAATCCTCTATCCTCTCCTCTATCCTATCCTATACTCTATCCTATCATATCCTCTATCCTATAATATCCTCTATCCTATCCTATCCTCCATCCTAACCTATCCTCGATCGTATCGTATCCTCTATCCTATCCTATCCATCAACCCTATCCTATCCTCAATCCTATCCGATCCTCAATCCTATCCTATCCTCTATCCTATCCAATCCTCTATCCTCTCCTCTATCCTATCCTATACTCTATCCTATCCTATCCTCTATCCTATCCTATCGTCTATCCTATCCTATCCTCTATCCTATAATATCCTCTATCCTATCCTATCCTCTATCCTATCCTATCCTCCATCCTAACCTATCCTCGATCGTACCGTATCCTCGATCGTACCGTATCCTCTATCCTATCGTATCCTCTATCCTATCACATCCTCTATCCTATCGTATCCTCTATCCTATCCCATCCTCTATCCTATCCTATCGTCTATCCTATAATATCCTCTATCCTATCCAATCATCTATCCTATCCTCTATCGTATCCTATCCTCCATCCTATCCTATCCTCTATCCTATCCTATCCTCTATCCTATCCTATCCTCTATCCTATCCTATCCTCTATCCTATCCTATCCTCTATCCTATCCTATCCTCTATCCTATCGTATCCTCTATCCTATCACATCCTCTATCCTATCGTATCCTCTAACCTATCCCATCCTCTATCCTATCCTATCGTCTATCCTATAATATCCTCTATCCTAACCAATCATCTATCCTATCCTCTATCCTATCCTATCCTCCATCCTATCCCATCCTCTATCCTATCCTATCCTCTATCCTATCCTATCCTATCCTATCCTATCCTCTATCCTATCCTCTATCCTATCCTATCCTCTATCCTATCCTATCCTCTATCCTATCCTATCCTCTATCCTATTGTATCCTCTATCCTATCCTATCCTCAATCCTATCCTATCCTCAATCCTATCCTATACTCTATACTATCCTATCCTCTATCCTATCCTATCCTATCCTCTATCCTATCCTATCCTCTATCCTATCGTATCCTCTATCCTATCCTATCCTCTATCCTATCTTATCCTCTATCCTATCCTCTATCCTATCCTCTATCCTATCCTCTATTATATCCTCTATCCTATCCTATCCTCTATACTATCCTATCCTCTATCCTATCCTCTATAATATCGTATCCTCTATCCTATCCTATCCTGTATCCTATAATATCATCTATCCTATGCTATTCTCTATCCTATCCCATCCTCTGCCCTATCCTATACTCTATCCTATCCTCTATCCTATCCTCTATCCTATCCTCTATCCTATCCTCTATCCTATCCTCTATCCTATCCTCTATCCTATCCTCTATCCTATCCTATCCTCTATCCTATAATATCCTCTATACTATCCTATCCACTACCCTATCCTATCCTCTATCCTATAATATCCTCTATCCTATCCTATCCAGTATCCTATCCTATCCTCTACCCTATACTATCCTCTATCCTATCCTATCCTCTACCCTATCCAATCCCCTATCTTATCCTCTATCCTATCCTATTCACTATCCTGTCCTATCCTCTAACCTATCCTATCCTCTATCCTATTCTGTCCCCTATCCTTTATTATACTCTATCATATACTATCCTCTATCCTATCCAATCCTCTATCCTATCCTATCCTCTATCCTATCGTATCCTCTATCCAATCCCATCCTCTATCGTATTCTATCCTCTATTCTATCCTATCCTATATCCCATCCTATCCTCTATCCTAACCTATCCTCTATCCTATCCTATCCTCAATGCTATCCTGCATCCTATCCCATCCTCTATCCTATTGGATCCTATATCCTATAATATCCTCTATCCTATCCTATACTTTATCCTATCCTATCCTCTGTCCTATCCTATTTTCTATCCTATCCTATCCCCTATCCTATCCTCTGTCCTCTAATATCCTCTATCCTATATTATAGTCTATCATATCCTATCCTCTATCCTATCGTATCCTCTATCCTATCCTATCCTCCATCCTATCCTATCCTCTATACTATCCTATCCTCTTTCCTATCCTATCCTCTATCCTATCCTATCCTCTATGCTATCCTATCGTCTATCCTATCGTATCCTCTATCCAATCCCATCCTCTATCCTATCCTATCCTCTTTCCTATCCTATCCTCTATCCTATCCTATCCTCTATCCTATCCTATCCTCTATCCTATCCTATCCTCTATCCTATCCTATCCTCAATCCTATCCTCTATGCTATCCTATCCTCAATCCTATCGTATCCGCTATCCTATCCTATCCTCTATCCTATCCTATCCTCTATCCTATCCTATCCTCTATCCTATCCTATCCTCTATCCTATCCTATCCTCTATCCTATCCTATCCTCTATCCTATCCTATCCTCTATCCTATCCTATCCTCTATCCTATCCTATCCTCTATCCTATCCTATCCGCTATCCTATCCTATCCTCTATCCTATCCTATCCTCTATCCTATCCTATCCTCTATCCTATCCTATCCTCTATCCTATCCTATCCTCTATCCTATCCTATCCTCTATCCTATTGTATCCTCTAACCTATCGTATCCTCTATCCTATCCTATCCTCTATCCTATCCTATCCTCTATCCTCTGTCCTATCCTATCCTCTATCCTATCCTATCCTCTACCCTATCCTATCCTCTATCCTATCCTGTCCTCTATCCTATCCTATCCTCTATCCTATCCTATCATCTATCCTATCCTATCCTCTATAATATCGTATCCTCTATCCTATCCTATCCTGTATCCTATAATATCATCTATCCTATGCTATTCTCTATCCTATCCCATCCTCTGCCCTATCCTATACTCTATCCTACCATATCCTCTTTCCTATCCTATCCTCTATCCTATCCTATCCTCTATCCTATCCTATCCTCTATCCTATTGTATCCTCTATCCTATCGTATCATCTATCCTTTCCTATCCTCTATCCTCTGTCCTATCCTATCCTCTATCCTATCCTATCCTCTACCCTATCCTATCCTCTATCCTATCCTGTCCTCTATCCTATCCTATCCTCTATCCTATCCTATCCTCCATCCTATCCTATCCTCTATCCTATCCTATCCTCTATCCTATCATATCCTCTATCCTATAATATCCTCTATCCTATCCTATCCTCTATCCTATCCTATTCTCTATCCTATCCTATCCTCTATCCTATGGTATCCTCTATCCTATCCTATCCTCTATCCTATCCTATCCTCTATCCTATCCTCTATCCTATCCTCTATCCTATCCTCTATCCTATCCTCTATCCTATCCTCTATCCTATCCTCTATCCTATCATATCCTCTATCCTATCCTATCCTCAACACTATCCTATCCTCAATCCTATCCGATCCTCAATTTTATCCTATCCTCTATCCTATCCAATCCTCTATCCTCTCCTCTATCCTATCCTATACTCTATCCTATCCTATCCTCTATCCTATCCTATCCTCTATCCTATCCTATCCTCTATCCTATAATATCCTCTATCCTATCCTATCCTCCATCCTAACCTATCCTCGATCGTATCGTATCCTCTATCCTATCGTATCCTCTATCCTATCACATCCTCTATCCTATCGTATCCTCTATCCTACCCCATCCTCTATCCTATCCTATCGTCTATCCTATAATATCCTCTATCCTATCCAATCATCTATCCTATCCTCTATCCTATCCTATCCTCCATCCTATCCTATCCTCTATCCTATCCTATCCTCTATCCTATCCTATCCTCTATCCTATCCTATCCTCTATCCTATCCTATCCTCTATCCTATCCTATCCTATCCTCTATCCTATCCTATCCTCTATCCTATCCTATCCTCTATCCTATCCTATCATCTATCCTATTGTATCCTCTATCCTATCGTATCCTCTATCCTATCACATCCTCTATCCTATCGTATCCTCTATCCTATCCCATCCTCTATCCTATCCTATCGTGTATCCTATAATATCCTCTATCCTATCCAATCATCTATCCTATCCTCTATCCTATCCTATCCTCCATCCTATCCTATCCTCTATCCTATCCTATCCTCTATCCTATCGTATCCTCTATCCTATCCCATCCTCTATCCTATCCTATCGTCTATCCTATAATATCCTCTATCCTAACCAATCATCTATCCTATCCTCTATCCTATCCTATCCTCCATCCTATCCCATCCTCTATCCTATCCTATCCTCTATCCTATCCTATCCTCTATCCTATCCTATCCTATCCTCTACCCTATCCTCTATCCTATCCTATCCTCTATGCTACCCTATCCTCTAGCCTATCCTATCCTCTATCCTATCCTATCCTCTATCCTATCCTATCCTCTATCCTATCCTATCCTCTATCCTATCCTATCCTCTATCGTATCCTATCCTCTATCCTATCCTATCCTCTATCCTATCCTATCCTCTATCCTATAATATCCTCTATCCTATCCTATCCTCTATCCTATCCTATCCTCCATCCTAACCTATCCTCGATCGTATCGTATCCTCTATCCTATCGTATCCTCTATCCTATCACATCCTCTATCCTATCGTATCCTCTATCCTATCCCATCCTCTATCCTATCCTATCGTCTATCCTATGATATCCTCTATCCTAACCAATCATCTATCCTATCCTCTATCCTATCCTATCCTCCATCCTATCCCATCCTCTATCCTATCCTATCCTCTATCCTATCCTATCCTCTATCCTATCCTATCCTATCCTCTATCCTATCCTCTATCCTATCCTATCCTCTATCCTATCCTATCCTCTATCCTATCCTATCCTCTATCCTATCCTATCCTCTATCCTATCCTATCCTATCCTCTATTCTATCCTATCCTGTATCCTATCCTATCCTCTATCCTATCCTATCCTCTATCCTATTGTATCCTCTATCCTATCGTATCCTCTATCCTATCCTATCCTCTAACCTATCCTATCCTCTATCCTCTGTCCTATCCTATCCTCTATCCTATCCTATCCTCTATCCTATCCTATCATCTATCCTATTGTATCCTCTATCCTATCGTATCCTCTATCCTATCACATCCTCTATCCTATCGTATCCTCTATCCTATCCCATCCTCTATCCTATCCTATCGTGTATCCTATAATATCCTCTATCCTATCCAATCATCTATCCTATCCTCTATCCTATCCTATCCTCCATCCTATCCTATCCTCTATCCTATCCTATCCTCTATCCTATCGTATCCTCTATCCTATCCCATCCTCTATCCTATCCTATCGTCTATCCTATAATATCCTCTATCCTAACCAATCATCTATCCTATCCTCTATCCTATCCTATCCTCCATCCTATCCCATCCTCTATCCTATCCTATCCTCTATCCTATCCTATCCTCTATCCTATCCTATCCTATCCTCTACCCTGTCCTCTATCCTATCCTATCCTCTATGCTACCCTATCCTCTAGCCTATCCTATCCTCTATCCTATCCTATCCTCTATCCTATCCTATCCTCTATCCTATCCTATCCTCTATCCTATCCTATCCTCTATCGTATCCTATCCTCTATCCTATCCTATCCTCTATCCTATCCTATCCTCTATCCTATAATATCCTCTATCCTATCCTATCCTCTATCCTATCCTATCCTCCATCCTAACCTATCCTCGATCGTATCGTATCCTCTATCCTATCGTATCCTCTATCCTATCACATCCTCTATCCTATCGTATCCTCTATCCTATCCCATCCTCTATCCTATCCTATCGTCTATCCTATGATATCCTCTATCCTAACCAATCATCTATCCTATCCTCTATCCTATCCTATCCTCCATCCTATCCCATCCTCTATCCTATCCTATCCTCTATCCTATCCTATCCTCTATCCTATCCTATCCTATCCTCTATCCTATCCTCTATCCTATCCTATCCTCTATCCTATCCTATCCTCTATCCTATCCTATCCTCTATCCTATCCTATCCTCTATCCTATCCTATCCTATCCTCTATTCTATCCTATCCTGTATCCTATCCTATCCTCTATCCTATCCTATCCTCTATCCTATTGTATCCTCTATCCTATCGTATCCTCTATCCTATCCTATCCTCTAACCTATCCTATCCTCTATCCTCTGTCCTATCCTATCCTCTATCATATCCTATCCTCTACCCTATCCTATCCTCTATCCTATCCTATCCTCTCCTCTCCTCTATCCTATCCTATCCTCTATCCTATCCTATCCTCAATCCTATCCTATCCTCAATCCTATCCTATACTCTATACTATCCTATCCTCTATCCTATCCTATCCTATCCTCTATCCTATCCTATCCTCTATCCTATCGTATCCTCTATAATATCCTATCCTCTATCCTATCTTATCCTCTATCCTATCCTCTATCCTATCCTCTATCCTATCCTCTATTATATCCTCTATCCTATCGTATCCTCTATTCTATCCTATCCTCTATCCTATCCTATCCTCTATCCTATCCTATCCTCTATCCTATTGTATCCTCTATCCTATCGTATCCTCTATCCTATCATATCCTCTAACCTATCCTATCCTCTATGCTCTGTCCTATCCTATCCTCTATCCTATCCTATCCTCTACCCTATCCTATCCTCTATCCTATCCTATCCTCTCCTCTCCTCTATCCTATCCTATCCTCTATCCTATCCTATCCTCTATGCTACCCTATCCTCTAGCCTATCCTATCCTCTATCCTATCCTATCCTCTATCCTATCCTATCCTCTATCCTATCCTATCCTCTATCGTATCCTATCCTCTATCCTATCCTATCCTCTATCCTATCCTATCCTCTATCCTATAATATCCTCTATCCTATCCTATCCTCTATCCTATCCTATCCTCCATCCTAACCTATCCTCGATCGTATCGTATCCTCTATCCTATCGTATCCTCTATCCTATCACATCCTCTATCCTATCGTATCCTCTATCCTATCCCATCCTCTATCCTATCCTATCGTCTATCCTATAATATCCTCTATCCTAACCAATCATCTATCCTATCCTCTATCCTATCCTATCCTCCATCCTATCTCATCCTCTATCCTATCCTATCCTCTATCCTATCCTATCCTCTATCCTATCCTATCCTATCCTCTATCCTATCCTCTATCCTATCCTATCCTCTATCCTATCCTATCCTCTATCCTATCCTATACTCTATCCTACCATATCCTCTTTCCTATCCTATCCTCTATCCTATCCTATCCTATCCTCTATCCTATCCTATCCTCTATCCTATTGTATCCTCTATCCTATCGTATCCTCTATCCTTTCCTATCCTCTATCCTCTGTCCTATCCTATCCTCTATCCTATCCTATCCTCTACCCTATCCTATCCTCTATCCTATCCTGTCCTCTATCCTATCCTATCCTCTATCCTATCCTATCATCTATCCTATCCTATCCTCTATACTATCCTATCCTCTATCCTATCCTCTATAATATCGTATCCTCTATCCTATCCTATCCTGTATCCTATAATATCATCTATCCTATGCTATTCTCTATCCTATCCCATCCTCTGCCCTATCCTATACTCTATCCTATCCTCTATCCTATCCTCTATCCTATCCTCTATCCTATCCTCTATCCTATCCTCTATCCTATCCTCTATCCTATCCTCTATCCTATCCTCTATCCTATCCTCTATCCTATCCTCTATCCTATCCTATCCTCTATCCTATAATATCCTCTATACCATCCTATCCACTACCCTATCCTATCCTCTATCCTATAATATCCTCTATCCTATCCTATCCAGTATCCTATCCTATCCTCTACCCTATACTATCCTCTATCCTATCCTATCCTCTACCCTATCCAATCCCCTATCTTATCCTCTATCCTATCCTATTCACTATCCTGTCCTATCCTCTATCCTATCCTATCCTCTATCCTATCCTGTCCCCTATCCTATATTATACTCTATCATATACTATCCTCTATCCTATCCAATCCTCTATCCTATCCTATCCTCTATCCTATCGTATCCTCTATCCAATCCCATCCTCTATCGTATTCTATCCTCTATTCTATCCTATCCTATATCCCATCCTATCCTCTATCCTAACCTATCCTCTATCCTATCCTATCCTCAATGCTATCCTGCATCCTATCCCATCCTCTATCCTATTGGATCCTATATCCTATAATATCCTCTATCCTATCCTATAATTTATCCTATCCTATCCTCTGTCCTATCCTATTTTCTATCCTATCCTATCCCCTATCCTATCCTCTGTCCTCTAATATCCTCTATCCTATATTATAGTCTATCATATCCTATCCTCTATCCTATCGTATCCTCTATCCTATCCTATCCTCCATCCTATCCTATCCTCTATACTATCCTATCCTCTTTCCTATCCTATCCTCTATCCTATCCTATCCTCTATGCTATCCTATCGTCTATCCTATCGTATCCTCTATCCAATCCCATCCTCTATCCTATCCTATCCTCTTTCCTATCCTATCCTCTATCCTATCCTATCCTCTATCCTATCCTATCCTCTATCCTATCCTATCCTCTATCCTATCCTATCCTCTATCCTATCCTATCCTCAATCCTATCCTCTATGCTATCCTATCCTCAATCCTATCGTATCCCCTATCCTATCCTATCCTCTATCCTATCCTATCCTCTATCCTATCCTATCCTCTATCCTATCCTCTATCCTATCCTATCCTCTATGCTACCCTATCCTCTAGCCTATCCTATCCTCTATCCTATCCTATCCTATCCTCTATCCTATCCTATCCTCTATCCTATCGTATCCTCTATCCTATCCCATCCTCTATCCTATCCTATCGTCTATCCTATGATATCCTCTATCCTAACCAATCATCTATCCTATCCTCTATCCTATCCTATCCTCCATCCTATCCCATCCTCTATCCTATCCTATCCTCTATCCTATCCTATCCTCTATTCTATCCTATCCTCTATCCTATCCTATCCTCTATCCTATCCTATCCTCTATCCTATTGTATCCTCTATCCTATCGTATCCTCTATCCTATCCTATCCTCTAACCTATCCTATCCTCTATCCTCTGTCCTATTCTATCCTCTATCATATCCTATCCTCTACCCTATCCTATCCTCTATCCTATCCTATCCTCTCCTCTCCTCTATCCTATAATATCCTCTATCCTATCCTATCCTCAATCCTATCCTATCCTCAATCCTATCCTATACTCTATACTATCCTATCCTCTATCCTATCCTATCCTATCCTCTATCCTATCCTATCCTCTATCCTATCGTATCCTCTATCCTATCCTATCCTCTATCCTATCTTATCCTCTATCCTATCCTCTATCCTATCCTCTATCCTATCCTCTATTATATCCTCTATCCTATCCAATCATCTATCCTATCCTCTATCCTATCCTATCCTCCATCCTATCCTATCCTCTATCCTATCCTATCCGCTATCCTATCCTATCCTCTATCCTATCCTATCCTCTATCCTATCCTATCCTCTATCCTATTGTATCCTCTAACCTATCGTATCCTCTATCCTATCCTATCCTCTATCCTATCCTATCCTCTATCCTCTGTCCTATCCTATCCTCTATCCTATCCTATCCTCTACCCTATCCTATCCTCTATCCTATCCTGTCCTTTATCCTATCCTATCCTCTATCCTATCCTATCATCTATCCTATCTTATCCTCTATCCTATCCTCTATCCTATCCTCTATCCTATCCTCTATTATATCCTCTATCCTATCCTATCCTCTATCCTATCGTATCCTCTATCCTATCCTATCCTCCATCCTATCCTATCCTCTATACTATCCTATCCTCTATCCTATCCTATCCTCTATCCTATCCTATCCTCTATGCTACCCTATCCTCTAGCCTATCCTATCCTCTATCCTATGCTATTCTCTATCCTATCCCATCCTCTGCCCTATCCTATACTCTATCCTACCATATCCTCTTTCCTATCCTATCCTCTATCCTATCCTATCCTATCCTCTATCCTATCCTATCCTCTATCCTATTGTATCCTCTATCCTATCGTATCCTCTATCCTTTCCTATCCTCTATCCTCTGTCCTATCCTATCCTCTATCCTATCCTATCCTCTACCCTATCCTATCCTCTATCCTATCCTGTCCTCTATCCTATCCTATCCTCTATCCTATCCTATCATCTATCCTATCCTATCCTCTATACTATCCTATCCTCTATCCTATCCTCTATAATATCGTATCCTCTATCCTATCCTATCCTGTATCCTATAATATCATCTATCCTATGCTATTCTCTATCCTATCCCATCCTCTGCCCTATCCTATACTCTATCCTATCCTCTATCCTATCCTCTATCCTATCCTCTATCCTATCCTCTATCCTATCCTCTATCCTATCCTCTATCCTATCCTCTATCCTATCCTCTATCCTATCCTCTATCCTATCCTCTATCCTATCCTATCCTCTATCCTATAATATCCTCTATACCATCCTATCCACTACCCTATCCTATCCTCTATCCTATAATATCCTCTATCCTATCCTATCCAGTATCCTATCCTATCCTCTACCCTATACTATCCTCTATCCTATCCTATCCTCTACCCTATCCAATCCCCTATCTTATCCTCTATCCTATCCTATTCACTATCCTGTCCTATCCTCTATCCTATCCTATCCTCTATCCTATCCTGTCCCCTATCCTATATTATACTCTATCATATACTATCCTCTATCCTATCCAATCCTCTATCCTATCCTATCCTCTATCCTATCGTATCCTCTATCCAATCCCATCCTCTATCGTATTCTATCCTCTATTCTATCCTATCCTATATCCCATCCTATCCTCTATCCTAACCTATCCTCTATCCTATCCTATCCTCAATGCTATCCTGCATCCTATCCCATCCTCTATCCTATTGGATCCTATATCCTATAATATCCTCTATCCTATCCTATACTTTATCCTATCCTATCCTCTGTCCTATCCTATTTTCTATCCTATCCTATCCCCTATCCTATCCTCTGTCCTCTAATATCCTCTATCCTATATTATAGTCTATCATATCCTATCCTCTATCCTATCGTATCCTCTATCCTATCCTATCCTCCATCCTATCCTATCCTCTATACTATCCTATCCTCTTTCCTATCCTATCCTCTATCCTATCCTATCCTCTATGCTATCCTATCGTCTATCCTATCGTATCCTCTATCCAATCCCATCCTCTATCCTATCCTATCCTCTTTCCTATCCTATCCTCTATCCTATCCTATCCTCTATCCTATCCTAGCCTCTATCCTATCCTATCCTCTATCCTATCCTATCCTCTATCCTATCCTATCCTCTATCCTATCCTCTATAATATCCTATCCTCTATCCTATCCTATCATCTATCCTATCGTATCCTCTATCCTATCCTATCCTCCATCCTATCCTATCCTCTATCCTATCCTATCCTCTATCCTATCCTATCCTCTATCCTATCCTATCCTCTATGCTATCCTATCCTCTATCCTATCCTATCCTCTATCCTATCCTATCCTCTATCCTATCCTATCCTCTATCCTATCCTATCCTCTATCCTATCGTGTCCTCTATCCTATCCTATCCTCCATCCTAGCCTATCCTCTATCCTATCCTATCCTCTATCCTATCCTATCATCTATCCTATCCTATCCTCTATGCTATCCTATCCTCTATCCTATCCTATCCTCTATGCTATCCTATCCTCTATCCTATCCTATCCTCTATCCTATCCTATCCTCTATCCTATCCTATCCTCTATCCTATAATATCCTCTATCCTATCCTATCCTCTATCCTATCCAATCCCCTATCCTGTCCTCTATCCTATCCAATCCCCTATCTTATCCTCTATCCTATCCTATCCTCTATCCTATCCTATCCTCCATCCTAACCTATCCTCTATCCTATCCTATCGTCTATCCTATAATATCCTCTATCCTATACAATCATCTATCCTATCCTCTATCCTAGCCTATCCTCAATCCTATCCTATCCCCTATAGTATCCTATCCTCTATCATATCCAATCCTATATCCTATCCTCTATCCTATCCTATCCTCTATCCTATCCTATCCTCTTTCCTATCCTATCCTCAATCCTATTCTATCCTCTATCCTATCCTATCCTCTATCCTATAATATCCTCTACCCTATCCTATCTTCTATCCTATCCTATCCTCCATCCTAACCTATCCTCTATCCTATCCTATCCTCTATCCTATCCTATCCTCTATCCTATCCTATCCTCTATCCTATCCTATCCTCTATCCTATCCTATCCTCTATCCTATCCTATCCTCTTTCCTATCCTATCCTCAATCCTACTCTATCCTCTATCCTATCCTATCCTCTATCCTATCCTCAATCCTATCCAATCCCCTATCCTATCCTCTGTCCTATAATATCCTCTATCCTATACTATAGTCTATCCTATCCTATCCTCTATCCTATCGTGTCCTCTATCCTATCCTATCCTCCATCCTATCCTATCCTCTATCCTATCCTATCCTCTATCCTATCCTATCCTATCCTCTATCCTATCCTATCCTCTATCCTATCCTATCCTCTATCCTATCCTATCCTCCATCCTAACCTATCCTCTATCCTATCCTATCGTCTATGCTATAATATCCTCTATCCTATACAATCATCTATCCTATCCTCTATCCTAGCCTATCCACAATCCTATCTTATCCCCTATAGTATCCTATCCTCTATCATATCCAATCCTATATCCTATCCTCTATCCTATCCTATCCTCTATCCTATCCTATCCTCTTTCCTATCCTATCCTCAATCCTATTCTATCCTCTATCCTATCCTTTCCTCTATCCTATCCTCAATCCTATCCAATCCCCTATCCTATCCTCTGTCCTATAGTATCCTCTATCCTATATTATAGTCTATCCTATCCTATCCTCTATCCTATCGTATCCTCTATCCTATCCTATCCTGTATCCTATAATATCATCTATCCTATGCTATTCTCTATCCTATACCATCCTCTGCCCAATCCTATACTCTATCCTATCATATCCTCTATCCTATGCTATCCTCTTTCCTATCCTCTACTCTATCCTATCCTATCCTCTATCATATCCTATCCTCTATCGTATCCTATCCTCTATCGTATCCTATCGTCTATCCTATCCAATCCCCTATCCTATCCTCTATCATATCCTATCCTCTATCCTATAATATCAGCTATCCTATCCTATCCTATCATCTATCATATCCAATCCCCTATCCTATCCTCTATCCTATCCTATCCTCTATCCTATCCTATCCTCTATCCTATCCTATCCCCTATCCTATCCTATCCTCTATCCTATCCTATCCTCTATCCTATCCTATAATCTATCCTATCCTATCCTCTATCCTATCCTATCCTCTATCGTATCCTATCCTCTATCCTATCCTATCCTCTATCCTATACTATCCTCTATACAATCCTCTATCCTATCCTATCCTCTTTCCTATCCTATCCTCTATCCTATCCTATCCTCTATCCTATCCTATCCTCTATCCTATCCTATCCTCTATCCTATCCTATAATCTATCCTATCCTATAATCTATCCTATCCTATCCTCTATCCTATCCTATCCTCTATCGTATCCTATCCTCTATCCTATCCTATCCTCTATAATATACTATCCTCTATACAATCCTCTATCCTATCCTATCCTCTTTCCTATCCTATCCTCTATCCTATCCTATCCTCTATCCTATCCTATCCTCTATCCTATCCTATCCTCTATCCTATCCTATAATCTATCCTATCCTATCCTCTATCATATCCTATCCTCTATCGTATCCTATCCTCTATCGTATCCTATCGTCTATCTTATCCAATCCCCTATCCTATCCTCTATCATATCCTATCCTCTATCCTATAATATCAGCTATCCTATCCTATCCTATCCTCTATCATATCCAATCCCCTATCCTATCCTCTATCCTATCCTATCCTCTATCCTATCCTATCCTCTATCCTATCCTATCCTCTATCGTATCCTATCCTCTATCCTATCCTATCCCCTATACTATCCTCTATCCTATCCTCTCCTCTATCGTATCCCATCCTCTATCCTATCCAATCCTCTATCCTATCCTCTATTCTATCCTATCCTATATCCTATAATATCCTCTATCCTATCCTATCCTCTACCCTATCCAATCCCCTATCTTATCCTTTATCCTATCCTATTCACTATCCTGTCCCATCTTCTATCCTATCCTATCCTCTATCCTATCCTGTCCCCTATCCTATATTATACTCTATCATATACTATCCTCTATCCTATCCAATCCTCTATCCTATCAGATCCTCTATCCTATCGTATCCTCTATCCAATCCCATCCTATATCGTATTCTATCCTCTATCCTATCCTATCCTATAACCCATCCTATCCTCTATCCTAACCTATCCTCTATCCTATCCTATCCTCTATCCTATCCTATCCTCTTTCCTATCCTATCCTCTATCCTATCCTGTCCTCTATCCTATCCTATCCTCTATCCTCTCCTATCCTCAGTCCTATCCTCTATGCTATAATATCCTCAATCCTATCGTATCCCCTATCCTATCCTATCCTCTATCCTATCCTATCCTCTATCGTATCCCATCCTCTATCCTATCCGGCCCTCTATCCTATCCTATCCTCCATCCTATCCTCTCCTCTATCATATCCTGTCTCCTATCCTATCCTATACTCTATCCTATACTATCCTCTATCCTATCCTATCCTCTATCCTATCCTCTATCGTAACCTCTATCCTATCCTATCCTCTATCCTATAATATCCTCTATACTATCCTATCCTCTATCCTATCCTATCCTCTATCCTATCCTATCCTCTATCCTATCCTATCCTCTATCCTATCCTATCCTCTATCCTATCCTATCCTCTATCCTATCCTATCCTCTATCCTATCCTATCCTCTATCCTATCCTATCCTCTATGCTATCCTATCCTCTATCCTATCTTATCCTCTATCCTATCCTATCCTCTATCCTATCCTATCCTCTATCCTATCCTATCCTCTATCCTCTTCTATAATCTATCCTATCCTATCCTCTATCCTATCCTATCCTCTATCGTATCCTATCCTCTATCCTATCCTATCCTCTATACTATCCTCTATCCTATCCTATCCTCTTTCCTATCCTATCCTCTATCCTATCCTATCCTCTATCCTATCCTATCCTCTATCCTATCCTATCCTCTATCCTATCCTATAATCTATCCTATCCTATCCTCTATCCTATCCTATAATCTATCCTATCCTATCCTCTATCCTATCCTATCCTCTATCGTCTACCATCCTCTATCCTATCCGGCCCTCTATCCTATCCTATCCTCCATCCTATCCTATCCTCTATTATATCCTGTCCCCTATCCTATCCTATACTCTATCCTATACTATCCTCTATCCTATCCTATCCTCTATCGTATCCTATCCTCTATCCTATCCTATCCTCTATCGTATCCCATCCTCTATCCTATCCGGCCCTCTATCCTATCCTATCCTCTATCCTATATCATCCTCTATCCAATCATACCCTCTATCCTATCCTGTATCCTATAATATCCTCTATCCTATCCTATCCTCTACCCTATCCAATCCCCTATCCTATCCTCTATCCTATCCTATCCTCTATCCTTTCCTATCCTCTATCCTATCCTATCCTATATCCTATCGCATCCTCAATCCTATCCTATCCTCAAACCTACCCCATACTCTATCCTATCCTATCCTGTATCCTATAATATCCTCTATCCTATAGTATCCTGTATCCTATCCCATCCTCTATCCTATCCTATCGTCTATCCTATAATATCTTCTATCCTATTCAATCCTTTATCCTATCCTCTATCCTATCCTCTATCCTATCCTATCCTCTATCCTATAATATCCTCTATACTATCCTATCCTCTATCCTATCCTATCCTCTATCCTATAATATCCTCTATCCTATCCTATTCTCTATCCTATCCTATCCTCTATCCTATCGTATCCTCTATCCTATCCCATCCTCTATCCTATCCTGCCCTCTATCCTATCCTATCCTGTATCCCATAATATCCTCTATCCTATCCTGTCCTCTATCCTATCATATCCTCTATCCTATCCTATCCTCTATCCTGTCCCATCCTCTATCCTGTCCTACCCTCTATCCTGTCCTACCCTCTATCCTATCCTATCCTCTATCCTATCCTCTATCCTATCCTCTATCCTATCCTGTCCTCTATCCTATCCTATCCTCTATCCTATCCTATCCTCTATCCTGTCCTATCCTCTATCCTATCCTATCCTCTATCCTATCGTATCCTCTATCCTATCCTATCCTCTATCCTATCCTATCCTCTATCCTATCCTATCCTCTATCCTATCCTATCCTCTATCCTCTGTCCTATCCTATCCTCTATCCTATCCTATCCTCTACCCTATCCTATCCTCTATCCTATCCTGTCCTCTATCCTATCCTATCCTCTATCCTATCCTATCATCTATCCTATCCTATCCTCTATACTATCCTATCCTCTATCCTATCCTCTATAATATCGTATCCTCTATCCTATCCTATCCTGTATCCTATAATATCATCTATCCTATGCTATTCTCTATCCTATCCCATCCTCTGACCTATCCTATACTCTATCCTATCATATCCTCTATCCTATGCTATCCTCTTTCCTATCTTCTACTCTATCCTATCCTATCCTCTATCATATCCTATCCTCTATCGTATCCTATCCTCTATCCTATCCTATCGTCTATCCTATCCTATCCTCTATCCTATCCTATCCTCTATCATATCCTATCCTCTATCCTATCCTATCCTCTATCCTGTAGTATCCTCTATCCTATCCTATCCTCTATCCTATCCTATCCTCTATCCTATCCTATCCTCTATCCTATTGTATCCTCTATCCTATCCTATCCTCTATCCTATCCTATCCTCTATCCTATCCTCTATCCTATCATATCCTCTATCCTATCCTATCCTCTATCCTATCCTATCCTCTATCCTGTAGTATCCTCTATCCTATCCTATCCTCTATCCAATCCTATCCTCTATCCTATCCTATCCTCTATCCTATTGTATCCTCTATCCTATCCTATCCTCTATCCTATCCTATCCTCTATCCTATCCTCTATCCTATCCTCTATCCTATCATATCCTCTATCCTATCCTATCCTCAACCCTATCCTATCCTCAATCCTATCCGATCCTCTATCCTATCCTATCCTCTATCATATCCTATCCTCTTTCCTATCCTATCGTCAATCCTACTCTATCCTCTATCCTATCCTATCCTCTATCCTATCCTCAATCCTACCCAATCCCCTATCCTATCCTCTGTCCTATAATATCCTCTATCCTATATTATAGTCTATCCTATCCTATCCTCTATCCTATCGTATCCTCCATCCTATCCTATCCTCCATCCTATCCTATCCTCTATCCTATCCTATCCTCTATCCTATCCTATCCTCTATCCTATCCTATCCTCTATGCTATCCTATCCTCTATCCTATCCTATCCTCTAACCTATCGTATCCTCGATCCTATCCTATCCTCTATCCTATCCTATCCTCTATCCTATCCTATCCTCTATCCTATCCTATCCTCTATCCTATCCTATCCTCTATCCTATCCTATCCTCTATCCTATAATATCCTCTATCCTATCCTATCCTCTATCCTATCCTATCCTCCATCCTAACCTATCCTCGATCGTATCGTATCCTCTATCCTATCGTATCCTCTATCCTATCACATCCTCTATCCTATCGTATCCTCTATCCTATCCCATCCTCTATCCTATACTATCGTCAATCCTATAATATCCTCTATCCTATCCAATCATCTATCCTATCCTCTATCCTATCCTATCCTCCATCCTATCCTATCCTCTATCCTATCCTATCCTCTATCCTATCCTATCCTCTATCCTATCCTATCCTCTATCCTATCCTATCCTCTATCCTATCCTATCCTCTATCCTATCCTATCCTATCCTATCCTCTCCTATCCTATCCTCTATCCTATCCTATCATCTATCCTATCTTATCCTCTATCCTATCCTATCCTCTATCCTATCCTCTATAATATCCTATCCTCTATGCTATCCTATCCTCTATCCTATCCTATCCTCTATCATATCCTATCCTCTATCCTATCCTATCCTCTATCCTATCGTGTCCTCTATCCTATCCTATCCTCCATCCTATCCTATCCTCTATCCTATCCTGTCCTCTATCCTATCCTATCCTCTATCCTATCCTATCCTCTATCCTATCCTATCCTCTATGCTATCCTATCCTCTATCCTATCCTATCCTCTATCCTATCCTATCCTCTATCCTATCCTATCCTCTATCCTATCCTATCCTCTATCCTATCCTATCCTCTATCCTGTCGTGTCCTCTATCCTACCCTATCCTCCATCCTAACCTATCCTCTATCCTATCCTATCCTCTATCCTATCCTATCCTCTATCCTATCCTATCCTCTATGCTATCCTATCCTCTATCCTATCCTATCCTCTATCCTATCGTATCCTCGATCCTATCCTATCCTCTATCCTATCCTATCCTCTATCCTATCCTATCCTCTATCCTATCCTATCATCTATCCTATCCTATCCTATCATCTATTCTATCCTATCCTCTATCCTATCCTATCCTCTATCCTATCCTTCTATAATATCCTATCCTCTATCCTATCCTATCATCTATCCTATCGTATCCTCTATCCTATCCTATCCTCCATCCTATCCTATCCTCTATCCTATCCTATCCTCTATCCTATCCTAGCCTCTATGCAATCCTATCCTCTATCCTATCCTATCCTCTATGCTATCCTATCCTCTATCCTATCCTATCCTCTATCCTATCCTCTATCCTATCCTATCCTCTATCCTATCCTATCCTCTATGCTATCCTATCCTCTATCCTATCGTGTCCTCTATCCTATCCTATCCTCCATCCTAACCTATCCTCGATCGTATCGTATCCTCTATCCTATCGTATCCTATATCCTATCACAATCCTCTATCCTATCGTATCCTCTATCCTATCCCATCCTCTATCCTATCCTATCGTCTATCCTATAATATCCTCTATCCTATCCAATCATCTATCCTATCCTCTATCCTATCCTATCCTCCATCCTAGCCTATCCTCTATCCTATCCTATCCTCTATTCTATCCTATCCTCTATCCTATCCTATCCTCTATCCTATCCTATCCTCTATCCTATACTATCCTCTATCCTATCCTATCCTCTATCCTATCCTATCCTCTATCCTATCCTATCCTCTACCCTATCCTATCCTCTATCCTATCCTATCCTCTATCCTACCCTATCATCTATCCTATCCTATCCTATCATCTATCCTATCCTATCCTCTATCCTATCCTATCCTCTATCCTATCCTCTATAATATCCTATCCTCTATCCTATCCTATCATCTATCCTATCGTATCCTCTATCCTATCCTATCCTCCATCCTATCCTATCCTCTATCCTATCATATCCTCTATCCTATCCTATCCTCTATCCTATCCAATCCCCTATCTTATCCTCTATCCTATCCTATTCTCTATCCTGTCCCATCCTCTATCCTGTCCTACCCTCTATCCTGTCCTACCCTCTATCCTATCCTATCCTCTATCCTATCCTCTATCCTATCCTCTATCCTATCCTCTATCCTATCCTCTATCCTATCCTATCCTCTATCCTATAATATCCTCTATACTATCCTATCCACTACGCTATCCTATCCACTATCCTATAATATCCTCTATCCTATCCTATCGAGTATCCTATCCTATCCTCTACCCTATACTATCCTCTATCCTATCCTATCCTGTATCCTATAATATCCTCTATCCTATCCTATCCTCTACCCTATGCAATCCCCTATCTTATCCTCTATCCTATCCTATTCACTATCCTGTCCTATCCTCTATCCAATCCTATCCTCTATCCTATCCTGTCCCCTATCCTATATTATACTCTATCATATACTATCCTCTATCCTATCCAATCCTCTATCCTATCCTATCCTCTATCCTATCGTATCCTCTATCCAATCCCATCCTCTATCGTATTCTATCCTCTATTCTATCCTATCCTATATCCCATCCTATCCTCTATCCTAACCTATCCTCTATCCTATCCTATCCTCAATGCTATCCTGCATCCTATCCCATCCTCTATCCTATTGGATCCTATATCCTATCATATCCTCTATCCTATCCTATACTTTATCCTATCCTATCCTCTGTCCTATCCTATTTTCTATCCTATCCTAACCTCTATCCTATCCTGTCCTCTATCCTATCCTATCCTCTATCCTATCCTATCCTCTATCCTGTCCTATCCTCTATCCTATCCTATCCTCTATCCTATCGTATCCTCTATCCTATCCTATCCTCTATCCTATCCTATCCTCTATCCTATCCTATCCTCTATCCTATCCTATCCTCTATCCTATCCTATCCTCTATCCTATCCTATCCTCCATCCTATCCTCTCCTCTATCATATCCTGTCCCCTATCCTATCCTATACTCTATCCTATACTATCCTCTATCCTATCCTATCCTCTATCGTATCCTATCCTCTATCCTATCCTATCCTCTATACTATCCTCTATCCTATCCTATCCTCTATCCTATCGTGTCCTCTATCCTATCCTATCCTCCATCCTAGCCTATCCTCTATCCTATCCTATCCTCTATCCTATCCTATCCTCTATCCTATCCTATACTCTATGCTATCCTATCCTCTATCCTATCCTATCCTCTATGCTATCCTATCCTCTATCCTATCCTCCATCCTATCCTCTATCCTATCCTATCCTCTATCCTATCCTATCCTCTATCCTATAATATCCTCTATCCTATCCTATCCTCTATCCTATCCTATACTCCATCCTATCCTATTCACTATCCTGTCCTATCCTCTATCCTATCCTATCCTCTATCCTATCCTGTCCCCTATCCTATATTATACTCTATCATATACTATCCTCTATCCTATCCAATCCTCTATCCTATCCTATCCTCTATCCTATCGTATCCTCTATCCAATCCCATCCTCTATCGTATTCTATCCTCTATCCTATCCTATCCTATGCTATCCTCTATCCTATCCTATCCTCTATCCTATCCTGTCCTCTATCCTATCAAATCCCCTATCCTATCCTCTATCCTAGCCTATCCTCTATCCTATCCTATCCTCCATCCTATTCTATCCTCTATAATATCGTATCATCTATCCTATTCTATCCTCTATAATAACGTATCCTCTATCCTATCCTGTCCTCTATCCCATAATATCCTCTATGCTATCCTCTATCCTATCCTATCCTCAATCCTAACCTATCCCCTATCCTATCCTATCCTCTATCCTATCCAATCCTCTATCCTATCTTCTATTCTATCCTCTATCCTATCCTATCCTATATCCTATAATATCCTCTATCCTATCCTATACTCTATCCTATCCTATCCTCTGTCCTATCCTATCCTGTATCCTATCCTATCCTATTCTGTATCCTATCCTATCCTATCCTCTATTCTATCCTATCCTCTATCCTATCCCATCCTCTATCCTATCCTATACTCTATCCTATCCTATCCTATCCTCTATCCTATCCTATCCTCTATCCTATCCTATCCTCTATCCTATCCTATCCTCTATCCTATCCTATCCTCTATCCTATCCTATCCTCTATACTATCCCATCCTCTATTCTATCATACCCTCTATCCTATCCTATCCCGTATCCTATCCTACCCTCTATCCTATCCTATCCTGTATCCTATCGTATCCTCTGTCCTATCCTATCCTCTATCCTATCCTATTCACTATCCTATAATATCCTCTATCCTATCCTATCCTCTATCCTACAATATCCGCTATCCTATCCTATCCTCTATCCTATCCTATCCTCTATCCTATCGTATCCTCTATCCTATCCCATCCTCTATCCTATCCTACCCTCTATCCTATCCTATCCTGTATCCTATAATATCCTCTATCCTACCCTATCCTCTACCCTATCCAATCCCCTATCCTATCCTCTTTCCTATCCTATCCTCTATCCTATCCTATCCTCTATCCTATCCTATCCTATATCCTATCCTATAATCTATCCTATCCTATCCTCTATCCTATCCTATCCTCTATCGTATCCTATCCTCTATCCTATCCTATCCTCTATCCTATCCTATCCTCTATACTATCCTCTATCCTCTATACTATCCTCTATCCTATCCTATCCTCTATACTATAATATCCTCTTTCCTATCCTATCCTCTATCCTATCCTATCCTCTATCCTATTTTTTTTTTTTTTTTCGAGGAGGTAATCTCGTTACGGATACCCGAACCCCCCCGGGTGGGGGGGGGGGGTGTTCCGGGTTATGTGGGACTCCTCGGCTGGTTGGTGCAACGCCGAGTATACCCACTAACTACTCCTCGTCCGTCCCTAGACTCCAGGGGGCACCCGTGCTCTGCGCGCGCATGTCAATCCGGTGTGCCCCGCCTTAGCATACCACCGGGTGGGGGGGACGCGGCCCCCTCCCGTACCTACTCTATCCGAAGGCACCACGCAACGGACGACGTGGCGCCTTCCCCCCCTGTTAGGCCGCACGATGAGCATTCGAGCCCCCGCCCGAGATGCCCGGCTGCCTCCGGGGACGCCGTTGGTGACCGAGTGTAAGCCCCGGGGCGTACCCTGCGCCGCCTCACCGCCTTCGGCTGGGATCGTGATTACGCTCCCGATCCCGTTCCGCAGCCTCCTTCCGCAGCATAACCCGCTCGCAGAAGGAAGCGAACCCCCTCCACGCCTCCTCGCCACCGGCTGAAGCAGCGACGACAGCCGGGAGCGAGAGGTCGTGGCTCACCGCGCGCCGCAGGGCACGGCGCTCTCCCCCCCATGCCGGACACTCCTCCAGAGTGTGTTGCGCCGTGTCCCGCGGCTCGCCGCAGTGGTGACACGCCTCCTCGGTCTCCCTCCCGATGCGACACAGGTAGTCGCGGAAGCACCCGTGCCCGGTCATCACCTGCGTCACACGGTAGGAGACCCTATGCCCCATCCATCCCCTGTTCCATTGATCGAACACCGGGAGGATGGCCCGAACGGCCCGCCTCTCGCCCACCCTCGTCCCGGGAAGGCTATCGCGCCACTCCCGGGATCCTCTATCCTATCCTATCCTCTATCCTATCCTATCCTCTATCCTATCCTATCCTCTATCCTATCCTATAATCTATCCTATCCTATCCTCTATCCTATCCTATCCTATACTCTATCCTATACTATCCTCTATCCTATCCTATCCTCTATCATATCCTATCCTCTATCCTATCCAATCCTCTATCCTATCTTCTATTCTATCCTCTATCCTATGCTATCCTATATCCTATAATATCCTCTATCCTATCCTATACTCTATCCTATCCTATCCTCTGCCCTATCCTATCCTGTATCCTATCCTATCCTATCCTGTATCCTATCCTATCCTATCCTGTATCCTATCCTATCCTATCCTCTATCCTATCCTCTATCCTATCCCATCCTCTATCCTATCCTATACTCTATCCTATCCTATCCTATCCTCTATCCTATCCTATCCTCTATCCTATCCTATCCTCTATCCTATCCTATCCTCTATCCTATCCTATCCTCAATCCTATCCTATCCTCAATCCTATCCTATACTCTATCCTATCCTATCCTCTGTCCTATCCTATCCTGTATCCTATCCTATCGTATCCTCTGTCCTATCCTATCCTCTATCCTATCCTATCCTCTTTCCTATCCTATCCTCTATCCTATCCTATCCTCTATCCTATCCTATCCTCTACCCTATCCAATCCCCTATCCTATCCTCTATCCTATCCTATCCTCCATCCTATCCTATCCTCAATCCTATCCTTTCCTGTATCCTATCCAATCCTGTATCCTATCCTGTCCTCTATACTATCCTATCCTCTATCCTATCCTATCCTCTATTCTATCTTATCCTCTAACCTATCCTATGATCTATCCTATCCTATCGTCTATGCTGTCCTCTATCCTATCCTATTCCTCTATCCTATCCTATCCTCTATCCTATCCTATCCTCTATTCTATCCTATCCTCTATCCTATCCTATCCTCTATCCTATCCTATCCTCTATCCTATCAAATCCCCTATCCTATCCTCTATCCTATCCTATCATCTATCCTCAATCCTATCCAATCCTCTATCCTATCCTATCCTCTATCCTATCAAATCCCCTATCCTATCCTCTGTCCTATCCTATCCTCTATCCTATCCTATCCTCTATCCTATCGTATCCTCTATCCTATCCTATCGTCTATCCTATCCTCTATCCTATCCTATCCTCTATCCTATCCTATCCTCTATCCTATCCTATCTTCTATCCTATCCTATCCTCTATCCTATCAAATCCCCTACCCTATCCTCTGTCCTATCCTATCCTCTATCCTATCCTCTATCCTATCCTCTATCCTCTATCCTATCCTATCCTCTATACTATCCTATCGTCTATCCTATCCTCTATCCTATCCTATCCTCAATCCTATCCTTTCCTGTATCCTATCCAATCCTGTATCCTATCCTGTCCTCTATTCTATCCTACGTTCTATCCTATCCTATCCTCTATCCTATCCTATTCTCTACCCTATCCTATGCTCTATCCTATCCTATCGTCTATCCTATCTTCTATCCTATCCTATCAAATCCCCTATCCTATCCTCTGTCCTATCCTATCCTCTATCCTTTCCTATCCTCTATCCTATCCTCTATCCTATCCTTTCCTCTATCCTATCCTATCTTCTATCCTATCCTATCCTCTATCCTATCAAATCCCCTACCCTATCCTCTGTCCTATCCTATCCTCTATCCTATCCTATCATCTATCCTCTATCCTATCCTATCCTCTATCCTATCTTATCCTCTATCCTATCCTATCCTCTATCCTATCCTATCTTCTATAATATCCTATCCTCTATCCTATCCTATCCCCTATCCTATCCTCTATCCTATCCTATCATCTATCCTCTATCCTATCCTATCTTCTATCCTATCCTATCATCTATCCTATCAAATCCCCTATCCTATCCTCTATCCTATCCTATCATCTATCCTCTATCCTATCCAATCCTCTATCCTATCCTATCCTCTATCCTATCAAATCCCCTGTCCTATCCTCTGTCCTATCCTATCCTCTATCCTATCCTATCCTCTATCCAATCCTACCCTCTTTCCTATCCTATCCTCTATCCTATCCTATCCTCTATCCTATCCTATCTTCTATCCTATCCTATCCTCTATCCTATCAAATCCCCTACCCTATCCTCTGTCCTATCCTATCCTCTATCCTATCCTATCCTCTATCCTGTCCTATCCTCTATCCTATCCTATCCTCAATCCTATCCTATCCTCTATCCTATCCTATCCTCTATCCTATCCTATCCTCTATCCTATCCTATCCTCTATCCTATCCTATCCTCTATCCTATCCTATCCTCTATCCTCTATCCTATACTATCCTCTATCCTATCCTATCCTCTATCCTATCCTATCGTCTATCCTATCCTCTATCCTATCCTATCCTCTATCCTATCCTATCCTATCCTCAATCCTATCCTTTCCTGTATCCTATCCAATCCTGCATCCTATCCTGTCCTCTATACTATCCTATCCTCTATCCTATCCTATCCTCTATTCTATCTTATCCTCTATCCTATCCTATGATCTATCCTATCCTATCGTCTATCCTATCCTCTATCCTATCCTATCCTCTATCCTATCCTATCCTCTATCCTATCCTATCCTCTATCCTATCAAATCCCCTACCCTATCCTCTGTCCTATCCTATCCTCTATCCTCTATCCTATCCTATCCTCTATCCTATCCTATCCTCTATCCTATCCTATCCTCTATCTTATCCTATCCTCTATCCTATCCTATCCTCTATCCTATCCTATCCTCTATCCTATCAAATCCCCTATCCTATCCTCTATCCTATCTTATCCTCTATCCTATCCTATCCTCTATCCTCTATCCTATACTATCCTCTATCCCATCCTATCCTCTATCCTATCCTATCGTCTATCCTATCCTATTCTCTATCCTATCCTATCCTCTATCCTATCCTATCCTCTAAACTATCCTATCCTCTATCCTATCCTATCCTCTATCCTATCCTATCCTCTATCCTCTATCCTAACCTATCCTCTATCCTATCCTATCCTCTATCCTATCCTATCCTCTATCCTATCCTATCCTCTATCCTATCCTATCCTCTATCCTATCCTATCCTCTATCCTATCAAATCCCCTATCCTATCCTCTATCCTATCCTATCCTGTATCCTATCCTATCCTATCCTCTATCCTATAATGTCGTCTATCCTATCCTCTATCCTATCCTATCCTCTATCCTATCCTATCCTCCATCCTATCCTATCCTCAATCCTATCCTTTCCTGTATCCTATCCAATCCTGTATCCTATCCTGTCCTCTATACTATCCTATCCTCTATCCTAACCTATCCTCTATCCTATCCTATCCTCTATCCTATCCTATCCTCTATCCTATCCTATCCTCTATCCTATCCTATCCTCTATCCTATCCTATCCTCTATCCTATCCTATCGTCTATCCTATCCTATCCTCTATCCTAGCTATCCTCTATCCTATCCTATCTTCTATCCTATCCTATCCTCTATCCTATCCTATCCTATCCTCTATCCTATCCTATCCCCTATCCTATCCTCTATCCTATCCCCTATCCTATCCTCTATCCTATCCTATCATCTATCCTCTATCCTATAATATCTTCTATCCTATCCTATCCTCTATCCTATCCTGTCCTCTATACTATCCTATCCTCTATCCTAACCTATCCTCTATCTTATCCTATCCTCTATCCTATCCTATCCTGTATCCTATCCTATCCTATCCTCTATCCTATCCTGTCGTCTATCCTATCCTCTATCCTATCCTATCCTCTATCCTATCCTATCCTCCATCCTATCCTATCCTCAATCCTATCCTTTCCTGTATCCTATCCAATCCTGTATCCTATCCTGTCCTCTATACTATCCTATCCTCTATCCTAACCTATCCTCTATCCTATCCTATCCTCTATTCTATCCTATCCTCTATCCTATCCTCTATCCTATCCTCTATCCTCTATCCTATCCTATCCTCTATACTATCCTATCGTCTATCCTATCCTCTATCCTATCCTATCCTCAATCCTATCCTTTCCTGTATCCTATCCAATCCTGTATCCTATCCTGTCCTCTATTCTATCCTACGTTCTATCCTATCCTATCCTCTATCCTATCCTATTCTCTACCCTATCCTATGCTCTATCCTATCCTATCGTCTATCCTATCTTCTATCCTATCCTATCAAATCCCCTATCCTATCCTCTGTCCTATCCTATCCTCTATCCTTTCCTATCCTCTATCCTATCCTCTATCCTATCCTTTCCTCTATCCTATCCTATCTTCTATCCTATCCTATCCTCTATCCTATCAAATCCCCTACCCTATCCTCTGTCCTATCCTATCCTCTATCCTATCCTATCATCTATCCTCTATCCTATCCTATCCTCTATCCTATCTTATCCTCTATCCTATCCTATCCTCTATCCTATCCTATCTTCTATAATATCCTATCCTCTATCCTATCCTATCCCCTATCCTATCCTCTATCCTATCCTATCATCTATCCTCTATCCTATCCTATCTTCTATCCTATCCTATCATCTATCCTATCAAATCCCCTATCCTATCCTCTATCCTATCCTATCATCTATCCTCTATCCTATCCAATCCTCTATCCTATCCTATCCTCTATCCTATCAAATCCCCTGTCCTATCCTCTGTCCTATCCTATCCTCTATCCTATCCTATCCTCTATCCAATCCTACCCTCTTTCCTATCCTATCCTCTATCCTATCCTATCCTCTATCCTATCCTATCTTCTATCCTATCCTATCCTCTATCCTATCAAATCCCCTACCCTATCCTCTGTCCTATCCTATCCTCTATCCTATCCTATCCTCTATCCTGTCCTATCCTCTATCCTATCCTATCCTCAATCCTATCCTATCCTCTATCCTATCCTATCCTCTATCCTATCCTATCCTCTATCCTATCCTATCCTCTATCCTATCCTATCCTCTATCCTATCCTATCCTCTATCCTATCCTATCCTCTATCCTATCCTATCGTCTATCCTATCCTATCCTCTATCCTAGCTATCCTCTATCCTATCCTATCTTCTATCCTATCCTATCCTCTATCCTATCCTATCCTATCCTCTATCCTATCCTATCCCCTATCCTATCCTCTATCCTATCCCCTATCCTATCCTCTATCCTATCCTATCATCTATCCTCTATCCTATACTATCCTCTATCCTATCCTATCCTCTATCCTATCCTATCGTCTATCCTATCCTCTATCCTATCCTATCCTCTATCCTATCCTATCCTATCCTCAATCCTATCCTTTCCTGTATCCTATCCAATCCTGCATCCTATCCTGTCCTCTATACTATCCTATCCTCTATCCTATCCTATCCTCTATTCTATCTTATCCTCTATCCTATCCTATGATCTATCCTATCCTATCGTCTATCCTATCCTCTATCCTATCCTATCCTCTATCCTATCCTATCCTCTATCCTATCCTATCCTCTATCATATCAAATCCCCTACCCTATCCTCTGTCCTATCCTATCCTCTATCCTCTATCCTATCCTATCCTCTATCCTATCCTATCCTCTATCCTATCCTATCCTCTATCTTATCCTATCCTCTATCCTATCCTATCCTCTATCCTATCCTATCCTCTATCCTATCAAATCCCCTATCCTATCCTCTATCCTATCTTATCCTCTATCCTATCCTATCCTCTATCCTCTATCCTATACTATCCTCTATCCCATCCTATCCTCTATCCTATCCTATCGTCTATCATATCCTATCCTCTACCCTATCCTATCCTCTATCCTATCCTATCCTCTAAACTATCCTATCCTCTATCCTATCCTATCCTCTATCCTATCCTATCCTCTATCCTCTATCCTAACCTATCCTCTATCCTATCCTATCCTCTATCCTATCCTATCCTCTATCCTATCCTATCCTCTATCCTATCCTATCCTCTATCCTATCCTATCCTCTATCCTATCAAATCCCCTATCCTATCCTCTATCCTATCCTATCCTGTATCCTATCCTATCCTATCCTCTATCCTATAATGTCGTCTATCCTATCCTCTATCCTATCCTATCCTCTATCCTATCCTATCCTCCATCCTATCCTATCCTCAATCCTATCCTTTCCTGTATCCTATCCAATCCTGTATCCTATCCTGTCCTCTATACTATCCTATCCTCTATCCTAACCTATCCTCTATCCTATCCTATCCTCTATCCTATCCTATCCTCTATCCTATCCTATCCTCTATCCTATCCTATCCTCTATCCTATCCTATCCTCTATCCTATCCTATCGTCTATCCTATCCTATCCTCTATCCTAGCTATCCTCTATCCTATCCTATCTTCTATCCTATCCTATCCTCTATCCTATCCTATCCTATCCTCTATCCTATCCTATCCCCTATCCTATCCTCTATCCTATCCCCTATCCTATCCTCTATCCTATCCTATCATCTATCCTCTATCCTATAATATCTTCTATCCTATCCTATCCTCTATCCTATCCTGTCCTCTATACTATCCTATCCTCTATCCTAACCTATCCTCTATCTTATCCTATCCTCTATCCTATCCTATCCTGTATCCTATCCTATCCTATCCTCTATCCTATCCTGTCGTCTATCCTATCCTCTATCCTATCCTATCCTCTATCCTATCCTATCCTCCATCCTATCCTATCCTCAATCCTATCCTTTCCTGTATCCTATCCAATCCTGTATCCTATCCTGTCCTCTATACTATCCTATCCTCTATCCTAACCTATCCTCTATCCTATCCTATCCTCTATTCTATCCTATCCTCTATCCTATCCTATCCTCTATCCTATCCTATCCTCTATCCTATCCTATCCTCTATCCTATCCTATCCTCTATCCTATCCTATCCTCTATCCTATCCTATCCTCTATCCTATACTATCCTCTATCCTATCCTATCCTCTATCCTATCCTATCCTCTATCCTATCCTATCCTCTATCCTATCCTATCCTCTATCCTATCCAATCCTCTATCCTATCCTATCGTCTATCCTATCCTCTATCCTATCCTATCCTCTATCCTATCCTATCCTCTATCCTATCCTATCCTCTATCCTATTATATCCTCTATCCTATGCTATCCTCTATCCTATCCTATCTTCTATCCTATCCTATCCTCTATCCTATCCTATCCTATCCTCTATCCTATCCTATCCCCTATCCTATCCTCTATCCTATCCCCTATCCTATCCTCTATCCTCTCCTATCATCTATCCTCTATCCTATAATATCTTCTATCCTATCCTATCCTCTATCCTATCTAATCCCCTACACTATCCTCTATCCTATCCTATCATCTATCCTCTATCCTATCCAATCCTCTATCCTATCCTATCCTCTATCCTATCCTATCTTCTATCCTATCCTATCCTCTATCCTATCAAATCCCCTAGTCTATCCTCTGTCCTATCCTATCCTCTATCCTATCCTATCCTCTATCCTATCCTATCCTCTATCCTTTATCCTCTATCCTCTATCCTCTATCCTCTATCCTATCCTATCCTCTGTCCTATCCTATCCTCTATACTATCCTATCCTCTATCCTATGCTATCCTCTATCCTATCCTATCCTCTATCCTCTATCCTATCCTATCCTCTATCCTCTATCCTCTATCCTATCCTATCCTCTATCCTATCCTATCGTCTATCCTAACCTATCCTCTATCCTATCCTATCCTCTATCCTATCCTATCCTCTATCCTATCCTATCCTCAATCCTATCCTTTCCTGTATCCTATCCAATCCTGTATCCTATCCTGTCCTCTAGCCTATCCTATCCTCTATCCTATCCTATGCTCTATCCTATCTTATCGTCTATCCTATCCTCTATCCTATCCTATTCCTCTATCCTATCCTATCCTATATCCTATCAAATCCCCTATCCTATCCTCTATCCTATCCTATCCTGTATCCTATCCAATCCTCTATCCTATCCTCTATCCTATCCTATCCTCTATCCTATCCTATCCTCCATCCTATCCTATCCTGTATCCTATCCTATCCTCTATCCTATCCTATCCTCTATCCTATCCTATCCTCTGTCCTATCCTATCCTCTATCCTATGCTATCCTCTGTCCTATCCTATCCTCTATCCTATGCTATCCTCTATCCTATCCTCTATCCTATCCTATCGTCTATCCTATCCTCTATCCTATCCTATCCTCTATCCTATCCTATCCTCCATCCTATCCTATCCTCAATCCTATCCTTTCCTGTATCCTATCCAATCCTGTATCCTCTCCTGTCCTCTATCCTATCCTATCCTCTATTCGATCCTATCCTTTTATCTTATCCTATCCTATACTCTATCCTATACTATCCTCTATCCTATCAAATCCCCTATCCTATCCTCTATCCTATCCTATCCTCTATCCTATCGTATCCTCTATCCTATCCCATCTTCTATCCTATCCTATCCTCTATCCTATCAAATCCCCAACCCTATCCTCTGTCCTATCCTATCCTCTATCCTATCCTATCCTCTATCGTATCCTATCCTCTATCCTATCCTATCCTCTATCCTCTATCCTATCCTATCCTCTATCCTCTATCCTATCCTATCCGCTATCCTATCCTATCGTCTATCCTATCCTCTATCCTATCCTATCCTCTATCCTATCCTATCCTCCATCCTATCCTATCCTCAATCCTATCCTTTCCTGTATCCTATCCAATCCTGTATCCTATCCTGTCCTCTATCCTATCCCATCCTCTATCCTATCCTATGCTCTATCCTATCCTATCGTCTATCCTATCCTCTATCCTATCCTATTCCTCTATCCTATCCTATCCTCTATCCTATCCTATCCTATATCCTATCCTATCCTCTATCCTATCCTATCCTCTATCCTATCCTATCCTCTATCCTATCCTATCCTCTATCCTATCCTATCCTCTATCCTATCCTATCCTGTATCCTATCCTTTCCTGTATCCTATCCAATCCTGTATCCTATCCTGTCCTCTATACTATCCTATCCTCTATCCTAACCTATCCTCTATCCTATCCTATCCTCTATTCTATCCTATCCTCTATCCTATCCTATCCTCTATCCTATCCTATCCTCTATCCTATCTTATCCTCTATCCTATCCTATCCTCTATCCTATCCTATCCTCTATCCTATCCTATCCTCTATCCTATACTATCCTCTATCCTATCCTATCCTCTATCCTATCCTATCCTCTATCCTATCCTATCCTCTATCCTATCCTATCCTCTATCCTATCCAATCCTCTATCCTATCCTATCGTCTATCCTATCCTCTATCCTATCCTATCCTCTATCCTATCCTATCCTCTATCCTATCCTATCCTCTATCCTATTATATCCTCTATCCTATGCTATCCTCTATCCTATCCTATCTTCTATCCTATCCTATCCTCTATCCTATCCTATCCTATCCTCTATCCTATCCTATCCCCTATCCTATCCTCTATCCTATCCCCTATCCTATCCTCTATCCTCTCCTATCATCTATCCTCTATCCTATAATATCTTCTATCCTATCCTATCCTCTATCCTATCTAATCCCCTACACTATCCTCTATCCTATCCTATCATCTATCCTCTATCCTATCCAATCCTCTATCCTATCCTATCCTCTATCCTATCCTATCTTCTATCCTATCCTATCCTCTATCCTATCAAATCCCCTAGTCTATCCTCTGTCCTATCCTATCCTCTATCCTATCCTATCCTCTATCCTATCCTATCCTCTATCCTTTATCCTCTATCCTCTATCCTCTATCCTCTATCCTATCCTATCCTCTGTCCTATCCTATCCTCTATACTATCCTATCCTCTATCCTATGCTATCCTCTATCCTATCCTATCCTCTATCCTCTATCCTATCCTATCCTCTATCCTCTATCCTCTATCCTATCCTATCCTCTATCCTATCCTATCGTCTATCCTAACCTATCCTCTATCCTATCCTATCCTCTATCCTATCCTATCCTCTATCCTATCCTATCCTCAATCCTATCCTTTCCTGTATCCTATCCAATCCTGTATCCTATCCTGTCCTCTAGCCTATCCTATCCTCTATCCTATCCTATTCTCTATCCTATCTTATCGTCTATCCTATCCTCTATCCTATCCTATTCCTCTATCCTATCCTATCCTATATCCTATCAAATCCCCTATCCTATCCTCTATCCTATCCTATCCTGTATCCTATCCAATCCTCTATCCTATCCTCTATCCTATCCTATCCTCTATCCTATCCTATCCTCCATCCTATCCTATCCTGTATCCTATCCTATCCTCTATCCTATCAAATCCCCTATCCTATCCTCTATCCTATCAAATCCCCTATCCTATCCTCTATCCTATCCTATCCTATCCTGTATCCTATCCTATCCTCTATCCTATCCTATCCTCTATCCTATCCTATCCTGTATGCTATCCTATCCTCTATCCTATCCTATCCTCTATCCTATCCTATCCTCTATCCTATCCTATCCTGTATCCTATCCTATCCTCTATCCTATCCTATCCTCTATTCCATCCTGTCCTCTATCCTATACCATCCTCTATCCTATCCTATGCTCTATCCTATCCTATCGTCTATCCTATCCTCTATCCTATCCTATTCCTCTATCCTATCCTATCCTCTATCCTATCCTATCCTATATCCTATCCTATCCTCTATCCTATCCTATCCTCTATCCTATCCTATCCTCTATCCTATCCTATCCTCTATCCTATCCTATCCTGTATCCTATCCTATCCTCTATCCTATCCTATCCTCTATCCTATCCTATCCTCTATCCTATCCTATCCTGTATCCTATCCTATCCTCTATCCTATCCTATCCTCTATCCTATCAAATCCCCTATCCTATCCTCTATCCTATCCTATCATCTATCCTCTATTGTATCCAATCCTCTATCCTATCCTATCGTCTATCCTATCCTCTATCCTATCTTATCCTCTATCCTATCCTATCCACTATCCAATCCTATCCTCTATCCTCTATCCTATCCTATCCTCTATCCTATCCTATCCTCTATTCTATCCTATCTTCTATCCTATCCTATCCTCTATCCTATCCTATGCTCTATCCTATCCTATCGTCTATCCTATCCTCTATCCTATCCTATTCCTCTATCCTATCCTATCCTCTATCCTATCCTATCCTATATCCTATCCTATCCTCTATCCTATCCTATCCTCTATCCTATCCTATCCTCTATCCTATCAAATCCCCTATCCTATCCTCTATCCTATCAAATCCCCTATCCTATCCTCTATCCTATCCTATCCTATCCTGTATCCTATCCTATCCTCTATCCTATCCTATCCTCTATCCTATCCTATCCTGTATGCTATCCTATCCTCTATCCTATCCTATCCTCTATCCTATCCTATCCTCTATCCTATCCTATCCTGTATCCTATCCTATCCTCTATCCTATCCTATCCTCTATTCTATCCTATCCTCTATCCTATGCTATCCTCTATCCTATCTTCTATCCTATCCTATCGTCTATCCTATCCTCTATCCTATCCTATCCTCTATCCTATCCTATCCACTATCCAATCCTATCCTCTATCCTCTATCCTATCCTATCCTCTATCCTATCCTATCCTCTATTCTATCCTATCTTCTATCCTATCCTATCCTCTATCCTATCCTATGCTCTATCCTATCCTATCGTCTATCCTATCCTCTATCCTATCCTATTCCTCTATCCTATCCTATCCTCTATCCTATCCTATCCTATATCCTATCCTATCCTCTATCCTATCCTATCCTCTATCCTATCCTATCCTCTATCCTATCCTATCCTCTATCCTATCCTATCCTCTATCCTATCCTATCCTGTATCCTATCCTATCCTCTATCCTATCCTATCCTCTATCCTATCCTATCCTCTATCCTATCCTATCCTGTATCCTATCCTATCCTCTATCCTATCCTATCCTCTATCCTATCAAATCCCCTATCCTATCCTCTATCCTATCAAATCCCCTATCCTATCCTCTATCCTATCCTATCCTATCCTGTATCCTATCCTATCCTCTATCCTATCCTATCCTCTATCCTATCCTATCCTGTATCCTATCCTATCCTCTATCCTATCCTATCCTCTATCCTATCCTATCCTGTATCCTATCCTATCCTCTATCCTATCCTATCCTCTATTCTATCCTATCCTCTATCCTATGCTATCCTCTATCCTATCTTCTATCCTATCCTATCGTCTATCCTATCCTCTATCCTATCCTATCCTCTATCCTATCCTATCCTCCATCCTATCCTATCCTCAATCCTATCCTTTCCTGTATCCTATCCAATCCTGTATCCTCTCCTGTCCTCTATCCTATCCTATCCTCTATTCGATCCTATCCTTTTATGTTATCCTATCCTATACTCTATCCTATCCTATCCTCTATCCTATCAAATCCCCTATCCTATCCTCTATCCTATCCTATCCTCTATCCTATCGTATCCTCTATCCTATCCCATCTTCTATCCTATCCTATCCTCTATCCTATCAAATCCCCAACCCTATCCTCTGTCCTATCCTATCCTCCATCCTATCCTATCCTCTATCGTATCCTATCCTCTATCCTATCCTATCCTCTATCCTCTATCCTATCCTATCCTCTATCCTCTATTCTATCCTATCCGCTATCCTATCCTATCGTCTATCCTATCCTCTATCCTATCCTATCCTCTATCCTATCCTATCCTCTATCCTATCCTATCCTATCCTCAATCCTATCCTTTCCTGTATCCTATCCAATCCTGTATCCTATCCTGTCCACTATACTATCCTATCCTCTATCCTATCCTATCCTCTATTCTATCTTATCCTCTATCCTATCATATGATCTATCCTATCCTATCGTCTATCCTATCCTCTATCCTATCCTATTCCTCTATCCTATCCTATCCTCTATCCTATCCTATCCTCTATCGTATCCTATCCTCTATCCTATCCTATCCTCTATCCTATCAAATCCCCTACCCTATCCTCTGTCCTATCCTATCCTATTCCTCTATCGTATCCTATCCTCTATCCTATCCTATCCTCTATCCTATCCTATCCTCTATCCTATCAAATCCCCTATCCTATCCTCTGTCCTATCCTATCCTCTATCCTATCCTATCCTCTATCCTATCGTATCCTCTATCCTATCCTATCGCCTACCCTATCCTCTATCCTATCCTATCCTCTATCCTATCCTATCCTCTATCCTATCCTATCTTCTATCCTATCCTATCCTCTATCCTATCAAATCCCCTACCCTATCCTCTGTCCTATCCTATCCTCTATCCTATCCTCTATCCTATCCTCTATCCTCTATCCTATAATATCCTCTATACTATCCTATCGTCTATCCTATCCTCTATCCTATCCTATCCTCAATCCTATCCTTTCCTGTATCCTATCCAATCCTGTATCCTATCCAGTCCTCTATTCTATCCTACGTTCTATCCTATCCTATCCTCTATCCTATCCTATTCTCTATCCTATCCTATGCTCTATCCTATCCTATCGTCTATCCTATCTTCTATCCTATCCTATCAAATCCCCTATCCTATCCTCTGTCCTATCCTATCCTCTATCCTTTCCTATCCTCTATCCTATCCTCTATCCTATCCTATCCTCTATCCTATCCTTTCCTCTATCCTATCTTATCTTCTATCCTATCCTATCCTCTATCCTATCAAATCCCCTACCCTATCCTCTGTCCTATCCTATCCTCTATCCTATCCTATCATCTATCCTCTATCCTATCCTATCCTCTATCCTATCTTATCCTCTATCCTATCCTATCCTCTATCCTATCCTATCTTCTATAATATCCTATCCTCTATAATATCCTATCCTCTATCCTATCCTATCCCCTATCCTATCCTCTATCCTATCCTATCCTCTATCCTATCCTATCCTCTATCCTATCCTATCCTCTATCCTATCAAGTCCCCTACCCTATCCTCTGTCCTATCCTATCCTCTATCCTCTATCCTATCCTATCCTCTATCCTATCCTATCCTCTATCCTATCCTATCCTCTATCTTATCCTATCCTCTATCCTATCCTATCCTCTATCCTATCCTATCCTCTATCCTATCTTATCCTCTATCCTATCCTATCCTCTATCCTCTATCCTATACTATCCTCTATCCCATCCTATCCTCTATCCTATCCTATCGTCTATCCTATCCTATCAAATCCCCTATCCTATCCTCTGTCCTATCCTATCCTCTATCCTTTCCTATCCTCTATCCTATCCTCTATCCTATCCTATCCTCTATCCTATCCTTTCCTCTATCCTATCTTATCTTCTATCCTATCCTATCCTCTATCCTATCAAATCCCCTACCCTATCCTCTGTCCTATCCTATCCTCTATCCTATCCTATCATCTATCCTCTATCCTATCCTATCCTCTATCCTATCTTATCCTCTATCCTATCCTATCCTCTATCCTATCCTATCTTCTATAATATCCTATCCTCTATAATATCCTATCCTCTATCCTATCCTATCCCCTATCCTATCCTCTATCCTATCCTATCCTCTATCCTATCCTATCCTCTATCCTATCAAATCCCCTACCCTATCCTCTGTCCTATCCTATCCTCTATCCTCTATCCTATCCTATCCTCTATCCTATCCTATCCTCTATCCTATCCTATCCTCTATCTTATCCTATCCTCTATCCTATCCTATCCTCTATCCTATCCTATCCTCTATCCTATCTTATCCTCTATCCTATCCTATCCTCTATCCTCTATCCTATACTATCCTCTATCCCATCCTATCCTCTATCCTATCATATCGTCTATCCTATCCTATCCTCTATCCTATCCTATCCTCTATCCTATCCTATCCTCTATCCTATCCTATCCTCTATCCTATCCTATCCTCTATCCTCTATCCTAACCTATCCTCTATCCTATCCTATCCTCTATCCTATCCTATCCTCTATCCTATCCTATCCTCTATCCTATCCTATCCTCTATCCTATCCTATCCTCTATCCTATCAAATCCCCTATCCTATCCTCTATCCTATCCTATCCTGTATCCTATCCTATCCTATCCTCTATCCTATCCTGTCGTCTATCCTATCCTCTATCCTATCCTATCCTCTATCCTATCCTATCCTCCATCCTATCCTATCCTCAATCCTATCCTTTCCTGTATCCTATCCAATCCTGTATCCTATCCTGTCCTCTATACTATCCTATCCTCTATCCTAACCTATCCTCTATCCTATCCTGTCCTCTATCCTATCCTATCCTCTATCCTATCCTATCCTCTATCCTATCCTATCCTCTATCCTATCCTATCCTCTATCCTATCCTATCCTCTATTCTATCCTATCCTCTATCCTATGCTATCCTCTATCCTATCCTATCTTCTATCCTATCCTATCCTCTATCCTATCCTATCCTATCCTCTATAATATCCTATCCCCTATCCTATCCTCTATCCTATCCCCTATCCTGTCCTCTATCCTATCCTATCATCTATCCTCTATCCTATAATATCTTCTATCCTATCCTATCCTCTATCCTATCCTGTCCTCTATACTATCCTATCCTCTATCCTAACCTATCTTCTATCTTATCCTATCCTCTATCCTATCCTATCCTGTATCCTATCCTATCCTATCCTCTATCCTATCCTGTCGTCTATCCTATCCTCTATCCTATCCTATCCTCTATCCTATCCTATCCTCCATCCTATCCTATCCTCAATCCTATCCTTTCCTGTATCCTATCCAATCCTGTATCCTATCCTGTCCTCTATACTATCCTATCCTCTATCCTAACCTATCCTCTATCCTATCCTATCCTCTATCCTATCCTATCCTCTATCCTATCCTATCCTCTATCCTATCCTATCCTCTATCCTATCCTATCCTCTATCCTATCCTATCCTCTATCCTATCCTATCCTCTATCCTATCCTATCCTGTATCCTATACTATCCTCTATCCTATCCTATCCTCTATCCTATCCTATCCTCTATCCTATCTTATCCTCTATCCTATCCTATCCTCTATCCTATCCTATCTTCTATAATATCCTATCCTCTATAATATCCTATCCTCTATCCTATCCTATCCCCTATCCTATCCTCTATCCTATCCTATCCTCTATCCTATCCTATCATCTATCCTATCCTATCCTCTATCCTATCAAATCCCCTACCCTATCCTCTGTCCTATCCTATCCTCTATCCTCTATCCTATCCTATCCTCTATCCTATCCTATCCTCTATCCTATCCTATCCTCTATCTTATCCTATCCTCTATCCTATCCTATCCTCTATCCTATCCTATCCTCTATCCTATCTTATCCTCTATCCTATCCTATCCTCTATCCTCTATCCTATACTATCCTCTATCCCATCCTATCCTCTATCCTATCCTATCGTCTATCCTATCCTATCCTCTATCCTATCCTATCCTCTATCCTATCCTATCCTCTATCCTATCCTATCCTCTATCCTATCCTATCCTCTATCCTCTATCCTAACCTATCCTCTATCCTATCCTATCCTCTATCCTATCCTATCCTCTATCCTATCCTATCCTCTATCCTATCCTATCCTCTATCCTATCCTATCCTCTATCCTATCAAATCCCCTATCCTATCCTCTATCCTATCCTATCCTGTACCCTATCCTATCCTATCCTCTATCCTATCCTGTCGTCTATCCTATCCTCTATCCTATCCTATCCTCTATCCTATCCTATCCTCCATCCTATCCTATCCTCAATCCTATCCTTTCCTGTATCCTATCCAATCCTGTATCCTATCCTGTCCTCTATACTATCCTATCCTCTATCCTAACCTATCCTCTATCCTATCATATCCTCTATCCTATCCTATCCTCTATCCTATCCTATCCTCTATCCTATCCTATCCTCTATCCTATCCTATCCTCTATCCTATCCTATCCTCTATCCTATCCTATCCTCTATCCTATGCTATCCTCTATCCTATCCTATCTTCTATCCTATCCTATCCTCTATCCTATCCTATCCTATCCTCTATCCTATCCTATCCCCTATCCTATCCTCTATCCTATCCCCTATCCTATCCTCTATCCTATCCTATCATCTATCCTCTATCCTATAATATCTTCTATCCTATCCTATCCTCTATCCTATCCTGTCCTCTATACTATCCTATCCTCTATCCTAACCTATCTTCTATCTTATCCTATCCTCTATCCTATCCTATCCTGTATCCTATCCTATCCTATCCTCTATCCTATCCTGTCGTCTATCCTATCCTCTATCCTATCCTATCCTCTATCCTATCCTATCCTCCATCCTATCCTATCCTCAATCCTATCCTTTCCTGTATCCTATCCAATCCTGTATCCTATCCTGTCCTCTATACTATCCTATCCTCTATCCTAACCTATCCTCTATCCTATCCTATCCTCTATCCTATCCTATCCTCTATCCTATCCTATCCTCTATCCTATCCTATCCTCTATCCTATCCTATCCTCTATCATTTCCTATCCTCTATCCTATCCTATCCTCTATCCTATACTATCCTCTATCCTATCCTATCCTCTATCCTATCCTATCCTCTATCCTATCCTATCCTCTATCCTATCCTATCCTCTATCCTATCCAATCCTCTATCCTATCCTATCGTCTATCCTATCCTCTATCCTATCCTATCCTCTATCCTATCCTATCCTCTATCCTATCCTATCCTCTATCCTATCCTATCCTCTATCCTATTATATCCTCTATCCTATGCTATCCTCTATCCTATCCTATCTTCTATCCTATCCTATCCTCTATCCTATCCTATCCTATCCTCTATCCTATCCTATCCCCTATCCTATCCTCTATCCTATCCCCTATCCTATCCTCTATCCTCTCCTATCATCTATCCTCTATCCTATAATATCTTCTATCCTATCCTATCCTCTATCCTATCTAATCCCCTATACTATCCTCTATCCTATCCTATCATCTATCCTCTATCCTATCCAATCCTCAATCCTATCCAATCCTCTATCCTATCCTATCTTCTATCCTATCCTATCCTCTATCCTATCAAATCCCCTAGTCTATCCTCTGTCCTATCCTATCCTCTATCCTATCCTATCCTCTATCCTATCCTATCCTCTATCCTTTATCCTCTATCCTCTATCCTCTATCCTCTATCCTATCCTATCCTCTGTCCTATCCTATCCTCTATCCTATCCTATCCTCTATCCTATGCTATCTTCTATCCTATCCTATCCTCTATCCTCTATCCTATCCTATCCTCTATCCTCTATCCTCTATCCTATCCTATCCTCTATCCTATCCTATCGTCTATCCTAACCTATCCTCTATCCTATCCTATCCTCTATCCTATCCTATCCTCTATCCTATCCTATCCTCAATCCTATCCTTTCCTGTATCCTATCCAATCCTGTATCCTATCCTGTCCTCTAGCCTATCCTATCCTCTATCCTATCCTATGCTCTATCCTATCTTATCGTCTATCCTATCCTCTATCCTATCCTATTCCTCTATCCTATCCTATCCTATATCCTATCAAATCCCCTATCCTATCCTCTATCCTATCCTATCCTGTATCCTATCCAATCCTCTATCCTATCCTCTATCCTATCCTATCCTCTATCCTATCCTATCCTCCATCCTATCCTATCCTGTATCCTATCCTATCCTCTATCCTATCCTATCCTCTATCCTATCCTATCCTCTGTCCTATCCTATCCTCTATCCTATGCTATCCTCTGTCCTATCCTATCCTCTATCCTATGCTATCCTCTATCCTATCCTCTATCCTATCCTATCGTCTATCCTATCCTCTATCCTATCCTATCCTCTATCCTATCCTATCCTCCATCCTATCCTATCCTCAATCCTATCCTTTCCTGTATCCTATCCAATCCTGTATCCTCTCCTGTCCTCTATCCTATCCTATCCTCTATTCGATCCTATCCTTTTATCTTATCCTATCCTATACTCTATCCTATACTATCCTCTATCCTATCAAATCCCCTATCCTATCCTCTATCCTATCCTATCCTCTATCCTATCGTATCCTCTATCCTATCCCATCTTCTATCCTATCCTATCCTCTATCCTATCAAATCCCCAACCCTATCCTCTGTCCTATCCTATCCTCTATCCTATCCTATCCTCTATCGTATCCTATCCTCTATCCTATCCTATCCTCTATCCTCTATCCTATCCTATCCTCTATCCTCTATCCTATCCTATCCGCTATCCTATCCTATCGTCTATCCTATCCTCTATCCTATCCTATCCTCTATCCTATCCTATCCTCCATCCTATCCTATCCTCAATCCTATCCTTTCCTGTATCCTATCCAATCCTGTATCCTATCCTGTCCTCTATCCTATCCCATCCTCTATCCTATCCTATGCTCTATCCTATCCTATCGTCTATCCTATCCTCTATCCTATCCTATTCCTCTATCCTATCCTATCCTCTATCCTATCCTATCCTATATCCTATCCTATCCTCTATCCTATCCTATCCTCTATCCTATCCTATCCTCTATCCTATCCTATCCTCTATCCTATCCTATCCTCTATCCTATCCTATCCTGTATCCTATCCTATCCTCTATCCTATCCTATCCTCTATCCTATCCTATCCTCTATCCTATCCTATCCTGTATCCTATCCTATCCTCTATCCTATCCTATCCTCTATCCTATCAAATCCCCTATCCTATCCTCTATCCTATCCTATCATCTATCCTCTATTGTATCCAATCCTCTATCCTATCCTATCGTCTATCCTATCCTCTATCCTATCCTATCCTCTATCCTATCCTATCCTCTATTCTATCCTATCCTCTATCCTATGCTATCCTCTATCCTATCTTCTATCCTATCCTATCGTCTATCCTATCCTCTATCCTATCCTATCCTCTATCCTATCCTATCCTCCATCCTATCCTATTCTCAATCCTATCCTTTCCTGTATCCTATCCAATCCTGTATCCTCTCCTGTCCTCTATCCTATCCTATCCTCTATTCGATCCTATCCTTTTATGTTATCCTATCCTATACTCTATCCTATCCTATCCTCTATCCTATCAAATCCCCTATCCTATCCTCTATCCTATCCTATCCTCTATCCTATCGTATCCTCTATCCTATCCCATCTTCTATCCTATCCTATCCTCTATCCTATCAAATCCCCAACCCTATCCTCTGTCCTATCCTATCCTCCATCCTATCCTATCCTCTATCGTATCCTATCCTCTATCCTATCCTATCCTCTATCCTCTATCCTATCCTATCCTCTATCCTCTATTCTATCCTATCCGCTATCCTATCCTATCGTCTATCCTATCCTCTATCCTATCCTATCCTCTATCCTATCCTATCCTATCCTCAATCCTATCCTTTCCTGTATCCTATCCAATCCTGTATCCTATCCTGTCCACTATACTATCCTATCCTCTATCCTATCCTATCCTCTATTCTATCTTATCCTCTATCCTATCATATGATCTATCCTATCCTATCGTCTATCCTATCCTCTATCCTATCCTATTCCTCTATCCTATCCTATCCTCTATCCTATCCTATCCTCTATCGTATCCTATCCTCTATCCTATCCTATCCTCTATCCTATCAAATCCCCTACCCTATCCTCTGTCCTATCCTATCCTATTCCTCTATCGTATCCTATCCTCTATCCTATCCTATCCTCTATCCTATCCTATCCTCTATCCTATCAAATCCCCTATCCTATCCTCTGTCCTATCCTATCCTCTATCCTATCCTATCTTCTATCCTATCCTATCCTCTATCCTATCAAATCCCCTACCCTATCCTCTGTCCTATCCTATCCTCTATCCTATCCTCTATCCTATCCTCTATCCTCTATCCTATAATATCCTCTATACTATCCTATCGTCTATCCTATCCTCTATCCTATCCTATCCTCAATCCTATCCTTTCCTGTATCCTATCCAATCCTGTATCCTATCCAGTCCTCTATTCTATCCTACGTTCTATCCTATCCTATCCTCTATCCTATCCTATTATCTATCCTATCCTATGCTCTATCCTATCCTATCGTCTATCCTATCTTCTATCCTATCCTATCAAATCCCCTATCCTATCCTCTGTCCTATCCTATCCTCTATCCTTTCCTATCCTCTATCCTATCCTCTATCCTATCCTATCCTCTATCCTATCCTTTCCTCTATCCTATCTTATCTTCTATCCTATCCTATCCTCTATCCTATCAAATCCCCTACCCTATCCTCTGTCCTATCCTATCCTCTATCCTATCCTATCATCTATCCTCTATCCTATCCTATCCTCTATCCTATCTTATCCTCTATCCTATCCTATCCTCTATCCTATCCTATCTTCTATAATATCCTATCCTCTATCCTATCCTATCCCCTATCCTATCCTCTATCCTATCCTATCATCTATCCTCTATCCTATCCTATCTTCTATCCTATCCTATCATCTATCCTATCAAATCCCCTATCCTATCCTCTATCCTATCCTATCATCTATCCTCTATCCTATCCAATCCTGTATCCTATCCTATCCTCTATCCTATCAAATCCCCTGTCCTATCCTCTGTCCTATCCTATCCTCTATCCTATCCTATCCTCTATCCAATCCTATCCTCTATCCTATCCTATCCTCTATCCTATGCTATCCTCTGTCCTATCCTATCCTCTATCCTATGCTATCCTCTATCCTATCCTCTATCCTATCCTATCGTCTATCCTATCCTCTATCCTATCCTATCCTCTATCCTATCCTATCCTCCATCCTATCCTATCCTCAATCCTATCCTTTCCTGTATCCTATCCAATCCTGTATCCTCTCCTGTCCTCTATCCTATCCTATCCTCTATTCGATCCTATCCTTTTATCTTATCCTATCCTATACTCTATCCTATACTATCCTCTATCCTATCAAATCCCCTATCCTATCCTCTATCCTATCCTATCCTCTATCCTATCGTATCCTCTATCCTATCCCATCTTCTATCCTATCCTATCCTCTATCCTATCAAATCCCCAACCCTATCCTCTGTCCTATCCTATCCTCTATCCTATCCTATCCTCTATCGTATCCTATCCTCTATCCTATCCTATCCTCTATCCTCTATCCTATCCTATCCTCTATCCTCTATCCTATCCTATCCGCTATCCTATCCTATCGTCTATCCTATCCTCTATCCTATCCTATCCTCTATCCTATCCTATCCTCCATCCTATCCTATCCTCAATCCTATCCTTTCCTGTATCCTATCCAATCCTGTATCCTATCCTGTCCTCTATCCTATCCCATCCTCTATCCTATCCTATGCTCTATCCTATCCTATCGTCTATCCTATCCTCTATCCTATCCTATTCCTCTATCCTATCCTATCCTCTATCCTATCCTATCCTATATCCTATCCTATCCTCTATCCTATCCTATCCTCTATCCTATCCTATCCTCTATCCTATCCTATCCTCTATCCTATCCTATCCTCTATCCTATCCTATCCTGTATCCTATCCTATCCTCTATCCTATCCTATCCTCTATCCTATCCTATCCTCTATCCTATCCTATCCTGTATCCTATCCTATCCTCTATCCTATCCTATCCTCTATCCTATCAAATCCCCTATCCTATCCTCTATCCTATCCTATCATCTATCCTCTATTGTATCCAATCCTCTATCCTATCCTATCGTCTATCCTATCCTCTATCCTATCCTATCCTCTATCCTATCCTATCCTCTATTCTATCCTATCCTCTATCCTATGCTATCCTCTATCCTATCTTCTATCCTATCCTATCGTCTATCCTATCCTCTATCCTATCCTATCCTCTATCCTATCCTATCCTCCATCCTATCCTATTCTCAATCCTATCCTTTCCTGTATCCTATCCAATCCTGTATCCTCTCCTGTCCTCTATCCTATCCTATCCTCTATTCGATCCTATCCTTTTATGTTATCCTATCCTATACTCTATCCTATCCTATCCTCTATCCTATCAAATCCCCTATCCTATCCTCTATCCTATCCTATCCTCTATCCTATCGTATCCTCTATCCTATCCCATCTTCTATCCTATCCTATCCTCTATCCTATCAAATCCCCAACCCTATCCTCTGTCCTATCCTATCCTCCATCCTATCCTATCCTCTATCGTATCCTATCCTCTATCCTATCCTATCCTCTATCCTCTATCCTATCCTATCCTCTATCCTCTATTCTATCCTATCCGCTATCCTATCCTATCGTCTATCCTATCCTCTATCCTATCCTATCCTCTATCCTATCCTATCCTATCCTCAATCCTATCCTTTCCTGTATCCTATCCAATCCTGTATCCTATCCTGTCCACTATACTATCCTATCCTCTATCCTATCCTATCCTCTATTCTATCTTATCCTCTATCCTATCATATGATCTATCCTATCCTATCGTCTATCCTATCCTCTATCCTATCCTATTCCTCTATCCTATCCTATCCTCTATCCTATCCTATCCTCTATCGTATCCTATCCTCTATCCTATCCTATCCTCTATCCTATCAAATCCCCTACCCTATCCTCTGTCCTATCCTATCCTATTCCTCTATCGTATCCTATCCTCTATCCTATCCTATCCTCTATCCTATCCTATCCTCTATCCTATCAAATCCCCTATCCTATCCTCTGTCCTATCCTATCCTCTATCCTATCCTATCTTCTATCCTATCCTATCCTCTATCCTATCAAATCCCCTACCCTATCCTCTGTCCTATCCTATCCTCTATCCTATCCTCTATCCTATCCTCTATCCTCTATCCTATAATATCCTCTATACTATCCTATCGTCTATCCTATCCTCTATCCTATCCTATCCTCAATCCTATCCTTTCCTGTATCCTATCCAATCCTGTATCCTATCCAGTCCTCTATTCTATCCTACGTTCTATCCTATCCTATCCTCTATCCTATCCTATTCTCTATCCTATCCTATGCTCTATCCTATCCTATCGTCTATCCTATCTTCTATCCTATCCTATCAAATCCCCTATCCTATCCTCTGTCCTATCCTATCCTCTATCCTTTCCTATCCTCTATCCTATCCTCTATCCTATCCTATCCTCTATCCTATCCTTTCCTCTATCCTATCTTATCTTCTATCCTATCCTATCCTCTATCCTATCAAATCCCCTACCCTATCCTCTGTCCTATCCTATCCTCTATCCTATCCTATCATCTATCCTCTATCCTATCCTATCCTCTATCCTATCTTATCCTCTATCCTATCCTATCCTCTATCCTATCCTATCTTCTATAATATCCTATCCTCTATCCTATCCTATCCCCTATCCTATCCTCTATCCTATCCTATCATCTATCCTCTATCCTATCCTATCTTCTATCCTATCCTATCATCTATCCTATCAAATCCCCTATCCTATCCTCTATCCTATCCTATCATCTATCCTCTATCCTATCCAATCCTGTATCCTATCCTATCCTCTATCCTATCAAATCCCCTGTCCTATCCTCTGTCCTATCCTATCCTCTATCCTATCCTATCCTCTATCCAATCCTATCCTCTATCCTATCCTATCCTCTATCCTATCCTATCCTCTATCCTATCCTATCTTCTATCCTATCGTATCCTCTATCCTATCAAATCCCCTACCCTATCCTCTGTCCTATCCTATCCTCTATCCTATCCTATCCTCTATCCTATCCTATCCTCTATCCTATCCTATCCTCTATCCTATCCTATCCTCTATCCTATCCTATCCTCTATCCTATCCTATCCTCTATCCTATCCTATCCTCTATCCTATCCTATCCTCTATCCTATCCTATCCTCTATCCTATCCTATCCTCTATCCTATCCTATCCTCTATCCTCTATCCTATACTATCCTCTATCCTATCCTATCCTCTATCCTATCCTATCGTCTATCCTATCCTCTATCCTATCCTATCCTCTATCCTATCCTATCCTATCCTCAATCCTATCCTTTCCTGTATCCTATCCAATCCTGTATCCTATCCTATCCTATCCTCTATCCTATCCTATCCTCTATCCTATCCTATCCTCTATCCTATCCTATCCTCTATCCTATCCTATCCTCTATCCTATCCTATCCTCTATCCTATCAAATCCCCTACCCTATCCTCTGTCCTATCCTATCCTCTATCCTATCCTCTATCCTATCCTCTATCCTATCCTCTATCCTCTATCCTATCCTATCCTCTATACTATCCTATCCTCTATCCTATCCTATCCTCTATCCTATCCTATCCTCTATCCTATCCTATCCTCTATCCTATCCTATCCTCTATCCTCTATCCTATACTATCCTCTATCCTATCCTATCCTCTATCCTATCCTATCGTCTATCCTATCCTCTATCCTATCCTATCCTCTATCCTATCCTATCCTATCCTCAATCCTATCCTTTCCTGTATCCTATCCAATCCTGTATCCTATCCTGTCCTCTATACTATCCTATCCTCTATCCTATCCTATCCTCTATTCTATCTTATCCTCTATCCTATCCTATGATCTATCCTATCCTATCGTCTATCCTATCCTCTATCCTATCCTATTCCTCTATCCTATCCTATCCTCTATCCTATCCTATCCTCTATCCTATCCTATCCTCTATCCTATCCTATCCTCTATCCTATCCTATCCTCTATCCTATCCTATCCTCTATCCTATCAAATCCCCTACCCTATCCTCTGTCTTATCGTATCCTCTATCCTCTATCCTATCCTATCCTCTATCCTATCCTATCCTCTATCTTATCCTATCCTCTATCCTATCCTATCCTCTATCCTATCCTATCATCTATCCTATCAAATCCCCTATCCTATCCTCTATCCTATCCTATCCTATCCTCAATCCTATCCTTTCCTGTATCCTATCCAATCCTGTATCCTATCCTGTCCTCTACACTATCCTATCCTCTATCCTATCCTATCCTCTATTCTATCTTATCCTCTATCCTATCCTATGATCTATCCTATCCTCTATCCTCTATCCTATCCTATCCTCTATCCTATCCTATCCTCTATCCTATCTTATCCTCTATCCTATCCTATCCTCTATCCTCTATCCTATCCTATCCTCTATCCTATCCTATCCTCTATCCTATCCTATTCCTCTATCCTATCCTATCCTCTATCCTATCCTATCCTCTATCCTATCCTATCCTCTATCCTATCCTATCCTCTATCCTATCCTATCCTCTATCCTATCCTATCCTCTATCCTATCCTATCCTCTATCCTATCCTATCCTCTATCCTATCAAATCCCCTACCCTATCCTCTGTCTTATCCTATCCTCTATCCTCTATCCTATCCTATCCTCTATCCTATCCTATCCTCTATCTTATCCTATCCTCTATCCTATCCTATCCTCTATCCTATCCTATCCTCTATCCTATCAAATCCCCTATCCTATCCTCTATCCTATCCTATCCTGTATCCTATCCTATCCTCTATCCTCTATCCTCTATCCTCTATCCTATCCTATCCTCTATCCTATCCTATCATCTATCCTATCCTATCCTCTATCCTATCTTATCCTCTATCCTATCCTATCCTCTATCCTCTATCCTATACTATCCTCTATCCTATCCTATCCTCTATCCTATCCTATCGTCTATCCTATCCTATCCTCTATCCTATCCTATCCTCTATCCTATCCTATCCTCTATCCTATCCTATCCTCTATCCTATCCTATCCTCTATCCTATCCTATCCTCTATCCTATCCTATCCTCTATCCTCTATCCTATACTATCCTCTATCCTATCCTATCCTCTATCCTATCCTATCGTCTATCCTATCCTCTATCCTATCCTATCCTCTATCCTATCCTATCCTATCCTCAATCCTATCCTTTCCTGTATCCTATCCAATCCTGTATCCTATCCTGTCCTCTATACTATCCTATCCTCTATCCTATCCTATCCTCTATTCTATCTTATCCTCTATCCTATCCTATGATCTATCCTATCCTATCGTCTATCCTATCCTCTATCCTATCCTATTCCTCTATCCTATCCTATCCTCTGTCCTATCCTATCCTCTATCCTATCCTATCCTCTATCCTATCCTATCCTCTATCCTATCCTATCCTCTATCCTATCCTATCCTCTATCCTATCAAATCCCCTACCCTATCCTCTGTCTTATCGTATCCTCTATCCTCTATCCTATCCTATCCTCTATCCTATCCTATCCTCTATCTTATCCTATCCTCTATCCTATCCTATCCTCTATCCTATCCTATCCTCTATCCTATCAAATCCCCTATCCTATCCTCTATCCTATCCTATCCTATCCTCAATCCTATCCTTTCCTGTATCCTATCCAATCCTGTATCCTATCCTGTCCTCTACACTATCCTATCCTCTATCCTATCCTATCCTCTATTCTATCTTATCCTCTATCCTATCCTATGATCTATCCTATCCTCTATCCTCTATCCTATCCTATCCTCTATCCTATCCTATCCTCTATCCTATCTTATCCTCTATCCTATCCTATCCTCTATCCTCTATCCTATACTATCCTCTATCCTATCCTATCCTCTATCCTATCCTATCGTCTATCCTATCCTATCCTCTATCCTATCCTATCCTCTATCCTATCCTATCCTCTATCCTATCCTATTCCTCTATCCTATCCTATCCTCTATCCTATCCTATCCTCTATCCTATCCTATCCTCTATCCTATCCTATCCTCTATCCTATCCTATCCTCTATCCTATCCTATCCTCTATCCTATCCTATCCTCTATCCTATCCTATCCTCTATCCTATCCTATCCTCTATCCTATCCTATCCTCTATCCTATCCTATCCTCTATCCTATCAAATCCCCTACCCTATCCTCTGTCTTATCCTATCCTCTATCCTCTATCCTATCCTATCCTCTATCCTATCCTATCCTCTATCTTATCCTATCCTCTATCCTATCCTATCCTCTATCCTATCCTATCCTCTATCCTATCAAATCCCCTATCCTATCCTCTATCCTATCAAATCCCCTATCCTATCCTCTATCCTATCCTATCCTGTATCCTATCCTATCCTCTATCCTCTATCCTCTATCCTCTATCCTATCCTATCCTCTATCCTATCCTATCATCTATCCTATCCTATCCTCTATCCTATCTTATCCTCTATCCTATCCTATCCTCTATCCTCTATCCTATACTATCCTCTATCCTATCCTATCCTCTATCCTATCCTATCGTCTATCCTATCCTATCCTCTATCCTATCCTATCCTCTATCCTATCCTATCCTCTATCCTATCCTATCCTCTATCCTATCCTATCCTCTATCCTATCCTATCCTCTATCCTATCCTATCCTCTATCCTATCCTATCCTCTATCCTATCCTATCCTCTATCCTATCCTATCCTCTATCCTATCCTATCCTCTATCCTATCCTATCCTCTATCCTATCCTATCCTCTATCCTATCCTATCCTCTATCCTATCAAATCCCCTACCCTATCCTCTGTCTTATCCTATCCTCTATCCTCTATCCTATCCTATCCTCTATCCTATCCTATCCTCTATCTTATCCTATCCTCTATCCTATCCTATCCTCTATCCTATCCTATCCTCTATCCTATCAAATCCCCTATCCTATCCTCTATCCTATCAAATCCCCTATCCTATCCTCTATCCTATCCTATCCTGTATCCTATCCTATCCTCTATCCTCTATCCTCTATCCTCTATCCTATCCTATCCTCTATCCTATCCTATCATCTATCCTATCCTATCCTCTATCCTATCTTATCCTCTATCCTATCCTATCCTCTATCCTCTATCCTATACTATCCTCTATCCTATCCTATCCTCTATCCTATCCTATCGTCTATCCTATCCTATCCTCTATCCTATCCTATCCTCTATCCTATCCTATCCTCTATCCTATCCTATCCTCTATCCTATCCTATCCTCTATCCTATCCTATCCTCTATCCTATCCTATCCTCTATCCTATCCTATCCTCTATCCTATCCTATCCTCTATCCTATCCTATCCTCTATCCTATCCTATCCTCTATCCTATCCTATCCTCTATCCTATCCTATCCTCTATCCTATCCTATCCTCTATCCTATCCTATCCTCTATCCTATCCTATCCTCTATCCTATCCTATCCTCTATCCTCTATCCTAACCTATCCTCTATCCTATCCTATCCTCTATCCTATCCTATCCTCTATCCTATCAAATCCCCTATCCTATCCTCTATCCTATCCTATCCTGTATCCTATCCTATCCTATCCTCTATCCTATCCTGTCGTCTATCCTATCCTCTATCCTGTCCTATCCTCTATCCTATCCTATCCTCCATCCTACCCTATCCTCAATCCTATCCTTTCCTGTATCCTATCCAATCCTGTATCCTATCCTGTCCTCTATACTATCCTATCCTCTATCCTAACCTATCCTCTATCCTATCCTATCCTCTATCCTATCCTATCCTCTATCCTATCCTATCCTCTATCCTATCCTATCCTCTATCCTATCCTATCCTCTATCCTATCCTATCCTCTATCCTATGCTATCCTCTATCCTATCCTATTTTCTATCCTATCCTATCCTCTATCCTATCCTATCCTATCCTCTATCCTATCCTATCCCCTATCCTATCCTCTATCCTATCCCCTATCCTATCCTCTATCCTATCCTATCATCTATCCTCTATCCTATAATATCTTCTATCCTATCCTATCCTCTATCCTATCCTGTCCTCTATACTATCCTATCCTCTATCCTAACCTATCTTCTATCTTATCCTATCCTCTATCCTATCCTATCCAGTATCCTATCCTATCCTATCCTCTATCCTATACTGTCGTCTATCCTATCCTCTATCCTATCCTATCCTCTATCCTATCCTATCCTCCATCCTATCCTATCCTCAATCCAATCCTTTCCTGTATCCTATCCAATCCTGTATCCTATCCTGTCCTCTATACTATCCTATCCTCTATCCTAACCTATCCTCTATCCTATCCTATCCTCTATCCTATCCTATCCTCTATCCTATCCTATCCTCTATCCTATCCTATCCTCTATCCTATCCTATCCTCTATCCTATCCTATCCTCTATCCTATGCTATCCTCTATCCTATCCTATTTTCTATCCTATCCTATCCTCTATCCTATCCTATCCTATCCTCTATCCTATCCTATCCCCTATCCTATCCTCTATCCTATCCCCTATCCTATCCTCTATCCTATCCTATCATCTATCCTCTATCCTATAATATCTTCTATCCTATGCTATCCTCTATCCTATCCTGTCCTCTATACTATCCTATCCTCTATCCTAACCTATCTTCTATCTTATCCTATCCTCTATCCTATCCTATCCAGTATCCTATCCTATCCTATCCTCTATCCTATCCTGTCCTCTATACTATCCTATCCTCTATCCTAACCTATCTTCTATCTTATCCTATCCTCTATCCTATCCTATCCAGTATCCTATCCTATCCTATCCTCTATCCTATACTGTCGTCTATCCTATCCTCTATCCTATCCTATCCTCTATCCTATCCTATCCTCTATCCTATCCTATCCTCTATCCTATCCTATCATCTATCCTATCCTATCCTCTATCCTATCCTATCCTCTATCCTATCAAATCCCCTAGTCTATCCTCTGTCCTATCCTATCCTCTATCCTATCCCATCCTCTATCCTATCCTATCCTCTATCCTCTATCCTCTATCCTCTATCCTCTATCCTCTATCCTCTATCCTCTATCCTCTATCCTATCCTATCCTCTGTCCTATCCTATCCTCTATCCTATCCTATCCTCTATCCTATGCTATCCTCTATCCTATCCTATCCTCTATCCTCTATCCTATCCTATCCTCTATCCTATCCTATCCTCTATCCTCTATCCTCTATCCTATCCTATCCTCTATCCTATCCTATCGTCTATCCTAACCTATCCTCTATCCTATCCTATCCTCTATCCTATCCTATCCTCTATCCTATCCTATCCTCAATCCTATCCTTTCCTGTATCCTATCCAATCCTGTATCCTATCCTGTCCTCTAGCCTATCCTATCCTCTATCCTATCCTATGCTCTATCCTATCTTATCGTCTATCCTATCCTCTATCCTATCCTATTCCTCTATCTTATCCTATCCTCTATCCTATCCTATCCTCTATCCTATCCTATCCTCTATCCTATCAAATCCCCTATCCTATCCTCTATCCTATCCTATCCTGTATCCTATCCTATCCTCTATCCTCTATCCTCTATCCTATCCTATCCTCTATCCTATCCTATCCTCTATCGTATCCTGTCGTCTATCCTGTCCTCTATCCTATTCTATCCTATCCTCCATCCTATCCTATCCTCAATCCTATCCTTTCCTGTATCCTATCCAATCCTGTATCCTATCCTGTCCTCTATACTATCCTATCCTCTATCCTAACCTATCCTCTATCCTATCCTATCGTCTATCCTATCCTCTATCCTATCCTATCCTCTATCCTATCCTATCCTCATTCCTATCCTATCCTCAATCCTATCCTTTCCTGTATCCTATCCAATCCTGTATCCTATCCTGTCCTCTATACTATCCTATCCTCTATCCTATCCTATCCTCTATTCTATCTTATCCTCTAACCTATCCTATGATCTATCCTATCCTATCGTCTATGCTATCCTCTATCCTATCCTATTCCTCTATCCTATCCTATCCTCTATCCTATCCTATCCTCTATTCTATCCTATCCTCTATCCTATCCTATCCTCTATCCTATCCTATCCTCTATCCTATCCTATCCTCTATCCTATCGTATCCTCTATCCTATCCTATCGTCTATCCTATCCTCTATCCTATCCTATCCTCTATCCTATCCTATCCTCTATCCTATCCTATCTTCTATCCTATCCTATCCTCTATCCTATCAAATCCCCTACCCTATCCTCTGTCCTATCCTATCCTCTATCCTATCCTCTATCCTATCCTCTATCTTCTATAATATCCTATCCTCTATCCTATCCTATCCCCTATCCTATCCTCTATCCTATCCTATCATCTATCCTCTATCCTATCCTATCTTCTATCCTATCCTATCATCTATCCTATCAAATCCCCTATCCTATCCTCTATCCTATCCTATCATCTATCCTCTATCCTATCCAATCCTCTATCCTATCCTATCCTCTATCCTATCAAATCCCCTGTCCTATCCTCTGTCCTATCCTATCCTCTATTCTATCCTATCCTCTATCCTATCCTATCCTCTATCCTATCCTATCCTCATTCCTATCCTATCCTCAATCCTATCCTTTCCTGTATCCTATCCAATCCTGTATCCTATCCTGTCCTCTATACTATCCTATCCTCTATCCTATCCTATCCTCTATTCTATCTTATCCTCTAACCTATCCTATGATCTATCCTATCCTATCGTCTATGCTATCCTCTATCCTATCCTATCATCTATCCTATCAAATCCCCTATCCTATCCTCTATCCTATCCTATCATCTATCCTCTATCCTATCCAATCCTCTATCCTATCCTATCCTCTATCCTATCAAATCCCCTGTCCTATCCTCTGTCCTATCCTATCCTCTATCCTATCCTATCCTCTATCCAATCCTATCCTCTTTCCTATCCTATCCTCTATCCTATCCTATCCTCTATCCTATCCTATCTTCTATCCTATCCTATCCTCTATCCTATCAAATCCCCTACCCTATCCTCTGTCCTATCCTATCCTCTATCCTATCCTATCCTCTATCCTATCCTATCCTCTATCCTATCCTATCCTCTATCCTATCCTATCCTCTATCCTATCCTATCCTCAATCCTATCCTATCCTCTATCCTATCCTATCCTCTATCCTATCCTATCCTCTATCCTCTATCCTATACTATCCTCTATCCTATCCTATCCTCTATCCTATCCTATCGTCTATCCTATCCTCTATCCTATCCTATCCTCTATCCTATCCTATCCTATCCTCAATCCTATCCTTTCCTGTATCCTATCCAATCCTGTATCCTATCCTGTCCTCTATACTATCCTATCCTCTATCCTATCCTATCCTCTATTCTATCTTATCCTCTATCCTATCCTATGATCTATCCTATCCTATCGTCTATCCTATCCTCTATCCTATCCTATCCTCTATCCTATCCTATCCTCTATCCTATCCTATCCTCTATCCTATCAAATCCCCTACCCTATCCTCTGTCCTATCCTATCCTCTATCCTCTATCCTATCCTATCCTCTATCCTATCCTATCCTCTATCCTATCCTATCCTCTATCTTATCCTATCCTCTATCCTATCCTATCCTCTATCCTATCCTATCCTCTATCCTATCAAATCCCCTATCCTATCCTCTATCCTATCTTATCCTCTATCCTATCCTATCCTCTATCCTCTATCCTATACTATCCTCTATCCCATCCTATCCTCTATCCTATCCTATCGTCTATCCTATCCTATCCTGTATCCTATCCTATCCTCTATCCTATCCTATCCTCTATCCTATCCTATCCTCTATCCTATCCTATCCTATCCTCTATCCTATCCTATCCTCTATCCTATCCTATCCTCTATCCTATCAAATCCCCTATCCTATCCTCTATCCTATCCTATCCTGTATCCTATCCTATCCTATCCTCTATCCTATCCTGTCGTCTATCCTATCCTCTATCCTATCCTATCCTCTATCCTATCCTATCCTCCATCCTATCCTATCCTCAATCCTATCCTTTCCTGTATCCTATCCAATCCTGTATCCTATCCTGTCCTCTATACTATCCTATCCTCTATCCTAACCTATCCTCTATCCTATCCTATCCTCTATCCTATCCTATCCTCTATCCTATCCTATCCTCTATCCTATCCTATCCTCTATCCTATCCTATCCTCTATCCTATCCTATCCTCTATCCTATCAAATCCCCTATCCTATCCTCTATCCTATCCTATCCTGTATCCTATCCTATCCTATCCTCTATCCTATCCTGTCGTCTATCCTATCCTCTATCCTATCCTATCCTCTATCCTATCCTATCCTCCATCCTATCCTATCCTCAATCCTATCCTTTCCTGTATCCTATCCAATCCTGTATCCTATCCTGTCCTCTATACTATCCTATCCTCTATCCTATCCTATCCTCTATTCTATCTTATCCTCAGACCTATCCTATGATCTATTCTATCCTATCGTCTATGCTATCCTCTATCCTATCCTATTCCTCTATCCTATCCTATCCTCTATCCTATCCTATCCTCTATTCTATCCTATCCTCTATCCTATCCTATCCTCTATCCTATCCTATCCTCTATCCTATCAAATCCCCTATCCTATCCTCTATCCTATCCTATCATCTATCCTCAATCCTATCCAATCCTCTATACTATCCTATCCTCTATCCTATCAAATCCCATATCCTATCCTCTGTCCTATCCTATCCTCTATCCTATCCTATCCTCTATCCTATCGTATCCTCTATCCTATCCTATCGTCTATCCTATCCTCTATCCTATCCTATCCTCTATCCTATCCTATCCTCTATCCTATCCTATCTTCTATCCTATCCTATCCTCTATCCTATCAAATCCCCTACCCTATCCTCTGTCCTATCCTATCCTCTATCCTATCCTATCCTCTATCCTATCAAATCCCCTATCCTATCCTCTATCCTATCCTATCCTGTATCCTATCCTATCCTATCCTCTATCCTATCCTGTCGTCTATCCTATCCTCTATCCTATCCTATCCTCTATCCTATCCTATCCTCCATCCTATCCTATCCTCAATCCTATCCTTTCCTGTATCCTATCCAATCCTGTTTCCTATCCTGTCCTCTATACTATCCTATCCTCTATCCTAACCTATCCTCTATCCTATCCTATCCTCTATCCTATCCTATCCTCTATCCTATCCTATCCTCTATCCTATCCTATCCTCTATCCTATCCTATCCTCTATCCTATCCTATCCTCTATCCTATCAAATCCCCTATCCTATCCTCTATCCTATCCTATCCTGTATCCTATCCTATCCTATCCTCTATCCTATCCTGTCGTCTATCCTTCCTATCTCTCTATCCTATCCTATCCTCCATCTATCCTATCCTCCAATCCTATCCTTTCCCTGTATCCTATCCAATCCTCGCATATCCCCCTACTACCTAGTCCTCTATCACTATCCTCCCTAGCACTCCTATCCTCTTCTATCCTATCTATCTATCTTATCTCATAAACCTTCTATGTAGCATCGTCTATGCTATACTCTATCCTATCCTATTCCCTCTATCCTATCCTATCCTCTACTCACTCTCCTATCCTCTATTCCTACTCCTATCCTCTATCCTTTCCTATCCTCTATCCTATCCTATCCTCTATCCTATCAAATCCCCTAGCCTATCCTCTATCCTATCCTATCATCTATCCTCAATCCTATCCAATCCTCTATACTATCCTATCCTCTATCCTATCCAATCCCCATATCCTATCCTCTGTCCTATCCTATCCTCTATCCTATCCTATCCTCTATCCTATCGTATCCTCTATCCTATCCTATCGTCTATCCGTATCCTCTATCCTATCCTATCCTCTATCCTATCCTATCCTCTATCCTATCCTATCTTCTATCCAATCCTATCCTCTATCCTATCAATTCCCCTACCCTATCCTCTGTCCTATCCATCCTCTATCCTATCCTCTATCCTATCCTCTATCCTATCCTATCCTCTAAACTATCCTATCGTCTATCCTATCCTCTATCCTATCCTATCCTCAATCCTATCCTTTCCTGTATCCTATGCAATCCTGTATCCTATCCTGTCCTCTATTCTATCCTACGTTCTATCCTATCCTATCCTCTATCCTATCCTATTCTCTACCTATCCTATGCTCTATCCTATCCTATCGTCTATCCTATCTTCTATCCTATCCTATCAATCCCCTATCCTATCCTCTGTCCTATCCTATCCTCTATCCTTTCCTATCCTCTATCCTATCCTCTATCCTATCCTATCCTCTATCCTATCCTTTCCTCTATCCTATCCTATCTTCTATCCTATCCTATCCTCTATCCTATCAAATCCCCTACCCTATCCTCTGTCCTATCCTATCCTCTATCCTATCCTATCATCTATCCTCTATCCTATCCTATCCTCGATCCTATCTTATCCTCTATCCTATCCTATCCTCTATCCTATCCTATCTTCTATAATATCCTATCCTCTATCCTATCCTATCCCCTATCCTATCCTCTATCCTATCCTATCATCTATCCTCTATCCTATCCTATCTTCTATCCTATCCTATCATCTATCCTATCAAATCCCCTATCCTATCCTCTATCCTATCCTATCATCTATCCTCTATCCTATCCAATCCTCTATCCTATCCTATCCTCTATCCTATCAAATCCCCTGTCCTATCCTCTGTCCTATCCTATCCTCTATCCTATCCTATCCTCTATCCAATCCTATCCTCTTTCCTATCCTATCCTCTATCCTATCCTATCCTCTATCCTATCCTATCTTCTATCCTATCCTATCCTCTATCCTATCAAATCCCCTACCCTATCCTCTGTCCTATCCTATCCTCTATCCTATCCTATCCTCTATCCTATCCTATCCTCTATCCTATCCTATCCTCTATCCTATCCTATCCTCTATCCTATCCTATCCTCTATCCTATCCTATCCTCTATCCTATCCTATCCTCTATCCTATCCTATCCTCTATCCTATCCTATCCTCTATCCTCTATCCTATACTATCCTCTATCCTATCCTATCCTCTATCCTATCCTATCGTCTGTCCTATCCTCTATCCTATCCTATCCTCTATCCTATCCTATCCTATCCTCAATCCTATCCTTTCCTGTATCCTATCCAATCCTGTATCCTATCCTGTCCCCTATACTATCCTATCCTCTATCCTATCCTATCCTCTATTCTATCTTATCCTCTATCCTATCCTATGATCTATCCTATCCTATCGTCTATCCTATCCTCTATCCTATCCTATCCTCTATCCTATCCTATCCTCTATCCTATCCTATCCTCTATCCTATCCTATCCTCTATCCTATCAAATCCCCTACCCTATCCTCTGTCCTATCCTATCCTCTATCCTCTATCCTATCCTATCCTCTATCCTATCCTATCCTCTATCCTATCCTATCCTCTATCTTATCCTATCCTCTATCCTATCCTATCCTCTATCCTATCCTATCCTCTATCCTATCAAATCCCCTATCCTATCCTCTATCCTATCTTATCCTCTATCCTATCCTATCCTCTATCCTCTATCCTATACTATCCTCTATCCCATCCTATCCTCTATCCTATCCTATCGTCTGTCCTATCCTATCCTCTATCCTATCCTATCCTCTATCCTATCCTATACTCTATCCTATCCTATCCTCTATCCTATCCTATCCTCTATCCTATCCTATCCTGTATCCTATCCTATCCTATCCTCTATCCTATCCTGTCGTCTATCCTATCCTCTATCCTATCCTATCCTCTATCCTATCCTATCCTCCATCCTATCCTATCCTCAATCCTATCCTTTCCTGTATCCTATCCAATCCTGTATCCTATCCTGTCCTCTATACTATCCTATCCTCTATCCTAACCTATCCTCTATCCTATCCTATCCTCTATCCTATCCTATCCTCTATCCTATCCTATCCTCTATCCTATCCTATCCTCTATCCTATCCTATCGTCTATCCTATCCTCTATCCTATCCTATCCTCTATCCTATCCTATCATCTATCCTATCCTATCCTCTATCCTATCCTATCCTCTATCCTATGCTATCCTCTATCCTATCCTATCTTCTATCCTATCCTATCCTCTATCCTATCCTATCCCCTATCCTATCCTCTATCCTATCCCCTATCCTATCCTCTATCCTATCCTATCATCTATCCTCTATCCTATAATATCTTCTATCCTATCCTATCCTCTATCCTATCTAATCCCCTATACTATCCTCTATCCTATCCTATCATCTAATCTCTATCCTATCCAATCCTCTATCCTATCCTATCCTCTATCCTATCCTATCTTCTATCCTATCCTATCCTCTATCCTATCAAATCCCCTAGTCTATCCTCTGTCCTATCCTATCCTCTATCCTATCCTATTCCTCTATCCTATCCTATCCTATATCCTATCCTATCCTCTATCCTATCCTATCCTCCATCCTATCCTATCCTCTATCCTCTATCCTATCCTATCCTATCCTCTATCCTCTATCCTCTATCCTATCCTATCCTCTATCCTATCCTTTCCTCTATCCTATCCTCTATCCTATCCTATCCTCTATCCTATCCTATCCTCTATCCTATCCTATCCTCTATCCTATCCTATCCTCTATCCTATCCTATCCTCTATCCTATCCTATCCTCTATCCTATGCTATCCTCTATCCTATCCTATCTTCTATCCTATCCTATCCTCTATCCTATCCTATCCCCTATCCTATCCTCTATCCTATCCCCTATCCTATCCTCTATCCTATCCTATCATCTATCCTCTATCCTATAATATCTTCTATCCTATCCTATCCTCTATCCTATCCTGTCCTCTATACTATCCTATCCTCTATCCTAACCTATCTTCTATCTTATCCTATCCTCTATCCTATCCTATCCTGTATCCTATCCTATCCTATCCTCTATCCTATCCTGTCGTCTATCCTATCCTCTACCCTATCCTATCCTCTATCCTATCCTATCCTCCATCCTATCCTATCCTCAATCCTATCCTTTCCTGTATCCTATCCAATCCTGTATCCTATCCTGTCCTCTATACTATCCTATCCTCTATCCTAACCTATCCTCTATCCTATCCTATCCTCTATCCTATCCTATCCTCTATCCTATCCTATCCTCTATCCTAACCTATCCTCTATCCTATCCTATCCTCTATCCTATCCTATCCTCTATCCTATCCTATCCTCTATCCTATCCTATCCTCTATCCTATCCAATCCTCTATCCTATCCTATCGTCTATCCTATCCTCTATCCTATCCTATCCTCTATCCTATCCTATCCTCTATCCTATCCTATCCTCTATCCTATCCTATCCTCTATCCTATGCTATCCTCTATCCTATCCTATCTTCTATCCTATCCTATCCTCTATCCTATCCTATCCTATCCTCTATCCTATCCTATCCCCTATCCTATCCTCTATCCTATCCCCTATCCTATCCTCTATCCTATCCTATCATCTATCCTCTATCCTATAATATCTTCTATCCTATCCTATCCTCTATCCTATCTAATCCCCTATACTATCCTCTATCCTATCCTATCATCTAATCTCTATATTATCCAATCCTCTATCCTATCCTATCCTCTATCCTATCCTATCTTCTATCCTATCCTATCCTCTATCCTATCAAATCCCCTAGTCTATCCTCTGTCCTATCCTATCCTCTATCCTATCCTATCCTCTATCCTATCCTATCCTCTATCCTCTATCCTCTATCCTCTATCCTCTATCCTCTATCCTCTATCCTATCCTATCCTCTGTCCTATCCTATCCTCTATCCTATCCTATCCTCTATCCTATGCTATCCTCTATCCTATCCTATCCTCTATCCTCTATCCTATCCTATCCTCTATCCTCTATCCTCTATCCTATCCTATCCTCTATCCTATCCTATCGTCTATCCTAACCTATCCTCTATCCTATCCTATCCTCTATCCTATCCTATCCTCTATCCTATCCTATCCTCAATCCTATCCTTTCCTGTATCCTATCCAATCCTGTATCCTATCCTGTCCTCTAGCCTATCCTATCCTCTATCCTATCCTATGCTCTATCCTATCTTATCGTCTATCCTATCCTCTATCCTATCCTATTCCTCTATCCTATCCTATCCTATATCCTATCCTATCCTCTATCCTATCCTATCCTCCATCCTATCCTATCCTCTATCCTCTATCCTATCCTATCCTATCCTCTATCCTCTATCCTCTATCCTATCCTATCCTCTATCCTATCCTTTCCTCTATCCTATCCTCTATCCTATCCTATCCTCTATCCTATCCTATCCTCTATCCTATCCTATCCTCTATCCTATCCTATCCTCTATCCTATCCTATCCTCTATCCTATCCTATCCTCTATCCTATCCTATCCTCTATCCTATCCTATCCTGTATCCTATCCTATCCTCTATCCTATCCTATCCTCTATCCTATCCTATCCTCTATCCTATCCTATCCTCTATCCTATCCTATCATCTATCCTCTATCCTATCCTATCAAATCCCCTATCCTATCCTCTATCCTACCCTATCCTCTGTCCTATCCTATCCTCTATCCTATCCTATCCTCTATCCTATCCTATCCTATATCCTATCCTATCCTCTATCCTATCCTATCCTCTATCCTATCCTATCCTCTATCCTATCCTATCCTCTATCCTATCCTATCCTCTATCCTATCCTATCCTGTATCCTATCCTATCCTCTATCCTATCCTATCCTCTATCCTATCCTATCCTCTACCCTATCCTATCCTGTATCCTATCCTATCCTCTATCCTATCCTATCCTCTATCCTATCAAATCCCCTATCCTATCCTCTATCCTATCCTATCATCTATCCTCTATCCTATCCAATCCTCTATCCTATCCTATCGTCTATCCTATCCTCTATCCTATCCTATCCTCTATCCTATCCTATCCACTATCCAATCCTATCCTCTATCCTCTATCCTATCCTATCCTCTATCCTATCCTATCCTCTATCCTATCCTATCCTCTATCCTATCCTATCCTCTATCCTATCCTATCCTCTATCCTATCCTATCCTCTATCCTATCCTATCCTCTATCCTATCCTATCCTCTATCCTATCCTATCCTCTATCCTATCCTATCCTCTATCCTCTATCCTATACTATCCTCTATCCTATCCTATCCTCTATCCTATCCTATCGTCTATCCTATCCTCTATCCTATCCTATCCTCTATCCTATCCTATCCTATCCTCAATCCTATCCTTTCCTGTATCCTATCCAATCCTGTATCCTATCCTGTCCCCTATACTATCCTATCCTCTATCCTATCCTATCCTCTATTCTATCTTATCCTCTATCCTATCCTATGATCTATCCTATCCTATCGTCTATCCTATCCTCTATCCTATCCTATCCTCTATCCTATCCTATCCTCTATCCTATCCTATCCTCTATCCTATCCTATCCTCTATCCTATCAAATCCCCTACCCTATCCTCTGTCCTATCCTATCCTCTATCCTCTATCCTATCCTATCCTCTATCCTATCCTATCCTCTATCCTATCCTATCCTCTATCTTATCCTATCCTCTATCCTATCCTATCCTCTATCCTATCCTATCCTCTAATCCTATCAAATCCCCTATCCTATCCTCTATCCTATCTTATCCTCTATCCTATCCTATCCTCTATCCTCTATCCTATACTATCCTCTATCCCATCCTATCCTCTATCCTATCCTATCGTCTGTCCTATCCTATCCTCTATCCTATCCTATCCTCTATCCTATCCTATCCTCTATCCTATCCTATCCTCTATCCTATCCTATCCTCTCTCCTATCCTATCCTCTATCCTATCCTATCCTCTATCCTCTATCCTAACCTATCCTCTATCCTATCCTATCCTCTATCCTATCCTATCCTCTATCCTATCCTATCCTCTATCCTATCCTATCCTCTATCCTATCCTATCCTCTATCCTATCAAATCCCCTATCCTATCCTCTATCCTATCCTATCCTGTATCCTATCCTATCCTATCCTCTATCCTATCCTGTCGTCTATCCTATCCTCTATCCTATCCTATCCTTTATCCTATCCTATCCTCCATCCTATCCTATCCTCAATCCTATCCTTTCCTGTATCCTATCCAATCCTGTATCCTATCCTGTCCTCTATACTATCCTATCCTCTATCCTAACCTATCATCTATCCTATCCTATCCTCTATCCTATCCTATCCTCTATCCTATCCTATCCTCTATCCTATCCTATCCTCTATCCTATCCTATCCTCTATCCTATCCTATCCTCTATCCTATCCTATCCTCTATCCTATCCTATCCTCTATCCTATGCTATCCTCTATCCTATCCTATCTTCTATCCTATCCTATCCTCTATCCTATCCTATCATCTATCCTCTATCCTATAATATCTTCTATCCTATCCTATCCTCTATCCTATCCTGTCCTCTATACTATCCTATCCTCTATCCTAACCTATCTTCTATCTTATCCTATCCTCTATCCTATCCTATCCTGTATCCTATCCTATCCTATCCTCTATCCTATCCTGTCGTCTATCCTATCCTCTATCCTATCCTATCCTCTATCCTATCCTATCCTCCATCCTATCCTATCCTCAATCCTATCCTTTCCTGTATCCTATCCTATCCTCTATCCTCTATCCTATCCTATCCTATCCTCTATCCTCTATCCTCTATCCTATCCTATCCTCTATCCTATCCTATCCTCTATCCTATGCTATCCTCTATCCTATCCTATCTTCTATCCTATCCTATCCTCTATCCTATCCTATCATCTATCCTCTATCCTATAATATCTTCTATCCTATCCTATCCTCTATCCTATCCTGTCCTCTATACTATCCTATCCTCTATCCTAACCTATCTTCTATCTTATCCTATCCTCTATCCTATCCTATCCTGTATCCTATCCTATCCTATCCTCTATCCTATCCTGTCGTCTATCCTATCCTCTATCCTATCCTATTCCTCTATCCTATCCTATCCTATATCCTATCCTATCCTCTATCCTATCCTATCCTCCATCCTATCCTCTATCCTCTATCCTATCCTATCCTATCCTCTATCCTCTATCCTCTATTCCTATCCTATCCTCTATCCTATCCTTTCCTCTATCCTATCCTCTATCCTATCCTATCCTCTATCCTATCCTATCCTCTATCCTATCCTATCCTCTATCCTATCCTATCCTCTATCCTATCCTATCCTCTATCCTATCCCTATCCTCTATCCTATCCTATCCTCTATCCTATCCTATCCTGTATCCTATCCTATCCTCTATCCTATCCTATCCTCTATCCTATCCTATCCTCTATCCTATCCTATCCTCTATCCTATCCTATCATCTATCCTCTATCCTATCCTATCAAATCCCCTATCCTATCCTCTATCCTACCCTATCCTCTGTCCTATCCTATCCTCTATCCTATCCTATCCTCTATCCTATCCTATCCTATATCCTATCCTATCCTCTATCCTATCCTATCCTCTATCCTATCCTATCCTCTATCCTATCCTATCCTCTATCCTATCCTATCCTCTATCCTATCCTATCCTGTATCCTATCCTATCCTCTATCCTATCCTATCCTCTATCCTATCCTATCCTCTACCCTATCCTATCCTGTATCCTATCCTATCCTCTATCCTATCCTATCCTCTATCCTATCAAATCCCCTATCCTATCCTCTATCCTATCCTATCATCTATCCTCTATCCTATCCAATCCTCTATCCTATCCTATCGTCTATCCTATCCTCTATCCTATCCTATCCTCTATCCTATCCTATCCACTATCCAATCCTATCCTCTATCCTCTATCCTATCCTATCCCTATCCTATCCTGATCCTCTATCCTATCCTATCCTCTATCCTATCCTATCCTCTATCCTATCCTATCCTCTATCCTATCCTATCCTCTATCCTATCCTATCCTCTTCCTATCCTATCCTCTATCTATCCTATCCTCTATCCTATCCTATCCTCTATCCTATCCTATCCTCTATCCTCTATCCTATACTATCCTCTATCCTATCCTATCCTCTATCCTATCCTATCGTCTATCCTATCCTCTATCCTATCCTATCCTCTATCCTATCCTATCCTATCCTCAATCCTATCCTTTCCTGTATCCTATCCAATCTGTATCCTATCCTGTCCCCTATACTATCTATCCTCTATCCTATCCTATCCTCTATTCTATCTTATCCTCTATCCTATCCTATGATCTATCCTATCCTATCGTCTATCCTATCCTCTATCCTATCCTATCCTCTATCCTATCCTATCCTCTATCCTATCCTATCCTCTATCCTATCCTATCCTCTATCCTATCAATCCCCTACCCTATCCTCTGTCCTCCTATCCTATGAGTCCTCTATCCTATCCTATCCTCTATCCTATCCTATCCTCTATCCTATCCTATCCTCTATCTTATCCTATCCTCTATCCTATCCTATCCTCTATCCTATCCTATCCTCTATCTATCAAATCCCTATCCTATCCTCTATCCTATCTTATCCTCTATCCTATCCTATCCTCTATCCTCTATCCTATACTATCCTCTATCCCATCCTATCCTCTATCCTATCCTATCGTCTGTCCTATCCTATCCTCTATCCTATCCTATCCTCTATCCTATCTATCCTCTATCCTATCCTATCCTCTATCCTATCCTATCCTCTCTCCTATCCTATCCTCTATCCTATCCTATCCTCTATCCTCTATCCTAACCTATCCTCTATCCTATCCTATCCTCTATCCTATCCTATCCTCTATCCTATCCTATCCTCTATCCTATCCTATCCTCTATCCTATCCTATCCTCTATCCTATCAAATCCCCTATCCTATCCTCTATCCTATCCTATCCTGTATCCTATCCTATCCTATCCTCTATCCTATCCTGTCGTCTATCCTATCCTCTATCCTATCCTATCCTTTATCCTATCCTATCCTCCATCCTATCCTATCCTCAATCCTATCCTTTCCTGTATCCTATCAATCCTGTATCCTATCCTGTCCTCTATACTATCCTATCCTCTATCCTAACCTATCATCTATCCTATCCTATCCTCTATCCTATCCTATCCTCTATCCTATCCTATCCTCTATCCTATCCTATCCTCTATCCTATCCTATCCTCTATCCTATCCTATCCTCTATCCTATCCTATCCTCTATCCTATCCTATCCTCTATCCTATGCTATCCTCTATCCTATCCTATCTTCTATCCTATCCTATCCTCTATCCTATCCTATCATCTATCCTCTATCCTATAATATCTTCTATCCTATCCTATCCTCTATCCTATCCTGTCCTCTATACTATCCTATCCTCTATCCTAACCTATCTTCTATCTTATCCTATCCTCTATCCTATCCTATCCTGTATCCTATCCTATCCTATCCTCTATCCTATCCTGTCGTCTATCCTATCCTCTATCCTATCCTATCCTCTATCCTATCCTATCCTCCATCCTATCCTATCCTCAATCCTATCCTTTCCTGTATCCTATCCAATCCTGTATCCTATCCTGTCCTCTATACTATCCTATCCTCTATCCTAACCTATCCTCTATCCTATCCTATCCTCTATCCTATCCTATCCTCTATCCTATCCTATCCTCTATCCTATCCTATCCTCTATCCTATCCTATCCTCTATCCTCTATCCTCTATCCTCTATCCTCTATCCTCTATCCTATCCTATCCTCTGTCCTATCCTATCCTCTATCCTATCCTATCCTCTATCCTATGCTATCCTCTATCCTATCCTATCCTCTATCCTCTATCCTATCCTATCCTCTATCCTCTATCCTCTATCCTATCCTATCCTCTATCCTATCCTATCCTCAATCCTATCCTTTCCTGTATCCTATCCAATCCTGTATCCTATCCTATCCTCTATCCTATCCTATCCTCAATCCTATCCTTTCCTGTATCCTATCCAATCCTGTATCCTATCCTGTCCTCTAGCCTATCCTATCCTCTATCCTATCCTATGCTCTATCCTATCTTATCGTCTATCCTATCCTCTATCCTATCCTATTCCTCTATCCTATCCTATCCTATATCCTATCCTATCCTCTATCCTATCCTATCCTCCATCCTATCCTATCCTCTATCCTCTATCCTATCCTATCCTATCCTCTATCCTCTATCCTCTATCCTATCCTATCCTCTATCCTATCCTTTCCTCTATCCTATCCTCTATCCTATCCTATCCTCTATCCTATCCTATCCTCTATCCTATCCTATCCTCTATCCTATCCTATCCTCTATCCTATCCTATCCTCTATCCTATCCTATCCTCTATCCTATGCTATCCTCTATCCTATCCTATCTTCTATCCTATCCTATCCTCTATCCTATCCTATCCTATCCTCTATCCTATCCTATCCCCTATCCTATCCTCTATCCTATCCCCTATCCTATCCTCTATCCTATCCTATCATCTATCCTCTATCCTATAATATCTTCTATCCTATCCTATCCTCTATCCTATCCTGTCCACTATACTATCCTATCCTCTATCCTAACCTATCTTCTATCTTATCCTATCCTCTATCCTATCCTATCCTGTATCCTATCCTATCCTATCCTCTATCCTATCCTGTCGTCTATCCTATCCTCTATCCTATCCTATCCTCTATCCTATCCTATCCTCCATCCTATCCTATCCTCAATCCTATCCTTTCCTGTATCCTATCCAATCCTGTATCCTATCCTGTCCTCTATACTATCCTATCCTCTATCCTAACCTATCCTCTATCCTATCCTATCCTCTATCCTATCCTATCCTCTATCCTATCCTATCCTCTATCCTATCCTATCCTCTATCCTATCCTATCCTCTATCCTCTATCCTCTATCCTCTATCCTCTATCCTCTATCCTATCCTATCCTCTGTCCTATCCTATCCTCTATCCTATCCTATCCTCTATCCTATGCTATCCTCTATCCTATCCTATCCTCTATCCTCTATCCTATCCTATCCTCTATCCTCTATCCTCTATCCTATCCTATCCTCTATCCTATCCTATCCTCAATCCTATCCTTTCCTGTATCCTATCCAATCCTGTATCCTATCCTATCCTCTATCCTATCCTATCCTCAATCCTATCCTTTCCTGTATCCTATCCAATCCTGTATCCTATCCTGTCCTCTAGCCTATCCTATCCTCTATCCTATCCTATGCTCTATCCTATCTTATCGTCTATCCTATCCTCTATCCTATCCTATTCCTCTATCCTATCCTATCCTATATCCTATCCTATCCTCTATCCTATCCTATCCTCCATCCTATCCTATCCTCTATCCTCTATCCTATCCTATCCTATCCTCTATCCTCTATCCTCTATCCTATCCTATCCTCTATCCTATCCTTTCCTCTATCCTATCCTCTATCCTATCCTATCCTCTATCCTATCCTATCCTCTATCCTATCCTATCCTCTATCCTATCCTATCCTCTATCCTATCCTATCCTCTATCCTATCCTATCCTCTATCCTATGCTATCCTCTATCCTATCCTATCTTCTATCCTATCCTATCCTCTATCCTATCCTATCCTATCCTCTATCCTATCCTATCCCCTATCCTATCCTCTATCCTATCCCCTATCCTATCCTCTATCCTATCCTATCATCTATCCTCTATCCTATAATATCTTCTATCCTATCCTATCCTCTATCCTATCCTGTCCACTATACTATCCTATCCTCTATCCTAACCTATCTTCTATCTTATCCTATCCTCTATCCTATCCTATCCTGTATCCTATCCTATCCTATCCTCTATCCTATCCTGTCGTCTATCCTATCCTCTACCCTATCCTATCCTCTATCCTATCCTATCCTCCATCCTATCCTATCCTCAATCCTATCCTTTCCTGTATCCTATCCAATCCTGTATCCTATCCTGTCCTCTATACTATCCTATCCTCTATCCTAACCTATCCTCTATCCTATCCTATCCTCTATCCTATCCTATCCTCTATCCTATCCTATCCTCTATCCTATCCTATCCTCTATCCTATCCTATCCTCTATCCTATCCTATCCTCTATCCTATCCTATCCTCTATCCTATCCTATCCTCTATCCTATACTATCCTCTATCCTATCCTATCCTCTATCCTATCCTATCCTCTATCCTATCCTATCCTCTATCCTATCCTATCCTCTATCCTATCCAATCCTCTATCCTATCCTATCGTCTATCCTATCCTCTATCCTATCCTATCCTCTATCCTATCCTATCCTCTATCCTATCCTATCCTCTACCCTATCCTATCCTCTATCCTATGCTATCCTCTATCCTATCCTATCTTCTATCCTATCCTATCCTCTATCCTATCCTATCCTATCCTCTATCCTATCCTATCCCCTATCCTATCCTCTATCCTATCCCCTATCCTATCCTCTATCCTATCCTATCATCTATCCTCTATCCTATAATATCTTCTATCCTATCCTATCCTCTATCCTATCTAATCCCCTATACTATCCTCTATCCTATCCTATCATCTAATCTCTATCCTATCCAATCCTCTATCCTATCCTATCCTCTATCCTATCCTATCTTCTATCCTATCCTATCCTCTATCCTATCAAATCCCCTAGTCTATCCTCTATCCTATCCTATCCTCTATCCTATCCTATCCTCTATCCTATCCTATCTTCTATCCTATCCTATCCTCTATCCTATCAAATCCCCTACCCTATCCTCTGTCCTATCCTATCCTCTATCCTATCCTCTATCCTATCCTCTATCCTATCCTATCCTCTATACTATCCTATCGTCTATCCTATCCTCTATCCTATCCTATCCTCAATCCTATCCTTTCCTGTATCCTATGCAATCCTGTATCCTATCCTGTCCTCTATTCTATCCTACGTTCTATCCTATCCTATCCTCTATCCTATCCTATTCTCTACCCTATCCTATGCTCTATCCTATCCTATCGTCTATCCTATCTTCTATCCTATCCTATCAAATCCCCTATCCTATCCTCTGTCCTATCCTATCCTCTATCCTTTCCTATCCTCTATCCTATCCTCTATCCTATCCTATCCTCTATCCTATCCTTTCCTCTATCCTATCCTATCTTCTATCCTATCCTATCCTCTATCCTATCAAATCCCCTACCCTATCCTCTGTCCTATCCTATCCTCTATCCTATCCTATCATCTATCCTCTATCCTATCCTATCCTCTATCCTATCTTATCCTCTATCCTATCCTATCCTCTATCCTATCCTATCTTCTATAATATCCTATCCTCTATCCTATCCTATCCCCTATCCTATCCTCTATCCTATCCTATCATCTATCCTCTATCCTATCCTATCTTCTATCCTATCCTATCATGTATCCTATCAAATCCCCTATCCTATCCTCTATCCTATCCTATCATCTATCCTCTATCCTATCCAATCCTCTATCCTATCCTATCCTCTATCCTATCAAATCCCCTGTCCTATCCTCTGTCCTATCCTATCCTCTATCCTATCCTATCCTCTATCCAATCCTATCCTCTTTCCTATCCTATCCTCTATCCTATCCTATCCTCTATCCTATCCTATCTTCTATCCTATCCTATCCTCTATCCTATCAAATCCCCTACCCTATCCTCTGTCCTATCCTATCCTCTATCCTATCCTATCCTCTATCCTATCCTATCCTCTATCCTATCCTATCCTCTATCCTATCCTATCCTCTATCCTATCCTATCCTCTATCCTATCCTATCCTCTATCCTATCCTATCCTCTATCCTATCCTATCCTCTATCCTATCCTATCCTCTATCCTATCCTATCCTCTATCCTCTATCCTATACTATCCTCTATCCTATCCTATCCTCTATCCTATCCTATCGTCTGTCTATCCTCTATCCTATCCTATCCTCTATCCTATCCTATCCTATCCTCAATCCTATCCTTTCCTGTATCCTATCCAATCCTGTATCCTATCCTGTCCCCTATACTATCCTATCCTCTATCCTATCCTATCCTCTATTCTATCTTATCCTCTATCCTATCCTATGATCTATCCTATCCTATCGTCTATCCTATCCTCTATCCTATCCTATCCTCTATCCTATCCTATCCTCTATCCTATCCTATCCTCTATCCTATCCTATCCTCTATCCTATCCTATCCTCTATCCTATCAAATCCCCTACCCTATCCTCTGTCCTATCCTATCCTCTATCCTCTATCCTATCCTATCCTCTATCCTATCCTATCCTCTATCCTATCCTATCCTCTATCTTATCCTATCCTCTATCCTATCCTATCCTCTATCCTATCCTATCCTCTATCCTATCAAAATCCCCTATCCTATCCTCTATCCTATCTTATCCTCTATCCTATCCTATCCTCTATCCTCTATCCTATACTATCCTCTATCCCATCCTATCCTCTATCCTATCCTATCGTCTGTCCTATCCTATCCTCTATCCTATCCTATCCTCTATCCTATCCTATACTCTATCCTATCCTATCCTCTATCCTATCCTATCCTCTATCCTATCCTATCCTGTATCCTATCCTATCCTATCCTCTATCCTATCCTGTCGTCTATCCTATCCTCTATCCTATCCTATCCTCTATCCTATCCTATCCTCCATCCTATCCTATCCTCAATCCTATCCTTTCCTGTATCCTATCCAATCCTGTATCCTATCCTGTCCTCTATACTATCCTATCCTCTATCCTAAACCTATCCTCTATCCTATCCTATCCTCTATCCTATCCTATCCTCCTATCCTATCCTATCCTCTATCCTATCCTATCCTCTATCCTATCCTATCGTCTATCCTATCCTCTATCCTATCCTATCCTCTATCCTATCCTATCATCTATCCTATCCTATCCTCTATCCTATCCTATCCTCTATCCTATGCTATCCTCTATCCTATCCTATCTTCTATCCTATCCTATCCTCTATCCTATCCTATCCCCTATCCTATCCTCTATCCTGTCCCCTATCCTATCCTCTATCCTATCCTATCATCTATCCTCTATCCTATAATATCTTCTATCCTATCCTATCCTCTATCCTATCTAATCCCCTATACTATCCTCTATCCTATCCTATCATCTAATCTCTATCCTATCCAATCCTCTATCCTATCCTATCCTCTATCCTATCCTATCTTCTATCCTATCCTATCCTCTATCCTATCAAATCCCCTAGTCTATCCTCTGTCCTATCCTATCCTCTATCCTATCCTATTCCTCTATCCTATCCTATCCTATATCCTATCCTATCCTCTATCCTATCCTATCCTCCATCCTATCCTATCCTCTATCCTCTATCCTATCCTATCCTATCCTCTATCCTCTATCCTCTATCCTATCCTATCCTCTATCCTATCCTTTCCTCTATCCTATCCTCTATCCTATCCTATCCTCTATCCTATCCTATCCTCTATCCTATCCTATCCTCTATCCTATCCTATCCTCTATCCTATCCTATCCTCTATCCTATCCTATCCTCTATCCTATGCTATCCTCTATCCTATCCTATCTTCTATCCTATCCTATCCTCTATCCTATCCTATCCCCTATCCTATCCTCTATCCTATCCCCTATCCTATCCTCTATCCTATCCTATCATCTATCCTCTATCCTATAATATCTTCTATCCTATCCTATCCTCTATCCTATCCTGTCCTCTATACTATCCTATCCTCTATCCTAACCTATCTTCTATCTTATCCTATCCTCTATCCTATCCTATCCTGTATCCTATCCTATCCTATCCTCTATCCTATCCTGTCGTCTATCCTATCCTCTACCCTATCCTATCCTCTATCCTATCCTATCCTCCATCCTATCCTATCCTCAATCCTATCCTTTCCTGTATCCTATCCAATCCTGTATCCTATCCTGTCCTCTATACTATCCTATCCTCTATCCTAACCTATCCTCTATCCTATCCTATCCTCTATCCTATCCTATCCTCTATCCTATCCTATCCTCTATCCTAACCTATCCTCTATCCTATCCTATCCTCTATCCTATCCTATCCTCTATCCTATCCTATCCTCTATCCTATCCTATCCTCTATCCTATCCAATCCTCTATCCTATCCTATCGTCTATCCTATCCTCTATCCTATCCTATCCTCTATCCTATCCTATCCTCTATCCTATCCTATCCTCTATCCTATCCTATCCTCTATCCTATGCTATCCTCTATCCTATCCTATCTTCTATCCTATCCTATCCTCTATCCTATCCTATCCTATCCCCTATCCTATCCTCTATCCTATCCCCTATCCTATCCTCTATCCTATCCTATCATCTATCCTCTATCCTATAATATCTTCTATCCTATCCTATCCTCTATCCTATCTAATCCCCTATACTATCCTCTATCCTATCCTATCATCTAATCTCTATCCTATCCAATCCTCTATCCTATCCTATCCTCTATCCTATCCTATCTTCTATCCTATCCTATCCTCTATCCTATCAAATCCCCTAGTCTATCCTCTGTCCTATCCTATCCTCTATCCTATCCTATCCTCTATCCTATCCTATCCTCTATCCTATCCAATCCTCTATCCTATCCTATCCTCTATCCTATCCTATCCTCTATCCTATCCTATCCTGTATCCTATCCTATCCTCTATCCTATCCTATCCTCTATCCTATCCTATCCTCTATCCTATCCTATCCTCTATCCTATCCTATCATCTATCCTCTATCCTATCCTATCAAATCCCCTATCCTATCCTCTATCCTACCCTATCCTCTGTCCTATCCTATCCTCTATCCTATCCTATCCTCTATCCTATCCTATCCTATATCCTATCCTATCCTCTATCCTATCCTATCCTCTATCCTATCCTATCCTCTATCCTATCCTATCCTCTATCCTATCCTATCCTCTATCCTATCCTATCCTGTATCCTATCCTATCCTCTATCCTATCCTATCCTCTATCCTATCCTATCCTCTACCCTATCCTATCCTGTATCCTATCCTATCCTCTATCCTATCCTATCCTCTATCCTATCAAATCCCCTATCCTATCCTCTATCCTATCCTATCATCTATCCTCTATCCTATCGAATCCTCTATCCTATCCTATCGTCTATCCTATCCTCTATCCTATCCTATCCTCTATCCTATCCTATCCACTATCCAATCCTATCCTCTATCCTCTATCCTATCCTATCCTCTATCCTATCCTATCCTCTATCCTATCCTATCCTCTATCCTATCCTATCCTCTATCCTATCCTATCCTCTATCCTATCCTATCCTCTATCCTATCCTATCCTCTATCCTATCCTATCCTCTATCCTATCCTATCCTCTATCCTATCCTATCCTCTATCCTATCCTATCCTCTATCCTATCCTATCCTCTATCCTCTATCCTATACTATCCTCTATCCTATCCTATCCTCTATCCTATCCTATCGTCTATCCTATCCTCTATCCTATCCTATCCTCTATCCTATCCTATCCTATCCTCAATCCTATCCTTTCCTGTATCCTATCCAATCCTGTATCCTATCCTGTAACCTATACTATCCTATCCTCTATCCTATCCTATCCTCTATTCTATCTTATCCTCTATCCTATCCTATGATCTATCCTATCCTATCGTCTATCCTATCCTCTATCCTATCCTATCCTCTATCCTATCCTATCCTCTATCCTATCCTATCCTCTATCCTATCCTATCCTCTATCCTATCAAATCCCCTAACCTATCCTCTGTCCTATCCTATCCTCTATCCTCTATCCTATCCTATCCTCTATCCTATCCTATCCTCTATCCTATCCTATCCTCTATCTTATCCTATCCTCTATCCTATCCTATCCTCTATCCTATCCTATCCTCTATCCTATCAAATCCCCTATCCTATCCTCTATCCTATCTTATCCTCTATCCTATCCTATCCTCTATCCTCTATCCTATACTATCCTCTATCCCATCCTATCCTCTATCCTATCCTATCGTCTGTCCTATCCTATCCTCTATCCTATCCTATCCTCTATCCTATCCTATCCTCTATCCTATCCTATCCTCTATCCTATCCTATCCTCTCTCCTATCCTATCCTCTATCCTATCCTATCCTCTATCCTCTATCCTAACCTATCCTCTATCCTATCCTATCCTCTATCCTATCCTATCCTCTATCCTATCCTATCCTCTATCCTATCCTATCCTCTATCCTATCCTATCCTCTATCCTATCAAATCCCCTATCCTATCCTCTATCCTATCCTATCCTGTATCCTATCCTATCCTATCCTCTATCCTATCCTGTCGTCTATCCTATCCTCTATCCTATCCTATCCTTTATCCTATCCTATCCTCCATCCTATCCTATCCTCAATCCTATCCTTTCCTGTATCCTATCCAATCCTGTATCCTATCCTGTCCTCTATACTATCCTATCCTCTATCCTAACCTATCATCTATCCTATCCTATCCTCTATCCTATCCTATCCTCTATCCTATCCTATCCTCTATCCTATCCTATCCTCTATCCTATCCTATCCTCTATCCTATCCTATCCTCTATCCTATCCTATCCTCTATCCTAACCTATCCTCTATCCTATCCTATCCTCTATCCTATCCTATCCTCTATCCTATCCTATCCTCTATCCTATCCTATCCTCTATCCTATCCAATCCTCTATCCTATCCTATCGTCTATCCTATCCTCTATCCTATCCTATCCTCTATCCTATCCTATCCTCTATCCTATCCTATCCTCTATCCTATCCTATCCTCTATCCTATGCTATCCTCTATCCTATCCTATCTTCTATCCTATCCTATCCTCTATCCTATCCTATCCTATCCTCTATCCTATCCTATCCCCTATCCTATCCTCTATCCTATCCCCTATCCTATCCTCTATCCTATCCTATCATCTATCCTCTATCCTATAATATCTTCTATCCTATCCTATCCTCTATCCTATCTAATCCCCTATACTATCCTCTATCCTATCCTATCATCTAATCTCTATCCTATCCAATCCTCTATCCTATCCTATCCTCTATCCTATCCTATCTTCTATCCTATCCTATCCTCTATCCTATCAAATCCCCTAGTCTATCCTCTGTCCTATCCTATCCTCTATCCTATCCTATCCTCTATCCTATCCTATCCTCTATCCTCTATCCTCTATCCTCTATCCTCTATCCTCTATCCTCTATCCTATCCTATCCTCTGTCCTATCCTATCCTCTATCCTATCCTATCCTCTATCCTATGCTATCCTCTATCCTATCCTATCCTCTATCCTCTATCCTATCCTATCCTCTATCCTCTATCCTCTATCCTATCCTATCCTCTATCCTATCCTATCGTCTATCCTAACCTATCCTCTATCCTATCCTATCCTCTATCCTATCCTATCCTCTATCCTATCCTATCCTCAATCCTATCCTTTCCTGTATCCTATCCAATCCTGTATCCTATCCTGTCCTCTAGCCTATCCTATCCTCTATCCTATCCTATGCTCTATCCTATCTTATCGTCTATCCTATCCTCTATCCTATCCTATTCCTCTATCCTATCCTATCCTATATCCTATCCTATCCTCTATCCTATCCTATCCTCCATCCTATCCTATCCTCTATCCTCTATCCTATCCTATCCTATCCTCTATCCTCTATCCTCTATCCTATCCTATCCTCTATCCTATCCTTTCCTCTATCCTATCCTCTATCCTATCCTATCCTCTATCCTATCCTATCCTCTATCCTATCCTATCCTCTATCCTATCCTATCCTGTATCCTATCCTATCCTCTATCCTATCCTATCCTCTATCCTATCCTATCCTCTATCCTATCCTATCCTCTATCCTATCCTATCATCTATCCTCTATCCTATCCTATCAAATCCCCTATCCTATCCTCTATCCTACCCTATCCTCTGTCCTATCCTATCCTCTATCCTATCCTATCCTCTATCCTATCCTATCCTATATCCTATCCTATCCTCTATCCTATCCTATCCTCTATCCTATCCTATCCTCTATCCTATCCTATCCTCTATCCTATCCTATCCTCTATCCTATCCTATCCTGTATCCTATCCTATCCTCTATCCTATCCTATCCTCTATCCTATCCTATCCTCTACCCTATCCTATCCTGTATCCTATCCTATCCTCTATCCTATCCTATCCTCTATCCTATCAAATCCCCTATCCTATCCTCTATCCTATCCTATCATCTATCCTCTATCCTATCGAATCCTCTATCCTATCCTATCGTCTATCCTATCCTCTATCCTATCCTATCCTCTATCCTATCCTATCCACTATCCAATCCTATCCTCTATCCTCTATCCTATCCTATCCTCTATCCTATCCTATCCTCTATCCTATCCTATCCTCTATCCTATCCTATCCTCTATCCTATCCTATCCTCTATCCTATCCTATCCTCTATCCTATCCTATCCTCTATCCTATCCTATCCTCTATCCTATCCTATCCTCTATCCTATCCTATCCTCTATCCTATCCTATCCTCTATCCTCTATCCTATACTATCCTCTATCCTATCCTATCCTCTATCCTATCCTATCGTCTATCCTATCCTCTATCCTATCCTATCCTCTATCCTATCCTATCCTCTATCCTATCCTATCCTATCCTCAATCCTATCCTTTCCTGTATCCTATCCAATCCTGTATCCTATCCTGTCCCCTATACTATCCTATCCTCTATCCTATCCTATCCTCTATTCTATCTTATCCTCTATCCTATCCTATGATCTATCCTATCCTATCGTCTATCCTATCCTCTATCCTATCCTATCCTCTATCCTATCCTATCCTCTATCCTATCCTATCCTCTATCCTATCCTATCCTCTATCCTATCAAATCCCCTACCCTATCCTCTGTCCTATCCTATCCTCTATCCTCTATCCTATCCTATCCTCTATCCTATCCTATCCTCTATCCTATCCTATCCTCTATCTTATCCTATCCTCTATCCTATCCTATCCTCTATCCTATCCTATCCTCTATCCTATCAAATCCCCTATCCTATCCTCTATCCTATCTTATCCTCTATCCTATCCTATCCTCTATCCTCTATCCTATACTATCCTCTATCCCATCCTATCCTCTATCCTATCCTATCGTCTGTCCTATCCTATCCTCTATCCTATCCTATCCTCTATCCTATCCTATCCTCTATCCTATCCTATCCTCTATCCTATCCTATCCTCTCTCCTATCCTATCCTCTATCCTATCCTATCCCCTATCCTCTATCCTAACCTATCCTCTATCCTATCCTATCCTCTATCCTATCCTATCCTCTATCCTATCCTATCCTCTATCCTATCCTATCCTCTATCCTATCCTATCCTCTATCCTATCAAATCCCCTATCCTATCCTCTATCCTATCCTATCCTGTATCCTATCCTATCCTATCCTCTATCCTATCCTGTCGTCTATCCTATCCTCTATCCTATCCTATCCTTTATCCTATCCTATCCTCCATCCTATCCTATCCTCAATCCTATCCTTTCCTGTATCCTATCCAATCCTGTATCCTATCCTGTCCTCTATACTATCCTATCCTCTATCCTAACCTATCATCTATCCTATCCTATCCTCTATCCTATCCTATCCTCTATCCTATCCTATCCTCTATCCTATCCTATCCTCTATCCTATCCTATCCTCTATCCTATCCTATCCTCTATCCTATCCTATCCTCTATCCTATCCTATCCTCTATCCTATGCTATCCTCTATCCTATCCTATCTTCTATCCTATCCTATCCTCTATCCTATCCTATCATCTATCCTCTATCCTATAATATCTTCTATCCTATCCTATCCTCTATCCTATCCTGTCCTCTATACTATCCTATCCTCTATCCTAACCTATCTTCTATCTTATCCTATCCTCTATCCTATCCTATCCTGTATCCTATCCTATCCTATCCTCTATCCTATCCTGTCGTCTATCCTATCCTCTATCCTATCCTATCCTCTATCCTATCCTATCCTCCATCCTATCCTATCCTCAATCCTATCCTTTCCTGTATCCTATCCAATCCTGTATCCTATCCTGTCCTCTATACTATCCTATCCTCTATCCTAACCTATCCTCTATCCTATCCTATCCTCTATCCTATCCTATCCTCTATCCTATCCTATCCTCTATCCTATCCTATCCTCTATCCTATCCTATCCTCTATCCTCTATCCTCTATCCTCTATCCTCTATCCTCTATCCTCTATCCTCTATCCTATCCTATCCTCTGTCCTATCCTATCCTCTATCCTATCCTATCCTCTATCCTATGCTATCCTCTATCCTATCCTATCCTCTATCCTCTATCCTATCCTATCCTCTATCCTCTATCCTCTATCCTATCCTATCCTCTATCCTATCCTATCCTCAATCCTATCCTTTCCTGTATCCTATCCAATCCTGTATCCTATCCTATCCTCTATCCTATCCTATCCTCAATCCTATCCTTTCCTGTATCCTATCCAATCCTGTATCCTATCCTGTCCTCTAGCCTATCCTATCCTCTATCCTATCCTATGCTCTATCCTATCTTATCGTCTATCCTATCCTCTATCCTATCCTATTCCTCTATCCTATCCTATCCTATATCCTATCCTATCCTCTATCCTATCCTATCCTCCATCCTATCCTATCCTCTATCCTCTATCCTATCCTATCCTATCCTCTATCCTCTATCCTCTATCCTATCCTATCCTCTATCCTATCCTTTCCTCTATCCTATCCTCTATCCTATCCTATCCTCTATCCTATCCTATCCTCTATCCTATCCTATCCTCTATCCTATCCTATCCTCTATCCTATCCTATCCTCTATCCTATCCTATCCTCTATCCTATGCTATCCTCTATCCTATCCTATCTTCTATCCTATCCTATCCTCTATCCTATCCTATCCTATCCTCTATCCTATCCTATCCCCTATCCTATCCTCTATCCTATCCCCTATCCTATCCTCTATCCTATCCTATCATCTATCCTCTATCCTATAATATCTTCTATCCTATCCTATCCTCTATCCTATCCTGTCCACTATACTATCCTATCCTCTATCCTAACCTATCTTCTATCTTATCCTATCCTCTATCCTATCCTATCCTGTATCCTATCCTATCCTATCCTCTATCCTATCCTGTCGTCTATCCTATCCTCTACCCTATCCTATCCTCTATCCTATCCTATCCTCCATCCTATCCTATCCTCAATCCTATCCTTTCCTGTATCCTATCCAATCCTGTATCCTATCCTGTCCTCTATACTATCCTATCCTCTATCCTAACCTATCCTCTATCCTATCCTATCCTCTATCCTATCCTATCCTCTATCCTATCCTATCCTCTATCCTATCCTATCCTCTATCCTATCCTATCCTCTATCCTATCCTATCCTCTATCCTATCCTATCCTCTATCCTATCCTATCCTCTATCCTATACTATCCTCTATCCTATCCTATCCTCTATCCTATCCTATCCTCTATCCTATCCTATCCTCTATCCTATCCTATCCTCTATCCTATCCAATCCTCTATCCTATCCTATCGTCTATCCTATCCTCTATCCTATCCTATCCTCTATCCTATCCTATCCTCTATCCTATCCTATCCTCTACCCTATCCTATCCTCTATCCTATGCTATCCTCTATCCTATCCTATCTTCTATCCTATCCTATCCTCTATCCTATCCTATCCTATCCTCTATCCTATCCTATCCCCTATCCTATCCTCTATCCTATCCCCTATCCTATCCTCTATCCTATCCTATCATCTATCCTCTATCCTATAATATCTTCTATCCTATCCTATCCTCTATCCTATCTAATCCCCTATACTATCCCCTATCCTATCCTATCATCTAATCTCTATCCTATCCAATCCTCTATCCTATCCTATCCTCTATCCTATCCTATCTTCTATCCTATCCTATCCTCTATCCTATCAAATCCCCTAGTCTATCCTCTGTCCTATCCTATCCTCTATCCTATCCTATCCTCTATCCTATCCTATCCTCTATCCTCTATCCTCTATCCTCTATCCTCTATCCTCTATCCTCTATCCTATCCTATCCTCTGTCCTATCCTATCCTCTATCCTATCCTATCCTCTATCCTATGCTATCCTCTATCCTATCCTATCCTCTATCCTCTATCCTATCCTATCCTCTATCCTCTATCCTCTATCCTATCCTATCCTCTATCCTATCCTATCGTCTATCCTAACCTATCCTCTATCCTATCCTATCCTCTATCCTATCCTATCCTCTATCCTATCCTATCCTCAATCCTATCCTTTCCTGTATCCTATCCAATCCTGTATCCTATCCTGTCCTCTAGCCTATCCTATCCTCTATCCTATCCTATGCTCTATCCTATCTTATCGTCTATCCTATCGTCTATCCTATCCTATTCCTCTATCCTATCCTATCCTATATCCTATCCTATCCTCTATCCTATCCTATCCTCCATCCTATCCTATCCTCTATCCTCTATCCTATCCTCTATCCTATCCTATCCTCTATCCTATCCTATCCTCTATCCTATCCTATCCTCTATCATATCCTATCCTCTATCCTATCCTATCCTCTATCCTATCCTATCCTCTATCCTATCCTATCCTCTATCCTATCCTATCCTGTATCCTATCCTATCCTCTATCCTATCCTATCCTCTATCCTATCCTATCCTCTATCCTATCCTATCCTCTATCCTATCCTATCATCTATCCTCTATCCTATCCTATCAAATCCCCTATCCTATCCTCTATCCTACCCTATCCTCTGTCCTATCCTATCCTCTATCCTATCCTATCCTCTATCCTATCCTATCCTATATCCTATCCTATCCTCTATCCTATCCTATCCTCTATCCTATCCTATCCTCTATCCTATCCTATCCTCTATCCTATCCTATCCTCTATCCTATCCTATCCTGTATCCTATCCTATCCTCTATCCTATCCTATCCTCTATCCTATCCTATCCTCTACCCTATCCTATCCTGTATCCTATCCTATCCTCTATCCTATCCTATCCTCTATCCTATCAAATCCCCTATCCTATCCTCTATCCTATCCTATCATCTATCCTCTATCCTATCCTATCATCTATCCTCTATCCTATCCAATCCTCTATCCTATCCTATCGTCTATCCTATCCTCTATCCTATCCTATCCTCTATCCTATCCTATCCACTATCCAATCCTATCCTCTATCCTCTATCCTATCCTATCCTCTATCCTATCCTATCCTCTATTCTATCCTATCTTCTATCCTATCCTATCCTCTATCCTATCCTATGCTCTATCCTATCCTATCGTCTATCCTATCCTCTATCCTATCCTATTCCTCTATCCTATCCTATCCTCTATCCTATCCTATCCTATATCCTATCCTATCCTCTATCCTATCCTATCCTGTATCCTATCCTATCCTCTATCCTATCCTATCCTCTATCCTATCAAATCCCCTATCCTATCCTCTATCCTATCCTATCCTCTATCCTATCCTATCCTCCATCCTATCCTATGCTCTATCCTATCCTATCGTCTATCCTATCCTGTATCTCATCCTATTCCTCTATCCTATCCTATCCTCTATCCTATCCTATCCTATATCCTATCCTATCCTCTATCCTATCCTATCCTCTATCCTATCCTATCCTCTATCCTATCAAATCCCCTACCCTATTCTCTGTCCAATCCTATCCTCTATCCTATCCAATCCTGTATCCTATCCTGTCCTCTATCCTATCCTATCCTCTATCCTATCCTATCCTCTATCCTATCCTATCCTCTATCCTATCCTATCCTCTATCCTATCCTATCTACTATCCTATCCTATCCTCTATCCTATCAAATCCCCTATCCTATCCTCTATCCTCTATCCTATCCTATCATCTATCCTCTATCCTATCCAATCCTCTATCCTATCCTATCGTCTATCCTATCCTGTATCCTATCCTATCCTCTATCCTATCCTATCCTCCATCCTATCCTATCCTCAATCCTATCCTTTCCTGTATCCTATCCAATCCTGTATCCTATCCTGTCCTCTATCCTATCCTATCCTATATCCTATCCTATCCTCTATCCTATCCTATCTTCTATCCTATCCTATCCTCTATCCTATCAAATCCACTACCCTATTCTCTGTCCAATCCTATCCTCTATCCTATCCTATCCTCTATCCTATCTTATCCTCTATCCTATCCTATCCTCTATCCTATCCTATCCTCTATCCTATCCTATCCTCTATCCTCTATCCTATCCTATCCTCTATCCTCTATCCTATCCTATCCTCTATCCTATCCTATCGTCTATCCTATCCTCTATCCTATCCTATCCTCTATCCTACCCTATCCTCCATCCTATCCTATGCTCTATCCTATCCTATCGTCTATCCTATCCTCTATCCCATCCTATTCCTCTATCCTATCCTATCCTCTATCCTATCCTATCCTATATCCTATCCTATCCTCTATCCTATCCTATCCTCTATCCTATCCTATCCTCTATCCTATCCTATCCTCTATCCTATCGTATCCTCTATCCTATCCTATCCTATATCATATGCTATCCTCTGTCCTATCCTATCCTCTATCCTATGCTATACTCTATCCTATCCTCTATCCTATCCTATCCTCTATCATATCCTATCCTCTATCCTATCAAATCCCCTATCCTATCCTCTATCCTATCCTATCCTGTATCCTATCCAATCCTCTATCCTATCCTCTATCCTATCCTATCCTCTATCCTATCCTATCCTCCATCCTATCCTATCCTGTATCCTATCCTATCCTCTATCCTATCCGATCCTCTATCCTATCCTATCCTCTGTCCTATCCTATCCTCTATCCTATGCTATCCTCTGTCCTATCCTATCCTCTATCCTATGCTATCCTCTATCCTATCCTCTATCCTATCCTATCGTCTATCCTATCCTCTATCCTATCCTATCCTCTATCCTATCCTATCCTCCATCCTATCCTATCCTCAATCCTATCCTTTCCTGTATCCTATCCAATCCTGTATCCTCTCCTGTCCTCTATCCTATCCTATCCTCTATTCGATCCTATCCTTTTATCTTATCCTATCCTATACTCTATCCTATCCTATCCTCTATCCTATCAAATCCCCTATCCTATCCTCTATCCTACCCTATCCTCTGTCCTATCCTATCCTCTATCCTATCCTATCCTCTATCCTATCCTATCCTCTATCCTATCCTATCCTCTATCCTCTATCCTATCCTATCCTCTATCCTCTATCCTCTATCCTCTATCCTATCCTATCCTCTATCCTATCCTATCGTCCATCCTATCCTATCCCCAATCCTATCCTTTCCTGTATCCTATCCAATCAGGTATCCTATCCTGTCCTCTATCCTATCCTATCCTCTATCCTATCCTATCCTCTATCCAATCCTATCTTCTATCCTATCCTATCCTCTATCCTATCAAATCCCCTACCCTATTCTCTGTCCAATCCTATCCTCTATCCTATCCTATCCTCTATCCTATCCTATCCTCTATCCTATCCTATCCTCTATCCTATCAAATCCCCTACCCTATTCTCTGTCCAATCCTATCCTCTATCCTATCCAATCCTGTATCCTATCCTGTCCTCTATCCTATCCTATCCTCTATCCTATCCTATCCTCTATCCTATCCTATCCTCTATCCTATCCTATCCTCTCTCCTATCCTATCTTCTATCCTATCCTATCCTCTATCCTATCAAATCCCCTATCCTATCCTCTATCCTCTATCCTATCCTATCATCTATCCTCTATCCTATCCAATCCTCTATCCTATCCTATCGTCTATCCTATCCTGTATCCTATCCTATCCTCTATCCTATCCTATCCTCCATCCTATCCTATCCTCAATCCTATCCTTTCCTGTATCCTATCCAATCCTCTATCCTATCCTATCGTCTATCCTATCCTCTATCCTATCCTATCCTCTATCCTATCCTATCCTCCATCCTATCCTATGCTCTATCCTATCCTATCGTCTATCCTATCCTGTATCTCATCCTATTCCTCTATCCTATCCTATCCTCTATCCTATCCTATCCTATATCCTATCCTATCCTCTATCCTATCCTATCCTCTATCCTATCCTATCCTCTATCCTATCAAATCCCCTACCCTATTCTCTGTCCAATCCTATCCTCTATCCTATCCAATCCTGTATCCTATCCTGTCCTCTATCCTATCCTATCCTCTATCCTATCCTATCCTCTATCCTATCCTATCCTCTATCCTATCCTATCCTCTATCCTATCCTATCGTCTATCCTATCCTGTATCCTATCCTATCCTCTATCCTATCCTATCCTCCATCCTATCCTATCCTCAATCCTATCCTTTCCTGTATCCTATCCAATCCTGTATCCTATCCTGTCCTCTATCCTATCCTATCCTATATCCTATCCTATCCTCTATCCTATCCTATCTTCTATCCTATCCTATCCTCTATCCTATCAAATCCACTACCCTATTCTCTGTCCAATCCTATCCTCTATCCTATCCTATCCTCTATCCTATCTTATCCTCTATCCTATCCTATCCTCTATCCTATCCTATCCTCTATCCTATCCTATCCTCTATCCTCTATCCTATCCTATCCTATCCTCTATCCTCTATCCTATCCTATCCTCTATCCTATCCTATCGTCTATCCTATCCTCCATCCTATCCTATCCTCTATCCTACCCTATCCTCCATCCTATCCTATGCTCTATCCTATCCTATCGTCTATCCTATCCTCTATCCCATCCTATTCCTCTATCCTATCCTATCCTCTATCCTATCCTATCCTATATCCTATCCTATCCTCTATCCTATCCTATCCTCTATCCTATCCTATCCTCTATCCTATCCTATCCTCTATCCTATCGTATCCTCTATCCTATCCTATCCTATATCATATGCTATCCTCTGTCCTATCCTATCCTCTATCCTATGCTATCCTCTATCCTATCCTCTATCCTATCCTATCCTCTATCATATCCTATCCTCTATCCTATCAAATCCCCTATCCTATCCTCTATCCTATCCTATCCTGTATCCTATCCAATCCTCTATCCTATCCTCTATCCTATCCTATCCTCTATCCTATCCTATCCTCCATCCTATCCTATCCTGTATCCTATCCTATCCTCTATCCTATCCGATCCTCTATCCTATCCTATCCTCTGTCCTATCCTATCCTCTATCCTATGCTATCCTCTGTCCTATCCTATCCTCTATCCTATGCTATCCTCTATCCTATCCTCTATCCTATCCTATCGTCTATCCTATCCTCTATCCTATCCTATCCTCTATCCTATCCTATCCTCCATCCTATCCTATCCTCAATCCTATCCTTTCCTGTATCCTATCCAATCCTGTATCCTCTCCTGTCCTCTATCCTATCCTATCCTCTATTCGATCCTATCCTTTTATCTTATCCTATCCTATACTCTATCCTATCCTATCCTCTATCCTATCAAATCCCCTATCCTATCCTCTATCCTATCCTATCCTCTATCCTATCGTATCCTCTATCCTATCCCATCTTCTATCCTATCCTATCCTCTATCCTATCAAATCCCCAACCCTATCCTCTGTCCTATCCTATCCTCTATCCTATCCTATCCTCTATCGTATCCTATCCTCTATCCTATCCTATCCTCTATCCTCTATCCTATCCTCTATCCTCTATCCTCTATCCTATCCTATCCGCTATCCTATCCTATCGTCTATCCTATCCTCTATCCTATTCTATCCTCTATCCAATCCTATCCTCCATCCTATCCTATCCTCAATCCTATCCTTTCCTGTATCCTATCCAATCCTGTATCCTATCCTGTCCTCTATCCTATCCCATCCTCTATCCTATCCTATGCTCTATCCTATCCTATCGTCTATCCTATCCTCTATCCTATCCTATTCCTCTATCCTATCCTATCCTCTATCCTATCCTCTATCCTATCCTATCCTATATCCTATCCTATCCTCTATCCTATCCTATCCTCTATCCTATCCTATCCTCTATCCTATCCTATCCTCTATCCTATCCTATCCTGTATCCTATCCTATCCTCTATCCTATCCTATCCTCTATCCTATCCTATCCTCTATCCTATCCTATCGTGTATCCTATCCTATCCTCTATCCTATCCTATCCTCTATCCTATCCTATCCTCTATTCTATCCTATCTTCTATCCTATCCTATCCTCTATCCTATCCTATGCTCTATCCTATCCTATGCTCTATCCCATCCTATCGTCTATCCTATCCTCTATCCTATCCTATTCCTCTATACTATCCTATCCTCTATCCTATCCTATCCTATATCCTATCCTATCCTCTATCCTATCCTATCCTCTATCCTATCCTATCCACTATCCAATCCTATCCTCTATCCTCTATCCTATCCTATCCTCTATCCTATCCTATCCTCTATTCTATCCTATCTTCTATCCTATCCTATCCTCTATCCTATCATATGCTCTATCCCATCCTATCGTCTATCCTATCCTCTATCCTATCCTATTCCTCTATCCTATCCTATCCTCTATCCTATCCTATCCTATATCCTATCCTATCCTCTATCCTATCCTATCCTCTATCCTATCCTATCCTGTATCCTATCCTATCCTCTATCCTATCCTATCCTCTATCCTATCAAATCCCCTATCCTATCCTCTATCCTATCCTATCCTATCCTGTATCCTATCCTATCCTCTATCCTATCCTATCCTCTATCCTATCCTATCGTCCATCCTATCCTATCCCCAATCCTATCCTTTCCTGTATCCTATCCAATCCTGTATCCTATCCTGTCCTCTATCCTATCCTATCCTCTATCCTATCCTATCCTCTATCCAATCCTATCTTCTATCCTATCCTATCCTCTATCCTATCAAATCCCCTACCCTATTCTCTGTCCAATCCTATCCTCTATCCTATCCTATCCTCTATCCTATCCTATCCTCTATCCTATCCTATCCTCTACCCTATCCTATCCTATCCTCTATCCTCTATCCTATCCTATCCTCTATCCTATCCTATCGTCTATCCTATCCTCTATCCTATCCTATCCTCTATCCTATCCTATCCTCCATCCTATCCTATGCTCTATCCTATCCTATCGTCTATCCTATCCTGTATCCCATCCTATTCCTCTATCCTATCCTATCCTCTATCCTATCCTATCCTATATCCTATCCTATCCTCTATCCTATCCTATCCTCTATCCTATCCTATCTTCTATCCTATCCTATCCTCTATCCTATCCTATCTTCTATCCTATCCTATCCTCTATCCTATCAAATCCCCTACCCTATTCTCTGTCCAATCCTATCCTCTATCCTATCCAATCCTGTATCCTATCCTGTCCTCTATCCTATCCTATCCTGTATCCTATCCTATCCTCTATCCTATCCTATCCTCTATCCTATCCTATCTTCTATCCTATTCTATCCTCTATCCTATCAAATCCCCTATCCTATCCTCTATCCTCTATCCTATCCTATCATCTATCCTCTATCCTATCCAATCTTCTATCCTATCCTATCGTCTATCCTATCCTGTATCCTATCCTATCCTCTATCCTATCCTATCCTCCATCCTATCCTATCCTCAATCCTATCCTTTCCTGTATCCTATCCAATCCTGTATCCTATCCTGTCCTCTATCCTATCCTATCCTATATCCTATCCTATCCTCTATCCTATCCTATCTTCTATCCTATCCTATCCTCTATCCTATCAAATCCACTACCCTATTCTCTGTCCAATCCTATCCTCTATCCTATCCTATCCTCTATCCTATCTTATCCTCTATCCTATCCTATCCTCTATCCGATCCTATCCTCTATCCTATCCTATCCTCTATCCTCTATCCTATCCTATCCTCTATCCTCTATCCTATCCTATCCTCTATCCTATCCTATCGTCTATCCTATCCTCTATCCTATCCTATCCTCTATCCTACCCTATCCTCCATCCTATCCTATGCTCTATCCTATCCTATCGTCTATCCTATCCTCTATCCCATCCTATTCCTCTATCCTATCCTATCCTCTATCCTATCCTATCCTATATCCTATCCTATCCTCTATCCTATCCTATCCTCTATCCTATCCTATCCTCTATCCTATCCTATCCTCTATCCTATCGTATCCTCTATCCTATCCTATCCTATATCATATGCTATCCTCTGTCCTATCCTATCCTCTATCCTATGCTATCCTCTATCCTATCCTCTATCCTATCCTATCCTCTATCATATCCTATCCTCTATCCTATCAAATCCCCTATCCTATCCTCTATCCTATCCTATCCTGTATCCTATCCAATCCTCTATCCTATCCTCTATCCTATCCTATCCTCTATCCTATCCTATCCTCCATCCTATCCTATCCTGTATCCTATCCTATCCTCTATCCTATCCGATCCTCTATCCTATCCTATCCTCTGTCCTATCCTATCCTCTATCCTATGCTATCCTCTGTCCTATCCTATCCTCTATCCTATGCTATCCTCTATCCTATCCTCTATCCTATCCTATCGTCTATCCTATCCTCTATCCTATCCTATCCTCTATCCTATCCTATCCTCCATCCTATCCGATCCTCAATCCTATCCTTTCCTGTATCCTATCCAATCCTGTATCCTCTCCTGTCCTCTATCCTATCCTATCCTCTATTCGATCCTATCCTTTTATCTTATCCTATCCTATACTCTATCCTATCCTATCCTCTATCCTATCAAATCCCCTATCCTATCCTCTATCCTATCCTATCCTCTATCCTATCGTATCCTCTATCCTATCCCATCTTCTATCCTATCCTATCCTCTATCCTATCAAATCCCCAACCCTATCCTCTGTCCTATCCTATCCTCTATCCTATCCTATCCTCTATCGTATCCTATCCTCTATCCTATCCTATCCTCTATCCTCTATCCTATCCTATCCTCTATCCTCTATCCTATCCTATCCGCTATCCTATCCTATCGTCTATCCTATCCTCTATCCTATTCTATCCTCTATCCTATCCTATCCTCCATCCTATCCTATCCTCAATCCTATCCTTTCCTGTATCCTATCCAATCCTGTATCCTATCCTGTCCTCTATCCTATCCCATCCTCTATCCTATCCTATGTTCTATCCTATCCTATCGTCTATCCTATCCTCTATCCTATCCTATTCCTCTATCCTATCCTATCCTCTATCCTATCCTATCCTATATCCTATCCTATCCTCTATCCTATCCTATCCTCTATCCTATCCTATCCTCTATCCTATCCTATCCTCTATCCTATCCTATCCTCTATCCTATCCTATCCTGTATCCTATCCTATCCTCTATCCTATCCTATCCTCTATCCTATCCTATCCTCTATCCTATCCTATCCTGTATCCTATCCTATCCTCTATCCTATCCTATCCTCTATCCTATCCTATCCTCTATTCTATCCTATATTCTATCCTATCCTATCCTCTATCCTATCCTATGCTCTATCCTATCCTATGCTCTATCCCATCCTATCGTCTATCCTATCCTCTATCCTATCCTATTCCTCTATCCTATCCTATCCTCTATCCTATCCTATCCTATATCCTATCCTATCCTCTATCCTATCCTATCCTCTATCCTATCAAATCCCCTATCCTATCCTCTATCCTATCCTATCCTATCCTGTATCCTATCCTATCCTCTATCCTATCCTATCCTCTATCCTATCCTATCGTCCATCCTATCCTATCCCCAATCCTATCCTTTCCTGTATCCTATCCAATCCTGTATCCTATCCTGTCCTCTATCCTATCCTATCCTCTATCCTATCCTATCCTCTATCCAATCCTATCTTCTATCCTATCCTATCCTCTATCCTATCAAATCCCCTACCCTATTCTCTGTCCAATCCTATCCTCTATCCTATCCTATCCTCTATCCTATCCTATCCTCTATCCTATCCTATCCTCTACCCTATCCTATCCTATCCTCTATCCTCTATCCTATCCTATCCTCTATCCTATCCTATCGTCTATCCTATCCTCTATCCTATCCTATCCTCTATCCTATCCTATCCTCCATCCTATCCTATGCTCTATCCTATCCTATCGTCTATCCTATCCTGTATCCCATCCTATTCCTCTATCCTATCCTATCCTCTATCCTATCCTATCCTATATCCTATCCTATCCTCTATCCTATCCTATCCTCTATCCTATCCTATCTTCTATCCTATCCTATCCTCTATCCTATCCTATCTTCTATCCTATCCTATCCTCTATCCTATCAAATCCCCTACCCTATTCTCTGTCCAATCCTATCCTCTATCCTATCCAATCCTGTATCCTATCCTGTCCTCTATCCTATCCTATCCTGTATCCTATCCTATCCTCTATCCTATCCTATCCTCTATCCTATCCTATCTTCTATCCTATTCTATCCTCTATCCTATCAAATCCCCTATCCTATCCTCTATCCTCTATCCTATCCTATCATCTATCCTCTATCCTATCCAATCCTCTATCCTATCCTATCGTCTATCCTATCCTGTATCCTATCCTATCCTCTATCCTATCCTATCCTCCATCCTATCCTATCCTCAATCCTATCCTTTCCTGTATCCTATCCAATCCTGTATCCTATCCTGTCCTCTATCCTATCCTATCCTATATCCTATCCTATCCTCTATCCTATCCTATCTTCTATCCTATCCTATCCTCTATCCTATCAAATCCACTACCCTATTCTCTGTCCAATCCTATCCTCTATCCTATCCTATCCTCTATCCTATCTTATCCTCTATCCTATCCTATCCTCTATCCTATCCTATCCTCTATCCTATCCTATCCTCTATCCTCTATCCTATCCTATCCTCTATCCTATCCTATCGTCTATCCTATCCTCTATCCTATCCTATCCTCTATCCTACCCTATCCTCCATCCTATCCTATGCTCTATCCTATCCTATCGTCTATCCTATCCTCTATCCCATCCTATTCCTCTATCCTATCCTATCCTCTATCCTATCCTATCCTATATCCTATCCTATCCTCTATCCTATCCTATCCTCTATCCTATCCTATCCTCTATCCTATCCTATCCTCTATCCTATCCTATCCTCTATCATATCCTATCCTCTATCCTATCAAATCCCCTATCCTATCCTCTATCCTATCCTATCCCGTATCCTATCCAATCCTCTATCCTATCCTCTATCCTATCCTATCCTCTATCCTATCCTATCCTCCATCCTATCCTATCCTGTATCCTATCCTATCCTCTATCCTATCCTATCCTCTATCCTATCTTATCCTCTATCCTATCCTATCCTCTATCCTATCCTATCCTCTATCCTATCCTATCCTCTATCCTCTATCCTATCCTATCCTCTATCCTCTATCCTATCCTATCCTCTATCCTATCCTATCGTCTATCCTATCCTCTATCCTATCCTATCCTCTATCCTCTATCCTATCCTATCCTCTATCCTCTATCCTATCCTATCCTCTATCCTATCCTATCGTCTATCCTATCCTCTATCCTATCCTATCCTCTATCCTACCCTATCCTCCATCCTATCCTATGCTCTATCCTATCCTATCGTCTATCCTATCCTCTATCCCATCCTATTCCTCTATCCTATCCTATCCTCTATCCTATCCTATCCTATATCCTATCCTATCCTCTATCCTATCCTATCCTCTATCCTATCCTATCCTCTATCCTATCCTATCCTCTATCCTATCCTATCCTCTATCCTATCCTATCCTCTATCCTATCCTATCCTCTATCCTATCCTATCCTCTATCATATGCTATGCTCTGTCCTATCCTATCCTCTATCCTATGCTATCCTCTATCCTATCCTCTATCCTATCCTATCCTCCATCCTATCCTATCCTGTATCCTATCCTATCCTCTATCCTATCCTATCCTCTATCCTATCCTATCCTCTGTCCTATCCTATCCTCTATCCTATGCTATCCTCTGTCCTATCCTTTCCTGTATCCTATCCAATCCTGTATCCTATCCTGTCCTCTATCCTATCCTATCCTATATCCTATCCTATCCTCTATCCTATCCTATCTTCTATCCTATCCTATCCTCTATCCTATCAAATCCACTACCCTATTCTCTGTCCAATCCTATCCTCTATCCTATCCTATCCTCTATCCTATCTTATCCTCTATCCTATCCTATCCTCTATCCTATCCTATCCTCTATCCTATCCTATCCTCTATCCTCTATCCTATCCTATCCTCTATCCTATCCTATCGTCTATCCTATCCTCTATCCTATCCTATCCTCTATCCTACCCTATCCTCCATCCTATCCTATGCTCTATCCTATCCTATCGTCTATCCTATCCTCTATCCCATCCTATTCCTCTATCCTATCCTATCCTCTATCCTATCCTATCCTCTATCCTATCCTATCCTCTATCCTATCCTATCCTCTATCATATCCTATCCTCTATCCTATCAAATCCCCTATCCTATCCTCTATCCTATCCTATCCCGTATCCTATCCAATCCTCTATCCTATCCTCTATCCTATCCTATCCTCTATCCTATCCTATCCTCCATCCTATCCTATCCTCTATCCTATCCTATCCTCTATCCTATCCTATCCTCTATCCTATCCTATCCTCTATCCTATCCTATCCTCTATCCTATCCTATCTTCTATCCTATCCTATCCTCTATCCTATCCTATCCTCTATCCTATCCTATCCTCTATCCTATCCTATCCTGTATCCTATCCTATCCTCTATCCTATCCTATCCTCTATCCTATCAAATCCCCTATCCTATCCTCTATCCTATCCTATCATCTATCATCTATCCTATCCAATCCTCTATCCTATCCTATCGTCTATCCTATCCTCTATCCTATCCTATCCTCTATCCTATCCTATCCACTATCCAATCCTATCCTCTATCCTCTATCCTATCCTATCCTCTATCCTATCCTATCCTCTATCCTATCCTATCGTCCATCCTATCCTATCCCCAATCCTATCCTTTCCTGTATCCTATCCAATCCTGTATCCTATCCTATCCTCTATCCAATCCTATCTTCTATCCTATCCTATCCTCTATCCTATCAAATCCCCTACCCTATTCTCTGTCCAATCCTATCCTCTATCCTATCCTATCCTCTATCCTATCCTATCCTCTATCCTATCCTATCCACTACCCTATCCTATCCTCTATCCTCTATCCTATCCTATCCTCTATCCTCTATCCTATCCTATCCTCTATCCTATCCTATCGTCTATCCTATCCTCTATCCTATCCTATCCTCTATCCTATCCTATCCTCCATCCTATCCTATGCTCTATCCTATCCTATCGTCTATCCTATCCTGTATCCCATCCTATTCCTCTATCCTATCCTATCCTCTATCCTATCCTATCCTATATCCTATCCTATCCTCTATCCTATCCTATCCTCTATCCTATCCTATCCTCTATCCTATCAAATCCCCTACCCTATTCTCTGTCCAATCCTATCCTCTATCCTATCCAATCCTGTATCCTATCCTGTCCTCTATCCTATCCTATCCTCTATCCTATCCTATCCTCTATCCTATCCTATCCTCTATCCTATCCTATCTTCTATCCTATCCTATCCTCTATCCTATCAAATCCCCTATCCTATCCTCTATCCTCTATCCTATCCTATCATCTATCCTCTATCCTATCCAATCATCTATCCTATCCTATCGTCTATCCTATCCTGTATCCTATCCTGTCCTCTATCCAATCCTATCCTCTATCCTATCCAATCCTGTATCCTATCCTGTCCTCTATCCTATCCTATCCTCTATCCTATCCTATCCTCTATCCTATCCTATCCTCTATCCTATCCTATCTTCTATCCTATCCTATCCTCTATCCTATCAAATCCACTACCCTATTCTCTGTCCAATCATATCCTCTATCCTATCCTATCCTCTATCCTATCTTATCCTCTATCCTATCCTATCCTCTATCCTATCCTATCCTCTATCCTATCCTATCCTCTATCCTATCTTATCCTCTATCCTATCCTATCCTCTATCCTATCCTATCCTCTATCCTATCCTATCCTCTATCCTCTATCCTATCCTATCCTCTATCCTCTATCCTATCCTATCCTCTATCCTATCCTATCGTCCATCCTATCCTCTATCCTATCCTATCCTCTATCCTACCCTATCCTCCATCCTATCCTATGCTCTATCCTATCCTATCGTCTATCCTATCCTCTATCCCATCCTATTCCTCTATCCTATCCTATCCTCTATCCTATCCTATCCTCCATCCTATCCTATGCTCTATCCTATCCTATCGTCTATCCTATCGTGTATCCCATCCTATTCCTCTATCCTATCCTATCCTCTATCCTATCCAATCCTGTATCCTATCCTGTCCTCTATCCTATCCTATCCTCTATCCTATCCTATCCTCTATCCTATCCTATCCTCTATCCTATCCTATCTTCTATCCTATCCTATCCTCTATCCTATCAAATCCCCTATCCTATCCTCTATCCTCTATCCTATCCTATCATCTATCCTCTATCCTATCCTATCCTCTATCCTATCCTATCCTCTATCCTATCCTATCCACTACCCTATCCTATCCTCTATCCTCTATCCTATCCTATCCTCTATCCTCTATCCTATCCTATCCTCTATCCTATCCTATCGTCTATCCTATCCTCTATCCTATCCTATCCTCTATCCTATCCTATCCTCCATCCTATCCTATGCTCTATCCTATCCTCTATCCTATCCTATCCTCTATCCTATCCTATCTTCTATCCTATCCTATCCTCTATCCTATCAAATCCCCTATCCTATCCTCTATCCTCTATCCTATCCTATCATCTATCCTCTATCCTATCCAATCATCTATCCTATCCTATCGTCTATCCTATCCTGTATCCTATCCTGTCCTCTATCCAATCCTATCCTCTATCCTATCCAATCCTGTATCCTATCCTGTCCTCTATCCTATCCTATCCTCTATCCTATCCTATCCTCTATCCTATCCTATCCTCTATCCTATCCTATCTTCTATCCTATCCTATCCTCTATCCTATCAAATCCACTACCCTATTCTCTGTCCAATCCTATCCTCTATCCTATCCTATCCTCTATCCTATCTTATCCTCTATCCTATCCTATCCTCTATCCTATCCTATCCTCTATCCTATCCTATCCTCTATCCTATCTTATCCTCTATCCTATCCTATCCTCTATCCTATCCTATCCTCTATCCTATCCTATCCTCTATCCTCTATCCTATCCTATCCTCTATCCTCTATCCTATCCTATCCTCTATCCTATCCTATCGTCCATCCTATCCTCTATCCTATCCTATCCTCTATCCTACCCTATCCTCCATCCTATCCTATGCTCTATCCTATCCTATCGTCTATCCTATCCTCTATCCCATCCTATTCCTCTATCCTATCCTATCCTCTATCCTATCCTATCCTCCATCCTATCCTATGCTCTATCCTATCCTATCGTCTATCCTATCGTGTATCCCATCCTATTCCTCTATCCTATCCTATCCTCTATCCTATCCAATCCTGTATCCTATCCTGTCCTCTATCCTATCCTATCCTCTATCCTATCCTATCCTCTATCCTATCCTATCCTCTATCCTATCCTATCTTCTATCCTATCCTATCCTCTATCCTATCAAATCCCCTATCCTATCCTCTATCCTCTATCCTATCCTATCATCTATCCTCTATCCTATCCAATCCTCTATCCTATCCTATCGTCTATCCTATCCTGTATCCTATCCTATCGTCTATCCTATCCTGTATCCTATCCTATCCTCTATCCTATCCTATCCTCCATCCTATCCTATCCTCAATCCTATCCTATCCTCTATCCTATCCTATCCTCTATCCTATCAAATCCCCTATCCTATCCTCTATCCTATCCTATCATCTATCATCTATCCTATCCAATCCTCTATCCTATCCTATCGTCTATCCTATCCTCTATCCTATCCTATCCTCTATCCTATCCTATCCACTATCCAATCCTATCCTCTATCCTCTATCCTATCCTATCCTCTATCCTATCCTATCCTCTATCCTATCCTATCGTCCATCCTATCCTATCCCCAATCCTATCCTTTCCTGTATCCTATCCAATCCTGTATCCTATCCTATCCTCTATCCAATCCTATCTTCTATCCTATCCTATCCTCTATCCTATCAAATCCCCTACCCTATTCTCTGTCCAATCCTATCCTCTATCCTATCCTATCCTCTATCCTATCCTATCCTCTATCCTATCCTATCCACTACCCTATCCTATCCTCTATCCTCTATCCTATCCTATCCTCTATCCTCTATCCTATCCTATCCTCTATCCTATCCTATCGTCTATCCTATCCTCTATCCTATCCTATCCTCTATCCTATCCTATCCTCCATCCTATCCTATGCTCTATCCTATCCTATCGTCTATCCTATCCTGTATCCCATCCTATTCCTCTATCCTATCCTATCCTCTATCCTATCCTATCCTATATCCTATCCTATCCTCTATCCTATCCTATCCTCTATCCTATCCTATCCTCTATCCTATCAAATCCCCTACCCTATTCTCTGTCCAATCCTATCCTCTATCCTATCCAATCCTGTATCCTATCCTGTCCTCTATCCTATCCTATCCTCTATCCTATCCTATCCTCTATCCTATCCTATCCTCTATCCTATCCTATCTTCTATCCTATCCTATCCTCTATCCTATCAAATCCCCTATCCTATCCTCTATCCTCTATCCTATCCTATCATCTATCCTCTATCCTATCCAATCATCTATCCTATCCTATCGTCTATCCTATCCTGTATCCTATCCTGTCCTCTATCCAATCCTATCCTCTATCCTATCCAATCCTGTATCCTATCCTGTCCTCTATCCTATCCTATCCTCTATCCTATCCTATCCTCTATCCTATCCTATCCTCTATCCTATCCTATCTTCTATCCTATCCTATCCTCTATCCTATCAAATCCACTACCCTATTCTCTGTCCAATCATATCATCTATCCTATCCTATCCCCTATCCTATCTTATCCTCTATCCTATCCTATCCTCTATCCTATCCTATCCTCTATCCTATCCTATCCTCTATCCTATCTTATCCTCTATCCTATCCTATCCTCTATCCTATCCTATCCTCTATCCTATCCTATCCTCTATCCTCTATCCTATCCTATCCTCTATCCTCTATCCTATCCTATCCTCTATCCTATCCTATCGTCTATCCTATCCTCTATCCTATCCTATCCTCTATCCTACCCTATCCTCCATCCTATCCTATGCTCTATCCTATCCTATCGTCTATCCTATCCTCTATCCCATCCTATTCCTCTATCCTATCCTATCCTCTATCCTATCCTATCCTCCATCCTATCCTATGCTCTATCCTATCCTATCGTCTATCCTATCCTGTATCCCATCCTATTCCTCTATCCTATCCTATCCTCTATCCTATCCAATCCTGTATCCTATCCTGTCCTCTATCCTATCCTATCCTCTATCCTATCCTATCCTCTATCCTATCCTATCCTCTATCCTATCCTATCTTCTATCCTATCCTATCCTCTATCCTATCAAATCCCCTATCCTATCCTCTATCCTCTATCCTATCCTATCATCTATCCTCTATCCTATCCAATCCTCTATCCTATCCTATCGTCTATCCTATCCTGTATCCTATCCTATCCTCTATCCTATCCTATCCTCCATCCTATCCTATCCTCAATCCTATCCTTTCCTGTATCCTATCCAATCCTGTATCCTATCCTGTCCTCTATCCTATCCTATCCTATATCCTATTCTATCCTCTATCCTATCCTATCTTCTATCCTATCCTATCCTCTATCCTATCAAATCCACTACCCTATTCTCTGTCCAATCCTATCCTCTATCCTATCCTATCCTCTATCCTCTATCCTATCCTATCCTCTATCCTCTATCCTATCCTATCCTCTATCCTATCCTATCGTCTATCCTATCCTCTATCCTATCCTATCCTCTATCCTACCCTATCCTCCATCCTATCCTATGCTCTATCCTATCCTATCGTCTATCCTATCCTCTATCCCATCCTATTCCTCTATCCTATCCTATCCTCTATCCTATCCTATCCTATATCCTATCCTATCCTCTATCCTATCCTATCCTCTATCCTATCCTATCCTCTATCCTATCCTATCCTCTATCCTATCCTATCCTCTATCCTATCCTATCCTCTGTCCTATCCTATCCTCTATCCTATGCTATCCTCTGTCCTATCCTATCCTCTATCCTATGCTATCCTCTATCCTATCCTCTATCCTATCCTATCGTCTATCCTATCCTCTATCCTATCCTATCCTCTATCCTATCCTATCCTCCATCCTATCCTATCCTCAATCCTATCCTTTCCTGTATCCTATCCAATCCTGTATCCTCTCCTGTCCTCTATCCTATCCTATCCTCTATTCGATGCTATCCTTTTATCTTATCCTATCCTATACTCTATCCTATACTATCCTCTATCCTATCAAATCCCCTATCCTATCCTCTATCCTATCCTATCCTGTATCCTATCCAATCCTCTATCCTATCCTCTATCCTATCCTATCCTCTATCCTATCCTATCCTCCATCCTATCCTATCCTGTATCCTATCCTATCCTCTATCCTATCCTATCCTCTATCCTATCCTATCCTCTGTCCTATCCTATCTTCTATCCTATGCTATCCTCTGTCCTATCCTATCCTCTATCCTATGCTATCCTCTATCCTATCCGCTATCCTATCCTATCGTCGATCCTATCCTCTATCCTATCCTATCCTCTATCCTATCCTATCCTCCATCCTATCCTATCCTCAATCCTATCCTTTCCTGTATCCTATCCAATCCTGTATCCTCTCCTGTCCTCTATCCTATCCTATCCTCTATTCGATGCTATCCTTTTATCTTATCCTATCCTATACTCTATCCTATACTATCCTCTATCCTATCAAATCCCCTATCCTATCCTCTATCCTATCCTATCCTCTATCCTATCGTATCCTCTATCCTATCCCATCTTCTATCCTATCCTATCCTCTATCCTATCAAATCCCCAACCCTATCCTCTGTCCTATCCTATCCTCTATCCTATCCTATCCTCTATCGTATCCTATCCTCTATCCTATCCTATCCTCTATCCTCTATCCTATCCTATCCTCTATCCTCTATCCTATCCTATCCGCTATCCTATCATATCGTCTATCCTATCCTCTATCCTATCCTATCCTCTATCCTATCCTATCCTCCATCCTATCCTATCCTCAATCCTATCCTTTCCTGTATCCTATCCAATCCTGTATCCTATCCTGTCCTCTATCCTATCCCATCCTCTATCCTATCCTATGCTCTATCCTATCCTATCGTCTATCCTATCCTCTATCCTATCCTATTCCTCTATCCTATCCTATCCTCTATCCTATCCTATCCTATATCCTATCCTATCCTCTATCCTATCCTATCCTCTATCCTATCCTATCCTCTATCCTATCCTATCCTCTATCCTATCCTATCCTCTATCCTCTATCCTATCCTATCCTCTATCCTCTATCCTATCCTATCCTCTATCCTATCCTATCGTCTATCCTATCCTCTATCCTATCCTATCCTCTATCCTATCCTATCCTCTATCATATCCTATCCTCTATCCTATCAAATCCCCTATCCTATCCTCTATCCTATCCTATCCTGTATCCTATCCAATCCTCTATCCTATCCTCTATCCTATCCTATCCTCTATCCTATCCTATCCTCCATCCTATCCTATCCTGTATCCTATCCTATCCTCTATCCTATCCTATCCTCTATCCTAACCTATCCTCTGTCCTATCCTATCCTCTATCCTATGCTATCCTCTGTCCTATCCTATCCTCTATCCTATGCTATCCTCTATCCTATCCTCTATCCTATCCTATCGTCTATCCTATCCTCTATCCTATCCTATCCTCTATCCTATCCTATCCTCCATCCTATCCTATCCTCAATCCTATCCTTTCCTGTATCCTATCCAATCCTGTATCCTCTCCTGTCCTCTATCCTATCCTATCCTCTATTCGATCCTATCCTTTTATCTTATCCTATCCTATACTCTATCCTATACTATCCTCTATCCTATCAAATCCCCTATCCTATCCTCTATCCTATCCTATCCTCTATCCTATCGTATCCCCTATCCTATCCCATCTTCTATCCTATCCTATCCTCTATCCTATCAAATCCCCAACCCTATCCTCTGTCCTATCCTATCCTCTATCCTATCCTATCCTCTATCGTATCCTATCCTCTATCCTATCCTATCCTCTATCCTCTATTCGATGCTATCCTCTATCCTCTATCCTATCCTATCCGCTATCCTATCATATCGTCTATCCTATCCTCTATCCTATCCTATCCTCTATCCTATCCTATCCTCCATCCTATCCTATCCTCAATCCTATCCTTTCCTGTATCCTATCCAATCCTGTATCCTATCCTGTCCTCTATCCTATCCCATCCTCTATCCTATCCTATGCTCTATCCTATCCTATCGTCTATCCTATCCTCTATCCTATCCTATTCCTCTATCCTATCCTATCCTCTATCCTATCCTATCCTATATCCTATCCTATCCTCTATCCTATCCTATCCTCTATCCTATCCTATCCTCTATCCTATCCTATCCTCTATCCTATCCTATCCTCTATCCTCTATCCTATCCTATCCTCTATCCTCTATCCTATCCTATCCTCTATCCTATCCTATCGTCTATCCTATCCTCTATCCTATCCTATCCTCTATCCTATCCTATCCTCTATCATATCCTATCCTCTATCCTATCAAATCCCCTATCCTATCCTCTATCCTATCCTATCCTGTATCCTATCCAATCCTCTATCCTATCCTCTATCCTATCCTATCCTCTATCCTATCCTATCCTCCATCCTATCCTATCCTGTATCCTATCCTATCCTCTATCCTATCCTATCCTCTATCCTATCCTATCCTCTGTCCTATCCTATCCTCTATCCTATGCTATCCTCTGTCCTATCCTATCCTCTATCCTATGCTATCCTCTATCCTATCCTCTATCCTATCCTATCGTCTATCCTATCCTCTATCCTATCCTATCCTCTATCCTATCCTATCCTCCATCCTATCCTATCCTCAATCCTATCCTTTCCTGTATCCTATCCAATCCTGTATCCTCTCCTGTCCTCTATCCTATCCTATCCTCTATCCTATCCTATCTTCTATCCTATCCTATCCTCTATCCTATCAAATCCCCTATCCTATCCTCTATCCTCTATCCTATCCTATCATCTATCCTCTATCCTATCCAATCCTCTATCCTATCCTATCGTCTATCCTATCCTGTATCCTATCCTATCCTCTATCCTATCCTATCCTCCATCCTATCCTATCCTCAATCCTATCCTTTCCTGTATCCTATCCAATCCTGTATCCTATCCTGTCCTCTATCCTATCCTATCCTATATCCTATTCTATCCTCTATCCTATCCTATCTTCTATCCTATCCTATCCTCTATCCTATCAAATCCACTACCCTATTCTCTGTCCAATCCTATCCTCTATCCTATCCTATCCTCTATCCTCTATCCTATCCTATCCTCTATCCTCTATCCTATCCTATCCTCTATCCTATCCTATCGTCTATCCTATCCTCTATCCTATCCTATCCTCTATCCTACCCTATCCTCCATCCTATCCTATGCTCTATCCTATCCTATCGTCTATCCTATCCTCTATCCCATCCTATTCCTCTATCCTATCCTATCCTCTATCCTATCCTATCCTATATCCTATCCTATCCTCTATCCTATCCTATCCTCTATCCTCTATCCTATCCTATCCTCTATCCTCTATCCTATCCTATCCTCTATCCTATCCTATCGTCTATCCTATCCTCTATCCTATCCTATCCTCTATCCTATCCTATCCTCTATCATATCCTATCCTCTATCCTATCAAATCCCCTATCCTATCCTCTATCCTATCCTATACTGTATCCTATCCAATCCTCTATCCTATCCTCTATCCTATCCTATCCTCTATCCTATCCTATCCTCCATCCTATCCTATCCTGTATCCTATCCTATCCTCTATCCTATCCTATCCTCTATCCTATCCTATCCTCTGTCCTATCCTATCCTCTATCCTATGCTATCCTCTGTCCTATCCTATCCTCTATCCTATGCTATCCTCTATCCTATCCTCTATCCTATCCTATCGTCTATCCTATCCTCTATCCTATCCTATCCTCTATCCTATCCTATCCTCCATCCTATCCTATCCTCAATTATATCCTTTCCTGTATCCTATCCAATCCTGTATCCTCTCCTGTCCTCTATCCTATCCTATCCTCTATTCGATCCTATCCTTTTATCTTATCCTATCCTATACTCTATCGTATACTATCCTCTATCCTATCAAATCCCCTATCCTATCCTCTATCCTATCCTATCCTCTATCCTATCGTATCCCCTATCCTATCCCATCTTCTATCCTATCCTATCCTCTATCCTATCAAATCCCCAACCCTATCCTCTGTCCTATCCTATCCTCTATCCTATCCTATCCTCTATCGTATCCTATCCTCTATCCTATCCTATCCTCTATCCTCTATTCGATGCTATCCTCTATCCTCTATCCTATCCTATCCGCTATCCTATCATATCGTCTATCCTATCCTCTATCCTATCCTATCCTCTATCCTATCCTATCCTCCATCCTATCCTATCCTCAATCCTATCCTTTCCTGTATCCTATCCAATCCTGTATCCTATCCTGTCCTCTATCCTATCCCATCCTCTATCCTATCCTATGCTCTATCCTATCCTATCGTCTATCCTATCCTCTATCCTATCCTATTCCTCTATCCTATCCTATCCTCTATCCTATCCTATCCTATATCCTATCCTATCCTCTATCCTATCCTATCCTCTATCCTATCCTATCCTCTATCCTATCCTATCCTCTATCCTATCCTATCCTCTATCCTCTATCCTATCCTATCCTCTATCCTCTATCCTATCCTATCCTCTATCCTATCCTATCGTCTATCCTATCCTCTATCCTATCCTATCCTCTATCCTATCCTATCCTCTATCATATCCTATCCTGTATCCTATCAAATCCCCTATCCTATCCTCTATCCTATCCTATCCTGTATCCTATCCAATCCTCTATCCTATCCTCTATCCTATCCTATCCTCTATCCTATCCTATCCTCCATCCTATCCTATCCTGTATCCTATCCTATCCTCTATCCTATCCTATCCTCTATCCTATCCTATCCTCTGTCCTATCCTATCCTCTATCCTATGCTATCCTCTGTCCTATCCTATCCTCTATCCTATGCTATCCTCTATCCTATCCTCTATCCTATCCTATCGTCTATCCTATCCTCTATCCTATCCTATCCTCTATCCTATCCTATCCTCCATCCTATCCTATCCTCAATCCTATCCTTTCCTGTATCCTATCCAATCCTGTATCCTCTCCTGTCCTCTATCCTATCCTATCCTCTATTCGATCCTATCCTTTTATCTTATCCTATCCTATACTCTATCCTATACTATCCTCTATCCTATCAAATCCCCTATCCTATCCTCTATCCTATCCTATCCTCTATCCTATCGTATCTCCTATCCTATCCCATCTTCTATCCTATCCTATCCTCTATCCTATCAAATCCCCAACCCTATCCTCTGTCCTATCCTATCCTCTATCCTATCCTATCCTCTATCGTATCCTATCCTCTATCCTATCCTATCCTCTATCCTCTATCCTATCCTATCCTCTATCCTCTATCCTATCCTATCCGCTATCCTATCCTATCGTCTATCCTATCCTCTATCCTATCCTATCCTCTATCCTATCCTATCCTCCATCCTATCCTATCCTCAATCCTATCCTTTCCTGTATCCTATCCAATCCTGTATCCTATCCTGTCCTCTATCCTATCCCATCCTCTATCCTATCCTATGCTCTATCCTATCCTATCGTCTATCCTATCCTCTATCCTATCCTATTCCTCTATCCTATCCTATCCTCTATCCTATCCTATCCTCTATCCTATCCTATCCTCTATCCTATCCTATCCTCTATCCTATCCTATCCTCTATCCTATCCTATCCTCTATCCTCTATCCTATCCTATCCTCTATCCTCTATCCTATCCTATCCTCTATCCTATCCTATCGTCTATCCTATCCTCTATCCTATCCTATCCTCTATCCTACCCTATCCTCCATCCTATCCTATGCTCTATCCTATCCTATCGTCTATCCTATCCTCTATCCCATCCTATTCCTCTATCCTATCCTATCCTCTATCCTATCCTATCCTATATCCTATCCTATCCTCTATCCTATCCTATCCTCTATCCTATCCTATCCTCTATCCTATCCTATCCTCTATCCTATCCTATCCTCTATCCTATCCTATCCTCTGTCCTATCCTATCCTCTATCCTATGCTATCCTCTGTCCTATCCTATCCTCTATCCTATGCTATCCTCTATCCTATCCTCTATCCTATCCTATCGTCTATCCTATCCTATCCTCTGTCCTATCCTATCCTCTATCCTATCCTATCCTCTATCCTATCCTATCCTCTATCATATGCTATCCTCTGTCCTATCCTATCCTCTATCCTATGCTATCCTCTATCCTATCGTATCCTCTATCCTATCCCATCTTCTATCCTATCCTATCCTCTATCCTATCAAATCCCCAACACTATCCTCTGTCCTATCCTATGCTCTATCCTATCCTATCCTCTATCGTATCCTATCCTCTATCCTATCCTATCCTCTATCCTCTATCCTATCCTATCCTCTATCCTCTATCCTATCCTATCCTCTATCCTATCCTATCCTCCATCCTATCCTATCCTCAATCCTATCCTTTCCTGTATCCTATCCAATCCTGTATCCTCTCCTGTCCTCTATCCTATCCTATCCTCTATTCGATCCTATCCTTTTATCTTATCCTATCCTATACTCTATCCTTTACTATCCTCTATCCTATCAAATCCCCTACCCTATTCTGTGTCCAATCCTATCCTCTATCCTATCCAATCCTGTATCCTATCCTGTCCTCTATCCTATCCTATCCTCTATCCTATCCTATCCTCTATCCTATCCTATCCTCTATAATATCCTATCTTCTATCCTATCCTATCCTCTATCCTATCAAATCCCCTATCCTATCCTCTATCCTCTATCCTATCCTATCATCTATCCTCTATCCTATCCAATCCTCTATCCTATCCTATCGTCTATCCTATCCTGTATCCTATCCTATCCTCTATCCTATCCTATCCTCCATCCTATCCTATCCTCAATCCTATCCTTTCCTGTATCCTATCCAATCCTGTATCCTATCCTGTCCTCTATCCTATCCTATCCTATATCCTATCCTATCCTCTATCCTATCCTATCTTCTATCCTATCCTATCCTCTATCCTATCAAATCCACTACCCTATTCTCTGTCCAATCCTATCCTCTATCCTATCCTATCCTCTATCCTATCTTATCCTCTATCCTATCCTATCCTCTATCCTATCCTATCCTCTATCCTATCCTATCCTCTATCCTCTATCCTATCCTATCCTCTATCTTCTATCCTATCCTATCCTCTATCCTATCCTATCGTCTATCCTATCCTCTATCCTATCCTATCCTCTATCCTACCCTATCCTCCATCCTATCCTATATCCTATCCTATCCTCTATCCTATCCTATCCTCTATCCTATCCTATCCTCTATCCTATCCTATCCTCTATCCTATCCTATCCTCTATCCTATCCTATCCTGTATTATATCCTATCCTCTATCCTATCCTATCCTCTATCCTATCCTATCCTCTATCCTATCCTATCCTGTATCCTATCCTATCCTCTATCCTATCCTATCCTCTATCCTATCAAATCCCCTATCCTATCCTCTATCCTATCCTATCATCTATCCTCTATCCTATCCAATCCTCTATCCTATCCTATCGTCTATCCTATCCTCTATCCTATCCTATCCTCTATCCTATCCTATCCACTATCCAATCCTATCCTCTATCCTCTATCCTATCCTATCCTCTATCCTATCCTATCCTCTATTCTATCCTATCTTCTATCCTATCCTATCCTCTATCCTATCCTATGCTCTATCCTATCCTATCGTCTATCCTATCCTCTATCCTATCCTATTCCTCTATCCTATCCTATCCTCTATCCTATCCTATCCTCTATCCTATCCTATCCTCTATCCTATCCTATCCTCTATCCTATCCTATCCTGTATTATATCCTATCCTCTATCCTATCCTATCCTCTATCCTATCCTATCCTCTATCCTATCCTATCCTGTATCCTATCCTATCCTCTATCCTATCCTATCCTCTATCCTATCAAATCCCCTATCCTATCCTCTATCCTATCCTATCATCTATCCTCTATCCTATCCAATCCTCTATCCTATCCTATCGTCTATCCTATCCTCTATCCTATCCTATCCTCTATCCTATCCTATCCACTATCCAATCCTATCCTCTATCCTCTATCCTATCCTATCCTCTATCCTATCCTATCCTCTATTCTATCCTATCTTCTATCCTATCCTATCCTCTATCCTATCCTATGCTCTATCCTATCCTATCGTCTATCCTATCCTCTATCCTATCCTATTCCTCTATCCTATCCTATCCTCTATCCTATCCTATCCTATATCCTATCCTATCTTCTATCCTATCCTATCCTCTATCCTATCCTATCCTCTATCCTATCCTATCCTCTATCCTATCCTATCCTCTATCCTATCCTATCCTCTATCCTATCCTATCCTGTATGCTATCCTATCCTCTATCCTATCCTATCCTCTATCCTATCCTATCCTCTGTCCTATCCTATCCTCTATCCTATGCTATCCTCTGTCCTATCCTATCCTCTATCCTATGCTATCCTCTATCCTATCCTCTATCCTATCCTATCGTCTATCCTATCCTATCCTCTGTCCTATCCTATCCTCTATCCTATCCTATCCTCTATCCTATCCTATCCTCTATCCTATCCTATCCTCTATCATATGCTATCCTCTGTCCTATCCTATCCTCTATCCTATGCTATCCTCTATCTTATCCTCTATCCTATCCTATCCTCTATCATATCCTATCCTCTATCCTATCAAATCCCCTATCCTATCCTCTATCCTATCCTATCCTGTATCCTATCCAATCCTCTATCCTATCCTCTATCCTATCCTATCCTCTATCCTATCCTTTTTTTTTTTTTTTTTTTTTTAAAGGTATTTGCCTCTATTTAACTTTTCAATTTATACAAAATCGTTAAAAATCTATTATCGCTGGTCGCGCATGTACTTAATTTAATTTACTCTAATCGATTCGCTTAAACTTAATCTATTTTATATATACTAACACTTAAAGTAACTAAACTCGAGATTAACCCTAAGATTACAAATCTAAAACCTAAACTCTAAAAATTTACTAGCTAAACCTTATTAACCAAAAACCAAAAAACCAACACAAACAGTTGTAATTCTAATTTTTTCTATTAACCTAACCTATCTTATCTAAAATTCGCACAGAATCGCCGAGGTCCGCAGAAATCTACTTAGCGGCTACGATATTCTCTCTACCTACTAGCTACGAAAATTTGACGAAATTCGCAAAATTGTAAGAATTTTTGAAAAAATCTCGTGCGATCGACGGGAAAAATTCTAAAATCGCTTCGAATTATCTAAAATCGTCTGTAAGTGACGAAAAAACGCTAAGAAATGCTAAAATTCTGCTAATTTCTGGATTTCGCAAGAGGGAAGTGGGGGTTTTTGGATAGTTGACCCCCACTTATTCTTATATGTTTGTAAAGCCCTCGTTGAATGCGTAACTTGCCTCGTTGAAAGTTTTTTCGAGAATCAGCTCCTTCCCCTTGTCCGTGTTGTTATCTCGAAAAAGGGGGGGGGGGGTTCGACAAATTTTTTGCCTTGGGGAACTTCGTTCCCCAGATCACAGACACCCCTTAGATTCCCCTACAGAGTCGACCCACGTACTCAGATTTTTTAATATCCGAAATTATTTGGTCACCCGGTATGCACGCTAATTTTCAACTTTCACCGATTCCGGCGTTCAGCGGCTCGTTGTAACGGTACGGGCGAGCACTTTACTTTCGTCTGGTCCGTTTCCCTAATTTCCGTAAAATAAGCCTGCTAATCGCTATATCTCCGAAATGGGTGGGTGCAGAGCAAAAAAGTTTTCGGGGGGGGATCCTCCATCCTATCCTATCCTCCATCCTATCCTATCCTGTATCCTATCCTATCCTCTATCCTATCCTATCCTCTATCCTATCCTATCCTCTGTCCTATCCTATCCTCTATCCTATGCTATCCTCTGTCCTATCCTATCCTCTATCCTATGCTATCCTCTATCCTATCCTCTATCCTATCCTATCGTCTATCCTATCCTCTATCCTATCCTATCCTCTATCCTATCCTATCCTCCATCCTATCCTATCCTCAATCCTATCCTTTCCTGTATCCTATCCAATCCTGTATCCTCTCCTGTCCTCTATCCTATCCTATCCTCTATTCGATCCTATCCTTTTATCTTATCCTATCCTATACTCTATCCTATACTATCCTCTATCCTATCAAATCCCCTATCCTATCCTCTATCCTATCCTATCCTCTATCCTATCGTATCCTCTATCCTATCCCATCTTCTATCCTATCCTATCCTCTATCCTATCAAATCCCCAACCCTATGCTCTGTCCTATCCTATCCTCTATCCTATCCTATCCTCTATCGTATCCTATCCTCTATCCTATCCTATCCTCTATCCTCTATCCTATCCTATCCTCTATCCTCTATCCTATCCTATCCGCTATCCTATCCTATCGTCTATCCTATCCTCTATCCTATCCTATCCTCTATCCTATCCTATCCTCCATCCTATCCTATCCTCAATCCTATCCTTTCCTGTATCCTATCCAATCCTCTATCCTATCCTATCCTCTATCCTATCCTATCCTCTATCCTATCCTATCCTCTATCCTATCCTATCCTCTATCCTATCCTATCCTGTATCCTATCCTATCCTCTATCCTATCCTATCCTCTATCCTATCCTATCCTCTATCCTATCCTATCCTGTATCCTATCCTGTCCTCTATCCTATCCTATCCTCTATCCTATCAAATCCCCTATCCTATCCTCTATCCTATCCTATCATCTATCCTCTATCCTATCCAATCCTCTATCCTATCCTATCGTCTATCCTATCCTCTATCCTATCCTATCCTCTATCCTATCCTATCCACTATCCAATCCTATCCTCTATCCTCTATCCTATCCTATCCTCTATCCTATCCTATCCTCTATTCTATCCTATCTTCTATCCTATCCTATCCTCTATCCTATCCTATGCTCTATCCTATCCTATCGTCTATCCTATCCTCTATCCTATCCTATTCCTCTATCCTATCCTATCCTCTATCCTATCCTATCCTATATCCTATCCTATCCTCTATCCTATCCTATCCTCTATCCTATCCTATCCTCTATCCTATCCTATCCTCTATCCTATCCTATCCTGTATCCTATCCTATCCTCTATCCTATCCTATCCTCTATCCTATCCTATCCACTATCCTATCCTATCCTGTATCCTATCCTATCCTCTATCCTATCCTATCCTCTATCCTATCAAATCCCCTATCCTATCCTCTATCCTATCCTATCCTATCCTGTATCCTATCCTATCCTCTATCCTATCCTATCGTCTATCCTATCCTCTATCCTATCCTATCCTCTATCCTATCCTATCCACTATCCAATCCTATCCTCTATCCTCTATCCTATCCTATCCTCTATCCTATCCTATCCTCTATTCTATCCTATCCTCTATCCTATGCTATCCTCTATCCTATCCTCTATCCTATCCTATCGTCTATCCTATCCTCTATCCTATCCTATCCTCTATCCTATCCTATCCTCCATCCTATCCTATCCTCAATCCTATCCTTTCCTGTATCCTATCCAATCCTGTATCCTCTCCTGTCCTCTATCCTATCCTATCCTCTATTCGATCCTATCCTTTTATCTTATCCTATCCTATACTCTATCCTATCCTATCCTCTATCCTATCAAATCCCCTATCCTATCCTCTATCCTATCGTATCCTCTATCCTATCCCATCTTCTATCCTATCCTATCCTCTATCCTATCAAATCCCCAACCCTATCCTCTGTCCTATCCTATCCTCCATCCTATCCTATCCTCTATCGTATCCTATCCTCTATCCTATCCTATCCTCTATCCTCTATCCTATCCTATCCTCTATCCTCTATCCTATCCTATCCTCTATCCTATCCTATCCTCTATTCTATCCTATCTTCTATCCTATCCTATCCTCTATCCTATCCTATGCTCTATCCTATCCTATCGTCTATCCTATCCTCTATCCTATCCTATTCCTCTATCCTATCCTATCCTGTATCCTATCCTATCCTCTATCCTATCCTATCCTCTATCCTATCCTATCCTCTGTCCTATCCTATCCTCTATCCTATGCTATCCTCTGTCCTATCCTATCCTCTATCCTATGCTATCCTCTATCCTATCCTCTATCCTATCCTATCGTCTATCCTATCCTCTATCCTATCCTATCCTCTATCCTATCCTATCCTCCATCCTATCCTATCCTCAATCCTATCCTTTCCTGTATCCTATCCAATCCTGTATCCTCTCCTGTCCTCTATCCTATCCTATCCTCTATTCGATCCTATCCTTTTATCTTATCCTATCCTATACTCTATCCTATACTATCCTCTATCCTATCAAATCCCCTATCCTATCCTCTATCCTATCCTATCCTCTATCCTATCGTATCCTCTATCCTATCCCATCTTCTATCCTATCCTATCCTCTATCCTATCAAATCCCCAACCCTATGCTCTGTCCTATCCTATCCTCTATCCTATCCTATCCTCTATCGTATCCTATCCTCTATCCTATCCTATCCTCTATCCTCTATCCTATCCTATCCTCTATCCTCTATCCTATCCTATCCGCTATCCTATCCTATCGTCTATCCTATCCTCTATCCTATCCTATCCTCTATCCTATCCTATCCTCCATCCTATCCTATCCTCAATCCTATCCTTTCCTGTATCCTATCCAATCCTCTATCCTATCCTATCCTCTATCCTATCCTATCCTCTATCCTATCCTATCCTCTATCCTATCCTATCCTCTATCCTATCCTATCCTGTATCCTATCCTATCCTCTATCCTATCCTATCCTCTATCCTATCCTATCCTCTATCCTATCCTATCCTGTATCCTATCCTGTCCTCTATCCTATCCTATCCTCTATCCTATCAAATCCCCTATCCTATCCTCTATCCTATCCTATCATCTATCCTCTATCCTATCCAATCCTCTATCCTATCCTATCGTCTATCCTATCCTCTATCCTATCCTATCCTCTATCCTATCCTATCCACTATCCAATCCTATCCTCTATCCTCTATCCTATCCTATCCTCTATCCTATCCTATCCTCTATTCTATCCTATCTTCTATCCTATCCTATCCTCTATCCTATCCTATGCTCTATCCTATCCTATCGTCTATCCTATCCTCTATCCTATCCTATTCCTCTATCCTATCCTATCCTCTATCCTATCCTATCCTATATCCTATCCTATCCTCTATCCTATCCTATCCTCTATCCTATCCTATCCTCTATCCTATCCTATCCTCTATCCTATCCTATCCTCTATCCTATCCTATCCTGTATCCTATCCTATCCTCTATCATATCCTATCCTCTATCCTATCCTATCCACTATCCTATCCTATCCTGTATCCTATCCTATCCTCTATCCTATCCTATCCTCTATCCTATCAAATCCCCTATCCTATCCTCTATCCTATCCTATCCTATCCTGTATCCTATCCTATCCTCTATCCTATCCTATCGTCTATCCTATCCTCTATCCTATCCTATCCTCTATCCTATCCTATCCACTATCCAATCCTATCCTCTATCCTCTATCCTATCCTATCCTCTATCCTATCCTATCCTCTATTCTATCCTATCCTCTATCCTATGCTATCCTCTATCCTATCCTCTATCCTATCCTATCGTCTATCCTATCCTCTATCCTATCCTATCCTCTATCCTATCCTATCCTCCATCCTATCCTATCCTCAATCCTATCCTTTCCTGTATCCTATCCAATCCTGTATCCTCTCCTGTCCTCTATCCTATCCTATCCTCTATTCGATCCTATCCTTTTATCTTATCCTATCCTATACTCTATCCTATCCTATCCTCTATCCTATCAAATCCCCTATCCTATCCTCTATCCTATCCTATCCTCTATCCTATCGTATCCTCTATCCTATCCCATCTTCTATCCTATCCTATCCTCTATCCTATCAAATCCCCAACCCTATCCTCTGTCCTATCCTATCCTCCATCCTATCCTATCCTCTATCGTATCCTATCCTCTATCCTATCCTATCCTCTATCCTCTATCCTATCCTATCCTCTATCCTCTATCCTATCCTATCCGCTATCCTATCCTATCGTCTATCCTATCCTCTATCCTATCCTATCCTCTATCCTATCCTATCCTCCATCCTATCCTATCCTCAATCCTATCCTTTCCTGTATCCTATCCAATCCTGTATCCTATCCTATGCTCTATCCTATCCTATCGTTTATCCTATCCTCTATTATATCCTATTCCTCTATCCTATCCTATCCTCTATCCTATCCTATCCTATATCCTATCCTATCCTCTATCCTATCCTATCCTCTATCCTATCCTATCCTCTATCCTATCCTATCCTCTATCCTATCCTATCCTCTATCCTATCCTATCCTGTATCCTATCCTATCCTGTATCCTATCCTATCCTCTATCCTATCCTATCCTCTATTATATCCTATTCCTCTATCCTATCCTATCCTCTATCCTATCCTATCCTATATCCTATCCTATCCTCTATCCTATCCTATCCTCTATCCTATCCTATCCTCTATCCTATCAAATCCCCTATCCTATCCTCTATCCTATCCTATCCTCTATCCTATCCTATCCTCTATCCTATCCTATCCTCTATCCTATCCTATCCTGTATCCTATCCTATCCTCTATCCTATCCTATCCTCTATTCTATCCTATCCTCTATCCTATCCTATCCTGTATCCTATCCTATCCTCTATCCTATCCTATCCTCTATCCTATCAAATCCCCTATCCTATCCTGTATCCCATCCTATCCTATCCTGTATCCTATCCTATCCTCTATCCTATCCTATCGTCTATCCTATCCTCTATCCTATCCTATCCTCTATCCTATCCTATCCACTATCCAATCCTATCCTCTATCCTCTATCCTATCCTATCCTCTATCCTATCCTATCCTCTATTCTATCCTATCTTCTATCCTATCCTATCCTCTATCCTATCCTATCCTCTATCCTATCCTATCCTCTATCCTCTATCCTATCCTATCCTCTATCCTCTATCCTATCCTATCCTCTATCCTATCCTATCCTCCATCCTATCCTATCCTCAATCCTATCCTTTCCTGTATCCTATCCAATCCTGTATCCTCTCCTGTCCTCTATCCTATCCTATCCTCTATTCGATCCTATCCTTTTATCTTATCCTATCCTATACTCTATCCTTTACTATCCTCTATCCTATCAAATCCCCTACCCTATTCTCTGTCCAATCCTATCCTCTATCATATCCAATCCTGTATCCTATCCTGTCCTCTATCCTATCCTATCCTCTATCCTATCCTATCCTCTATCCTATCCTATCCTCTATAATATCCTATCTTCTATCCTATCCTATCCTCTATCCTATCAAATCCCCTATCCTATCCTCTATCCTCTATCCTATCCTATCATCTATCCTCTATCCTATCCAATCCTCTATCCTATCCTATCGTCTATCCTATCCTGTATCCTATCCTATCCTCTATCCTATCCTATCCTCCATCCTATCCTATCCTCAATCCTATCCTTTCCTGTATCCTATCCAATCCTGTATCCTATCCTGTCCTCTATCCTATCCTATCCTATATCCTATCCTATCCTCTATCCTATCCTATCTTCTATCCTATCCTATCCTCTATCCTATCAAATCCACTACCCTATTCTCTGTCCAATCCTATCCTCTATCCTATCCTATCCTCTATCCTATCTTATCCTCTATCCTATCCTATCCTCTATCCTATCCTATCCTCTATCCTATCCTATCCTCTATCCTCTATCCTATCCTATCCTCTATCTTCTATCCTATCCTATCCTCTATCCTATCCTATCGTCTATCCTATCCTCTATCCTATCCTATCCTCTATCCTACCCTATCCTCCATCCTATCCTATATCCTATCCTATCCTCTATCCTATCCTATCCTCTATCCTATCCTATCCTCTATCCTATCCTATCCTCTATCCTATCCTATCCTCTATCCTATCCTATCCTGTATTATATCCTATCCTCTATCCTATCCTATCCTCTATCCTATCCTATCCTCTATCCTATCCTATCCTGTATCCTATCCTATCCTCTATCCTATCCTATCCTCTATCCTATCAAATCCCCAACCCTATGCTCTGTCCTATCCTATCCTCTATCCTATCCTATCCTCTATCGTATCCTATCCTCTATCCTATCCTATCCTCTATCCTCTATCCTATCCTATCCTCTATCCTCTATCCTATCCTATCCGCTATCCTATCCTATCGTCTATCCTATCCTCTATCCTATCCTATCCTCTATCCTATCCTATCCTCCATCCTATCCTATCCTCAATCCTATCCTTTCCTGTATCCTATCCAATCCTCTATCCTATCCTATCCTCTATCCTATCCTATCCTCTATCCTATCCTATCCTCTATCCTATCCTATCCTCTATCCTATCCTATCCTGTATCCTATCCTATCCTCTATCCTATCCTATCCTCTATCCTATCCTATCCTCTATCCTATCCTATCCTGTATCCTATCCTGTCCTCTATCCTATCCTATCCTCTATCCTATCAAATCCCCTATCCTATCCTCTATCCTATCCTATCATCTATCCTCTATCCTATCCAATCCTCTATCCTATCCTATCGTCTATCCTATCCTCTATCCTATCCTATCCTCTATCCTATCCTATCCACTATCCAATCCTATCCTCTATCCTCTATCCTATCCTATCCTCTATCCTATCCTATCCTCTATTCTATCCTATCTTCTATCCTATCCTATCCTCTATCCTATCCTATGCTCTATCCTATCCTATCGTCTATCCTATCCTCTATCCTATCCTATTCCTCTATCCTATCCTATCCTCTATCCTATCCTATCCTATATCCTATCCTATCCTCTATCCTATCCTATCCTCTATCCTATCCTATCCTCTATCCTATCCTATCCTCTATCCTATCCTATCCTGTATCCTATCCTATCCTCTATCCTATCCTATCCTCTATCCTATCCTATCCTCTATCCTATCCTATCCTGTATCCTATCCTATCCTCTATCCTATCCTATCCTCTATCCTATCCTATCCTCTATCCTATCCTATCCTGTATCCTATCCTGTCCTCTATCCTATCCTATCCTCTATCCTATCAAATCCCCTATCCTATCCTCTATCCTATCCTATCATCTATCCTCTATCCTATCCAATCCTCTATCCTATCCTATCGTCTATCCTATCCTCTATCCTATCCTATCCTCTATCCTATCCTATCCACTATCCAATCCTATCCTCTATCCTCTATCCTATCCTATCCTCTATCCTATCCTATCCTCTATTCTATCCTATCTTCTATCCTATCCTATCCTCTATCCTATCCTATGCTCTATCCTATCCTATCGTCTATCCTATCCTCTATCCTATCCTATTCCTCTATCCTATCCTATCCTCTATCCTATCCTATCCTATATCCTATCCTATCCTCTATCCTATCCTATCCTCTATCCTATCCTATCCTCTATCCTATCCTATCCTCTATCCTATCCTATCCTCTATCCTATCCTATCCTGTATCCTATCCTATCCTCTATCCTATCCTATCCTCTATCCTATCCTATCCACTATCCTATCCTATCCTGTATCCTATCCTATCCTCTATCCTATCCTATCCTCTATCCTATCAAATCCCCTATCCTATCCTCTATCCTATCCTATCCTATCCTGTATCCTATCCTATCCTCTATCCTATCCTATCGTCTATCCTATCCTCTATCCTATCCTATCCTCTATCCTATCCTATCCACTATCCAATCCTATCCTCTATCCTCTATCCTATCCTATCCTCTATCCTATCCTATCCTCTATCCTCTATCCTATCCTATCCTCTATCCTCTATCCTATCCTATCCGCTATCCTATCCTATCGTCTATCCTATCCTCTATCCTATCCTATCCTCTATCCTATCCTATCCTCCATCCTATCCTATCCTCAATCCTATCCTTTCCTGTATCCTATCCAATCCTGTATCCTATCCTATGCTCTATCCTATCCTATCGTTTATCCTATCCTCTATTATATCCTATTCCTCTATCCTATCCTATCCTCTATCCTATCCTATCCTATATCCTATCCTATCCTCTATCCTATCCTATCCTCTATCCTATCCTATCCTCTATCCTATCCTATCCTCTATCCTATCCTATCCTCTATCCTATCCTATCCTGTATCCTATCCTATCCTGTATCCTATCCTATCCTCTATCCTATCCTATCCTCTATTATATCCTATTCCTCTATCCTATCCTATCCTCTATCCTATCCTATCCTATATCCTATCCTATCCTCTATCCTATCCTATCCTCTATCCTATCCTATCCTCTATCCTATCAAATCCCCTATCCTATCCTCTATCCTATCCTATCCTCTATCCTATCCTATCCTCTATCCTATCCTATCCTCTATCCTATCCTATCCTGTATCCTATCCTATCCTCTATCCTATCCTATCCTCTATTCTATCCTATCCTCTATCCTATCCTATCCTGTATCCTATCCTATCCTCTATCCTATCCTATCCTCTATCCTATCAAATCCCCTATCCTATCCTGTATCCCATCCTATCCTATCCTGTATCCTATCCTATCCTCTATCCTATCCTATCGTCTATCCTATCCTCTATCCTATCCTATCCTCTATCCTATCCTATCCACTATCCAATCCTATCCTCTATCCTCTATCCTATCCTATCCTCTATCCTATCCTATCCTCTATTCTATCCTATCTTCTATCCTATCCTATCCTCTATCCTATCCTATCCTCTATCCTATCCTATCCTCTATCCTCTATCCTATCCTATCCTCTATCCTCTATCCTATCCTATCCTCTATCCTATCCTATCCTCCATCCTATCCTATCCTCAATCCTATCCTTTCCTGTATCCTATCCAATCCTGTATCCTCTCCTGTCCTCTATCCTATCCTATCCTCTATTCGATCCTATCCTTTTATCTTATCCTATCCTATACTCTATCCTTTACTATCCTCTATCGTATCAAATCCCCTACCCTATTCTCTGTCCAATCCTATCCTCTATCATATCCAATCCTGTATCCTATCCTGTCCTCTATCCTATCCTATCCTCTATCCTATCCTATCCTCTATCCTATCCTATCCTCTATAATATCCTATCTTCTATCCTATCCTATCCTCTATCCTATCAAATCCCCTATCCTATCCTCTATCCTCTATCCTATCCTATCATCTATCCTCTATCCTATCCAATCCTCTATCCTATCCTATCGTCTATCCTATCCTGTATCCTATCCTATCCTCTATCCTATCCTATCCTCCATCCTATCCTATCCTCAATCCTATCCTTTCCTGTATCCTATCCAATCCTGTATCCTATCCTGTCCTCTATCCTATCCTATCCTATATCCTATCCTATCCTCTATCCTATCCTATCTTCTATCCTATCCTATCCTCTATCCTATCAAATCCACTACCCTATTCTCTGTCCAATCCTATCCTCTATCCTATCCTATCCTCTATCCTATCTTATCCTCTATCCTATCCTATCCTCTATCCTATCCTATCCTCTATCCTATCCTATCCTCTATCCTCTATCCTATCCTATCCTCTATCTTCTATCCTATCCTATCCTCTATCCTATCCTATCGTCTATCCTATCCTCTATCCTATCCTATCCTCTATCCTACCCTATCCTCCATCCTATCCTATATCCTATCCTATCCTCTATCCTATCCTATCCTCTATCCTATCCTATCCTCTATCCTATCCTATCCTCTATCCTATCCTATCCTCTATCCTATCCTATCCTGTATTATATCCTATCCTCTATCCTATCCTATCCTCTATCCTATCCTATCCTCTATCCTATCCTATCCTGTATCCTATCCTATCCTCTATCCTATCCTATCCTCTATCCTATCAAATCCCCTATCCTATCCTCTATCCTATCCTATCATCTATCCTCTATCCTATCCAATCCTCTATCCTATCCTATCGTCTATCCTATCCTCTATCCTATCCTATCCTCTATCCTATCCTATCCACTATCCAATCCTATCCTCTATCCTCTATCCTATCCTATCCTCTATCCTATCCTATCCTCTATTCTATCCTATCTTCTATCCTATCCTATCCTCTATCCTATCCTATGCTCTATCCTATCCTATCGTCTATCCTATCCTCTATCCTATCCTATTCCTCTATCCTATCCTATCCTCTATCCTATCCTATCCTCTATCCTATCCTATCCTCTATCCTATCCTATCCTCTATCCTATCCTATCCTGTATTATATCCCATCCTCTATCCTATCCTATCCTCTATCCTATCCTATCCTCTATCCTATCCTATCCTGTATCCTATCCTATCCTCTATCCTATCCTATCCTCTATCCTATCAAATCCCCTATCCTATCCTCTATCCTATCCTATCATCTATCCTCTATCCTATCCAATCCTCTATCCTATCCTATCGTCTATCCTATCCTCTATCCTATCCTATCCTCTATCCTATCCTATCCACTATCCAATCCTATCCTCTATCCTCTATCCTATCCTATCCTCTATCCTATCCTATCCTCTATTCTATCCTATCTTCTATCCTATCCTATCCTCTATCCTATCCTATGCTCTATCCTATCCTATCGTCTATCCTATCCTCTATCCTATCCTATTCCTCTATCCTATCCTATCCTCTATCCTATCCTATCCTATATCCTATCCTATCCTCTATCCTATCCTATCCTCTATCCTATCCTATCCTCTATCCTATCCTATCCTCTATCCTATCCTATCCTCTATCCTATCCTATCCTCTATCCTATCCTATCCTGTATGCTATCCTATCCTCTATCCTATCCTATCCTCTATCCTATCCTATCCTCTGTCCTATCCTATCCTCTATCCTATGCTATCCTCTGTCCTATCCTATCCTCTATCCTATGCTATCCTCTATCCTATCCTCTATCCTATCCTATCGTCTATCCTATCCTATCCTCTGTCCTATCCTATCCTCTATCCTATCCTATCCTCTATCCTATCCTATCCTCTATCCTATCCTATCCTCTATCATATGCTATCCTCTGTCCTATCCTATCCTCTATCCTATGCTATCCTCTATCTTATCCTCTATCCTATCCTATCCTCTATCATATCCTATCCTCTATCCTATCAAATCCCCTATCCTATCCTCTATCCTATCCTATCCTGTATCCTATCCAATCCTCTATCCTATCCTCTATCCTATCCTATCCTCTATCCTATCCTTTTTTTTTTTTTTTTTTTTTAAAGGTATTTGCCTCTATTTAACTTTTCAATTTATACAAAATCGTTAAAAATCTATTATCGCTGGTCGCGCATGTACTTAATTTAATTTACTCTAATCGATTCGCTTAAACTTAATCTATTTTATATATACTAACACTTAAAGTAACTAAACTCGAGATTAACCCTAAGATTACAAATCTAAAACCTAAACTCTAAAAATTTACTAGCTAAACCTTATTAACCAAAAACCAAAAAACCAACACAAACAGTTGTAATTCTAATTTTTTCTATTAACCTAACCTATCTTATCTAAAATTCGCACAGAATCGCCGAGGTCCGCAGAAATCTACTTAGCGGCTACGATATTCTCTCTACCTACTAGCTACGAAAATTTGACGAAATTCGCAAAATTGTAAGAATTTTTGAAAAAATCTCGTGCGATCGACGGGAAAAATTCTAAAATCGCTTCGAATTATCTAAAATCGTCTGTAAGTGACGAAAAAACGCTAAGAAATGCTAAAATTCTGCTAATTTCTGGATTTCGCAAGAGGGAAGTGGGGGTTTTTGGATAGTTGACCCCCACTTATTCTTATATGTTTGTAAAGCCCTCGTTGAATGCGTAACTTGCCTCGTTGAAAGTTTTTTCGAGAATCAGCTCCTTCCCCTTGTCCGTGTTGTTATCTCGAAAAAGGGGGGGGGGGGTTCGACAAATTTTTTGCCTTGGGGAACTTCGTTCCCCAGATCACAGACACCCCTTAGATTCCCCTACAGAGTCGACCCACGTACTCAGATTTTTTAATATCCGAAATTATTTGGTCACCCGGTATGCACGCTAATTTTCAACTTTCACCGATTCCGGCGTTCAGCGGCTCGTTATAACGGTACGGGCGAGCACTTTACTTTCGTCTGGTCCGTTTCCCTAATTTCCGTAAAATAAGCCTGCTAATCGCTATATCTCCGAAATGGGTGGGTGCAGAGCAAAAAAGTTTTCGGGGGGGGATCCTCTATCCTATCCTATCCTCCATCCTATCCTATCCTGTATCCTATCCTATCCTCTATCCTATCCTATCCTCTATCCTATCCTATCCTCTGTCCTATCCTATCCTCTATCCTATGCTATCCTCTGTCCTATCCTATCCTCTATCCTATGCTATCCTCTATCCTATCCTCTATCCTATCCTATCGTCTATCCTATCCTCTATCCTATCCTATCCTCTATCCTATCCTATCCTCCATCCTATCCTATCCTCAATCCTATCCTTTCCTGTATCCTATCCAATCCTGTATCCTCTCCTGTCCTCTATCCTATCCTATCCTCTATTCGATCCTATCCTTTTATCTTATCCTATCCTATACTCTATCCTATACTATCCTCTATCCTATCAAATCCCCTATCCTATCCTCTATCCTATCCTATCCTCTATCCTATCGTATCCTCTATCCTATCCCATCTTCTATCCTATCCTATCCTCTATCCTATCAAATCCCCAACCCTATGCTCTGTCCTATCCTATCCTCTATCCTATCCTATCCTCTATCGTATCCTATCCTCTATCCTATCCTATCCTCTATCCTCTATCCTATCCTATCCTCTATCCTCTATCCTATCCTATCCGCTATCCTATCCTATCGTCTATCCTATCCTCTATCCTATCCTATCCTCTATCCTATCCTATCCTCCATCCTATCCTATCCTCAATCCTATCCTTTCCTGTATCCTATCCAATCCTCTATCCTATCCTATCCTCTATCCTATCCTATCCTCTATCCTATCCTATCCTCTATCCTATCCTATCCTCTATCCTATCCTATCCTGTATCCTATCCTATCCTCTATCCTATCCTATCGTCTATCCTATCCTCTATCCTATCCTATCCTCTATCCTATCCTATCCACTATCCAATCCTATCCTCTATCCTCTATCCTATCCTATCCTCTATCCTATCCTATCCTCTATTCTATCCTATCTTCTATCCTATCCTATCCTCTATCCTATCCTATCCTCTATCCTATCCTATCCTCTATCCTCTATCCTATCCTATCCTCTATCCTCTATCCTATCCTATCCTCTATCCTATCCTATCCTCCATCCTATCCTATCCTCAATCCTATCCTTTCCTGTATCCTATCCAATCCTGTATCCTCTCCTGTCCTCTATCCTATCCTATCCTCTATTCGATCCTATCCTTTTATCTTATCCTATCCTATACTCTATCCTTTACTATCCTCTATCCTATCAAATCCCCTACCCTATTCTCTGTCCAATCCTATCCTCTATCATATCCAATCCTGTATCCTATCCTGTCCTCTATCCTATCCTATCCTCTATCCTATCCTATCCTCTATCCTATCCTATCCTCTATAATATCCTATCTTCTATCCTATCCTATCCTCTATCCTATCAAATCCCCTATCCTATCCTCTATCCTCTATCCTATCCTATCATCTATCCTCTATCCTATCCAATCCTCTATCCTATCCTATCGTCTATCCTATCCTGTATCCTATCCTATCCTCTATCCTATCCTATCCTCCATCCTATCCTATCCTCAATCCTATCCTTTCCTGTATCCTATCCAATCCTGTATCCTATCCTGTCCTCTATCCTATCCTATCCTATATCCTATCCTATCCTCTATCCTATCCTATCTTCTATCCTATCCTATCCTCTATCCTATCAAATCCACTACCCTATTCTCTGTCCAATCCTATCCTCTATCCTATCCTATCCTCTATCCTATCTTATCCTCTATCCTATCCTATCCTCTATCCTATCCTATCCTCTATCCTATCCTATCCTCTATCCTCTATCCTATCCTATCCTCTATCTTCTATCCTATCCTATCCTCTATCCTATCCTATCGTCTATCCTATCCTCTATCCTATCCTATCCTCTATCCTACCCTATCCTCCATCCTATCCTATATCCTATCCTATCCTCTATCCTATCCTATCCTCTATCCTATCCTATCCTCTATCCTATCCTATCCTCTATCCTATCCTATCCTCTATCCTATCCTATCCTGTATTATATCCTATCCTCTATCCTATCCTATCCTCTATCCTATCCTATCCTCTATCCTATCCTATCCTGTATCCTATCCTATCCTCTATCCTATCCTATCCTCTATCCTATCAAATCCCCTATCCTATCCTCTATCCTATCCTATCATCTATCCTCTATCCTATCCAATCCTCTATCCTATCCTATCGTCTATCCTATCCTCTATCCTATCCTATCCTCTATCCTATCCTATCCACTATCCAATCCTATCCTCTATCCTCTATCCTATCCTATCCTCTATCCTATCCTATCCTCTATTCTATCCTATCTTCTATCCTATCCTATCCTCTATCCTATCCTATGCTCTATCCTATCCTATCGTCTATCCTATCCTCTATCCTATCCTATTCCTCTATCCTATCCTATCCTCTATCCTATCCTATCCTCTATCCTATCCTATCCTCTATCCTATCCTATCCTCTATCCTATCCTATCCTGTATTATATCCCATCCTCTATCCTATCCTATCCTCTATCCTATCCTATCCTCTATCCTATCCTATCCTGTATCCTATCCTATCCTCTATCCTATCCTATCCTCTATCCTATCAAATCCCCTATCCTATCCTCTATCCTATCCTATCATCTATCCTCTATCCTATCCAATCCTCTATCCTATCCTATCGTCTATCCTATCCTCTATCCTATCCTATCCTCTATCCTATCCTATCCACTATCCAATCCTATCCTCTATCCTCTATCCTATCCTATCCTCTATCCTATCCTATCCTCTATTCTATCCTATCTTCTATCCTATCCTATCCTCTATCCTATCCTATGCTCTATCCTATCCTATCGTCTATCCTATCCTCTATCCTATCCTATTCCTCTATCCTATCCTATCCTCTATCCTATCCTATCCTATATCCTATCCTATCCTCTATCCTATCCTATCCTCTATCCTATCCTATCCTCTATCCTATCCTATCCTCTATCCTATCCTATCCTCTATCCTATCCTATCCTCTATCCTATCCTATCCTGTATGCTATCCTATCCTCTATCCTATCCTATCCTCTATCCTATCCTATCCTCTGTCCTATCCTATCCTCTATCCTATGCTATCCTCTGTCCTATCCTATCCTCTATCCTATGCTATCCTCTATCCTATCCTCTATCCTATCCTATCGTCTATCCTATCCTATCCTCTGTCCTATCCTATCCTCTATCCTATCCTATCCTCTATCCTATCCTATCCTCTATCCTATCCTATCCTCTATCATATGCTATCCTCTGTCCTATCCTATCCTCTATCCTATGCTATCCTCTATCTTATCCTCTATCCTATCCTATCCTCTATCATATCCTATCCTCTATCCTATCAAATCCCCTATCCTATCCTCTATCCTATCCTATCCTGTATCCTATCCAATCCTCTATCCTATCCTCTATCCTATCCTATCCTCTATCCTATCCTTTTTTTTTTTTTTTTTTTTTAAAGGTATTTGCCTCTATTTAACTTTTCAATTTATACAAAATCGTTAAAAATCTATTATCGCTGGTCGCGCATGTACTTAATTTAATTTACTCTAATCGATTCGCTTAAACTTAATCTATTTTATATATACTAACACTTAAAGTAACTAAACTCGAGATTAACCCTAAGATTACAAATCTAAAACCTAAACTCTAAAAATTTACTAGCTAAACCTTATTAACCAAAAACCAAAAAACCAACACAAACAGTTGTAATTCTAATTTTTTCTATTAACCTAACCTATCTTATCTAAAATTCGCACAGAATCGCCGAGGTCCGCAGAAATCTACTTAGCGGCTACGATATTCTCTCTACCTACTAGCTACGAAAATTTGACGAAATTCGCAAAATTGTAAGAATTTTTGAAAAAATCTCGTGCGATCGACGGGAAAAATTCTAAAATCGCTTCGAATTATCTAAAATCGTCTGTAAGTGACGAAAAAACGCTAAGAAATGCTAAAATTCTGCTAATTTCTGGATTTCGCAAGAGGGAAGTGGGGGTTTTTGGATAGTTGACCCCCACTTATTCTTATATGTTTGTAAAGCCCTCGTTGAATGCGTAACTTGCCTCGTTGAAAGTTTTTTCGAGAATCAGCTCCTTCCCCTTGTCCGTGTTGTTATCTCGAAAAAGGGGGGGGGGGGTTCGACAAATTTTTTGCCTTGGGGAACTTCGTTCCCCAGATCACAGACACCCCTTAGATTCCCCTACAGAGTCGACCCACGTACTCAGATTTTTTAATATCCGAAATTATTTGGTCACCCGGTATGCACGCTAATTTTCAACTTTCACCGATTCCGGCGTTCAGCGGCTCGTTATAACGGTACGGGCGAGCACTTTACTTTCGTCTGGTCCGTTTCCCTAATTTCCGTAAAATAAGCCTGCTAATCGCTATATCTCCGAAATGGGTGGGTGCAGAGCAAAAAAGTTTTCGGGGGGGGATCCTCTATCCTATCCTATCCTCCATCCTATCCTATCCTGTATCCTATCCTATCCTCTATCCTATCCTATCCTCTATCCTATCCTATCCTCTGTCCTATCCTATCCTCTATCCTATGCTATCCTCTGTCCTATCCTATCCTCTATCCTATGCTATCCTCTATCCTATCCTCTATCCTATCCTATCGTCTATCCTATCCTCTATCCTATCCTATCCTCTATCCTATCCTATCCTCCATCCTATCCTATCCTCAATCCTATCCTTTCCTGTATCCTATCCAATCCTGTATCCTCTCCTGTCCTCTATCCTATCCTATCCTCTATTCGATCCTATCCTTTTATCTTATCCTATCCTATACTCTATCCTATACTATCCTCTATCCTATCAAATCCCCTATCCTATCCTCTATCCTATCCTATCCTCTATCCTATCGTATCCTCTATCCTATCCCATCTTCTATCCTATCCTATCCTCTATCCTATCAAATCCCCAACCCTATGCTCTGTCCTATCCTATCCTCTATCCTATCCTATCCTCTATCGTATCCTATCCTCTATCCTATCCTATCCTCTATCCTCTATCCTATCCTATCCTCTATCCTCTATCCTATCCTATCCGCTATCCTATCCTATCGTCTATCCTATCCTCTATCCTATCCTATCCTCTATCCTATCCTATCCTCCATCCTATCCTATCCTCAATCCTATCCTTTCCTGTATCCTATCCAATCCTCTATCCTATCCTATCCTCTATCCTATCCTATCCTCTATCCTATCCTATCCTCTATCCTATCCTATCCTCTATCCTATCCTATCCTGTATCCTATCCTATCCTCTATCCTATCCTATCCTCTATCCTATCCTATCCTCTATCCTATCCTATCCTGTATCCTATCCTGTCCTCTATCCTATCCTATCCTCTATCCTATCAAATCCCCTATCCTATCCTCTATCCTATCCTATCATCTATCCTCTATCCTATCCAATCCTCTATCCTATCCTATCGTCTATCCTATCCTCTATCCTATCCTATCCTCTATCCTATCCTATCCACTATCCAATCCTATCCTCTATCCTCTATCCTATCCTATCCTCTATCCTATCCTATCCTCTATTCTATCCTATCTTCTATCCTATCCTATCCTCTATCCTATCCTATGCTCTATCCTATCCTATCGTCTATCCTATCCTCTATCCTATCCTATTCCTCTATCCTATCCTATCCTCTATCCTATCCTATCCTATATCCTATCCTATCCTCTATCCTATCCTATCCTCTATCCTATCCTATCCTCTATCCTATCCTATCCTCTATCCTATCCTATCCTGTATCCTATCCTATCCTCTATCCTATCCTATCCTCTATCCTATCCTATCCACTATCCTATCCTATCCTGTATCCTATCCTATCCTCTATCCTATCCTATCCTCTATCCTATCAAATCCCCTATCCTATCCTCTATCCTATCCTATCCTATCCTGTATCCTATCCTATCCTCTATCCTATCCTATCGTCTATCCTATCCTCTATCCTATCCTATCCTCTATCCTATCCTATCCACTATCCAATCCTATCCTCTATCCTCTATCCTATCCTATCCTCTATCCTATCCTATCCTCTATTCTATCCTATCCTCTATCCTATGCTATCCTCTATCCTATCCTCTATCCTATCCTATCGTCTATCCTATCCTCTATCCTATCCTATCCTCTATCCTATCCTATCCTCCATCCTATCCTATCCTCAATCCTATCCTTTCCTGTATCCTATCCAATCCTGTATCCTCTCCTGTCCTCTATCCTATCCTATCCTCTATTCGATCCTATCCTTTTATCTTATCCTATCCTATACTCTATCCTATCCTATCCTCTATCCTATCAAATCCCCTATCCTATCCTCTATCCTATCGTATCCTCTATCCTATCCCATCTTCTATCCTATCCTATCCTCTATCCTATCAAATCCCCAACCCTATCCTCTGTCCTATCCTATCCTCCATCCTATCCTATCCTCTATCGTATCCTATCCTCTATCCTATCCTATCCTCTATCCTCTATCCTATCCTATCCTCTATCCTCTATCCTATCCTATCCTCTATCCTATCCTATCCTCTATTCTATCCTATCTTCTATCCTATCCTATCCTCTATCCTATCCTATGCTCTATCCTATCCTATCGTCTATCCTATCCTCTATCCTATCCTATTCCTCTATCCTATCCTATCCTGTATCCTATCCTATCCTCTATCCTATCCTATCCTCTATCCTATCCTATCCTCTGTCCTATCCTATCCTCTATCCTATGCTATCCTCTGTCCTATCCTATCCTCTATCCTATGCTATCCTCTATCCTATCCTCTATCCTATCCTATCGTCTATCCTATCCTCTATCCTATCCTATCCTCTATCCTATCCTATCCTCCATCCTATCCTATCCTCAATCCTATCCTTTCCTGTATCCTATCCAATCCTGTATCCTCTCCTGTCCTCTATCCTATCCTATCCTCTATTCGATCCTATCCTTTTATCTTATCCTATCCTATACTCTATCCTATACTATCCTCTATCCTATCAAATCCCCTATCCTATCCTCTATCCTATCCTATCCTCTATCCTATCGTATCCTCTATCCTATCCCATCTTCTATCCTATCCTATCCTCTATCCTATCAAATCCCCAACCCTATGCTCTGTCCTATCCTATCCTCTATCCTATCCTATCCTCTATCGTATCCTATCCTCTATCCTATCCTATCCTCTATCCTCTATATTATCCTATCCTCTATCCTCTATCCTATCCTATCCGCTATCCTATCCTATCGTCTATCCTATCCTCTATCCTATCCTATCCTCTATCCTATCCTATCCTCCATCCTATCCTATCCTCAATCCTATCCTTTCCTGTATCCTATCCAATCCTCTATCCTATCCTATCCTCTATCCTATCCTATCCTCTATCCTATCCTATCCTCTATCCTATCCTATCCTCTATCCTATCCTATCCTGTATCCTATCCTATCCTCTATCCTATCCTATCCTCTATCCTATCCTATCCTCTATCCTATCCTATCCTGTATCCTATCCTGTCCTCTATCCTATCCTATCCTCTATCCTATCAAATCCCCTATCCTATCCTCTATCCTATCCTATCATCTATCCTCTATCCTATCCAATCCTCTATCCTATCCTATCGTCTATCCTATCCTCTATCCTATCCTATCCTCTATCCTATCCTATCCACTATCCAATCCTATCCTCTATCCTCTATCCTATCCTATCCTCTATCCTATCCTATCCTCTATTCTATCCTATCTTCTATCCTATCCTATCCTCTATCCTATCCTATGCTCTATCCTATCCTATCGTCTATCCTATCCTCTATCCTATCCTATTCCTCTATCCTATCCTATCCTCTATCCTATCCTATCCTATATCCTATCCTATCCTCTATCCTATCCTATCCTCTATCCTATCCTATCCTCTATCCTATCCTATCCTCTATCCTATCCTATCCTCTATCCTATCCTATCCTGTATCCTATCCTATCCTCTATCCTATCCTATCCTCTATCCTATCCTATCCACTATCCTATCCTATCCTGTATCCTATCCTATCCTCTATCCTATCCTATCCTCTATCCTATCAAATCCCCTATCCTATCCTCTATCCTATCCTATCCTATCCTGTATCCTATCCTATCCTCTATCCTATCCTATCGTCTATCCTATCCTCTATCCTATCCTATCCTCTATCCTATCCTATCCACTATCCAATCCTATCCTCTATCCTCTATCCTCTATCCTATCCTATCCTCTATCCTATCCTATCCTCTATTCTATCCTATCCTCTATCCTATGCTATCCTCTATCCTATCCTCTATCCTATCCTATCGTCTATCCTATCCTCTATCCTATCCTATCCTCTATCCTATCCTATCCTCCATCCTATCCTATCCTCAATCCTATCCTTTCCTGTATCCTATCCAATCCTGTATCCTCTCCTGTCCTCTATCCTATCCTATCCTCTATTCGATCCTATCCTTTTATCTTATCCTATCCTATACTCTATCCTATCCTATCCTCTATCCTATCAAATCCCCTATCCTATCCTCTATCCTATCCTATCCTCTATCCTATCGTATCCTCTATCCTATCCCATCTTCTATCCTATCCTATCCTCTATCCTATCAAATCCCCAACCCTATCCTCTGTCCTATCCTATCCTCCATCCTATCCTATCCTCTATCGTATCCTATCCTCTATCCTATCCTATCCTCTATCCTCTATCCTATCCTATCCTCTATCCTCTATCCTATCCTATCCGCTATCCTATCCTATCGTCTATCCTATCCTCTATCCTATCCTATCCTCTATCCTATCCTATCCTCCATCCTATCCTATCCTCAATCCTATCCTTTCCTGTATCCTATCCAATCCTGTATCCTATCCTATGCTCTATCCTATCCTATCGTTTATCCTATCCTCTATTATATCCTATTCCTCTATCCTATCCTATCCTCTATCCTATCCTATCCTATATCCTATCCTATCCTCTATCCTATCCTATCCTCTATCCTATCCTATCCTCTATCCTATCCTATCCTCTATCCTATCCTATCCTCTATCCTATCCTATCCTGTATCCTATCCTATCCTGTATCCTATCCTATCCTCTATCCTATCCTATCCTCTATTATATCCTATTCCTCTATCCTATCCTATCCTCTATCCTATCCTATCCTATATCCTATCCTATCCTCTATCCTATCCTATCCTCTATCCTATCCTATCCTCTATCCTATCAAATCCCCTATCCTATCCTCTATCCTATCCTATCCTCTATCCTATCCTATCCTCTATCCTATCCTATCCTCTATCCTATCCTATCCTGTATCCTATCCTATCCTCTATCCTATCCTATCCTCTATTCTATCCTATCCTCTATCCTATCCTATCCTGTATCCTATCCTATCCTCTATCCTATCCTATCCTCTATCCTATCAAATCCCCTATCCTATCCTGTATCCTATCCTATCCTATCCTGTATCCTATCCTATCCTCTATCCTATCCTATCGTCTATCCTATCCTCTATCCTATCCTATCCTCTATCCTATCCTATCCACTATCCAATCCTATCCTCTATCCTCTATCCTATCCTATCCTCTATCCTATCCTATCCTCTATTCTATCCTATCTTCTATCCTATCCTATCCTCTATCCTATCCTATCCTCTATCCTATCCAATCCTCTATCCTATCCTATCGTCTATCCTATCCTCTATCCTATCCTATCCTCTATCCTATCCTATCCTCCATCCTATCCTATCCTCAATCCTATCCTTTCCTGTATCCTATCCAATCCTGTATCCTCTCCTGTCCTCTATCCTATCCTATCCTCTATTCGATCCTATCCTTTTATCTTATCCTATCCTATACTCTATCCTATACTATCCTCTATCCTATCAAATCCCCTATCCTATCCTCTATCCTATCCTATCCTCTATCCTATCGTATCCTCTATCCTATCCCATCTTCTATCCTATCCTATCCTCTATCCTATCAAATCCCCAACCCTATGCTCTGTCCTATCCTATCCTTTATCCTATCCTATCCTCTATCGTATCCTATCCTCTATCCTATCCTATCCTCTATCCTCTATCCTATCCTATCCTCTATCCTCTATCCTATCCTATCCGCTATCCTATCCTATCGTCTATCCTATCCTCTATCCTATCCTATCCTCTATCCTATCCTATCCTCCATCCTATCCTATCCTCAATCCTATCCTTTCCTGTATCCTATCCAATCCTGTATCCTATCCTGTCCTCTATCCTATCCCATCCTCTATCCTATCCTATGCTCGATCCTATCCTATCGTCTATCCTATCCTCTATCCTATCCTATTCCTCTATCCTATCCTATCCTCTATCCTATCCTATCCTATATCCTATCCTATCCTCTATCCTATCCTATCCTCTATCCTATCCTATCCTCTATCCTATCCTATCCTCTATCCTATCCTATCCTCTATCCTATCCTATCCTGTATCCTATCCTATCCTCTATCCTATCCTATCCTCTATCCTATCCTATCCTCTATCCTATCCTATCCTGTATCCTATCCTGTCCTCTATCCTATCCTATCCTCTATCCTATCAAATCCCCTATCCTATCCTCTATCCTATCCTATCATCTATCCTCTATCCTATCCAATCCTCTATCCTATCCTATCGTCTATCCTATCCTCTATCCTATCCTATCCTCTATCCTATCCTATCCACTATCCAATCCTATCCTCTATCCTCTATCCTATCCTATCCTCTATCCTATCCTATCCTCTATTCTATCCTATCTTCTATCCTATCCTATCCTCTATCCTATCCTATGCTCTATCCTATCCTATCGTCTATCCTATCCTCTATCCTATCCTATTCCTCTATCCTATCCTATCCTCTATCCTATCCTATCCTATATCCTATCCTATCCTCTTTCCTATCCTATCCTCTATCCTATCCTATCCTCTATCCTATCCTATCCTCTATCCTATCCTATCCTCTATCCTATCCTATCCTGTATCCTATCCTATCCTCTATCCTATCCTATCCTCTATCCTATCCTATCCACTATCCTATCCTATCCTGTATCCTATCCTATCCTCTATCCTATCCTATCCTCTATCCTATCAAATCCCCTATCCTATCCTCTATCCTATCCTATCCTATCCTGTATCCTATCCTATCCTCTATCCTATCCTATCGTCTATCCTATCCTCTATCCTATCCTATCCTCTATCCTATCCTATCCACTATCCAATCCTATCCTCTATCCTCTATCCTATCCTATCCTCTATCCTATCCTATCCTCTATTCTATCCTATCCTCTATCCTATGCTATCCTCTATCCTATCCTCTATCCTATCCTATCGTCTATCCTATCCTCTATCCTATCCTATCCGCTATCCTATCCTATCGTCTATCCTATCCTCTATCCTATCCTATCCTCTATCCTATCCTATCCTCCATCCTATCCTATCCTCAATCCTATCCTTTCCTGTATCCTATCCAATCCTGTATCCTATCCTATGCTCTATCCTATCCTATCGTTTATCCTATCCTCTATTATATCCTATTCCTCTATCCTATCCTATCCTCTATCCTATCCTATCCTATATCCTATCCTATCCTCTATCCTATCCTATCCTCTATCCTATCCTATCCTCTATCCTATCCTATCCTCTATCCTATCCTATCCTCTATCCTATCCTATCCTGTATCCTATCCTATCCTGTATCCTATCCTATCCTCTATCCTATCCTATCCTCTATTATATCCTATTCCTCTATCCTATCCTATCCTCTATCCTATCCTATCCTATATCCTATCCTATCCTCTATCCTATCCTATCCTCTATCCTATCCTATCCTCTATCCTATCAAATCCCCTATCCTATCCTCTATCCTATCCTATCCTCTATCCTATCCTATCCTCTATCCTATCCTATCCTCTATCCTATCCTATCCTGTATCCTATCCTATCCTCTATCCTATCCTATCCTCTATTCTATCCTATCCTCTATCCTATCCTATCCTGTATCCTATCCTATCCTCTATCCTATCCTATCCTCTATCCTATCAAATCCCCTATCCTATCCTGTATCCTATCCTATCCTATCCTGTATCCTATCCTATCCTCTATCCTATCCTATCGTCTATCCTATCCTCTATCCTATCCTATCCTCTATCCTATCCTATCCACTATCCAATCCTATCCTCTATCCTCTATCCTATCCTATCCTCTATCCTATCCTATCCTCTATTCTATCCTATCTTCTATCCTATCCTATCCTCTATCCTATCCTATCCTCTATCCTATCCAATCCTCTATCCTATCCTATCGTCTATCCTATCCTCTATCCTATCCTATCCTCTATCCTATCCTATCCTCCATCCTATCCTATCCTCAATCCTATCCTTTCCTGTATCCTATCCAATCCTGTATCCTATCCTGTCCTCTATCCTATCCTATCCTCTATCCTATCCTATCCTCTATCCTATCCTATCCTGCATCCTATCCTATCCTCTGTCCTATCCTATCCTCTATCCTATCCTATCCTCTATCCTATCCTATCATCTATCCTCTATCCTATCCTATCCTGTATCCTATCCTATCCTCTATCCTATCCTATCCTCTATCCTATCAAATCCCCTATCCTATCCTGTATCCTATCCTATCCTATCCTGTATCCTATCCTATCCTCTATCCTATCCTATCGTCTATCCTATCCTCTATCCTATCCTATCCTCTGTCCTATCCTATCCTCTATCGTATCCTATCCTCTATCCTATCCTATCCTCTATCCTATCCTATCCTCTATCCCCTATCCTATCCTATCCTCTATCCTCTATCCTATCCTATCCTCTATCCTATCCTATCGTCTATCCTATCCTCTATCCTATCCTATCCTCTATCCTATCCTATCCTCCATCCTATCCTATCCTCAATCCTATCCTTTCCTGTATCCTATCCAATCCTGTATCCTATCCTGTCCTCTATCCTATCCTATCCTCTATCCTATCCTATGCTCTATCCTATCCTATCGTCTATCCTATCCTCTATCCTATCCTATTCCTCTATCCTATCCTATCCTCTATCCTATCCTATGCTCTATCCTATCCTATAGTCTATCCTATCCTCTATCCTATACTATTCCTCTATCATATCCTATCCTCTATCCTATCCTCTATCCTATCCTCTATCCTATCCTATCCTCTATCCTATCCTATCCTCCATCCTATCCTATCCTCAATCCTATCCTTTCCTGTATCCTATCCAATCCTATATCCTACCCTGTCCTCTATCCTATCCTATCCTCTATCCTATCCTATCCTCTATCCTATCCTATCTTTTATCCTACCTTATCATCTATCCTATCAAATCCCCTATCCTATCCTCTATCCTATCCTATCCTCTATCCTATCCTATCCTCTATCCTATCCTATCCTCTATCCTATCCTATCCTCCATCCTATCCTTTCCTGTATCCTATCCAATCCTGTATCCTATCCTGTCCTCTATCCTATCGTATCCTCTATCCTATCCTATCCTCTATCCTATCCTATCCTGCATCCTATCCTATCCTCTGTCCTATCCTATCCTCTATCCTATCCTATCCTCTATCCTATCCTATCATCTATCCTCTATCCTATCCTATTAAATCCCCTATCCTATCCTCTATCCTACCCTATCCTCTGTCCTATACTATCCTCCATCCTATCCTATCCTCAATCCTATCCTTTCCTGTATCCTATCCAATCCTGTATCCTATCCTGTCCTCTATCCTATCCCATCCTCTATCCTATCCTATGCTCTATCCTATCCTATGCTCTATCCTATCCTATCGTCTATCCTATCCTCTATCCTATCCTATTCCTCTATCCTATCCTATCCTCTATCCTATCCTATCCTATATCCTATCCTATCCTCTATCCTATCCTATCCTCTATCCTATCCTATCCTCTATCCTATCCTATCCTCTATCCTATCCTATCCTCTATCCTATCCTATCCTGTATCCTATCCTATCCTCTATCCTATCCTATCCTCTATCCTATCCTATCCTCTATCCTATCCTATCCTGTATCCTATCCTATCCTCTATCCTATCCTATCCTCTATCCTATCAAATCCCCTATCCTATCCTCTATCCTATCCTATCATCCATCCTCTATCCTATCCAATCCTCTATCCTATCCTATCGTCTATTCTATCCTCTATCCTATCCTATCCTCTATCCTATCCTATCCACTATCCAATCCTATCCTCTATCCTCTATCCTATCCTATCCTCTATCCTATCCTATCCTCTATTCTATCCTATCTTCTATCCTATCCTATCCTCTATCCTATCCTATGCTCTATCCTATCCTATCGTCTATCCTATCCTCTATCCTATCCTATTCCTCTATCCTATCCTATCCTCTATCCTATCCTATCCTATATCCTATCCTATCCTCTATCCTATCCTATCCTCTATCCTATCCTATCCTCTATCCTATCCTATCCTATATCCTATCCTATCCTCTATCCTATCCTATCCTCTATCCTATCCTATCCTCTATCCTATCCTATCCTCTATCCTATCCTATCATCTATCCTCTATCCTATCCAATCCTCTATCCTATCCTATCGTCTATCCTATCCTCTATCCTATCCTATCCTCTATCCTATCCTATCCACTATCCAATCCTATCCTCTATCCTCTATCCTATCCTATCCTCTATCCTATCCTATCCTCTATTCTATCCTATCTTCTATCCTATCCTATCCCCTATCCTATCCTATGCTCTATCCTATCCTATCGTCTATCCTATCCTCTATCCTATCCTATTCCTCTATCCTATCCTATCCTCTATCCTATCCTATCCTATATCCTATCCTATCCTCTATCCTATCCTATCCTCTATCCTATCCTATCCTCTATCCTATCCTATCCTCTATCCTATCAAATCCCCTATCCTATCCTCTATCCTATCCTATCCTCTATCCTATCGTATCCTCTATCCTATCCCATCTTCTATCCTATCCTATCCTCTATCCTATCAAATCCCCAACCCTATCCTCTGTCCTATCCTATCCTCCATCCTATCCTATCCTCTATCGTATCCTATCCTCTATCCTATCCTATCCTCTATCCTCTATCCTATCCTATCCTCTATCCTCTATCCTATCCTATCCGCTATCCTATCCTATCGTCTATCCTATCCTCTATCCTATCCTATCCTCTATCCTATCCTATCCTATATCCTATCCTATCCTCTATCCTATCCTATCCTCTATCCTATCCTATCCTCTATCCTATCCTATCCTATATCCTATCCTATCCTCTATCCTATCCTATCCTCTATCCTATCCTATCCTCTATCCTATCCTATCCTCTATCCTATCCTATCCTCTATCCTATCCTATCCTGTATCCTATCCTATCCTCTATCCTATCCTATCCTCTATCCTATCCTATCCTCTATCCTATCCTATCCTGTATCCTATCCTATCCTCTATCCTATCCTATCCTCTATCCTATCAAATCCCCTATCCTATCCTCTATCCTATCCTATCATCTATCCTCTATCCTATCCAATCCTCTATCCTATCCTATCGTCTATCCTATCCTCTATCCTATCCTATCCTCTATCCTATCCTATCCACTATCCAATCCTATCCTCTATCCTCTATCCTATCCTATCCTCTATCCTATCCTATCCTCTATTCTATCCTATCTTCTATCCTATCCTATCCTCTATCCTATCCTATGCTCTATCCTATCCTATCGTCTATCCTATCCTCTATCCTATCCTATTCCTCTATCCTATCCTATCCTCTATCCTATCCTATCCTATATCCTATCCTATCCTCTATCCTATCCTATCCTCTATCCTATCCTATCCTCTATCCTATCCTATCCTCTATCCTATCCTATCCTCTATCCTATCCTATCCTGTATCCTATCCTATCCTCTATCCTATCCTATCCTCTATCCTATCCTATCCTCTATCCTATCCTATCCTGTATCCTATCCTATCCTCTATCCTATTATATCCTCTATCCTATCAAATCCCCTATCCTATCCTCTATCCTATCCTATCCTCTATCCTATCGTATCCTCTATCCTATCCCATCATCTATCCTATCCTATCCTCTATCCTATCAAATCCCCAACCCTATCCTCTGTCCTATCCTATCCTCCATCCTATCCTATCCTCTATCGTATCCTATCCTCTATCCTATCCTATCCTCTATCCTCTATCCTATCCTATCCTCTATCCTCTATCCTATCCTATCCGCTATCCTATCCTATCGTCTATCCTATCCTCTATCCTATCCTATCCTCTATCCTATCCTATCCTCCATCCTATCCTATCCTCAATCCTATCCTTTCCTGTATCCTATCCAATCCTGTATCCTATCCTATGCTCTATCCTATCCTATCGTTTATCCTATCCTCTATTATATCCTATTCCTCTATCCTATCCTATCCTCTATCCTATCCTATCCTATATCCTATCCTATCCTCTATAATATCCTATCCTCTATCCTATCCTATCCTCTATCCTATCCTATCCTCTATCCTATCCTATCCTCTATCCTATCCTATCCTGTATCCTATCCTATCCTGTATCCTATCCTATCCTCTATCCTATCCTATCCTCTATCCTATCCTATCCTCTATCCTATCCTATCCTGTATCCTATCCTATCCTCTATCCTATCCTATCCTCTATCCTATCAAATCCCCTATCCTATCCTCTATCCTATCCTATCATCTATCCTCTATCCTATCCAATCCTCTATCCTATCCTATCGTCTATCCTATCCTCTATCCTATCCTATCCTCTATCCTATCCTATCCACTATCCAATCCTATCCTCTATCCTCTATCCTATCCTATCCTCTATCCTATCCTATCCTCTATTCTATCCTATCTTCTATCCTATCCTATCCTCTATCCTATCCTATGCTCTATCCTATCCTATCGTCTATCCTATCCTCTATCCTATCCTATTCCTCTATCCTATCCTATCCTCTATCCTATCCTATCCTATATCCTATCCTATCCTCTATCCTATCCTATCCTCTATCCTATCCTATCCTCTATCCTATCCTATCCTCTATCCTATCCTATCCTGTATCCTATCCTATCCTCTATCCTATCCTATCCTCTATTCTATCCTATCCTCTATCCTATCCTATCCTGTATCCTATCCTATCCTCTATCCTATCCTATCCTCTATCCTATCAAATCCCCTATCCTATCCTGTATCCTATCCTATCCTATCCTGTATCCTATCCTATCCTATCCTGTATCCTATCCTATCCTCTATCCTATCCTATCGTCTATCCTATCCTCTATCCTATCCTATCCTCTATCCTATCCTATCCACTATCCAATCCTATCCTCTATCCTCTATCCTATCCTATCCTCTATCCTATCCTATCCTCTATTCTATCCTATCTTCTATCCTATCCTATCCTCTATCCTATCCTATCCTCTATCCTATCCAATCCTCTATCCTATCCTATCGTCTATCCTATCCTCTATCCTATCCTATCCTCTATCCTATCCTATCCTCCATCCTATCCTATCCTCAATCCTATCCTTTCCTGTATCCTATCCAATCCTGTATCCTATCCTGTCCTCTATCCTATCCTATCCTCTATCCTATCCTATCCTCTAACCTATCCTGCATCCTATCCTATCCTCTGTCCTATCCTATCCTCTATCCTATCCTATCCTCTATCCTATCCTATCATCTATCCTCTATCCTATCCTATCCTGTATCCTATCCTATCCTCTATCCTATCCTATCCTCTATCCTATCAAATCCCCTATCCTATCCTGTATCCTATCCTATCCTATCCTGTATCCTATCCTATCCTCTATCCTATCCTATCGTCTATCCTATCCTCTATCCTATCCTATCCTCTGTCCTATCCTATCCTCTATCGTATCCTATCCTCTATCCTATCCTATCCTCTATCCTATCCTATCCTCTATCCCCTATCCTATCCTATCCTCTATCCTCTATCCTATCCTATCCTCTATCCTATCCTATCGTCTATCCTATCCTCTATCCTATCCTATCCTCTATCCTATCCTATCCTCCATCCTATCCTATCCTCAATCCTATCCTTTCCTGTATCCTATCCAATCCTGTATCCTATCCTGTCCTCTATCCTATCCTATGCTCTATCCTATCCTATCGTCTATCCTATCCTCTATCCTATCCTATTCCTCTATCCTATCCTATCCTCTATCCTATCCTATGCTCTATCCTATCCTATAGTCTATCCTATCCTCTATCCTATACTATTCCTCTATCATATCCTATCCTCTATCCTATCCTCTATCCTATCCTCTATCCTATCCTATCCTCTATCCTATCCTATCCTCAATCCAATCCTTTCCTGTATCCTATCCAATCCTGTATCCTACCCTGTCCTCTATCCTATCCTATCCTCTATCCTATCCTATCCTCTATCCTATCCTATCCTGTATCCTATCCTATCCTCTATCCTATCCTATCCTCTATCGTATCCTATCCTCTATCCTATCCTATCTTTTATCCTACCTTATCATCTATCCTATCAAATCCATTATCCTATCCTCTATCCTATCCTATCCTCTATCCTATCCTATCCTCTATCCTATCCTATCCTCTATCCTATCCTATCCTCCATCCTATCCTTTCCTGTATCCTATCCAATCCTGTATCCTATCCTGTCCTCTATCCTATCCTATCCTCTATCCTATCCTATCCTCTATCCTATCCTATCCTGCATCCTATCCTATCCTCTGTCCTATCCTATCCTCTATCCTATCCTATCCTCTATCCTATCCTATCATCTATCCTCTATCCTATCCTATTAAATCCCCTATCCTATCCTCTATCCTACCCTATCCTCTGTCCTATACTATCCTCCATCCTATCCTATCCTCAATCCTATCCTTTCCTGTATCCTATCCAATCCTGTATCCTATCCTGTCCTCTATCCTATCCCATCCTCTATCCTATCCTATGCTCTATCCTATCCTATGCTCTATCCTATCCTATCGTCTATCCTATCCTCTATCCTATCCTATTCCTCTATCCTATCCTATCCTCTATCCTATCCTATCCTATATCCTATCCTATCCTCTATCCTATCCTATCCTCTATCCTATCCTATCCTCTATCCTATCCTATCCTCTATCCTATCCTATCCTCTATCCTATCAAATCCCCTATCCTATCCTCTATCCTATCCTATCATCCATCCTCTATCCTATCCAATCCTCTATCCTATCCTATCGTCTATTCTATCCTCTATCCTATCCTATCCTCTATCCTATCCTATCCACTATCCAATCCTATCCTCTATCCTCTATCCTATCCTATCCTCTATCCTATCCTATCCTCTATTCTATCCTATCTTCTATCCTATCCTATCCTCTATCCTATCCTATGCTCTATCCTATCCTATCGTCTATCCTATCCTCTATCCTATCCTATTCCTCTATCCTATCCTATCCTCTATCCTATCCTATCCTATATCCTATCCTATCCTCTATCCTATCCTATCCTCTATCCTATCCTATCCTCTATCCTATCCTATCCTCTATCCTATCCTATCCTGTATCCTATCCTATCCTCTATCCTATCCTATCCTCTATCCTATCCTATCCTCTATCCTATCCTATCCTCTATCCTATCCTATCCTCTATCCTATCCTATCCTCTATCCTATCCTATCGTCTATCCTATCCTCTGTCCTATCCCATCCTCTATCCTATCCTATCCACTATCCAATCCTATCCTCTATCCTCTATCCTATCCTATCCTCTATCCTATCCTATCCTCTATTCTATCCTATCTTCTATCCTATCCTATCCTCTATCCTATCCTATCCTCTATCGTATCCAATCCTCTATCCTATCCTATCGTCTATCCTATCCTCTATCCTATCCTATCCTCTATCCTATCCTATCCTCCATCCTATCCTATCCTCAATCCTATCCTTTCCTGTATCCTATCCAATCCTGTATCCTATCCTGTCCTCTATCCTATCCTATCCTCTATCCTATCCTATCCTCTATCCTATCCTATCCTGCATCCTATCCTATCCTCTGTCCTATCCTATCCTCTATCCTATCCTATCCTCTATCCTATCCTATCATCTATCCTCTATCCTATCCTATCCTGTATCCTATCCTATCCTCTATCCTATCCTATCCTCTATCCTATCAAATCCCCTATCCTATCCTGTATCCTATCCTATCCTATCCTGTATCCTATCCTATCCTCTATCCTATCCTATCGTCTATCCTATCCTCTATCCTATCCTATCCTCTATCCTATCCTATCCTCCATCCTATCCTATCCTCAATCCTATCCTTTCCTGTATCCTATCCAATCCTATATCCTATCCTGTCCTCTATCCTATCCTATCCTCTATCCTATCCTATCCTCTATCCTATCCTATCTTCTATCCTATCCTATCCTCTATCCTATCAAATCACCTACCCTATTCTCTGTCCTATCCTATCCTCTATCCTATCCTATCCTCTATCCTATCCTATCCTCTATCCTATCCTATCCTCTATCCTATCCTATCCTCTATTCTATCCTATCCTCTATCCTATCCTATCCTCTATCCTATCCTATCCTCTATCCTATCCTATCCTCTATCCTATCCTATCCTCTATCCTCTATCCTATCCTTTCCTCTATCCTCTATCCTCTATCCTATCCTATCCTATCGTCTATCCTATCGTCTATCCTAACCTCTATCCTATCCTATCCTATCGTCTATCCTATCCTCTATCCTATCCTCTATCCTCTATCCTATCCTATCCTCCATCCTATCCTATCCTCAATCCTATCGTTTCCTGTATCCTATCCAATCCTGTATCCTATCCTGTCCTCTATCCTATCCTATCCTCTATCCTATCCTATGCTCTATCCTATCCTATCGTCTATCCTATCCTCTATCCTATCCTATTCCTCTATCCTAACCTATCCTCTATCCTATCCTATCCTATATCCTATCCTATCCTCTATCCTATCCTATCCTCTATCCTATCCTATCCTCTATTCCTATCCTCTATCCTATCCTATCCTCTATCCTATCCTATCCTCTATCCTATCCTATACTCTATCCTATCCTATCCTCTATCCTATCCTATCCTCTATCCTATCCTATCCTCTATCCTATCCTATCCTCTATCCTATCTTATCCTCTATCCTATCCTATCCTCTATCCTATCCTATCCTCTATCCTATCCTATCCTCTATCCTATCCTATCCTCTATCCTATCCTATCCTCTATCCTATCCTATCCTCTATCCTATCCTATCCTCTATCCTATCCTATCCTCTATCCTATCCTATCCTCTATCCTATCCTATCCTCTATCCTATCCTATCCTCTATCCTATCCTATCCTCTATCCTATCCTATCCTCTATCCTATCCTATCCTCTATCCTATCCTATCCTCTATCCTATCCTATCCTCTATCCTATCCTATCCTCTATCCTATCCTATCCTCTATCCTATCCTATCCTCTATCCTATCCTATCCTCTATCCTATCCTATCCTCTATCCTATCCTATCCTCTATCCTATCCTATCCTCTATCCTATCCTATCCTCTATCCTATCCTATCCTCTATCCTATCAAATCCCCTATCCTATCCTCTATCCTATCCTATCCTGTATCCTATCCAATCCTCTATCCTATCCTCTATCCTATCCTATCCTCTATACTATCCTATCCTCCATCCTATCCTATCCTGTATCCTATCCTATCCTCTATCCTATCCTATCCTCTATCCTATCCTATCCTCTGTCCTATCCTATCCTCTATATTATCCTATCCTCTATCCTATCCTATCCTCTATCCTATCCTATCCTCTATCCTATCCTATCCTCTATCCTATCCTATCCTCTATCCTATCCTATACTCTATCCTATCCTATCCTCTATCCTATCCTATCCTCTATCCTATCCTATCCTCTATCCTATCCTATCCTCTATCCTATCCTATCCTCTATCCTATCCTATCCTCTATCCTATCCTATCCTCTATCCTATCCTATCCTCTATCCTATCCTATCCTCTATGCTATCCTATCCTCTATCCTATCCTATCCTCTATCCTATCAAATCCCCTATCCTATCCTCTATCCTATCCTATCCTGTATCCTATCCTATCCTCTATCCTATCCTATCCTATATCCTATCCTATCCTCTATCCTATCCTATCCTCTATCCTATCCTATCCTCTATCCTATCCTATCCTCTATCCTATCCTATCCTCTATCCTATCCTATCCTGTATCCTATCCTATCCTCTATCCTATCCTATCCTCTATCCTATCCTATCCTCTATCCTATCCTATCCTGTATCCTATCCTATCCTCTATCCTATCCTATCCTCTATCCTATCAAATCCCCTATCCTATCCTCTATCCTATCCTATCATCCATCCTCTATCCTATCCAATCCTCTATCCTATCCTATCCTCTATCCTATCCTATCCACTATCCAATCCTATCCTCTATCCTCTATCCTATCCTATCCTCTATCCTATCCTATCCTCTATTCTATCCTATCTTCTATCCTATCCTATCCTCTATCCTATCCTATGCTCTATCCTATCCTATCGTCTATCCTATCCTCTATCCTATCCTATTCCTCTATCCTATCCTATCCTCTATCCTATCCTATCCTATATCCTATCCTATCCTCTATCCTATCCTATCCTCTATCCTATCCTATCCTCTATCCTATCCTATCCTCTATCCTATCCTATCCTGTATCCTATCCTATCCTCTATCCTATCCTATCCTCTATCCTATCCTATCCTCTATCCTATCCTATCCTCTATCCTATCCTATCCTCTATCCTATCCTATCCTCTATCCTATCCTATCGTCTATCCTATCCTCTATCCTATCCTATCCTCTATCCTATCCTATCCACTATCCAATCCTATCCTCTATCCTCTATCCTATCCTATCCTCTATCCTATCCTATCCTCTATTCTATCCTATCTTCTATCCTATCCTATCCTCTATCCTATCCTATGCTCTATCCTATCCTATCGTCTATCCTATCCTCTATCCTATCCTATTCCTCTATCCTATCCTATCCTCTATCCTATCCTATCCTATATCCTATCCTATCCTCTATCCTATCCTATCCTCTATCCTATCCTATCCTCTATCCTATCCTATCCTCTATCCTATCCTATCCTCTATCCTATCCTATCCTGTATCCTATCCTATCCTCTATCCTATCCTATCCTCTATCCTATCCTATCCTCTATCCTATCCTATCCTCTATCCTATCCTATCCTCTATCCTATCCTATCCTCTATCCTATCCTATCCTCTATCCTATCCTATCCTGTATCCTATCCTATCCTCTATCCTATCCTATCCTCTATCCTATCCTATCCTCTATCCTATCCTATCCTGTATCCTATCCTATCCTCTATCCTATCCTATCCTCTATTCGATCCTATCCTTTTATCTTATCCTATCCTATACTCTATCCTATACTATCCTCTATCCTATCAAATCCCCTATCCTATCCTCTATCCTATCCTATCCTATCCTATCCTATCTCTATCCTATCCTCTATCCTTATCCTATCCTCTATCCTCTATCGTATCCTATACTCTATCCTATCCTATCCTCTATCCTCTATCCTATCCTATCCTCTATCCTCTATCCTATCCTATCCGCTATCCTATCCTATCGTCTATCCTATCCTCTATCCTATCCTATCCTCTATCCTATCCTATCCTCCATCCTATCCTATCCTATATCCTATCCTATCTCTATCCTATCCTATCCTATCCTCTATCCTATCCTATCCTCTATCCTATCCTATCCTCTATCCTATCCTATCCTCTATCCTATCCTATCCTGTATCCTATCCTATCCTCTATCCTATCCTATCCTCTATCCTATCCTATCCTCTATCCTATCCTATCCTCTATCCTATCCTATCCTGTATCCTATCCTATTCTCTATCCTATCCTATCCTCTATCCTATCAAATCCCCTATCCTATCCTCTATCCTATCCTATCCTATCCTGTATCCTATCCTATCCTCTATCCTATCCTATCGTCTATCCTATCCTCTATCCTATCCTATCATCTATCCTCTATCCTATCCTATTAAATCCCCTATCCTATCCTCTATCCTACCCTATCCTCTGTCCTATCCTATCCTCTATCCTATCCTATCCTCTATCCTATCCTATCCTCTATCCTATCCTATCCTCTATCCTATCCTATCCTCTATCCTCTATCCTATCCTATCCTCTATCCTCTATCCTATCCTATCCTCTATCCTCTATCCTATCCTATCCTCTATCCTATCCTATCGTCTATCCTATCCTCTATCCTATCCTATCCTCTATCCTATCCTATCCTCCATCCTATCCTATCCTCAATCCTATCCTTTCCTGTATCCTATCCAATCCTGTATCCTATCCGGTCCTCTATCCTATCCTATCCTCTATCCTATCCTATGCTCTATCCTATCCTATCGTCTATCCTATCCTCTATCCTATCCTTTTCCTCTATCCTATCCTATCCTCTATCCTATCCTATGCTCTATCCTATCCTATAGTCTATCCTATCCTCTATCCTATACTATTCCTCTATCATATCCTATCCTCTATCCTATCCTCTATCCTATCCTATCCTCTATCCTATCCTATCCTCCATCCTATCCTATCCTCAATCCTATCCTTTCCTGTATCCTATCCAATCCTGTATCCTACCCTGTCCTCTATCCTATCCTATCCTCTATCCTATCCTATCCTCTATCCTATGCTATCCTCTGTCCTATCCTATCCTCTATCCTATGCTATCCTCTATCCTATCCTCTATCCTATCCTATCGTCTATCCTATCCTCTATCCTATCCTATCCTCTATCCTATCCTATCCTCCATCCTATCCTATCCTCAATCCTATCCTTTCCTGTATCCTATCCAATCCTGTATCCTCTCCTGTCCTCTATCCTATCCTATCCTCTATTCGATCCTATCCTTTTATCTTATCCTATCCTATACTCTATCCTATCCTATCCTCTATCCTATCAAATCCCCTATCCTATCCTCTATCCTATCCTATCCTCTATCCTATCGTATCCTATATCCTATCCCATCTTCTATCCTATCCTATCCTCTATCCTATCAAATCCCCAACCCTATCCTCTGTCCTATCCTATCCTCCATCCTATCCTATCCTCTATCGTATCCTATCCTCTATCCTATCCTATCCTCTATCCTCTATCCTATCCTATCCTCTATCCTATCCTCTATCCTATCCTATCCTCTATCCTATCCTATCCTCCATCCTATCCTATCCTCAATCCTATCCTTTCCTGTATCCTATCCAATCCTGTATCCTATCCTGTCCTCTATCCTATCCCATCCTCTATCCTATCCTATGCTCTATCCTATCCTATCGTCTATCCTATCCTCTATCCTATCCTATTCCTCTATCCTATCCTATCCTCTATCCTATCCTATCCTATATCCTATCCTATCCTCTATCCTATCCTATCCTCTATCCTATCCTATCCTCTATCCTATCCTATCCTCTATCCTATCCTATCCTCTATCCTATCCTATCCTCTATCCTATCCTATCCTCTATCCTATCCTATCCTGTATCCTATCCTATCCTCTATCCTATCCTATCCTCTATCCTATCCTATCCTCTATCCTATCCTATCCTGTATCCTATCCTATCCTCTATCCTATCCTATCCTCTATCCTATCAAATCCCCTATCCTATCCTCTATCCTATCCTATCCTGTATCCTATCCAATCCTCTATCCTATCCTCTATCCTATCCTATCCTCTATCCTATCCTATCCTCCATCCTATCCTATCCTGTATCCTATCCTCTCCTCTATCCTATCCTATCCTATCTTCTATCCTATCCTATCCTCTGTCCTATCCTATCCTCTAACCTATCCTATCCTCTATCCTATCCTCTATGCTATCCTCTATCCTATCCTATCGTCTACCCTATCCTCTATCCTATCCTATCCTCTATCCTATCCTATCCTCCATCCTATCCTATCCTCAATCCTATCCTTTCCTGTATCCTATCCAATCCTGTATCCTCTCCTGTCCTCTATCCTATAGTATCCTCTATTCGATCCTATCCTTTTATCCTATCCTATCCTATCCTCTATCCTATCCTATCTTCTATCCTATCCTATCCTCTATCCTATCCTATCCTCTATCCTATCCTATCCTCTATCCTATCCTATCCTCTATCCTATCCTATCCTATCCTCTATCCTATCCTATCCTCTATCCTATCCTATCCTCTATCCTATCCTATCCTCTATCCTATCCTATCCTCTATCCTATCCTATCCTATCCTCTATCCTATCCTATCCTCTATCCTATCCTATCCTCTATCCTATCCTATCCTCTATCCTATCAAATCCCCTATCCTATCCTCTATTCTATCCTATCCTGTATCCTATCCAATCCTCTATCCTATCCTCTATTCCTATCCTATCCTCTATCCTATCCTATCCTCCATCCTATCCTATCCTGTATCCTATCCTATCCTCTATCCTATCCTATCCTCTATCCTATCCTATCTTCTATCCTATCCTATCCTCTATCCTATCAATTCCCCAACCCTATCCTCTGTCCTATCCTATCTTCTATCCTATCCTATCCTCTATCGTATCCTATCCTATCCTCTATCCTCTATCCTATCCTATCCTCTATCCTATCCTATCCTCTCTTCTATCCTATCCTCAACCCTATCCTATCCTGTATCCTATCCTATCCTGTATCCTATCCTATCCTCTATTCTATCCTATCCTCCATCCTATCCTATCCTCAATCCTATCCTTTCCTGCATCCTATCCAATCCTGTATCCTATCCTGTCCCCTATCCTATCCTATCCTCTATCCTATCCTATCCTCTATCCTATCCTATCCTCTATCCTATCCTATCCTATCCTCTATCCTATCCTATCCTCTATCCTATCCTATCCTCTATCCTATCCTATCCTCTATCCTATCCTATCCTCTATCCTATCAAATCCCCTATCCTATCCTCTATTCTATCCTATCCTGTATCCTATCCAATCCTCTATCCTATCCTCTATCCTATCCTATCCTCTATCCTATCCTATCCTCCATCCTATCCTATCCTGTATCCTATCCTATCCTCTATCCTATCCTATCCTCTATCCTATCCTATCTACTATCCTATCTTATCCTCTATCTTATCAAATCCCCAACCCTATCCTCTGTCCTATCCTATCCTCTATCCTATCCTATCCTCTATCGTATCCTATCCTATCCTCTATCCTCTATCCTATCCTATCCTCTATCCTATCCTATCCTCTATTCTATCCTATCCTCTACCCTATCCTATCCTCTATCCTATCCTATCCTGTATCCTATCCTATCCTCTATTCTATCCTATCCTCCATCCTATCCTATCCTCAATCCTATCCTTTCCTGCATCCTATCCAATCCTGTATCCTATCCTGTCCTCTATCCTATCCTATCCTCTATCCTATCCTATCCTCTATCCTATCCTATCCTCTATCCTATCCTATCCTATATCCTATCCTATCCTCTATCCTATCCTATCCTCTATCCTATCCTATCCTCCATCCTATCCTATCCTCAATCCTACCCTTTCCTGTATCCTATCCAATCCTGTATCCTATCCTGTCCTCTATCCTATCCTATCCTCTATCCTATCCTATGCTCTATCCTATCCCTATCGTCTATCCTATCCTCTATCCTATCCTATTCCTCTATCCTATCCTATCCTCTATCCTATCCTATCCTATATCCTATCCTATCCTCTATTCTATCCTATCCTCTACCCTATCCTATCCTCTATCCTATCCTATCCTGTATCCTATCCTATCCTCTATCCTATCCTATCCTCCATCCTATCCTATCCTCAATCCTATCCTTTCCTGCATCCTATCCAATCCTGTATCCTATCCTGTCCTCTATCCTATCCTATCCTGTATCCTATCCTATCCTCTATCCTATCCTATCCTCTATCCTATCCTATCCTCTATCCTATCAAATCCCCTATCCTATCCTCTATCCTATCCTATCCTGTATCCTATCCAATCCTCTATCCTATCCTCTATCCTATCCTATCCTCTATCCTATCCTATCCTCTATCCTATCCTATCCTCTATCCTATCCTATCCTCTATCCTATCCTATCCTCTATCCTATCCTATCCTATCCTCTATCCTATCCTATCCTCTATCCTATCCTATCCTCTATCCTATCCTATCCTCTATCCTATCCTATCCTCTATCCGATCAAATCCCCTATCCTATCCTCTATTCTATCCTACCCGGTATCCTATCCAATCCTCTATCCTATCCTCTATCCTATCCTATCCTCTATCCTATCCTATCCTCCATCCTATCCTATCCCCAATCCTATCCTTTCCTGTATCCTATCCAATCCTGTATCCTATCCTGTCCTCTACTCTATCCTACCCTCTATCCTATCCTGTCCTCTATCCTATCCTATCCTCTATCCTATCCTATGCTCTATCCTATCCTATCGTCTATCCTATCCTCTATCCTATCCTATCAAATCCCCTATCCTATCCTCTGTCCTATCCTATCCTCTATCCTTTCCTATCCTCTATCCTACCCTATCCTCTTTCCTATCCTATCCTCTATCCTATCCTGTCCTGTATCCTATCCTATCCTCTATCCTATCCTATCCTCTATCCTATCCTATCCTCTATCCTATCCTATCCTATATCCTATCCTATCCTCAATCCTATCCTATCTTCTATCCTATCCTATCCTCTATCCTATCAAATCCCCTATCCTATCCTCTGTCCTATCGTATCCTCTATCCTATCCTATCCTCTATCCTATCCTATCCTGTATCCTATCCTATCCTCTATCCTATCCTATCCTATCCTCTATCCTATCCTATCCTCTATCCTATCCTATCCTCTTTCCTATCCTATCCTCTATCCTATCCTATCCTCTATCCTATCCTATCCTCTATCCTATCCTATCCTCTATCCTATCCTATCCTCTATCCTATCCTATCCTATCCTCTATTATATCCTATCCTCTATCCTATCCTATCCTCTATCCTATCCTATCCTCTATCCTATCCTATCCTCTATCCTATCAAATCCCCTATCCTATCCTCTATTCTATCCTATCCTGTATCCTATCCAATCCTCTATCCTATCCTCTATCCTATCCTATCCTCTATCCTATCCTATCCTCCATCCTATCCTATCCTGTATCCTATCCTATCCTCTATCCTATCCTATCCTCTATCCTATCCTATCTACTATCCTATCCTATCCTCTATCTTATCAAATCCCCAACCCTATCCTCTGTCCTATCCTATCCTCTATCCTATCCTATCCTCTATCGTATCCTATCCTATCCTCTATCCTCTATCCTATCCTATCCTCTATCCTATCCTATCCTCTATTCTATCCTATCCTCTACCCTATCCTATCCTCTATCCTATCCTATCCTGTATCCTATCCTATCCTCTATTCTATCCTATCCTCCATCCTATCCTATCCTCAATCCTATCCTTTCCTGCATCCTATCCAATCCTGTATCCTATCCTGTCCTCTATCCTATCCTATCCTCTATCCTATCCTATCCTCTATCCTATCCTATCCTCTATCCTATCCTATCCTATATCCTATCCTATCCTCTATCCTATCCTATCCTCTATCCTATCCTATCCTCCATCCTATCCTATCCTCAATCCTACCCTTTCCTGTATCCTATCCAATCCTGTATCCTATCCTGTCCTCTATCCTATCCTATCCTCTATCCTATCCTATGCTCTATCCTATCCCTATCGTCTATCCTATCCTCTATCCTATCCTATTCCTCTATCCTATCCTATCCTCTATCCTATCCTATCCTATATCCTATCCTATCCTCTATTCTATCCTATCCTCTACCCTATCCTATCCTCTATCCTATCCTATCCTGTATCCTATCCTATCCTCTATCCTATCCTATCCTCCATCCTATCCTATCCTCAATCCTATCCTTTCCTGCATCCTATCCAATCCTGTATCCTATCCTGTCCTCTATCCTATCCTATCCTCTATCCTATCCTATCCTCTATCCTATCCTATCCTCTGTCCTATCCTATCCTCTATCCTTTCCTATCCTCTATCCTACCCTATCCTCTTTCCTATCCTATCCTCTATCCTATCCTGTCCTGTATCCTATCCTATCCTCTATCCTATCCTATCCTCTATCCTATCCTATCCTCTATCCTATCCTATCCTATATCCTATCCTATCCTCAATCCTATCCTATCTTCTATCCTATCCTATCCTCTATCCTATCAAATCCCCTATCCTATCCTCTGTCCTATCGTATCCTCTATCCTATCCTATCCTCTATCCTATCCTATCCTGTATCCTATCCTATCCTCTATCCTATCCTATCCTATCCTCTATCCTATCCTATCCTCTATCCTATCCTATCCTCTATCCTATCCTATCCTCTATCCTATCCTATCCTCTATCCTATCCTATCCTCTATCCTATCCTATCCTCTATCCTATCCTATCCTCTATCCTATCCTATCCTATCCTCTATTATATCCTATCCTCTATCCTATCCTATCCTCTATCCTATCCTATCCTCTATCCTATCCTATCCTCTATCCTATCAAATCCCCTATCCTATCCTCTATTCTATCCTATCCTGTATCCTATCCAATCCTCTATCCTATCCTCTATCCTATCCTATCCTCTATCCTATCCTATCCTCCATCCTATCCTATCCTGTATCCTATCCTATCCTCTATCCTATCCTATCCTCTATCCTATCCTATCTACTATCCTATCCTATCCTCTATCTTATCAAATCCCCAACCCTATCCTCTGTCCTATCCTATCCTCTATCCTATCCTATCCTCTATCGTATCCTATCCTATCCTCTATCCTCTATCCTATCCTATCCTCTATCCTATCCTATCCTCTATTCTATCCTAT